>NC_044322.1:95223790-95854085 GCF_007399415.2 Gopherus evgoodei | reverse complement strand
CAGTTCACAGGGGGAATCCTGCTTGAAGACCGGGGATTCACCAGCTCCCCACACAGCCAGAAACAAGCGACTCAAAAGAAAAGATTAGAGGGAAATTGGATTGTTTTAGGCAGACTTGGCAAGCTGTCCAAATTGCTCCAAAATGGCATCTTCCCCGTCCTCTGCTCCATGTGAGGGGCACCTCACTCCCTACTGGTTGCCAGACAGACTGAGTCTGCCTTGGCTCCCACTTCCCACCGGGGACAGTTTCCCTCTCCCGGAGCTTCCTGCACATAGAGCCCCAAGAACCTAGGTAAGCTCCTGGGAGATTATAGTATGATCATACAGATGCGCAAATGAAACATTTACCAGAAGGCTCCCAATCTTATAAATTACACAAATCCGAGTTATTATATTTCTAAAGTTTTCCTTTTATTTAAGAAAAGACTAGTTTTTAATGTGTTACGAATACAGAAAGCATGACTGATTCTCTAGCAAACTATATATTTTTGTGATGGCCACTAAGTATATTTAGAACTAGTCTGAAAAAATTAGATGTATATAGTCATTTTATCTCTTCCTCTGTATACTCAGTATGCTATGTGAAGAACATTTAACTTCAGCACAAAAATTAGTGGGGAATTCTCCAAAAGTATGTGATAAACAGAATGCTTATCTTTAGACATGATAAATGCAGCTATCAAGACTGCATCAGCATATGCCAGTTGTACATTGAGGGGATCTGATAAAATTGCTTTTAGCCTTTTAAAAACAAGCCTACAAAGTACACTTCACATTATTTAATTATCACTAACCTATGTCCAGTAGTTGCACATTATTATAGGAAGAAAAAGGACATTTCAATCTAACATATAGCCAAACCAGGCCAAATTATCTGTTGTATGTGAAATGTCAGCCTCTGACATGCAAATACAGTAACTTCAAAATTTCAGAAAATCATTTTCAATTGATACATATCAAATAAGCAGCTTTGGTTGAAGTCTGAATAAAACCTATGGCTAAGAGAGATAGCAATACTTGAAAAACTGTGTATTTATTACATCTTCATGACATAACAGGCTTTGCTAAGCTAACCCTTTCCTGCTACTCTACACAAGAGTCAACTGACACATCAGTTATCTGTCACATGCTAGCTCCAAATAAGGGAATATGACTTTCTTCAAGTCACTCATGATGAATCAAGTGCTCTCAATGTTGTATCCTAGTTCTTTCAGTCATGCATGACCAGTGTTGGTTGCAATATAACACACAAGACATAGGCCTTGTCTACACTATGGGGGTAAGTCAACCTAAGTTACACAACGCCAGCGACGTGAATAACATAGCTGGAGTCAATGTAGCATAGGTCGACTTACTGCTGTGTTTACACCACACTGGGCTGACAGGAGAGTGTCTCCCGTCGACTTACCTTACGTTTCTCATTCCAGTGGAGTACCAGAGTCAAAGGAGAGTGATCTGTGGTCAATTTAGCGGGTCTTCACTAGACCTGCTAAATCGACTCCCGGTGAATCTATCACCGCAGCATCAATCCCTGGTAAGTGCAGACATGCCCCGAGAGTTGGCACTTTAAAGTGGTAGCTGAAAAGTTCTTTTTGTGATAAAACTACAGTAGTATAGTAAATGAATCACTTTGTTTTGCAGAGTAGGTTTATAGATCTATGTGCTCCATGTACAGCACCCAATCACAATCTGGGATTTTTAAACAGGTGGAATGGAAGGCCAGGTGGGTGAGTCTGAAATGCAAATAAGTTGTCATAAATGAAAAACCATGAACTACATGGTATCTAATGTTTCAGACAACAAATAATATTACAGATCCTGTATGTCTTCCAAAACAAATAACTTTCTAGCAGTCTGCTCTCATCTTTGGTTAATACTTGACAAACATCAAAGCTAGTCAAAACATTCCTCAGTCAGTGTAGTGCATCAACAGTGTTTGAGATAAGTAAAACTGGGAAAATACTGTCCCAGTAGCCACAGTCACAAAGTAACAAATATCCATAGCTGTATTTAGATACTGGGAAAGAATCCTGTGTCACACTGAGCCAAGATCTGAGTAACAGTAATGTGTAATGGCTCTTTCTTTGAAAGTAAATCATCCATCAGTGACCTAGCTGTGCTGACATATTAAGGAGCACGTGCTTTGCTGGATACAGACTTTGTCCAGTTTACTCCTTTCCCAGAGCCAGGGCCAGCTTTATGAGCCGCGGGGCCCGATTCGAATACTCAGCAGCGGTCTGGGGCTTCGACGGCATTTTGGCGGCGGGGGCTCCGCTCCAGGTCTTCCACGGCACTGAAGGACTGCCCACCACCAAAATGCCACCGAAGACCCCCAGAGCGGACCCCTCACCACCAAAATGCTGCCGAATACCCCCAGAGTGGGGCCCCTTTAAGCGCAGGGCCCTCTTCGGTGCAGGGCCTGATTCCAGGGAATCGGAGGAATCAGCCTAAAGCTGGCCCTGCCCAGAGCAGCAAGGGGACTGGGGGGAAAATGGGGATTCTCCAAGCCACAGTGCAGTGCATCTCACACTGGACAGCTTCTAATGTCACAGTCTAGCACTCTGACTGTAACTGGCATAGGGACGTACAGTGCAATGAAGTACTCACTGCAAATGTGTGAACAACCTTCAGTAAAACATTCAGTCACACACTACCTCCATTTAAATCCAACACACAAGTCCACTGAGATATACAGCTATGGTCTGGAGCTCAGCCAATATTTCCTCTGCTAACTCTCTTCCAGTCATGCAACCACTTCAAGTAAACAGTTAAAAAAATATATTTTCTATGGCAGTTTGTTTTATTCCCATCCCCAACATCAACTGTTTCACCAACAATAGTCACAAGTTGACTAGTCAATAAGTTACAAAGGTGCCTTATTTTCCCATGCCATATAAAATGTATAACCTGCTCCTCTCAATTGCATTAAGACTGGTGTGTTTAATATGACTGTAAGTATAATAACCTCCATTCTCCAGCCTGTCCAGCTCTGTGTTCTTTCTGTGATATCCTCTTTTTCTCTGATTTAAGAGCATACTCAACAGCATTTTACAGAGACGTTCAAGGGCCTTTTCACCAAAATCCCAGTCTGCAAAAAACAAATCTCTTCTGCACATCAGAATAAGTAGTCTAGTCATAACTTTGAAGGTGCTTAGGACAAATGTACCAATATTCTGCAGTTTCTTACACTTTTCACATAGATTTAACACAGCTGCAATTCAGAATTCATTTGTACAGCAAAACATCTTGGCGTACTTGGTCACTAATTCTGATGCTCAAAAATGTTTAATGTCCCCTTATAACATGTGCTAACAGGTACTGAAAGCATTTTAGCATTGAATCTGGGGCAAGAGTGGATGGGATGTGAGAACCAGTGTTCAGCTGTTGAAAATTACAGAAACTGAGTAAGTGAATAAGTTATCCTCAGTGTTGAAGGTGTGTTAAAAGGATAATTCATGTGCTAAAGCAGGAGCATATGTCAATAGAGAAGAAAAGTTTTGATGAAGATTCTATGGTACATGGTGATGGAACAGGCTTGTAAGGCAGCCTGCACGTTGTCTGCCTCAACTGTTTGTTGGGGGGAGGTGATATTTGCTGAAGGCAAAATGAACTGAAGAAAAAAGATTTAAAAATAAATAGCCTGGAACCAACGATATTTTCAATTTCAACTGAAAGGCAACATTAGTAGCAAACAATTTCCCTTCTAAATTGAAAAACAATGCTGGCAAACTACAAAACTGCAAATTTAAAACAGAGACTATGTAGATACCGAAAGGTACATTTTGTATTTCACAGGAAATCTATTCTTGGTAAAGAAAAGTTTATTTACTTAAGGAGGAAAAAAATAAAAACAAGAACACAAATACATTAACTCTCACCAAATACTGAATTTTTCTACCACAATTTGTGAAAACTTCTATTAAATCAGTAAAAAAAAAGGCATTTTTAAAGGAAATTGAACATTTTTAATTTAACAATGAGCTTTACTGTTACTTCAATTATTTTCAGTCACTAGCTTTTATCCATCAGGGATTACTTGTTTAAAGATCTCAGGTTTTCATGTTGGGTGTCTTCAAGGCATACTTGTCCCCTGGAGGGGCTGCTTCTCAGGAATAGTTCAAGTGATGGAGGTCAAACAAGCAATGCTTTCACTAAAGGGCACTTAAAGGGACATCAATTTGAAATCTAGTCAGTTTTAAAATAATGAATTAAAAGTAGTTTTGGGTACCAGGCCTGCCCCTTAAGTCTGCTTCCAATTTTTACGGCTTTGCAATCACATTTTCCTATTTTTTCTCTTCCCTGTTAATATGCAGGAAGCCCATAAACAAGAAAAAACGACTTGACTAAAGAGGGGAAAGCCCTGACTTTGCTACACACTATGCCCTTGACTGGCTGCAAGATAGTATGTCAGATTAGTAGGGTAGTGTTACAATTACTGTTTAATTAGAGGCAGTCAGGAACCTCTCACTCTCATCTTCCAGTTGGGGCACTGCTTACTAATCACCTAGAGTGGAATCCACATTGACATATATTCTAAGAAGAAAGAATGGTCATTTACTTTATAGTAGCTGCGATTTTCTGAGATTATGTTGTCTGTGTGGATACCATGGTCTACCCTCCATCCCCACTTTTTCAGAGTTCTCTTTGTAAGATTATCAATTGCCAAGGAAAGTGAGGATGATGTAGCCATTCTGCCCTTTGTGCCCTCAGGTGGTGCCCAACAGACACAGCTATTCAAAAGATTCTCTCCACACGTGTACCTACAGGGGGATCCACATGAACAACACTTCAAAAATATAAATTAAAAAATAAATCAGTTACTAAGGTAAGTCATTGTTCTTTGATTGCCTGGAAAAGGATCCTGCACCAATCTACAAATGTATCTTAGCTGTGTTTAATTTTAGATAAGTTTGTTGTTCTTGATTAATGCTTTTTCAAAAACAAACAAACAACCTGAGTTTTCCATTTTATACAAAGCATCAGATGGGTCATTGGTTCAGGGAGGAAGGATAGTCCAGAGGTTAAGGGCACTACCCTTGAACTTGGGAGACCTTGGTTCAATTTGCTGCTCCATCACAGACCTCCTGTGTGACTTTGGACAAATCACTTAGGGAACTAAGGCACATAAAGACTACCTGTAAATTAGGAATAATAGTATTTCCCTTTCACACATAGCTGTTGCAAAGATAAATACATTGCAGATTGTGAGCTGCTCAGCTACAGTGATGGGGGCCAGCTAAGACAGATAGATGTGAAAGCTAAACCATGTCCCTCCTTGTAGATATGGAGTTAAATGTGTATTTCTTCTAACAGGAACAGTACATTTGATAAGTCAGATAAATACTTATCCACCTTTGCTCCCAAAAATATTGTTCCTTACACTTGCAGAGATCCAGCAGAACAACAGTAATCAATTTGATTTCGCCATATAAAACAGGTGTCATTTTGATAAATGGTCCTAATTAAGCTGAGATTTCAGGTAGAAAGTATATTGAGTTAATGTGTTGGCATCTATATAAGTTGTCAGACAAGTACAGATGTTATAATAAAGTAAAGGCAGTGCAGTATTAACTTAAGTCACTCAGTTTCGCATTCACAGTGGTTTGATTAAAGTCAGGTTACTTGGTAATTGAAAAACTGCTGATTTTAAGTTTTAATTATTGATCAGGATACAAAAGAAGTAGGTACTGTAGGTTTCACTCTTTAGGTTATGGGGTGAAGGATGGGGCTCTGGGCTGGGCAAGGAGAAATGTCCACCATCACTATAGTTTTGGAAGGGAGAGGAAATGCAAAGGGTGTTCCTTTGTAGAGACTCCTGGGCTCCCTTCACCATTTCAGGGAGTAGAGGACTACCGGAGGCACACGCAGAGGACATGCACTGTTTATGTGTAATGGGGACATAACACAGACCTTAACCAGTCCTGCATGGACCGAAGGTATAGATTTGCATTCGGCATTACAAAGATGCTCAAAGCCATATGTCATAGCAGAGTGAGACAAGCCCTCACTGTGGTGCTTGGATTTTACTCTAAGTGGGTTACTTAAGCAGACATGTTCTTGAACCTGCCCTGAGGTAGACAAGTCATAGACTTGGAGCAGCCCAGGACTGCTCCTATAAAGTCTAGCCCACGAACAACAGTTAAGCTCGGATATTAGAACAGATCTAGAATGCAGTGGATGACTTCTGATGCCTGACAAGGAGACTTTTCCCAATTTAACCAACTGCCCAGGTAAGGGTATACAGGTAGTTTCTTTCTTCTGAAATGTGTAGTGATGACTGTTAGTACTTTGATAAAAATTCTTGGTGCTTACCATCAATTTTAGATAGTTCCTATAAGATGGTATTACTAAGACAAGGATTAATGCCACATGGAAATCAAGAAATGTGAATCAATCCCTGGGTATCAGAGAGGTAACAACTGAAGCAAGTGTGCCCGTCTTGAACTTCAACAGGCATACAAAGATGTTGAGCCTTTGTAAGTCCAAAATGGGCTGCAACCCTCCTTTCTTTTTTTGGAATGAGGAAGCATTTGCTGTAGAAAGAGGTTATTCACCTTGTGCAGTGCCTGAGGTTCTTCGAGATAGTTGTCCCTATGGGTGCACTACTTTAGAGGTTTTTGCACCCTGCGCTTCTAATCGGAGATTTGTAGTAGCAGTGCCTGGGTTGGCCACTCAGAGCAGTTACCAAGCATGCACAGCCAACTGTCCCCCAGTTCCTTCTCTACCCCAGAGAATCTGCGTGAAACTCCAAAGTAGAAGGGAGAAGGAGAGGTACTGGAACACCTACAGGGACAACCATCTCGAAGAACCTCAGTTACTGCACAAGGTGCGTAACCTTCTCTACTTCTTTGAGGAGTGTCCCTGTGGGTGCTCCACTTTAGGTGACTGTTGAGCAGTGCCCCTCAGTGGAGGGAAGGGGCTTTCAGAGTTGGTTCAGTGACAGTAGATAGCACTGTGAGTCCAAACTGAGTGTCTTCAGCTAATTGCTGTTCTAATGCATAATGTTTAGTAAAAGTATGGGCAGATGCCCAGGTAGCTGCTCTGCAAATGTCCACTATGGATACATTATTGAGAAAGGCTCTGCTGGAGTGAGTGAGAACTCCCAGTGGAGTCAGCAGATTGTTGTTTTGGCAACACATATGGATACATCCTGAAATCCATTTAGACAATCTCTGTTTTGAAATGGTTTGACCCTTGGAATGTTCTTTTATAGAAAGAAATAGTCTTGATGACTTCCTAAACATTTTTGCCCTTTCTAGGTAGAAAGCATTCTGTGACTATCTACTGTGTGAAGTAAGGCTGATTTAGGGTTGATATGGGCTGATTTAGGTGAAACGGGGAAGCTACCTTGGTATAAATTTGGAATGTGGCCATAAAATCACTTTATCTTTGAAAAATATGATATAAGGTGGGTGTGCCATTAGTACACCTAATTTTCCCACCCATCTTGCTGACATGATGGCAATGAGGAAGGCCAGCTTCATGGATAGGTGTAACAGAACAAGTGGCAAGGGGTTCAAACTGTTTCCCCATAAAATCGCAGAGAAGAAGGTTAAGATCCTACATGAAGGCAATGTCTTTTAGGGTGGGATAAGTGTTTTCCATGCCCTTTAGGAAGTGGTTAGTAGTCAGGTGAGCAAAGATAGTGACTCCAGCCACATTGTCATGGATTGAAGTGATGGTAGCCATGTGTCCTCTGATGGAGCTGTTAGATAACCTTGATTTTTTAAGTTCCAGTATATAGTCCAGTATCCTGGGTAGTGGAGCCGTCTGTAGATAAATATGGTTGTCCTGGCACCAAATGCAGAATCACGTCCACTTCAGTGTGTATGTTTTTCATGTGGTTAGTCTGCGACTGTTCAGTAAGATGTCTTTCATTTCCTCAGAATAGGCTTTGTCAATGACTGTTAATCATGGAGTAACCAAGCCTTGAGATGGAGAAGGGATAAGTTGGGGTGACAGATGTGTCCTGAGCCCTGTATCAGAAAGTGAGGTATTATTGGAAGGGTTTGAGGTGGCTTCAAGTGCCATCTGTCTCAGGCACGGGAACCAGGTTTGTCTGGGCCCTGTGGGTACAATGAGAATGACCCTGGATTTCTCCTGCCTGTTATTGTGAATGACCTGATTCAGAAGTGGGATAGGAGGGTATGCATACATTAACAGCGCTTCCCACTTTATTAGGAAAGTGTCGCCCAAGGAGTGGCATAACAGTCGAGCTCGGGAGCGGAACTGAGGGCACTTTGTGTTCTGAGCTGTTCTGAATAGAGCTATAATGGAGAAACCCCATAGGATGAATATGGCTGTGAGAGTTGCATGATCCAGTTCCCACTCATAGGCTTGCGAGAAGTCTCTGCTCAATTGGTCCGCTGTCCTGTTCTGACATCCTGGCAGGTAATGTGCAAAGAGGATGTCAGAACAGAGGATACGATCATGGCGCCCCTTGGTGGTTTATATAGAACATGCATACAATATTGTCCGTAAGGATCCTTGTTTTGGGTCAAGGGAAGGATGTGCTCGCATGCATTTCTGACAGCCTTTAGTTCCAGTATGTTTATGTGCAGTTTGTATTCTGCTGAGTGACCTGGATCGTGCTGTCACATGAATGAGCTCCCCACCCCATGAAGGAGGCATCCATCGAAGGAGCATTCTGTTGAAAGGGAAAGCATTCTGTTGAGCAGAAGTTCTGTGCCTGTGTCCACCGTGTGAGCGAGGTCCTTTACCCTGCAGGGCATAGTGAGACGTCTGTTGGGAAAATGTTTGCATGGTAGGTAGATATGTGAAGCTAGGCCTGTAAGCATCTCATGTGTAGCCTGGCATACTTTACAACAAACTTCATAGCAGCCACATGCCCCAAAAGTTGTAAGCATGTTCTGGCGGATGTTTGTGGACTATCCCTGATCATTGTAATCAATGTGGTTAAGGTGAGGAAGCACTACTGGGGTAACCTCGCTGTTGCGATGAGGCAATCGACGTAGGCTCCTATAAATTCCAGTTGTTGAACAAGAACCATGGTGGACTTCTGCATATTTATCTGTAGTCTGAGATCTGTAAAGAGGGTTATCGTCCTTTGCATGGCATTTAGTGCTACCCGTTGTGTAGCTGCCTTTAAAAGACAGTCATCTAGGTATGGAAAAACTATCACTCCATTTGCGGAGGTGAGCTGCAATGACTGCAAGGACCTCGGAAAAGGCCATTGGGGAGGTTGTCAGGCCGAAGGGGAGCACTCTGTATTGGAAGTGTTGGTCCCCAAAGGTGAATCACAGGAATCATCTGTGCGCTGGGTGAATGGTAACGTGAAAGTAAGTGTCTTGTAGGTCGACGGTCGAGAGTCAGTCTCCTTTCTTTAATGCTGGAATTATTGTGGAAGGAGTCATCATTCTGAAGCATTGCTTTCTCATGAATTTGTTGAGTTGTCGTAAATCCAGGATGGGTCTCCATCCACCAGTCTTTTTCTGACTGAGAAAATAATGGGACTAAAACCCTCTTCCCCTGTATTGAGCAGGTTCTGGTTCCATGGCCCCTAATTGTAGTAGGTGGTTTATTTCCTGTTGTAACAGGGGCTCATGAGATGGGTCCCTGAAGAGGGACGGAGAAGGGGGGTAGGCAGGTGGAATAAACATGAAGGGGATGGAGTAGCTCTTCTGGATAATTTCCAGAACTCATTTGTCCCTAGCGATGGTGTTCCTGACTGGGTAGTATGGCATTGATCATACTGTCTTTGAGGCTGGGTGTATGGGGCAGTTTGGAATCGCTGGTTGTAAAATGTGCCCTGTTTCTTTTTGTTCATAGGAACATAGATATCTTCCTTCTCTACCCCATAGATACCCAGGCCCTGGAGTCCTTCAGAGTATATAAAGACACATCTGTGTTTTCCACAAACAGTTTCCGACCCTCGAAGAATAAGTCCTCAACTGTGGCCTGGACTTCCCTAGGGAACCCAGGTGAAGCCAGGATGCCTGACACATGACCATGGATGTAGCGATGGAGCATGCTGCCGTGTCTCCAGAGTTGAGAGAGGCCTGTAAGTCCACTCTGCAAAGAGAGACCCTTCGGAGATGTTAGCTTTGTACTGCTCTTTTTGGTCATCTGGCAAATGTTCAATAAAAGTTGACATTTTAGAGAACAGGTTGTGCATGTATTTGGCTAGTAAGGCTGAATAATTACCTATGCAAAATTGGAGCATGGCTGAGCGTAGTGGGGCAGCTGCCCCACTCCTGGAGAACAGGGGTTAAAACAGCCAAGCTAGGCTGATTGGAGTAGCAGCCACAGTTGTGGCCAGCTCATTTAGGGCCCAGCTGGCCCTGATAAGAGGGTTGCAGGCCAGAAGCTGGAGGAGTCTCCCTCCAGCCTTGGAGTGAGAAGGACCTGGCTGCCTGGGAACTCAGGGTACAGGGAATGGAGCATGGCTGGGAAAAGGCAAGTGGAGCTGGGGAGCTCCAGCCTGGCAACTCCCCAGGCTGCAGCCTTGGGAAAAGGCCAAAACAGGTACTGGGGTTGCAGAGGCTGTTGCCTGGGCTTAGGCAGAGGAGGGGAGACCCAAAGCATAGGGTACTGCTGTGGCAGAACCCCAAGGTAAAGGGCACCGGGGTCCAGGAGGGACACAGGGCCAGGGGCAGGCGAGACAATGGCCTGCAGAAGGCGCTCCAAAGCTGGAGTCGAGCTAATTCCCAAGCTCAAGCTCACCGCGCCGGTGAGGCTTCACCCGCTACACTAAGGAATAGGCTTTCCACCCAAACTGGTCTAGCCTTTTTCAGTCCTTATCATAATGGGTAGTTCTAGACTGGTGTTGTTTTCCCCTTTGATTAATAGCCTCTACCACCAAAGAGTTTGGTGCAGGGTGAGTGAATAGAAACTCGATCCCTTTAGCCAGCACATACTATTTCTTGTCAGATCTCTTACAAGAAAGTGGGGCTGTGGCAGGTGTCTGCCAGATTATTTTTGCAGGGTACATTATGGCAGTATTGATAGCCAGAGCAATTTTTGCTGATGGAGATGACTGGAGGATGTCTGTAAGTTTGTGTTGGGTCTCTGGTAGCTCTGCTAAGGAAATGTCCAGGGATTCAGCTACCCTCTTGAAAAGATCCTGGAAGGATCTGAAATCATCCCAACGAGGGGGTGGTAGCATTATTATTTCATCCGGTGACAAAGACGAAATATGGGTGGATGGTAGGGTATCACCCTTGGGTTCCTCCAGCTCCTCCTGTGTCTCTGAGGAAGCTGGGGCAGGAGGCAAAAAGGAACACATTGCTCTAAACATTGGTGAAATAGGGGGTCGGAGGTTCTGAGCCCTATATAAAACCCACAGATCCCAGTATGCCCAGTTGGGTGGAAAAGTCATGGGACGTGGTATCCATGGTTGAGCTTGCCAGCCTCACATACCAGCAGATGTGTGATGTTGAGAGGGTCCTGACTTACGGGAGAGTGGCAAGGGGTGCATATCCCTGCCTCATTCTTTTCTTCCTCTTCGCTAGAGATGGGAGAGGCTGATCCACTAGGAGAAGTCACCAGGCTTGGTCCCAGTCTCACTGAGGTACCATCAGTACGGAATAGGGGCGTGCCAAGCGTTGAAGTAACCATGAGGTACACTTGTCACATAAATTGCTGCGGTACTGGGAGACTCAGTGCTGGAGACATCAGCATGCTCTGTCATAGGAGCAGGGTAAAGGAGGCCAGTACAAATGGCTTGCTGTATTGTGTAGATACAGCAGGTGGCACCACTGCACTACTCGGTGACGATGTTTTCTTTGGCTCCGTTGGTGCCAAGCTGGGAGGTTTGGCTTTAGGGCATGTACCTTCATGAGAGCTTGCCCACACTGAGTCCTTCGCTCCTTGGAAAGTCTCGGTAGCGGACATTCCCGGTGTCTCACAATCAGATTGTTTCGGTGCTGACAGTACCAGAGCAGATTTTCCACTTGGAGATTGCCTTCTTTTGGGTGAATCGTACAGTGGGGAAGAGCGAGACTACTTTTTAGTAGCCTTTTTGGGAGCAGGCTCATTAGCAGCTGTTTTTGAGGTAGAACCCGTCAGACACTGCCGCTGATGATCACTGACCAGGAGGTGTTTTAGACTTTGGGTCGGAAGCTGGCCTAAGGGATTTCTCAATCGTGAGATGTTTCAAATGGAGGCCCCTAGCCTTCTTTGTCCTAGCAGATAATTTTTTGCAGTGTGAACACTTACAAATAATGTGGGTCTCACTGAGAGAGCAGGCACACTGTGCATGGTTGTCAGATACTGATATCAAAAATCTGCAAGTCAGGCCGCATTTAAAGCCGGGAAAGTGCGTGTGTGCAGAGAACCAAGGGCCTACTATTACAAATCTCCAATTACAAGCGCAGGGCACCAAAACACCTAAAGGGAAGCACCCACAGGGACACTCCTTGAAGAACCACCTTCGGTACTGAGGAGGAACCCTTCTGTCACTTTGAATGAAAGAAGCAGAAAGACTTCTTGGTGTAGTAGATCATAAGATGGGTCCCTGAAGAGGGAGAGAGATGTGAATGTGGAAATCAGCACAGTATGGAACTGGACAAAATATCTCATTATCGTAGCTGAACCTGCTACGGTTCTTGTTAGAACAAGTCTTTACCAGATGAGGGCTCCCATGGGTAACAGACTCAGATCAAGGAGTGTACTTTACTGGGAAATTATGTGAAATGCAATGGATTTACTGGGTGCACATCAAAAATACCATATTGCATATCATCCCCTGGTCTTCTAAAATAGTTGAAATAAATACCCATACCTTAAAAATAATGTTTACAAAATATCTAAAAAGAAAAAAAGAACTGGGATGCTAAGCTATCACTAATCCTAATGGCCTTGAGAATTACCCCTAGTGAAGCTATAGGGCTAGCAACCTTTGAAATTATGACTGGGTGTAAAATAACACTGTCAGAACACTTACTGGGTGCTAGCCCAAACTTAGTACAGCAGGGAGCACTAACAGATCAGTAGCTGTTACAGTTAGAGAAGTAACTAAAATAAGTCCATTTATGGGCAGCCAAAAACTTAGGGGTGCAACAGCCAAAAGGAGACAAACAATTCAATCAAACAAAAGAAAAGTAACTGCAAATAGGAGATAGGGTAATGGTAAAACTGTATAGTGAAAAAGGGCACCTCTCGCAACCTAGTTGGGAAGGTCCCTATGGTATTGTGGAAATCAACTGCTCTAGTATGTACATGGTGCACATTGATAAAGAAAAGCGAAAATAGGATAAATGGTGCTACATTAATCCATTAAAAATGTTTAAAGGGGAAGCATGATACTTGTATTAATATTTTCCAGAATGGCTTTGTTACTGGATTACTTTGTTGGATTATGCAAATAGAAGAAACTGAAACAAATAATCTGAAACTTCCAGATAACAGATTTAGCAAACTGTCAGACTATGACTACAAGCAGATAGTTGAATGAAACCAAGGACAACAAAACTTCCAATGCCTGCCACATATAGACTTAGTACTAGGAGACTTAATGTGATCAAAAAGCTGCATAGTGGCATTTCACTACAATTACACTAAAAAACACTGGTAAAATAGACTTGAAAGTACCATACTCTTACTGTAATGGAGGAATGGCAGATTTTTTCCATAGGAATGAAAAAAGGGAGCAGAAACTTTAAGTACACTAAAAATCAGGGAAGATGATCTTATAGCCAGCATACTAACTAAACACAACAAAAACAAACCTTGGAAAAGACCCCAAAGGGCAATCCAAACAATGATCATCCAAAAAGAAATATTGAAGCAAAGTTGAAAATTAACTCACTAGAAACTAATTTTAATACGTACAACCTGTCAGGAATGTGTCTTGGAAAACTAGTCATGTTTTGAGTGCTTACACATGAATTTTACCAAAGAAGAAATATAGATCGATAGCTCCATCACATTTTTACTTATGGAACCTAGTTAATTCAGAGATAATGTGTTACATAAATTGGCAAAAAGATTATGGCAACTAGGTACCGTCTGAGTTTAATGAAACTTAGTTTGCTACATCTGGACAGGTACCATAGTGGGGTACTCATGGAATAGGACAAGTACTCTGATATAACCAGAAAAATTAAACCCCAACAGTTCTAGAGTTGATAGCAACCAATGCAACTGGTTCCCATACACAACAATTCACTACTGATGTAAAATGGTGTCAGGTACATCCTGAGGTTTCTCCTAAAACAACTCTTAAAATAACCAGAAATGGGGGTGTCATAAACAGATAGTTAAGGGTTAATGTCTCGCTTACCTGTAAAGGGTTAACAAACAGGGACCCCAAACACCTGACCAGAGGACCAATCAGAAGACAAGATACTTTCAAATCTCATGGGAGGGAAGCTTTTGTTTGTGGGGTTTCGGCTTGGCTTTGTTCTCTCTGGGTCCTGGATGGGGCTAGAGGTGCAACCAGGTTTCTGCCAATCTCCCTCCTACAGTCTCTTATCTATTCAGAAGTGTAAGTAAGAAAAGGCGGTCATAGTCTTTTAATTTGTTTTTTTTTTCATTTACATATGTGTACTTGCTGGAAGTAGCTTAAATTGTGTTTCTGCTGGAGAAAGTTTCTTTCTATTGTTTATAAGTTGAAAGACCCTGTAACTTTTACCATCTAAAGTGCAGAGATAAACCTTTTACTTTTTTCTTTCTTTTTTTATTAAAAGTTTTGCTTTTTAAGACCTTTTGATTTTTTTCTCCTAGTTAAGGTTCAAGGGAATTGTGTCTGTACTCACCAGGAAATTGGTGGGGAGAAGGGAAGGATAACTTTTCTCTTTGTGTTAGATTCACGCAGCTTGAATCTGTATGGCCTTTGGGTGAGGGGGAAGAAGGGAGGGAGAAGGTAACACGCCTCTTGGTGTGGTGATTCAAGAAGTTGAATCAGGCGATCTCCTAATGTTCCCAGGGCGGGAAGGAGCTGGGAGGGAGAAGGGAGGGGGAAGGGAAATGGTTTATTTCCCTTTCTTGTGAGACTCAAGGAATTTGGGTCTTGGGACCCCCAGGGAAGGTTTTTGGGGGAGACCAGAGTCTATCAGGCGCTCTACTCTGTAAGTCCTGATTGGTGGCAGCCTATCAGATCTAAGCTGGTAATTAAGCTTAGGGGAATTCATGCTAGTACCCATATTTTGGATGCTAGGGTCCAGAATTGGGAATTATACTATGATATGGTATGCAGTGTGTGGGAAAGATAAGAATCCAAAAGCCAGTAAGATTATTGATTTTATTTTCTCTGCTAGCTGCTTGTAAGCAGAGAGAAGGGTTTTTTTTTCTTTTTTAAAACTGCAGCCAGAGAATTTTTTTTTCCTTGCTTCGTTCTAGCTGTGCATAGATATGGCCTCAGGCAAGGGCCATTAAGTTTAACAGGGGTCTTTTGTTAGACAATAGAACTCCAGCTGTGAGTCCACTACACCAGCAGAACACACATGAAAATGAAAGGTTTCCTTTTGTTCTAGTTTTATTCGGGAAGGCTTGTTAGAAACACTCTGTTGCTTAGCAACAGAGCAGGCAGCAGAAGAACAGCAATTCAGACAGTAAACCAGCACAGGGCACCCCAACACAAAAAAAAGCAGAAAACATGACTTCCAGGGCAAAAGTGGGCGCAGAGGAACCAATCAAAGACGCAGAGGAACCAATCAAAGACGCAGAGCACAAGCGAGATATGGAAAAAAAATACAAGAACTAGAAATAAAACAAGAAGAGATGGAGCTAAGGGAAAGAGAAAAAGAGGCTACCCACAGGTGAGAGTTGGAACTCCTGAGGGAAAGCCACCGGCAGGCCCTGGAATTAGAAAAGGCTAAGCAACAGAACCCAGCCAATCCTAACAACCTTTCGCCAATAATTGTTCCGCAGCACAAGAAATTTCCCACCTACAAGGCAGGCGATGACACTGAGGCCTTCTTAGAAAATTTTGAAAGAGCCTGCCTTGGGTACAGCATCTCTGAAGACCAGTACAGGGTAGAATTGAGGCCACTGCTCAGTGGACCCTTAGTAGGGTGGCAGCTGAAATGCCTAAGGAGAAAATGAATGATTATAAACTTTTTCAAATCAAGGCCAGATACAGAATGGGGATAACACCTGAACATGCCCGTCGGCGGTTCAGAGCCATAAAATGGAAACCAGATGTGTCATTCCCCTGACACGCCTACCACATTGCAAAGAATTATGAAGCCTAGATATTAGGAACAAAGGTTAACAATCTGGACGAGCTGCACCTCCTGATCCAAATGGAGCAGTTCTTAGATGGTGTTCCTGAGAAAATAGAAAGGTACATCCTAGATGGAAAGCCCAAAACGGTAATCGAGGCGGGGGAGATTGGAGCCAAATGGATGGAAGTAGCAGAAAAGAAAAAAGCTACTGTCAAAGGGAGCGAATACCCCAAGGGGCACACCGACAATAAACCCTACAACCGAGGGCAGCACAAGACCCCACCGACAACCCAAGGAAAGCCACAGATGCCCTATTCTTCCACTTCACCAGTCTCCAGTTACCCACCTCGACCCAGTGACCAGTCAGCTGGAAGATGCTTTAAGTGTAATGAACTGGGACATATCAAGGCCAACTGCCCAAAGAACACCAACCAAGTGCAGTTCATTACACCACCATCACACCAAAGATCTCAAGGCCCAGATGCCTCTCAAATACCCTTGGAGCGAAGGGAAACTTTGAGAGTGGGAGGAAAGAAGGTTACTGCGTTTAGAGACATGGGGGCACAAGTGTCAGCTATCCACCAATCCTTCGTCGACCCCAAATTCATCAACCCAAAGGCCCAAGTGACGATTTACCCCTTCATGTCACAAGCTGTAGACTTGCCTACAGCTGAACTGCCTGTCCAGTACAAAGGCTGGTCAGGAATGTGGACTTTTGCAGTCTATGACAATTATTCCATCCCTATGCTATTGGGGGAAGATTTGGCCAATCAGGTGAAGCCGGCCAAGAGAGTGGGAACGGTTACACGTAGCCAAACTAGGCAAGCTTCCAGACCCATTCCTGTTCCTGAGCCGTCCACTGAGGCCCCGTCTGCGTTACCAGAGACCCAGACAGGGGTAGTGGACCCGGATCCCATGCCAACAACTGAAATAGCCACAGTGACTCCAGTCCCAGACCAGGAACTGGAAAAACAGCCAGCACCAGAATCGTTGCCAGCACTGACGACAGTGCTTGCAAATCCATCTTCAACCCCAAAGCCAGAGGGCGCCAGCGAGCCAGAACTGGCAGAAGCAGCAGACAACCACACCCAAGAGGCTCAGCCAGAGCCTGAAATACCCCTTGGTGCACAGCGGAGAGCGGCTCACCAGCAACGGAAACAACCCCATCACCTACATCGCTTCCAGAGGGACCAAGCCCAAGTCCACAGTCTAAGGAAGAACTGGTGTCTGCAGCTTCAAGGGAACAGTTCCAGACAGAGCAGGAAGCAGATGAAAGCCTTCAGAAAGCTTGGGCGGCGGCATGGAACACCCCACCGCCTCTCAGCTTTTCTAATCGATCCCGGTTTGTTGTAGAACAAGGACTTTTATACAAGGAGACTCTTTCTGGTGGACACCAGGAAGACTGGCATCCACAAAAACAGTTGGTGGTTCCAACTAAGTACCGGGGGAAGCTCTTAAGCTTAGCCCATGATCATCCCAGTGGCCATGCTGGGGTGAACAGAACCAAAGACCGGTTGGGGAAGTCCTTCCACTGGGAGGGGATGGGCAAGGACGTTGCCAAGTATGTCCAGTCTTGTGGGGTGTGTCAAAGGGTGGGAAAACCCCAAGACCAGGTCAAGGCCCCTCTCCAGCCACTCCCCATAATTGAGGTCCCATTTCAGCAAGTAGCTATGGATATTCTGGGTCCTTTCCCAAAAAAGACACCCAGAGGAAAGCAGTACGTACTGACTTTCGTGGACTTTGCTACCCGATGGCCGGAAGCAGTAGCTCTAGGCAACACCAGGGCTAACGCTGTGTGCCAGGCCCTGACAGACATTTTTGCCAGGGTAGATTGGCCCTCCGACATCCTTACAGATTCAGGATCTAATTTCCTGGCAGGGACCATGAAAAAACTGTGGGAAACTCATGGGGTGAGCCACTTGGTTGCCAGCCCATACCACCATCAAACCAATGGCCTGGTGGAAAGGTTTAATGGAACTTTGGGGGCCATGATATGTAAATTCGTCAATGAACACTCCAATGACTGGGACCTCATTAAAGTTGAGGATGGGTTATTTAAGGAGGAGCTGACAAAAAAAAATGCATAATATCACCAAGCCACTACATAAAACCCAGGAAAAGGTTAATCAGTTAACTGGACATAATAATAAATAAATACCTAAATTTGTGAACCCAATACTAATCAAAAGTCAGCCAAAATTTGGTGATGAGGTTATATGGTTGCTCCCTACCATTGCTAAAACAGATTTACATCTAAAATATCTTTTACAGCAAACCACAGTTCATTTGTGCACATGTATAAGAATTAAATCAAGTAAACAAGCAAATAAAATAAGTGCTACAACTAGTTACTTGGCAAAAACAAATAAATAATCTTGAAGAACATCCAGTTATTGGTTTAAATTTCAAGATGTTCCTACTATTACAAGTAATAATCATTGTAATAATGCTTTTTTTGTATTGGAAAATGTCTTGCATGCTTAAAAAACCAGCTAAAAAAACAAAAACAAAGAGTTGGATTATATCACTTTAATACAGTTTTAAGTAAAAACCATTTGTCCAAGGGTCAAATGCTTCAAGAAACGGAAATGTTAGAAAACTACGTAATGAATTATGTTGGTCAAATATATACTAATATTATAATATTATAAGAAAATATAAAGTAATTTTTGCTTTTGCATGTGTTTTCACTAATACAGCACTTCAGACTTTGCTGAGATAGTTTGGAAATCAGAACACCAGTTTGTGTCTTATCTGTAAAATTCTTGACCAGATCAGATAGCATGGCAAGACAGAGCGTCAAGAGAGAGCAGTAAATCAGGTGAGCGCGCACACACAGCTTCTCTTGGTGTGGGGTGTGTTACAAGTAAATAACCAAGACCACTAAAACAGCCCTATACATAAAATAACATCTGTAAAATAAGAACTGGATGGAGTCAGTGGGGTGACAGCAAGGAACACGTGTTGGAAACTAGACAAATAAAAGTAAGTTTCAGCAAGATAACCTAAATTAATACATTTAGCTTAATTGCTGTAATTTATGCATGAGACTGTTTTAATTGGGGGTCTAGAATGAAAATGTATATAAATAAGGACAGATGAGGTAACGTGGTAAACTGAGTGTGCAAATTTACGGAACAGGAAGTAAATTAATATTTATTAACAGGGTTTTTTAATGATTTTTGTATGTTAAACTCTCATAATTCTCTTACACGTTAACCAAAATCCTTTTTATTTTGTGTATCTATATTTTTATTGACATATATGTACTGAAATAAACAACATTATTTGTCCTTCAGTTGAACCTACTGGGTGAATGAAAAATTAACTAATAATGTAATGTGCATAAACTTTCATCCTGACCTTACTGATATAGCCCAGATATTCAGGGAAGGGACCCCTCAAAACTAATGAAAGGTGTCTAAAGTATGTTATAATAAGCAAGATTAAAAAAGGGTGCTTATGATGCAATTATGATCTGTGATTGATAAAAGGTACTCGTTATTACCAATGGTTTCTGTAATGGATGAAATAATGACCCATTGAAAGAGGTTTTTAACACATTAAAAACTGTTGGTTGTCAAGACTGTTAGTAATAATGACGGGATTAGAGATTCCTTTTTACTCATCAGTCAGGTATACCATAAAAGACCATAAAAGAAATTCCATCAGTAATTAGCAAAACAGAACACACAGCAAAATAAATGGGAAAGCATTTTCCCCTCCAATTAAAAAAAAGGTCTTTGTCTCGGACCCCATTACAGGAAAGAGGGGTGGAATGTTATCTTGGGAACGAACAATTAGCATTCCGCCAGGTACAGAGGAAGGGAACAAACTGCCTACTCTCCACCAGTATGGTACAGTATCTTTTTTCTGTATTCTGTATAATGCTGCATTAATCTTTGATTGATTAATTCCATTTGAGCCTGGTATTTGAAAATCTTGAATTACTATGAAATGCAAAATACAACAGATGATTAACCATAAGAAAGTGAAGATGATACAGGAGAAGAACAGTGGAACATAGAGACCAGAGATTTGAAAAGACTTATTACCATGCTCCCAAGGGAGATAACTTGATCAATTACTGTTCTTGCCTCATCTGTTTTTGATATATATGTAATTCATAGGCAATAGCAAAATCATAAAACATGTATGTCAAAGGCTAAAAAAAACTGTTTAAGAACATAAGAACAGACATACTGAGTCAGAACAATGGTCCATTTAGTGCAGTATCCTGTCTTCCAACGGTGCCAGATGATTTGGAGGTGAACAAACAGCACAGGACAATTTATCGAGTGATCCATCCCACCATCCAGTCCCAGCTTCTGGAAGTCAGAGGTTTAGGGACACCCAGAGCATGGGTGTATGTCCCTTTTTAAGCTTAATATGCAGTGGATCTCCTTTTTTCCCCAATAGTTCCCTTTGATGGAACCTTGGTGTTATTTCTTGGCTGATCTTCAGAATGTACAGTCTACTATGGCCAGGGTTTGCCAAATAACCCTTAACTGGGTCCATATTTTACCAGATGCAGGCTTTTGCAAAATGTCAGTCAAACCATGGGTAGGGCCCCAGACTTTTCCAAGGGAATTTACAAAGACAGAGACTCCCTTAAGCAGGTCTTGAAACACCTTAACATATTCAGCTGGGATTTAATAGACAGGACCATGGCCTCCTCAAGAAGGAATGAGGAAACAACTGAGGGACTCAATAAATCCATGCAATGGGCTAGAAGAGACAACTGTGTGGATTGTTCAGGCACAACCTGTAGCTGACACCATACGGAAAGAGCCTTATGGATCTGCAGCCTGTCAGGATAACACCTGCATCCATAGGAGGACCCAAGCCCTCTAAACACCACAGGGGCATAGTTAGGTAAGAACATGACAGCCATGGGATAGGGAACCACACTCTGGTTCTAGAGCAATGGTCTCCATAAAGTATATCCTGGGAGGTTGTCTCTGTGCTTCCCGTGTGCGGTAGATGACACAGGAACACACATTTTGGGGAACATGTGAGTGTTTCACACTGACATCAGTGTTCCTCTCCATCTTCATTGGCTTCTAAGGCCATTGCGGGGACATTAGATATAGAAGTAGTACCATAGACCACATGGAGAGATGGACCTGGTACTTTCAGAGTCCCCATTATAGAGGGTAAAGGTGATTCCAGCTCCTGGGAGATTCTTAGATCTGTGGGTACTGTGTATGCAGTCAGTGCAATACAATACAAGGGGTAGCTGGGGTTGCTGACCAAAGGCTGTGATGCTGGCACCAGAGATGTAGACAATACAAACACAGTTCGCCAAGAAGTAGATGGTACTAAGCTCTGAGATACAGAAGATGCCTGAGGTGGTCCTCAGCATGCTCTTCAGTGCTATGGTCTTGGTACTGAGGTGAGCTTCAGCAGTAATCCTGCCAGGCTGCAAAGTCTCTTTAGAGACAGAATGGTGTGGGGAAGCCAACTTTCTGAAGAGACTTTAAAGACTTGTCCCTAGAGTCCTTTGTCTTTACACCTTTCTTGTAAACAGCTGTCCACCTGCCCTGCTAGATTTTCAAGCAGGGGATGTTATTGACAGAGTTCAGGAAACTCCAGACCCTCTTAGGGACTTAGCACTCTTAGGGACTTTCAGATCATATAGAGGGGTTGATGGTGTCAAGTGGCCCAGGGTCCGAAGCCAGCCTCATTGATTAATCTATCAAGTAACTTGGAGACTGGATCTTCTAGATTTGCTAAGTCCCAGAAGTGAAGGACTTGCAAATCACCCATTTTCTAGGAATATGCAGTTTTCCCAGACAAAAACCCAAACATTTTACATGCCCACCATTAATGGATACAGCATCTTTGCATGTGGAAAAATACCAAGTACCCCAAATTTAAGAAGAAACCATCCCAATACCAGGAAGGAAAAAGATGGGTCCCTGGCAAAAATGAAACCTATATTTAAATAAAGAGTGCCACCAGTCAAACTATTAACCATACCATTTATCAAAAAATGCCAGCATTTAATTTGAGCAACAGAGAGAAGCTCCATCTTGAAGCCAGGAGGTGGTGAGAAAAACTGAACGGTTGCTGCTGTCCGTTGTGGCCTGTCAGTGAAGGGCACAAGGACACTTAGGAAGCCCGTGCATGGCCACAACCGACACTGCTGACCATTGAAAGGAACAGTTTCTTCTCCTGGCCTGTGGAACCTAAGGAAAGAAAGCTCCCTGCTGGATTTTGGGGACGTGTTCCTCTATGACAGCAATGATGACTATACCTCATAGAGAGGTGGTGTTTACCTTTGAGGTTTTTTCAGTACTCAAAGGTCAGGGAAATGCACTGTTAACTATTACAGAGGTGGCAGTGCTGGGGACATCGCTGTCTCCCTCCAGAAAAGAATCAGCAGGCACTGCCAGGGATTCTGTTGATGGAATGGATAATACCAGTGTTGAAGTTCATGCTGTTACCAGAGCCAGTGCTGGCTTCTTAGCAGTATTTGTAGGCCTGGGTACTGCATGTGGATTATATTTCCTCAGTGCTGAGCTGGAGACTGTGCTAGCTTCACTCACCCATTACTAGAAGAGGTTTTGTTCCCTGGAGGACAAAGATTTTATTTTCTCCTAATGGGAAGAAGTGGACTGGCGCCAGAAGCCATACTCGTGCCAATGTTCTGACCCCTCTTGCCTCAGTAAGGAGGTGGTACCAGTCTTTGGTGTTGTAGTGGTAGTCTGTACCAAGATCATTTTTGCTAGATCTTGCCTGATGCAGATGATTTTTTGTTGGTACTGGCCCTGGGAGATGTGTGCCAGATGGCAGGGGCACTGGCTGAGAAGGACTTGACAGGGATTGAACCCATCTTAGATGTCAATATTCTCTGCCTTCAGGCTCTGAAGCTTCCCTCTGTGTGATTTAAGGAGGTATATTTTCCGATGAGAATCCCTGGAGTTCCTTGTCCTCGCTGAGAAGGACTGACACACAAATCGCTAGTCTGGTACTTGGCTCACACCAAGACAGAACAGACAGCAGCTGTGGCCACCAGTAAGTGGCATTAAACAGCTGCAGTTGTATTTTGAATTTAATAATGATTCCAGATTTTCAAATACCAGGCTGAAACGGAATTAATCAATCAAAGATTAATGCAGCATTATACAGAATATAGAATAAAGATACTGTACCACACTGGTGAAGAATATGTATTTTGGTTCCTTCCTCTGTATCTGGCAGAATGCTGACTGTTCATTCCCAAGCTAACATTCCAACCCTCTTTCCTGCAATGGGGTGTGAGACAAAGACACTTCTTAAAAAGAACAGGACTTGCTTGAAGCCGTAGGTGCGGATGGGGGTGCCAAGTGAGGGGAAAAAAAGGTTTTGATTTTATTTTTCAGGTACAACCTAATAAAATAATAAAAAAGGGAAAGAATGGAGGGAATTAACCTTGACTAACACTATAGTAGAATTAAATCCCACTAATCAGTAGCAGACAAAACACCACTGGTTCAACCTTGCTAGAGGGAGCTTAGGAACAGTATTTATATGCTTGTGGGCAGGGTGGATACAAAGACATGAACAGTGCAGGACTGGCCTAACAGACAACGCTATTTAAAGATTCCGATACACTCCTAGAGTGGACTTCACACCGACACGGTACACTACAGAAGTACTCTCAATTATGGAAAGAAAATCATTATTAAAGATTAGTGTGTATGCAAGAGAGCTTTTTTGAGAATCTAGAAGAGCAAGTGTTTGAAATATGAAAATAATTTTTGATCTTTAATGGGAGACAGTTGTGCCATAAATATACTATTAAATGTACGGGATAGAATTTGGTTCCCAGAATGTTTGTTCTTTAAATACTAGTCCATTACTAACACTAGTCACTTACACTATTCTATTCATTACCCTTCATAAACTGTTTATTTTACAGTATCTCTCCGCAGAGACAGTCACCTATGTTATATTACACCAAGCTTGTTGCTTCAGAGACAAATTATTTGGGCTTCCCTTCCCTACTCTCCATCTCCATTACAGTATGGCTGATCAGTTTTAAGAGAAAGTATTCTATATTGCCCACACTTTCATCACTCAGTTTTTCTTACCTCTAATCAGAATAGACTTGTACAGTGAAAGAAACAAGAGTGCCTTGTTGCTCAAATAAGAGAGGTAGCAGCTATATAAATCTTAGAGAATAGAGAATTATGGAAACACACATCACTCTCTACATAATTATGGTTCAAGCTTGCCTTCATTCTGAAGATTGATTTTTACCACCATTTTAATTTTACAAAAAAGCAAACCACATGAAATTTGCCATACACCCAGACTTGCCTGTACCACGGTCTCAACCAGTACAACCACTAGGAGAGTTTCACCAATTGGGAATTACGGGTCCAAAAAAAATCCTATTGTAGACACAACCTCTTTGCCTAACAAAGGAAAAACCTGAGACAACACTAACATTCAGAAGATGTATTAGGAGGTGAACTGACAGACTTGCAGAAGCTCCGACAGCTTGCTGGGCTTATACCAATGATGATGCCATACTTTAGTTAGCATTTCTGTAGTTTGGAAGGCTAAATTTGTTCCCATCTAGCTGAGGTTCAAATAATATCTAGATGCACGTATGCCTGCTTTCTACTTGTTAATAAGCTTTGCTTTTATAGAGAGGTGAATGGATTAGAATTTGGATATTTGAACTGAGATTCATCACTACAGAGGCACCTTCAATAGAAAAAAGACCACATAACTGTACCCCCCTCAGAAGCCTGATTCAAAACTAATGGCTTAGGCACCTGGTCTAAAGAAAGGCAGGTTGAAAACTCCTTTCCAGAGCAACGTTTCAGACTGGCATAGGGACAGTTAAGCGGTCTGAGAGATGCCCGACTTGCTTACAGTAATTCACCAAAAATCCTGGAAAACAGAACACTCCACTCAAATTCACAAAACGGCTTTATCTTCTCAAGTGTACTTTCACCATATACAAAGGGTTCCTCTCCATTACACTGTGCTGCATCTGGAGATGGATATGAAGTTTATGAGAACATTTCACTTCCAAACTACTGACATTTATATTTTCCCAATATGTTGTTGATTTATAAACTCTGCGGGACCATAGAATATCTAGCAAAATGTAGAGCAAAACCTAACTTTTAGTACCTAGCAGAGTTGTGAATTTAAGTTCCCAGGTTCATCTTTTGAAAGTGCTGTGCAGGTTTCCTTTGTGGATGAGGACTGATAGGTCAGATAGAGTGATTGCTTTGTGAGGAAACCTGCACAACACTTTCAAAAGATGAGCCTGGGATCTTAAATTCATTACTCCACTAGATACTAAAAATCATGGTTTGAACAGAGACGTTGGATTTATGGCTTATTACAACAAATCTGTAACCCACTAACCCACTCTTTTTGTCCTATAACTGCAGTGGTGTTAGGCCATTCTACCTTGAATGCACTCTTACAATATGTGCTAACTACTTACGATAAACAATCTGTTCCACTTTACATTTTGCAATGATGCTGGGAGTACTTTCCCAGACCTGAAGAAGAGCTCTGGCTTGAAAGCTTGTATCTCTCACCAACAGAAGTTGGTCCAATCAAAGATATTACCTTACCCATCTTGCCTCTCCTTGATTCATGACAGAAGGGGTACATACTCAGAGTGCAATTAATCTCCTTGCACCACCTGGTGGCTATTTACAGTAACTATAGACAGTGATTCATGATTGTGTGGATTTCTGTCCCATACTTTTGAAATAAATACTTTTTCTTACACAAGATTCCCCCCAAAAGATGTAATTCAATAATGTCTCATCAATAGGTGAAAGTCAGTTATTCACTAACATTTCTTTAAAAGTTCATATTTTTTAATTACACACTGGACTTTTTAAACTATCAATTAGTAACTGATAGACAAAAAGTCAGAATATAAATACAGTAATTTATTCTCTTTTAACTCTAAAAAATATTTTTGACATTTCTGATGCATATAGTGCACATGCAATGCAAATAGCAAAGCTTATTGGTAGACCAGAGTTTTCCCTAAAGCCAACAACAGAGAAAGGTGGAAATATCACTAAAGTAACAGTTGCTGGATATTCAAATTTAATCACAATTTGTGATTATCAAATAACTAATTCAAATTGAATTATTTAATAAAAAATTAATACAGCACTATACAAATTACAGAAAAGAATAGATACATTTGCACCCCTGCTATAAGGTAAAGAGCTGGCCCCTCTCTCTCTCCTATGTAACCAGTGGGATGCCAGCAATTTTCATTCCTCACCTAATTCTCAAAACTTCTGTCCTTTTATAAAGTGTTCTATTTTCTTAATTACTGATGGATTTTTCAATATGGAATTTCTACCCCAGTCATTATTACTAACAACTGCAAAAAACAACATTTCTTAATTAGTTATAACCATTTTTCAATGGGGAATTGTTTCATCCATTACAGAACCCGTCTGTATTAACAATTATCCCATATCTACAACCCTATCCATTACAGAAGACATTTGCCATAACAAGTATCCCTTACCAATTGCCCAGTTTTGTTTATACTTTTGTCGACATTTTAAGCCTTGTCTACACTACAAACTGTGTCACTCAGGGGTGTGGAAAATTCGCACTCCCGGTGTAGACACTGCTATGTCAACGAGGGGTCTTCTCTCATTGACATAGCTATCACCCTTCAGGGAGGTGGAACACCTATGCCAACAGGAGAAGCTCTCCTGGTAGTGTCTTCACTAAGCACTACAGTGGCGCTGCTGCACTAGTGCAGTTGCACTGCTGTAAATGTAGACAAACCCTTAATAGTTTGAAGGGGTCTTTTCCCTAGAACCTCTGGATTCCCACAGACTTGAAGATTCTGAGGACAATTAGATACAGCCCGACACTCAATCATATGAAATTTCAGAATACAGGTCATTCATCGGTTAAATACCAATGCTCTGGGCCTTAGAATTTAAAACATTCTCCCAAAATCCTTATGGTATTAGCAAAGAGTATCATTAATATGTAAATGAATTTAATATACAAAAAAGAAAAGAGGACTAAAAGGGTTAGTATTTACTAACAGGTACTAACAGTGCACCAGATTCCAATCTCAAATATGAAAATCTGCTGCAGGACATGCACATGCACATGCAGTGGAAGTTATAAAGGATACCACATATATCAGAAATAGAATCTAGTTCCAATGGCAAGTGCTATCATCATGGATTAGCTCATCCCACAAAGAAAGCAAATTCTTAAGTGTTCCCAGCCTCAAATAGGTCTCTCATACATTCATTGCTATGATATTTAATATGCAACAACAGGTCATTTCATGTTCACTACAGAGATGATCTGTAGGATTTTATGAAACATGTAAATATTCATATCACCTGAACAAAGTTATTGTGGTTACTGTTTGCAGTAGTTTGTTACCGGAAAATACTATGTTTATTTTTTTAAAAGGCAACATTTAAATTGGATAGCTGAGCAAGAACATATAGCTTAAAATAAATCCAGCATTTTCAATTACTACTTGATCAGCCAATATACTAGCATTCTCATTGCCCTGTATATGCCACGATAATCCAGGCATTCGTTAGAACATAAAACTTTAGTTAACTGTGGCTGCAGTCCTTTAACAAAAATAGTCTGCCATGGGGATAAGGAACGGAAAGAGACTTTATTGGTTGACTAGTTACATGTTTATGATGATATTCTTTACCGGTTAATCCTCAGAAAAAGCTAAAGCATGTATTCATGCATAGTTATATTATGAATCATAACTAA
This sequence comes from Gopherus evgoodei, assembly GCF_007399415.2. Taxonomy (NCBI): domain Eukaryota; kingdom Metazoa; phylum Chordata; order Testudines; family Testudinidae; genus Gopherus; species Gopherus evgoodei. The sequence continues at coordinate 95,826,198 of NC_044322.1, read as the reverse complement.
CACAAATGTGGCCATAGTGGACATAAAGAAATATAAAGCATTTTACAAAGCATTCACTTCTAAAACATTACACACAATGCAAGTAACTCAGAAGTTTCTGACAGTGGAGATTTAATATATTTTTCTGATTAGAAAACTTAAAATCATTAGCCACCAAAATATTTATGCACAAGCTGTTAAAAAAAGGCACTTTGCTAAAGCTAGATAGTTTTATCATTAAACATTGCCAAAAGAAACTTGTTCCAGTATAAATGAAAGAAAGAGAATCACTTGGGGGGATGAGGAGGAGAATCCTAGTTATTGATGACATGAAGACCTTTTAATAGCCTACAATTTAAACTGCATAATTATTCACGTAAAATTCATTAACACATTATATCTGTGTAAATAAATTCATTTTGAGTCTTCTGCTGTTGATTCAGTTACACATTCAGCCATCAACGTAATTACTACTTGTTAAGCCTGAATAATGAGGTCCCATTTAAGCACAAAGTACAATGAGTGAAAAATGATCAAACTTAAGCAAGGCAATTTCTTTTTTAAACATGAAGTCCAATTAACATACTATTTCAGCAGGCAGATTTGCTTCAGAAAACCTTGGTACTCATGTTAGCTCATTATCAACTTGTCATCCTAGAGCCCTATCTGTAGCTATTATATCTCTGATATTCACTAATATCTTTAATTTCCTGTTGTATTAATCTTCAGTGCAGAGAGAATAAAGAGCATAGCACATTGAAGGAAATGCTGTTATTCACCTTTCAACTGCAAATAGCAAAAGCACCAGCATGAGGATCTATACCCTGGGAATTGTTAAAACCCTTGCTGAGGCTTTTATGCTATCTCTGTAATAACTGTGTTGCACCTTCATATAACAGAAATATATTCTTATCCTCCACAGATTAACGAAGCAGAAAATTGTCATTGCTTCATCACTACGTTAGTTTCTTCATGATGTATAGGTAACAAAATCTGTATTTTGGATGCTTCTTCTGTCCACAGAAAAAATAACTTTTACGTTGCATTAATATAGTTTCACCATTTAATATTCTGCTCTTAAAGCTGGATTCATGGGCATTTCCATTATAAACCTTGGTCATATTGCAATTCAGGGAGGAAAATTATTTGTTAGATGCTTATCAATTAAAAATTATTATTTTTTTGGTGAATGAATTTAATCCTCACAAAAGTAAAGGAAGGGAGGGCTAATAGCACAGGTTAAAGTGAGAGATGGGTAAAGCATGGTGGTTTGTCAAACATTTTCTTTGGCTCCAAATCATGTTTGGTGTTCCCTATGCCCATGTGATCCTTCAAAGGGTACTTTATACTCAAGCAGTTACATACTGCATTCCTAGTAAGGGTTTAGTCACTCTCCAAAAGTAAACAATAGAGACTGAGCCAATTAATAATGAGAAACGCAAATTAGATTGCCTCAACATAAAAGCAGATTTTATTAACCACACACACACACACTCACACAAAAAGAAGAAAAGTAGCACCTATCCAGAGTAATTTTTTAAAGAGAGATCCTCAAATATCACTCCATCCAAATCCAGTTTAGATTTTATCATGGTCCCTTTTTTGCTTGCATTTTGTGAACATTTGAGCTTTACTAGTATGACATTCTGGGGAGCAATCCAGACCAGCGAGGTGTTTCGTCACTCCTGCCCTGCAACCTTGGGTGCCTCACGATGTTTTGCTGTTGTAGCTTCCAACTTGGGTCACTCACAATCAGCCTGCCAGGATGCAAGTTACACTGAGTGTCTCTCTAATGGTTCTCAACCTGGGGGCCGCTTGTGGCCCAATCAGCATACAGCTGAGGCCCATGTGACATCCTCAGGGGCATAAAGGGAGTATATATATTGTGTGGATGTGGCCCACAATGGTAAATAGGTTGAGAACCATAGTATAGTATACTGTAGTATAGCTACAGCCTTGGTCCAGCAACTCTGAATCCAGCAATTTGTCTGTCCGCAAACACCAGCCTCCCAAACTAACATTATATCATGAATAAACGTGTATTCCCCTATTTTTAACAAACAGCTAAAAAACAAACAAAAAAAACACTGTTTGTATTAAACAAAGGAGGTAAAAATAAAAATAAGTCCTAGACCTAGACACAGCTCTCCAAGATAGAATATTATTCTTCCCATTTTACAGATGGGGAAACGGTCACATACAAGGTTAAGGGTGAGTTTTTAATAACTAAAAGTTCCCAATTACTTCAATTGCATTTACTGATGCTCCAGCATCTTTCAAAATGAGACCCCAAGTGATTTGATCACAAACCCAAAGAAGAGAAAAAACAGTTATCTACCTTTTCGTAACTGTTGTTCTTCAAGATGTGTTGTTCACATCCATTCCACATTAAGTGTACACGTGCCACGTGCACGAGCGTTGAAAACTTTTCCCTTAGCGGTACCCATCGGGCTGGCGGGGCCCCCGCCTGAGCGGCGCCACTGCACTGTGCATATATACCCCTATTGGCCTGACACCCTCCAGTTCCTTCATGCTGGTGACTCCAACAGAGAGGTAGGAATGGACGTGAACAACACATCTGAAAGAAAAACAGTTACGAAAAGGTAGGTAACCATTTTTTTTTCTTCTAGTGCTTGTTCACGTCCATTCCACATTAGGTGAATCACAAGCTTACCTTCGGAGGAGGGTAGGAGTCATGGAACAATTGATCAGAGGACTGCCCTGCCAACTGCCGTGTCCTCTTAGGCCTGCTGGTTGACCACATAGTGGGTCGTAAAGGTATGCACTGATGACCAGGTGGCTGCTCTGCAGATCTCCTGGACTGGGACCCGTGCCAGGAAAGCTGCTGAAGATGCTTGCGCCCTGGTCGAGTGGGCCGTGAGGGCCGGGGCCAGAACACCTGCGAGGTCATAACACGCCTGAATGCAGTCTGTAATCCAGGAGGAGATCCGCTGCGCTGACACCAGGAGGCCTCTCATCCTTTTCACCATGGCCATGAATAGCTGTGTGGATTTACGAAAGGGCTTGGTGTGCTCCAAGTAGAATGCCAACACTCAACGGACATCAAGGGTGTGCAGGCTGCGGTGACTCGGGTCTGCATGGGGTTTGGGAAAATACACCGGCAGACAAATGTCCTGGCCCAGATGGAATTGTGAGACCACCTTTGGGAGGAACTTGGGGTGTGGGCGGAGCTGCACCTTGTCTTTATGAAATACTGCATATGGTGTCTCCAAGAAGAGTGCGTCAGCTCAGATACCCTTCTGGCTGAGGTAAAGGCCACCAGGAATGCCACCTTCCAGGAAAGGTGGAGGAGGAAGCAGGTGGCAAGTGGCTCGAACGGGGGCCCCATGACCTTAGAAAGGACTAAGTTGAGATCCCATGGAGGGACGGGGGGGCGTGAGTAAGGAAACACCCACTCCAGTCCTTTAAGGAACCGCCCCACCATTGGGTGGGAGAACACCGAGCCCCCAGATGGAAGGCAGAGATGGCCACCAGATGCACCCTGATGGAGGACGGGGCCAGTCCCTGCTGCTTGAGGTGCAGTAGGTACTCTAGAATGCTACGCATCGGAGCCTGGCATGGCTGAATCTGTTGGGGCCCATACCAGCCCAAGAATCTCTTCCACTTGGTCAGGGAAGTAGCCCTGGTAGAGGGCTTCCTACTACCAAGTAGAACCTGCTGCACAGGGAGGGAGCACTGGCTTTCCAAAGCATTCAGCCACAAAGCTTCCACGCCATCAGATGAAGTGATTGCAGGTCGGGGTGGAGAAGCCACCCTCCGTCCTGCGTGATGAGGTCCCGGTGTAGGGCAGGGTTACTGGGGCTTCCACCGACAGCTCCAGGAGCGTGGTGAACCAGTGCTGGCGTGGCCAGGCCGAGGCAATGAGGATAACTGCTGCCCTGTCCCTGCATACCTTGAGCAGGACCTTGTGCATCAGAGGAAGCAGGGGGAAGGCATATTTCAATCCCCCTCCCCATGGGATCACAAATGCAACTGCTATTGAGCCTGGGCTGGAGCCTCGGAACAAGCAGAACTGCAGGCACTGGGCGTTGCCCCCGGCAGCAAAAAGGTCTATCTGGGGAAACCCCCTCTTGCGGAAGAGCGAATACACAACGTCTGCTCTGAGCGTCCACTCGTGCATGCAGTATGACCTGCTGAGGTGGTCCGCCAGTTCATTCCAGACCCTCGCGAGATGTGACGCCTCGAGGTGAATGGCATGGGCTATGCAAAAGTTCAGAGGAGAGGCTCGTGGCAGTTGGCAAGGAACGGGCTCCGCCCTGCTTGGTTACATAAACATGGCAGTTGTGTTGTCCGTCAGAACTGTCACACTGTGACCACTCAAAGTGACGTGAAAGGTCTGGCAGGCTAAATGAACCGCCCTGAGCTCCTTCACACTAAAATGGAGTGACCGCTCCGCTCCCGACCACAAACACTGAATCGTGAGGTCTCCTAGGTGAGCACCCCACCCGAGGTCTGACGCATCCGTCACAAGCATCAGGTCTGGCTGTTGTGCAGCAAAGGGGATGCCTTTGCAAACCACGGTCTGGGACAGCCACCACCACAGGGAGTCTAACACATCCTCTGTGGCTGTCACTACCAAGCCCAGGGGGTCCCTGCCTGGGCGGTATACATGGGCGAGCCAAGCCTGCAGCGTCCTGAGTTTCAGTCTGGCATGCTTGACTACATGTGTGCATGCTGCCATGTGGCCCAGCAGCCTCAGGCAGCATCTGGCCGTTGTAGTGGGAAACTGGCACAGGGAGTTCACTGCTTGCTGGATGGCCAGGAATCGTGATACTGGGAGGCTTGCCTTTGCCTGTACCGCATCTAGGACCGCCCCTATTAATTCAACTCTCTGTGTTGGAATGAGGGTGGACTTGGGGATGTTGACCAGGAGCCCCAGAGTGCGAAATAGTCTCAGGGCCACTTGTACGTGGGACCGAACCTCCTCTTCGGACCGGCCTACCAGGAGCCAGTCGTCGAGGTATAGGTAAACTCGAATCCTCTGCCATGAGAAGGCCGCCACTACCGCGATGCATTTTGTGAACACCCATGGGGCTGCAGCTAGGCTGAATGGGAGAACCGTGAACTGGTAATGTTCTTGGTTCACAGTGAAGTGCAGGAATCGGCGATGCACTGAGTGGATGGCGATATGAAAGTACGTGTCCTTCATGTAGAGGGCAGCGTACCAGTCCCCCAGATCCAGGGAAGGGAGGATGACGCCCAGAGAGATCATGCGGAACCGCGCCTTGACCAGGAACTTGTTGAGCCCTCGCAGGTCCAGAATGGGCTGAAGGCTTCCTTTGGCCTTAGGAATGAGTAAGTAGCGGGAGTATGGCCCCTTCTGACCTTAAAGTCTATGAGTAGAACCCTTTCCCTCTCAGGTCCTTCGGTACCAATTCTACTGCCCCCCCCCCCCCCCCCAAGAAGCGTGCAAATCTTCTTTTCCAGGAGGTGCTCGTGAGAAGGGTCCCTGAAGAGGGATGGGGAAGGGAGGACGGGGGTAGGCGAGGAGAACTGCAGCCTATAACTGCTTCACACCGTGCGTAACGCCCAGCCATCCGACATAATACTGGACCACGAACAGGAGAAGTGGGACAGGTGTCCAGGAAACAAGGGGATGGATCTGGCAATAGGTCCAGTATGCTGTCCTTGAGCACACCTTCAAAAGCCTGGTTTAGGGCCAGGCTGAGACTTATGCTGGCCGTCGTTCTGGCCTGGCCTAATGGAGCTATTATTGTTATTACTACACTGCCTCCTGTTATCCCCACTTTGTCTGCGGTAGGACTCCTACCTAGGACTAGGTTGGTAGTGACACTGAGTAGGAGACTGTGGCTTGAAGGGCTTTCTTTGGGTCACCAGGGTGTGCATACTCAGCAACTTGAGTGTGGTCCTTGAGTCCTTGAGGCTTTGCGTTCGTCTGGTCCAAAAAGAGCCCAGACCCTTCAAAGGAGAGGTCCTGGAGTGAGTTCTGGACCTCAGGCAGCAGATCTGACTCCTGCAGCCACACTGAGCATCGCATGACCATACCAGACGCGATTGTCCTGGCCACCGCATCCGCCAAATCCAAAGATGCCTGGAGAGAGGTCTTGCCTACAGCTTTGCCTTCATCCACCAGTGCTGTAAACTCTTGTTGTGAACCCTGTGGGAGGCTGTCCTTAAACTTCCTCACTGCCGCCCAGGAGTTGAAGTTATGACTGTTATGGCCTGTTGGCTAGCAATCCTCAAGTGGAGGCCCTCTGAGGAATACACCTTCCTGCCAAACAGGTCCAGGCACTTCGCTTCCTTGGCCTTTGGTGCTGACCTTGGGGTGGCACCAGACTCGGTGCCGGTTTCTCTGGTCTCTCTCTCGGCGACGGTACAGGTAGTCTGGAAGCTGTGGCTTCCCGCACGGAGAAGCATCGGTGTGAGGACCGAGACCAGTATACAGTGTAGCTGGCCCTGGTGGGAGCCCCTTGCCACTGGTGGTAAGCCCAGGGGATCTAGAAGGGCCAGTGTCTTGGCGGTTCCCACTGAGGTTGCCACTCAGCCTGGTGATCTCTGCCATCTGGTGCAGGTAACTGTATCGGCCCAAGTCAGCACTGGACTCTGGTGATGACAAGCGCGAAGGCCACAGTGGTGCCATTGACCTGTGCTGGCGGGAGATCGACGAGCGGCTTCTTGTCAATCAGGAACTGGAACGGTACCGCTGCTCAAAGGCCCTAGATCGGGACCAGTGATTTCTGGAAGCCTTCGGTGATGGCCAGCTCGCCTTCTCTTAGTGCCAGTCTCTGGAGGGTGCTGGAGAGCGTTGGGTCCCTTGCACTAACCCCATGCGCTCACTCATTTCTAGTACTGAGGCTTCCCTCTGCGTCGGGGAAACTGAGAGTCTGCAGACTCAACGCTCGACTGGGACCAACACCGGAAGTGATGCTGGGATGGTGACTTCGAATGGTGCACCATTGCCTGCTTTCTCCTTGGTGGCACCGCGGGCCTGGGTGCCGAAGGCTTCTTGCTAACTGGGAGGGGGCTCACTATTGACAGCCTGATGAGGTCCTTTGCTGCCTCAAAGTTGTCAGGCGTGGAGGACTGATCCATTACTCCCTTGAGCCCGTCATCCTCGCTGAGTTCACTTAGGACTGGACTCAGAGGAACACGTGGCACCGGTGCCAGTACAATGTCCATCCCGCTCTTTCTGGTGTCTAGGTCCTTAGATAGCGCTGGTCTCCTTTGTGGGGAATGTCTGTGTCCTTCTTTTGGCTTGGCCTTGGGCCACATCAGGGAGGACGAGTAGTGCCAGGGTCTACTTTTCTCCAGGGCCAATGGCTTGCGGTATTTGTCCAGCACTGGGTCTCTTGAAGACTCTGGGGCACTCCGCACCGAGGAGGCTGGAGTCGGCATCGGGTGCTCTGGGCCCGATGGCTGCAGCACTGCCTCCATCAACAACTGCTTCAAGCAAAAGTCTCTCTCTTTCTTTGTTCTAGGCTTAAATGCCTTGCAAATCTTACACCTCTCTGTTTGGTGTGCTTCCCCCAGGCAATGTAGACAGGAGTTGTGGAGGTCACTAACCAGCATAGGGTTGCGGCACATGGCACAAGCCTTAAACCCATGGGCCTTTGGCATGCCCCACCGGGGCAGGTGCTGGAAGCCTCCAAGCACCTAATCTATTAAGTGTCCACACAACAGAATGCTAACAAACTGATAGCAGCTAAGTATTTTCTGTCACCAGGAAAAGGCAGGTCTACTTGATTGGAGACTCCTTACTGAGAAGAACAGATAGGCCTGTAACTAGAGCTGATTGGGAGAACAGAAGAGCGTGCTGTCTGCCGGGTGCTAAGATACAGGATGTGGACCTGAGGCTGAAAAGGATCCTAGCGGGAGCAGGAAAGAATCCGTTGATTGTCCTTCATGTGGGAACAAATGATACAGCTGGATTCTCACTGGAATGTATCAAGGGAGACTATACCAGACTGGGGAAGATGCTTAAGGAAATCAAGGCTCAGGTGATCTTCAGTGGGATTCTGCCGGTTCCTAGAGAAGGGTAACAAAGGTGTGACAAGATTATGGCGATCAACAGATGGCTCAAGCAGTGGTGCTATAAGGAGGGCTTTGGGATGTACGGCCATTGGGAAGCATTTATGGACAAAAGACTGTTCTCTCAGGATGGACATCACCTGAGTAAGGAGGGAAACAGATTTCTAGGATGGAGGCTCGCCCAACTGATTAAGAGAGCTTTAAACTAGGAATTTGGGGGAGATGTCCAGGAGATCTCCACGCCGGAATTTAACTTTGAGAGGGAAGAAAACAAAGTAAGAGGGGATACAGCCGTGGACAGAAAAATTGACATAAGGAGGAAGGGTAGTTTGCTATCTACACTAACAGGTGATGCTTGTGGTAGAATGTCTGTGCCTAACTGGATAAAGAATGTCAGTGAAGCCAAACGGCAAATATTAAGATGTCTGTACACTAATGCGAGGAGCCTAGGGAACAAAATGGAGGAACTAGAGCTACTGGTGCAGGAAGTGAAACCGGATATTATAGGGATAACAGAAACATGGTGGAATAGTAGTCATGACTGGAGTACAGGTATTGAAGGCTATGTGCTGTTTAGGAAAGACAGAAATAAAGGCAAAGGTGGTGGAGTAGCATTGTATATCAATGAGGATGTTAACTGTAAAAAAAATAAGAAGTGATGGAATGGACAAGACAGAGTCTGTCTGGGCAAAATTCACATTGGGAAAGAAAGCTATTAGAGCCTTCCCTGAGATAGTGCTTGGGGTGTGCTACAGACCACCGGGATCTGATCTTGATATGGATAGAGACCTCTTTAATGTTTTTAATGAAGTAAACACTAATGGGAAATGTGTGATCAGGGGAGACTTTAACTTCCCAGATATAGACTGGAGGACAAGTGCTAGCAAGAATAATAGGGCTCAGATTTTTCTGGATGTGATAGCTGATGGATTCCTTCACCAAGTAGTTGAAGAACCAACAAGAGGGGATGCCATTTTAGATTTGGTTTTGGTGAGTAGTGAGGACCTCATAGAAGAAATGGTTGTAGGGGACAACCTTGGTTCGAGTGATCATGAGCTAATTCAGTTCAAACTAGATGGAAGGATAAACAAAAATAGATCTGGAACTAGGGTTTTTGACTTCTCGAGAGCTAACTTTAAAGAATTAAGGAAATTAGTTAGGGAAGTGGATTGGACTGAAGAACTTGTGGATCTAAATGCGGAGGAGGCCTGGAATTACTTTAAGTCGCAGCTGCAGAAACTATCACAAGCCTGCATCCCAAGAAAGGGGGAAAAAAAACATAGGCAGGAGTTGTAGACCAAGCTGGATGAGCAAACATTTCAGAGAGGTGATTAAAAAAAAGCAGAAAGCCTACAAGGAGTGGAAGAAGGGTGGGATTAGCAAGGAAAGCTACCTTAGTGAGGTCAGAACATGTAGGAATAAAGTGAGAAAGGCTAAAAGCCATGTAGAGTTGGACCTTGCAAAGGGAATTAAAACCAATAGTAAAAGGTTCTATAGCCATATAAATAAGAAGAAAACAAAGAAAGAAGAAGTGGGACCGCTAAACACTGAGGATGGAACGGAAGTTAAGGATAACCTAGGCATGGCCCAATATCTAAATAAGTACTTTGCTTCAGTCTTTAATAAGGCTAATGAGGAGCTTAGCGATAATGGAAGGATGACAAACGTGAATGAGGATATAGAGGTGGATATTACCATATCTGAGGTAGAAGCCAAACTTGAATAGCTTAATGGGACAAAATCGGAGGGCCCAGATAATCTTCATCCAAGAATATTAAAGGAATTGGCGCATGAAATTGCAAGCCCATTAGCAAGAATTTTTAATGAATCGGTAAACTCAGGGGTTGTACCGTACGATTGGAGAATTGCTAACATAATTCCTATCTTTAAGAAAGGGGAAAAAAGTGATCCGAGTAACTATAGGCCTGTTAGTTTGACACTGTAGTATGTAAGGTCTTGGAAAAAATTTTGAAGGAGAAAGTAGTTAAGGACATTGAGGTCAATGGTAATTGGGACAAGTTACAACATGGTTTTACTAAAGGTAGATTGTGCCAAACCAACCTGATCTCCTTCTTTGAGAAGGACAGATTATTTAGACAAAGGAAAAGTGGTAGATCTAATTTATCTCGATTTCAGTAAGGCATTTGACACGGTTCCACATGCGGAATTATTAGTCAAATTGGAAAAGATGGGGATCAATATGAAAATTGAAAGGTAGATAAGGAACTGGTTAAAGGGGAGACTCGAACGGGTCATACTGAAGGGTGAACTGTCAGGCTGGAAGGAGGTTACTAGTGGAGTTCCTCAAGGATCAGTTTTGGGACCAATCTTATTTAACCTTTTTATTACTGACCTTGGCACAAAAAGCGGGAATGTGCTAATAAAGTTTGCGAATGACACAAAGCTGGGAGGTATTGCTAACACAGAGAAGGATCGAGATATCATACAGGAAGATCTGGATGACCTTATAAACTGGAGTAATAGTAATAGGATGAAATTTAATAGTGAAAAGTGCAAGGTCATGCACTTAGGGATTAATAATAAGAATTTTAGATATACATTGGGGACACATCAGTTGGAAGCAACAGAGGAGGAGAAAGACCTTGGAGTATTGGTTGATCACAGGATGACTATGAGCCGCCAATGTGATATGGCCGTTAAAAACGCTAATGCAGTTGTAGAATGCATCAGGCGAGGTATTTCCAGCAAAGATAAAGAGGTGTTAGTACCGTTATATAAGGCACTGGTGAGACCTCATCTGGAATACTGTGTGCAGTTCTGGTCTCTCATGTTTAAGAAGGATGAATTCAAACTGGAACAGGTTCAGAGACAGGCTACTAGGATGATCCGAGGAATGGAAAACCTACCTTATGAAAGGAGACTCAAAGAGCTTGGCTTGTTCAGCCTAGCCAAAAGAAGGCTGATGGGGGGATATGCTTGCTCTTTATAAATATATCAGAGGGATTAACATTAGGGAGGGAGAGGAATTATTTAAGCTTAGTACCAATGTAGATACAAGAACAAATGGGTATAAACTGGACACTAGGAAGTTTAGACTTGAAATTAGACGAAGGTTTCTAACCATTAGAGGAGTGAAGTTCTGGAACAGCCTTCCAAGGGGAATGGTGGGGGCAAAAGACATATCTGGCTTTAAGACTAAGCTTGATAAGTTTATGGAAGGGATGGTATGATGGGATAGCCTAATTTTGGCAACTGACCTTTGATTATCAGCAGATAAGTATGCTCAGTGGTCAGTGATGGGATGGGATCTGAATTACTGCAGAGAATTCTTTTCTGAGTGCTGGCTGGTGAGTCTTGCCCACATGCTCAGGGTTTAGCTGATCGCCATATTTGGGATCGGGAAGGAATTTTCCTCCGGGGCAGATTGGCAGAGGCCCTGGAGGTTTTTCGCCTTCCTCTGCAGCGTGAGGCATAGGTCACTTGCTGGTGGATTCTCTGCAGCCTGAGGTCTTCAAACCACAATTTGAAGACTTCAATAACTCGGACATAGGTTAGGGGTTTGTTATAGAAGTGGATGGGTAGGGTTCTGTGGCCTGCTTTGTGCAGGAGGTCAGACTAGATGATCATATTGGTCCCCTCTGACCCTAAAGTCTATGAGCCTACTCTAAAGCTAAGGGATTGCTTAGGAGAGCAAGAGGTTGTTCCAATGCCACCATGGACAGAAAAAAGGAACTGGAAGGGATCGGGCCAGCAGGGGTATGTATGCACGGCACAGTGGTCCAACGGGTACGGCTAAGGGAAAAGTTACTGACGCTCGTGCATGCGGCGCATGTACACCTAACGTGGAATGACACGAACAAGCACTCTGAGAACCTGTATTTCCTGACTCTTCATCCTTTGTGTTACAGGAGGGACTGTTTCTTTAAGAAATTTTCCTGGTGGGTATTTTCCCCACCACCACAGTGTTCTGAACTATTCTGTTTTGTGTGGTACAAATGCAGGAGTGAACATTATCTGAAAGGAGTGAGAGTTAAAGTATTTTGTTTTCTCTCTCCCTTTTATTTTAATTATTGCAGTGTTCTTTATTCCACCCTCCCCAGTAAACTAGAAAGAGGACAAGCAAGTATAAACAGACCTCTTTGAGTAGGGTCATTGTGTTATAATTTGAAATACATTTGAGTATCATTCCCATCCCGAAATCACCAAAATTTAGTAATTGTCTGTCACAGTGGTATAGTTTACATGGCAGGTGAGAGCTGGGAGGGTGTTATACCATGATAAAGGTTATTTAATGGTAGACAAGATAACATAAATGATTCTCAAAAAAAAAACCATAACACAACAGGGATTTTATTTAAACTAGAACAAACAGAAGAGGATTCCACCTATCTACAACATTAAATAGATGAAGAATATATATAAATTAAAAAATGTATTATGATTCAACAATACCCATGCACACTAACTTACTACAAAATGTACTTAATTAAATATAATCCTACAAAGAAATATAGACATGTCTATCTCTGCATGCACACAACATTATTTTATAAGGGGTTATTATTATATAGTTCAAGTTTCCCCTATTCCCAAATATTTCACAGAGTACTGTCTAATGCTCAAATCAATCTTTGAGCCTCATGACTTTCTGAAGAGATGGATTCAACTCCAGTGGTGCTGTCTTGCAGGGGTGGACATTTGACCAGACCTATGAGATCAGAAGATCCTATGGTTCTCCTGTTCCAGATTGCTGGGACCACATAATCAATAATAGGATATGACTAGAACCGATGCTCAGGAACAAACAGGAACAGATGCTCAGGAATATGCCATCAAACATAGACTGACTTGATCAGTCTGCCTTAAACTAAAGACCTGCATGTCTTTCTGTTTTGCTCAGTCTCTCCACTTACTATCAGTTTCTCTGAGTACTGGTTTCCCTCCCTCCATCCTTCCCTCCCTCCTCATTTCTCTCAGTTTACCCCCAAACTGTTTCTCTCCATCCCTCTCTCTTAGCCGCACTGCCTGCTTCTGACCCTCAACCCTCTCCCTCTTCTCCAGCTATCACTTTCTCTCCCTCTGAGAGGAGAGGTACCTCCTCTCACTTTCTCACAGAGAGGGGCTATTTCCTCTCCATAGAAAAATGACAGTACATTCACCCTAAACACATCCTAAATCATGTATCTCCATATAGGGTCAAGTCCTTTTACCATATTTACAAAAGCAAATGCATATACTTGAATAAAAAGTAACTGGAAGGGCCAGATTAGCCAAATCCTGATGGAAACACAGGTGCAGCACACTGGCAAATGGGGCCCTGAGGCATAAGAAACAACAAAAAACAAACTTTAGGAGAAGGGGGCTAACCAGGGAAGTGAGCTGTCTAGTAAGCCTCATAACTTTCAGGGTCTGTAACAACCTGAGCTTGTTAGCCTCAGGGCACGTTGAAATATTCACTATTGCTTCCTAGCTCTTGAAGAAATGGATGTTGGACGGAGCTATATATGAGACTATGTGTGGGGTCAATTACTTTCAATCACATATATGTTGTCATTGTGTATTTAACTTGATCTGGAGAAAATGACAGGAAGGTTTTGTATTTTTTTAAAAAGTCAGGTGTGCCAGACCTTTGGGTAGGTGCTCTTATTACAGTTTGTACAAATCTAAATACATGCACGCTGGACTGCAATCCTTATATAGATATCTTGAAGGAGTGGTGAAGACACTGAAAAAAGATCTACAGTAAGTTTTTTAAAGAATGTTTGCATCTCAACTCCTCCACTGTACAAAAGAATTGATACTTTCTGAATGCCGCTGTAATGGCCAATTTAAGGTAAGCAATATGCCTAGACCAGGGGTCGGCAACCTCTGGCACATGGTTCGCCAGGGCCAGTTTGTTTACCCGCCGCGTCGGGAGGTTCAGCAGACCGCGGCTCCCACTGGCCACAGTTCGCCGTCCAAGGCCAATGGGGGTGGCGGGGAAGCCACGGCCAACACATCCCTAGGCCCGTGGTGCTTCCCGACACCCTCATTGGCCTGGAACAGTGAACTGTGGCCAGTGGGAGCTGCGGTCCACCGAACCTGCCGATGTGGCAGATAAACAAACTGGCCCGGCCCACCAGGGTGCTTACCCTGGCAAGCCGCATGCCAGAGGTTGCCAACCCCTAGCCTAGACATATGCTAAATAATGATGAAACCAGAATAAGTTAACAGTTGGTTTGGTAAAGTAAAACGATAGTTTCCCATCACAGTCTGCAAGTACCACAAGTTTGCAAATCCATTTAGCTACTCTTTCCCCTCCAACAGCAGGTATTGCTGAGAAGGTATGTTAGGGGGGAGGGGCAGTGGATGCCTTTCTAACTGCCAGTGACGTTACCCAACTATGCAGTAAAATCAAAAACTACAAATGAAGTTATATGCTGCATGTAGTTTAGGTCTGTTAATTATTATAACAGTATCATTATGTTTTCCTTTATAAAAACATTTCATTTTTATCCTAGAGAGCGTAACATCTACATAATATTAAATAAAATTACACATACATGAACTGCAATATTAACATTAACATAACATTTATACCATCAAACATGTATACATTATATCAAAGGAGGACGGAGAAAAATTGTTCTTCTTAACCTCTGAGGATAAGACAAGAAGCAATGGGCTTAAATTGCAGCAAGGGAGGTTTAGATTCGACATTAGGAAAAACTTCCTTTCAGGGTGGTTAAGCACTGGAATAAATTGCCTAGGGAGGTTGTGGAATCTTCATCCTTGGAGATTTGTAAGAGCAGGTTAGACACACACCTGTAAGGGATGATCTAGATCAGGGGTCTCAGACTCAATTTACCTCAGGGCCAGTGCCAGTCCTCAAATCCACCCAGCACGCCAATAATGTCTCTGAAGATGGTGCTCAGAAAAGAAAATGTTTATACTGTATTTTTTATTTTGGATTTCTTAGAAATGAAACGATCATACAACTTTATACAATTCTTCACCTGCCAAAGAGTTCTTAGTGTTTGCCCGGCCATGCTTCAGTTCTCTAAGTTTGTTGATGTTTGGCCTCAGTGACTGAGCAGTTGAAACCTTCAGGATTGCAGCAAGGTGTGCATCAGATAGTTGCGTTCTGGATTTTGACTTGTTTATATTCATTGTGGAAAGAAGGACGGTGCCTCCATAGCTGACTCTGTCCGGCAACTAATGATGCTGCATCCATGGCTGACTTTGCCCAGCAACTAGTGATGGCATGTCTGCCCCTCTCCCCCAGCCAATGGGAGCTGTGGGGGGCAGCACCTGCAGCAGACATTGCCCGCAGCATGACTGCATGGCGTTTCTCTTCCATGGGCCGCAGTGGGCAGGTTCTTGGGTCACAGACGGCCCGCAGGCCGGGATTTTGAGACCCCTGATCTAGATAATACTTAGTCCTGCCATGAATGCAGGGGACTGGAATAGATGACCTCTTGAGGTCCCTTTCAGTTCTATGCAGGGGTGGCTCCAGGCACCAGCACAGCAAGCGGATGCCTGGGGTGGCCTGCCAATCACTGTGAGGGCAGCAGTCAGGAAGCCTTCAGTGGCGTTTCTGTGGGAGGTCTGCTGGCTCCGCGGTTTCGGCAGTAATTCGCAGCGGGTACACCGAAGGTGCGGAACTGGTGGACCTCCCACAGAAACACCGCCAAATCCATGTGAGCAGGGAGGACATCCCGCAGAAACACCACCGAAGGTCTGCCTGACTGCCATGCTCAGGACAGCAAAAAACAGAGCCGCCCCTGGTTCTATGATTTCTATGGAATTAGACCTTAAATATAGATCAGAGCTCACCTTAATTGACCCTGAATATCCTGAGAGTTGATAAATGTTCTACTGGGATACATGCAGTGGTTTTGTAGCTATGCTGGTCCCAGGATATTAGAGAAATAAGGTGGGAAAGATAGTATCTTTTACTGGACCAACTTCTGTTAAGGAAAACATTTAAACTACTCATACATCTTAAAAAGTTTCTAAATTAATGGTATCAAATCAGAAAATGGAGCTGATATTGTAAACAACTCAGTGAAGACTGTTAATGTGCAGCGGCAGTCAAAAAAAAAAGCAAACAAGATGCAAGGATACATAAAGAATGGGATGGAGACGGATACAAAAATATGTCATTACATAAGCCAATAGTGCAGATTCACCTGAAATACTGTGTGCAGTACTGATTACTGCATCTCAAAAAGGATATTGCATTATTTGAAGGGTTTCAAAGAAGGCAATGAGAATGATCAAGGGCCCAGAAAGACTCATGAAAAGACTGGAAAGGAAACAATTAAGAGGGAACATGATAAACGTATATAAAAACAAAGAATGTCAGAGAGAAGGTTGATAAGGAACTTCTGTTTTTCCAGTCTCAACACCAGAAGCAAGGAAATATTAAATGAAATTGAAGTGTGCTATTTCATATGGATAAAAATAAATACTTTTTCTACACCGTACATAATGAGATCGTGGAACTCACTGTCACAGAAAGGTAGAGACCAAGAATTTAGCAGGATTCAAAAAGAGATTGGATATGGATATGGATATCAAGAATACCATGAGTTACCATAATTAATAAAAAACAAAAATATTGGCAGAGATGTTAACCCCATTGGCTCCTCTTCCAAGCAGGGATGTTGTGTTCCCCTATCACCACCCTCCAATTTTTTCAGTCACCACCATGGCAGGTCCTCAATTCCCCGACAGCGAAGCTTCTCACCAAGAGGCTTCAGTTGGTAGGAGCAGAGGCTAGAGAAGAAGAGAAGGTAGCAGGGGGTTCACAGGCCATCATTATTGCCCTGCCTCTGTGCATGGCGCTGTGGAGGGAAGTATCATCTGTTACAAACATTCACAGCAAGGGCAAGGGGTTCTTTTCTTCCTTTCAGATCAAAGGCAATAGCCCTGCGAAGAAGGCCTCTGGGGGTATTTCTGTTCTTCCCACTAGGCCTTCAACAAGCATCGGAGGAGGGGCTCAAGCTCAAGAGGCTGCAGCTAACTTACTACCTACGCCGTTACCATATTCTGCAGTCATTGTGCCAACCCACTCTGCTAATTCCACCCACAACTGCCAGGACCCTTTCCCTGGCCTCAGCAGGAGGCACAGGGTTAGTTATATCTTTGAGAATGCCTTGCCCCATGTGGACATTTATGTGCAGGCGCTGGCAAGGGTGGCCTGGGCCTCTGCCATTGTGGTGACCTCCAAAACATATGGCGAAGGTGGTTTTCTTCCTTGTCATGGAGGATGCTGTGCAGGAGGTGGTGAAGCAGGGGGATTTCAGTGCCCATCATCTTTGTCCCTTTTGAGCCACTGGAGAGCCTGGGATTAGAGTGGTGCTTACATCTATGCTGCCTTTTCTCCCCGAGGTGGCCCTCTTGTCCACCCCCTGCCCTAGGAGAATAATCTCCCCCACACTGGAATTTCCTAAGGCTGTAAGGATCTGCACCTCCACCTCATGCAATCTTTATGCTGCCAGGTTAATATCCAGGTGGCCGAGGACAAACGTTGTGCAGAAGGGTCTTTTCAGGTGCCATTTCAGGGGACCCTATACAGGGTCTCTGATTCATCAGGGGACGCAAAGTGCTTCCTGTGCCAGGATCTGGTTCATATCATAAAGATAGCCTATGGCCCAGCCTAAGAAGACCCCAGACCCACCTGAGTCAAAGATGGGCACCGATAGAGTGCCTGTAATACAATCTCTGGGCCGACCCCTCCCTTGAGTACTCCCTCTGATCCCGATGGAGTGCTAAGGGTGACCACTCCATTGCAACCAGCCAGGCAGTTGGACCTCATTCACCACCAGCTTGTGGGATCCTTGGAAGTGGAGGTGGCGGCAGCAGGACAGGAAAAGAGAGCTCTAGTGGGGGAGACATAGTACCAAGGTCCTGCTATTGGCCTCTGCTTTACTTCCCTTGCCAGTGGATTCCATCTCACCCACTGACCTCAGTAGCTCTGCTTAGGAGACATTCTGAGGGGTCAGAGGCAGAGACAAACTGGGACAGAGTTGCTTCCCTTAGATCTGGAGACATCCCCTTTACCATCTTTAGGGAGGGGGCCAGGGCTGCTGTTGCAACTGAACCTCATTTACTGCCGCACAGGAGAGTTCAGCAGGTGGAGCCTGCTGAGGAGGTCAGATGTTATTGCTGTGTCCCATCTCCCCCAATCCAGAGAAGCCTGAGATGGAGGGGGCTACTGGTGGGGTCCCTGTGTCCTTTGATTCTGTCCCAGCAGTTGGAGCCAAGATTTAGATTTCTTCATTGGTCACCAGTGGAGGGGACTGAATGGGGACTTTCCAGACAGTTTGGGGTGGGCGAGAAATCAGGATCCCAAGTCTGACACCAGCTGACATAGGTGGGGACAACCATCTCCCTGTAGGCTCCAGTCTGGGAGCATATGTTTGTTGGTTGGCCCTCCAGTTCCATTCTCCTTCTCCCCTGTACTCTTTCCTCATATTGGAAGTGCCCTTTGATGCTAGTCCCAGCTCAGTATGTGATGGTGCTGGCTTTTTTGTCCATTCTGGCAGTGGTCAAGGATGGCATCAACTAACCAGACCTTTTCATGTGTCCTCCACTAAGGGGAAGCAGTTTGCCGCCAAGTCTGTTCAAGACCCAGGGCTTGCCCAGGGGATTACTAATGCTGGGTTGGTGGTCGCTGTGCCTGCTGAGGTGGTGCTAGCCCCCAGTGTTGAGCCACTTAGTGCTGGTGAGCTTGCCACAATGGTATTGCCGCCCAAGAGAGGTTCTCTCTGAGAGGCTGGAACCCTCTTATTTCTCTTCTCCTGGGGAAATCCCCCCATTGTCATCTGGGGGTGAGCCCCAGGAGGCGGTATGTGGTACCTGCTCTTTCCCTTTCTTTTGGGGCTGCTGTACTCCCTCCATCTGTGTCAGGGAATATGGTGGACCATGCATTTTGGGAGAAGGCTGAGCCACTCTGTTGATGTGGGGTAGTGGGGAGAGAGGGAAGGAAGTTGTCCCTCCCTGGGAGCTGGAGTGAGGAAGATGCCGGGTCTCTGACTGAGGATGACAGGTAGTCCATGGGCTCTGTTGAGTCTATGGACTGGTTCACATACTCAACTCCTTTTGGAGACGTATCATGGGTCCCACTTCTTTTATTCCTGGAGAAGAGAAGCAGTGCTAAAAAACACATCGCTTTTCTCCTGGAAGAGGAGAGCACACCTCTCATGGATCCAGAGCAGATGCAAGAAAGGTCAATGGCTTTCTACACTGATCTTTTCTCTCCAGCATCGATACTGATGCCTGTGAGGGCCTGTGGAATGAACTCCCAAGTCAGTGTCAGTGAGCAGGACTGGCTGGATCTTCCTTTCACTCTGAGTTCTCAGAAGCCTTCCAACAAATCGCCAGGAATCAACAGGCCGACAATGGAGTTCTACAGTGCATTCTGGGCCAAATCCCTGAGGAGCGCGATACTCTGCCTTGTCAGGCAAGTGGGCTATGCTCGTCCTTCTGTGAGGATGGGGGACCTCTGCAACCTGAAGAATTGGCACCCAATATCACTACTGAGCATGTACTATAAGGTAGTAGCAAAAGCCATCTCACAGTGACTGTATTTTATGCTGGCGGACCTGATGCATCCAAAACAGACCTACATTGTCACAGGCTGAACTATCTTTAATAATATGTTTCTGGTCTGGGACTTCCTCCATCCAACATGTATGTCTCTCATCTTCCTGTTCCTCAGGCAGAAAAAGGCATTTGTCAGGGTGGATCTTGGCTATCTTATTGGAACCTTGCAGGCATTTGGCTTCACTTCCCATTTCACAGGCTGTGCGCCTCTGCAGAATGTATGGTCAAGCTCAACTGGGCCTTGACCAAGCCTGTCATTTTTGGTTGGGGAGAACACCAGGGCTACCTTCTGTCTGGTCAGTCGTATGTCACTGAGTTCTTCTTTTATCTTTTGCACAGGTGACTAATGGAATAGGTGCTCAATAACCCAGCCTTACTGGTAGTTCTGTCAATGCATTCTAATAACATGCTTCTCATGGCTCAGAACCCAGAGGACCTGGTGCAAGTGGAGGACTACTCGTCAGTCTCCTTTGCCCAGCTCAACTAATCACAAGTGCTGGCTTCATGGTCAGGGATGGGAGACAGGTGAACTACCTTCCACTCACGCACTGCATTATCCAAAGAGGAGTGTGTCCACTGCTCTATCTGAGCATTTACCTCTCTACCATCAATCCCTTTCTGCTGGAAAAATGAAGGTCAAGATATTGACTAGATGCGGGTATGACTGGGGCTTCTCTGGTGCGTTTCCTTTCAGAGGAGGATGCTGGTTGATAGATTGCTTGTCCTGTTCATGCTTTGGCTCAAGTTTGACACTCTAAGACTCTGGTCAACCTCCAGAGAGCAGCCCTGGAATTATTTTGGCCAGGGAAGGTCTCTGCATGTGTCCTGAGCCAATCTCTAGAAGAGTGGGGACAGGTCCTGGTATGTATTTGCAGCCAGGTCCATGTATTCCAACTTCAGGCCCTTCTGTCATAGTATAATTCCCAAATCTGGACCTTAGCGTCCAGGATATGGGTTCTAGCATAAAGTCCTCTAAGCTTAATTACGAGCTTAGATTCTGAAGCGCTGCCACCAATCAAGAATTCCAGGGCCTGATACCCTCTGGTCCCCCCAAAACCTTCCCTGGGGACCCCCAAGACCCAGATTCCTTGAGTCTCACAACAGAGGGGAAAAACCATTTCCCTTCTCTCTCCTTTCCTCCTACCAGATTCTCCCCGCCCTGGGTACTTTAGGAGAGAGAGACAGATTCCAGCTTCGTGAATCTAAACAAAGGGATTCCACCCTTCTCCCCTCCCTTCCCTCTCTCTCGGAGAGACACACAGAGATAAACACAGAGAACATGTTTTTCTTCCCTCCTCCCTTTCCTTTTTCCCACCAATTCCCTGGTGAGTGCAGACTCCCTTCCCTGGAGTCTTACAAAAGATAACCAAAAAATCAATTAGATTCCAAAAAAAGAGAAAAACTTTAATAAAGAAGGAAAAAACATAAAAACTGTTTCTGTAATCAAGATGGTAATATACAGGTTTTTTTAGCTTATAGACAATAGAAATAAGCTTTCTCCAGCAGAAACACAATTTAAGCTACTTCCAGCAAGTACACATCTGCAAATAAAGAAAAACAAGTTAAAAGTCTATGATCGCCTTTGTACTTACTTACCATTCTGAATAGATAAGAGACTGTAGTAGGGAGAATGGCAGAAACCTGGTTGCACCTCTAGTCCCATCCAGGACCTAGAGAGAACAAAGCCAAACCCAAAAAACACACACAAAGGCTTCCCTCCACACAAGATTTGAAAGTATCTTGTCTCCTGATTGGTCCTCTGGTCAGGTGTTGCAGGTCACTGTTTGTTAACCCTTTACAGGTGAAAGAGACATTAACCCTTAGCTATCTGTTTATGACACCTTCAGAGGCTCCTTTATAGTGCTTGTGGTCTGGCAAGGAGACAGTTGGAGTATGCCTTCTTCCACTGCCTCAAAGGGCTCAGATATGACTGGCAGTTCTTATCTCCATCTGAGAGGTCTCCTTTGAGATTCCTTGCCAACTAGAAGGCAAAAACCTTCAGAGGACTAGCCTGTACTCCACCTTGTTTTCACAACCTCATCTTGATATAGGTTAGTCTCTCCTTCACAGAGCCATGAGCCCAGGGGTGTGGCTGACATACCTTAAAGAATCTCAATACTTGGTCCTTTTGTGATGAGAGGGAGGCCATGGCACCTGTGAACCTGCAGTACACCAAGTGGCAGCTCCTTTTCTACCTCCTCTACAACCTCTTGCTGAAGTTCTGCTTTCACTTTTCTCTGGATCTTTTTATTTATTCACAGCCTATTCATGTCCCCAAAAAGTCTCACAACCTCTTTGTTAGCTTCCTCCTAGCCCTGGCCAAGAAGCCCATGTATCAAAGAGAAGTCTGGACAGAAGGATTCTTTGTTCTTTACCATGAGGCCTATTTCTGATCACTAGTTTGTTCAGATCTCCGAGCAGAGTTTCTCTGGGCGGCATCCACCATGTACTCTTTCAAGGAGCAATGGGCAGTGTCCAGTGTTCTCAGCTCAATGTCTCCATTTGGAACCGTGACTTTGAACCTTTGAGCCACACTCCTTTCTTGTTTTTTTCATTTGTAGCCCCCATCCCCCCCACTCCAGATTCAGTTGATCCCTCTGATTTTTTTTTAATTTTTTTCTTGGCCCTTCTCCTCTGAAGAGTTCAGTTGGATAGACAGCTCCCCTTCAGGATCTGTCTAGAACACAGGGACCAAATAGCCATGTGCACTGAATGAGACAGGAATTTGGGGGAGAGGGGGAGGGGAATTATTACGGGATAATGTAAGTAGAGATTCACATAATTAGGCTTGGAATGGTTACATTTTTATTACTAAATGTCAATAAACCTCGATGTCACTATACACACACAGACCAACAAAAACATTTCCATTGATAATAGAAATTTACTGATAGATAAATACTGCTTGAGAAAATATTTGAGTTTGATTTAAGGACAGTTACTCTATTTTGCTATGTGATGTTGACAATTTGTGTTTCGACAGTTAAAATTTTAATTTCTTGAATCTCAACATCAGTCAATTATTATATGACCTTCAATTGTTTATTCCTGCCTCATAATTTCCCACAACTGAGAACATAAAAATTGATAAAAGTTTAAAAAAACCTCAAAATAAACATTGATATTATCCATCAAAATTATAAAAAAAACCCAAAAAATCAAATTCTGCCACACCTAATCACAATGCATATACGAAAAGGAGCTGAATTAAGGCTGCACAGGCAACTTTATTTCTGGCATTTCTTAACTACTGAATGCTTGACTTTGGAATCTTAATAATGTTCTTTTAACACAGATTTGTGTGTCTAACATACGCTGAATAGCTCACATAGCCAGTATATTAGCTCTAAAGGTGTAGAAACTGATCTGTATAATCTAGCAAAATAATAGTACATCTAAATACCTCAGGTATAGGGATGCTAAATCATGCAGCTTAGGTTATCACAGCCTATTCACATATTAATTTTGTCCTTCAGTTTAATACTGTAATTTTGCTGGAGATTTAATTTCATTTCTATTTTTATAACTATGCTCGAGTTTATTATGCTTCCTATAAAATATATACACAAACATTAAGATCATAATGATAAACTTCTAATGAAAATATGAGAAGTTACTTTTTTGAACAATAAAAGAGAAAACCTTTCTGTATGCACCTGAACCTGTGTCTCCCAGGCGAGAAAAAAGCCATATGCTTCTTCACTAAAATAAATCTATTTCAGTATCAACTGTGGCAATAGTGGTGTAACTACACAATGCTGCTTCATGCACAATTATCTTTTAGAAGGCAAGTTAATAAAGATTAAGTATAGTCTTCAACAAAATACTTATACTATACATAGGAGTATGTATTATGCATAAATTGGCATTTTCCCAAAACAGGTTGACTAAAGCAATCAACACAAAGAAATCCTGAAGGAAAATGGTTACAAAAAGTTGATCATTTAAACCTAACTTACGAACTACCGACTCACTTGACACATCTGATGGTATTTGCAATGTAAGGATGAGAACAACTAGATTAAATATTCAGAGAAGTGATTTTCACTTTAAAATAAGTGAATGCTTCCTTGCCCACCAATAATAAAAAGGTAAACCACTTTTAACATTTTTGTCTGGCTTATATTGTCAGATACATCTGTTGAAAGTTTTGATTTGTTAGCTCACTGAAGTACCATAAAACAAAAGAGGAAAAAGTACACTACGGTATTTCTTACTATAAGCTTAATTTCACCCTTTATTCAATAGACTTGAGAAACTTATCTCCATGCAATTTCAAATAGTGAACGTGTCCGAAAAAACGCAATGTTCTGCCTGAAGAAGACTTTTGCACTTGTGAACTTGTACACAAACTCACTCAGTATACTAGAATTTTTGCTCATAGGCAGATGTAATCTCCATGATGAGATATCTTAAGTACAAAATAATATTTTTAAAATGGTGAATACCCAATGATTCCTTGGGGAAATCTTTCCGAGCACGTGGCCATTGTGCAACTTTCCCAATTAACATTAAAAAGAAACATTGCATTTATTACTTCTCCCACTTGAACGAAAGGATCTGCAAAAGCCATACCTTCGTGAATCTCACAGTCTGGGTTCTTACATTACTATGGCTGAAGTTAAGCTGCAATAAATCTTGAATTTTAATCTTGATGCCATGAAGCATTAATTGAGTATATGGAGTGTAGAATGAGAGGTAGTCCTCTGAAAGTCAGGAAAGTTACACTCTAAATGGCTCTTGTTCATTGGTCCCCCTTTGCACCCAGCTCTGACCCATGGCTCCAACTAGCTGCTAGCATGTGTCGCTGTCAGATCCCGAGACACCACTTTGGTTGGCAGGCTAAACCAGGCAGATGGCAGCCACAATGAGACATGTCTATGCCCAGCATACTAAGTTTGCTTGGTTAACCAGGCAGAGGAGACCTCTTAGTCTTAAGTCTGGAAAGGCACTACAACGATGAATTGTGGAACACATAAGGCTTGACAAGGCACAAGATGTCAATGACTGTCCACTGATGAAGTTCCCAGTTATTTCAATCTTTTGTCCCACTGGTCTTCAACCTCAGCAGCTGAGAGTGAGAGTGTCCCCATGCAATGATATTCTCACATAAACCTGACACATAGGCTGTCATAAACAGATAGTTAAGGGTTAATGTCTCTTTTACCTGTAAAGGGTTAAGAAGCTCAGTAAACCTGGCTGACACCTGACCAGAGGACCAATAGGGGGACAAGATACTTTCAAACCTTGGTGGAGGGAAGTCTTTTGTTTGTGCTCTTTGTGTTGTTGTTGTTCGCTCTTGGGACTGAGAGGGACAGGACATAAATCCAGGCTCTCCAAATCTTTCTGAATCAGTCTCTCATGTTTCAAACTTGTAAGTAATTAGCCAGGCAAGGCATGTTAGTCTTATGTTTGTTTTCTCAACTTGTAAATGTCCTTGTTTGCTGAGAGGATTTTACCTCTGCTTGCTGTAACTTTGAACCTAAGACTAGAGGGGGTTCCTCTGGGCTATATGAATCTGAGTACTCTGTAAAGTATTTTCCATCCTGATTTTACAGAGATGATTTTTACCTTTCTTTCTTTAATTAAAAGCTTTCTTTTTTAAGAACCTGGTTGATTTTTCATTGTTTTAAGATCCAAGGGGATTGGGTCTGGACTCACCAGGGATTGGTGGGGGGAAAGGAAAGGGGATGGTTAATTCCTCCTTGTTTTAAGATCCAAAGGGTTTGGATCTGTGTTCACCAGGGAAGTGGTGAAGCCTCTCAAGGCAACCCAGAGAGGGGAAAGTTTTGGGGGGACAGAAAATGCGCCAGACACTGAAATTCTGGGTGGTGGCACTGTTACCAGATCTAAGCTAGTAATTAAGCTTAGAGGGGTCCATGCAGGTCCCCCACATCTGTACCTTAAAGTTCAGAGTGGGGAAAAAACCCTGACACAGGCATTCACGCATCATTAAGAAAGTTCTGTAGCAATGGGTGAGTGGTGACTTGATGCATAAATGAACAATAGGAGTCAGTCACAAACCTGCATGAAGGCAACCTAGGATTCTGGTCACTAAGCCTTAAGTCCTGAGCAGCAAGGATGTTTAGCAACACTTTGGCTGATTGAGTTGCCCTTTTTCAGGATAGTACTTCTCAACCTAGCAAGGGAAAAGGTGCTAAAAACAATGCCTGCCCAAGTTTAATCTGGCCAGTTTACCATAAATGATGGATCATCCACATTGCAGTCATTCTATAAGAAAAAAAAGATCTCACTGTGGCAACTGGAACACACAGGACCTAAGGGACAGAGATAACATATTAAGCATATGAGAGCATTAATTGCAAGGGAACTTAATAGATACAGCATCAACAAAGCAATCCTCAGCGAAACCAGACTTCCAAAGGAAGGCTCCATAGGTGACAGCTACATTTTCTTTTACAAATGGAAACCAGCAGAAGACAGAATTTATAGCATCGATCTTGACATTAAAAACACCCCCTAAAATACTGAAAGGCTTAATGACATCATATTGGAAATTCATGCTTTCCAATTGTTACCAAGGCTTAGATTCCAACCATGAACAAAACAATTAAAAAAAAAGTTCTACTCTGATTTGGACATAATCAAATTGATAGCTAATGAAAACAAATTCATACTCCCGGGAGACATTAATGCCAGAGTTAGAAGAGACAGTGAGGTCTGGAGAAGTGTAACAACAAGAAGTCAGAAAAATGAAAGTATCAGAGGGGTAACCGTGTTAGTCTGGATCTGTAAAAGCAGGATTCTTTACTGCTTTTAGAAAAATGAAATACAATGGTTTCCCCCCAATTCAGCAAGTCTGCTGAGCATGAGCTCGTTATTAGAAACACAATGTTCATACAAGATGAGAAATATAAAATGTTGTGGATGCATATAAGAATAAAGCACAGGCACCTAATTTACTATGTCATCATACAGCAAAGACATCAGGGACATCAAGCTCACCAGAGCAACATGAGGAGCACACTGTTCAGCTGACAAGATGATCAGAGCCATTTTCAATCTACACACTGCAGCCTCTCAATGCAATAATGCAGAACAGATTAAATGAAAAAAACAACAACAAAATTAAGATACAGATTCATAGAAATGTAGGCCTGGAAGGGACCCCAAGAGCTCATCTAGTCCATTCCCCTTCATTGAGGCAGGACCAAATATAGAAACATAGAATCATAGGACTGTAAAGGATCTCAAAAATCATCTAGTCCAGTCCTCTGCACTCATGGTAGGACTAAGTATTATCTAGACCATCCCTGACAGGTGTTTGTCTAACCTGCTCTTAAAATCTCCAATGATGGAGATTCTACAACCTCCCTCAGAAATTTATTCCAGTGCTTAGCCACCCTAACAGGATCTCTGTGAGTAGCCAGTGTCAAGGAATGGATTCACAGGGGAACAATTCAAAGGAACTTTTATTACACTAAAGAATTCAGATGGATTTTACCTTAATCAGAGATGCTGCTCTTGTCCTTGAAAGATGGGTGTAGCACTTCACTGACCTACTTAACTATCCTTCTACTGTCAACCTACAAGTGCTAGAAGAACTAATGTATGAAGATATCACCCAGTTGATTTCCACTGAGTATGTGCATAAAAACCATCAAACAAATGAAATCAGGCAAATCACCAGGCAAAGACAGCATAGCAGCGGAACTCTTTAAACCAGCAGGCCTCCAAAAATGTCAACTATTTATACAAAATTATATTGTTATCTGGCAAACTGAGAAAAATCTCAGGATTTCTAAGATGCAATCATAGTTTCACTATACAAAAATAAACACAACCGCTCTGATGGTGGCAACTACCAGAGAGCTTCCAAGTTATCTGTAGATTGTAAAATCCTTGCTCATATTTTGCTCTAATCAGCTTGTTGAAACAGTATCAGAGAAGCTTCTAACAGAGATCCAGAGTGGATTTAGACTAACTCTGAGCATCACAAGCACAATTATTGACATAAGACAGATTCAGGAAAAAGCCACCGAACAAAACATGGATCCATATGCTGTCTTCATTGATATAAAAAAATATTAGACACTGAGCAGAAATTGCCTCTGGAAAATTGTAGAAAAATTTGCCTGTCCCATCACATTTGTGAACATCATACATCAATTCCACAAAAAGACATGACTGGCCAAGTACACTCCAACAGGTGCCTCTCTAGAGGCCCCTTATATCTAATGAGGTAAAACAAGGGTGTATGCTAGTTCTCTCTGGTGCCATTCCAAATTACATAACTGGCAAACTTCAAAAGGGCATCTACCGAAGGTAAAAAACAGATGGAAAATTCTTCAGTCTCTGAAGGCTTACTGCAAAAACGGAAGGCCTTGAGGAACTCACATGGGAAGTCTTTTTTGAGGATGATAATTGTGCTCTACTCAGTCATAATCAAAGTGACTACAGCTTATTCTTCACAGGTTCTCAGAGGCAACTAAACAGTTTGGACTCACCATCAGCCTGGAAAAAACTGAAGCCCTCTTCCGACTAGCCCATTCAACTACTACCACTCAGCCAAACACCACTACAAATGATAGTAAATTAAGAATGTCAATTACCATCTCAGTGATGGTTTCCAAGATCAAGGAATGACAAAAATAGAATACAAAAGGCAAGCCAGGTTTTCAGAAGATTTTGCAGTAGGATACTCAACCAGCATACCATCAGACTATCAATAAAATGGATGATACACAAGGAAGCTGTGATTGGCCCCCATATAAAGGTGAGGCTATGATAGTCACATGGGTTCCACCAATGTCCCAATACAGTTTGGGAACATCATACATTGAAAACCACCAATAATCTCCTGGCTGTTACCCAGCTTCATAACCTGGTTAGACAGCACCTTATCAATGGCATAGCAGCCCTGCATGAGAACAGCCCCAATAGTTTGATTTCCCCACATCAAATTGGTTGGCTATCGACCAGTAATATTCTGGGGTGGACAACTTCCAGGTGGCAATGGCAACCCATTTCTTCACAGGTATGGGGCAATGCATGTTGGTACACTGTTGCTGAAGCTCTGGGGTCATTTCAGCACAGATCTTTAAAAAAAAAATGTAGCCCTCCCCATCCTGAAGTTCTCTTGCCACTGCTGGTCATGCCAGTTTTGCAGAACAATCCTCTTCCACAAACTCATGCTGATTTGCCGGTCCCAGAAACAACGCTGAATGCTGTGTAGCTCGGCATCCTCCTGTTCTTCCACCTCGTCATCCTGCCACCATTGCAGAGTATACTCCTTCTATTGCTGTAGAATATTCTCCTGCTCCAGCACCATCTGGTGGCATGATGGGCAAAGTCAAGGGCAGAATTCATCCAGCTCAGTGCTGTAACACAGCCTAAGCAGGCTCTGCTTATTTGCACTTGTTGCCATAATGACACAGAGCATGACGAAGTCCACGCTAGTCAACAACAATTTGAAAATGGCACGACAAAAGACAGTATAGGATAGAGACAACTGAAATGTGGGATTTAAAAAAAAATATTGAATCCATCTAGCTTGCCACAATTTACAGTAAAAACCACCTCAAGATGTAACCTACTCAGCAGCGCAGCAAAGAACAAGCAGATACCTCCAGAGAATGCTACGTTCTCAGTTTCCAGCAAACTGCCACAGATTCACATGATATGAAATGTATCAGAGGGTAGCCGTGTTAGTCTGGATCTGTAAAAGCAGCAAAGAATCCTGTGGCACCTTATAGACTAACAGACGTTTTGGAGCATGAGCTTTCATGGGTGAATACCCACTTCCTCAGATGCATGTAATGGTAATATCCAGGGGCAGGTATATATATGTGTGCTAGCAAGCAAGCTAGAGATAACGAGGTCAGTTCAATCAGGGAGGATGAGGCCCTGTTCTAGCAGTTGAGGTGTGAAAACCAAGAGAGGAGAAACTGGTTCTGTAGTTGGCAAGCCATTCACAGTCTTTGTTCAATCCTGAGCTGATGGTGTCAAATTTGCAGATGAACTGAAGCTCAGCAGTTTCTCTTTGAAGTCTGGTCCTGAAGTTTTTTTGCTGCAGGATGGCCACCTTAAGGTCTGCTATAGTGTGGCCAGGGAGGTTGAAGTGCTCTCCTACAGGTTTTTGTATATTGCCATTCCTAATGTCTGATTTGTGTCCGTTTATCCTTTTCCGTAGAGACTGTCCAGTTTGGCCGATGTACATAGCAGAGGGGCATTGCTGGCATATGATGGCGTATATTACATTGGTGGATGTGCAGGTGAATGAACCAGTGATGGTGTGGCTGATCTGGTTAGGTCCTGTGATGGTGTCGCTGGTGTAGATATGTGGGCAGAGTTGTTGTTGCATGGATTGGTTCCTGAGCTAGAGTTATTATGGTGTGGTGTGCAGTTACTCGTGAGAATATGTTTCAGGTTGGCAGGTTGTCTGTGGGCAAGGATTGGCCTGCCACCCAAGGCCTGTGAAAGTGTGGGATCATTGTCCAGGATGGGTTGTAGATCCTTGATGATGCGTTGGAGGGGTTTTAGCTGGGGGCTGTATGTGATGGCCAGTGGAGTCCTGTAGGTTTCTCTCTTGGGTTTGTCTTGCAGTAGGAGGCTTCTGGGTACACGTCTGGCTCTGTTGATCTGTTTCCTTATTTCCTCATGCGGGTATTGTAGTTTTGAGAATGCTTGGTGAAGATTTTGTAGGTGTTGGTCTCTGTCTGAGGGGTTAGAGCAGATGCGGTTGTACCTCAGTGCTTGGCTGTAGACAAAGGATCGTGTGATGTGCCCGGGATGGAAGCTGGAGGCATGAAGGTAGGCATAGCGGTCGGTGGGTTTTCGATATAGGGTGGTGTTAATGTGACCATCACTTATTTGCACCGTGGTGTCAAGAAAGTGGACCTCCCGTGTAGATTGGTCCAGGCTGAGGTTGATGGTGGGGTGGAAGCTGTTGAAATCATGGTGGAATTTTTCCAGAGTCTCCTTCCCATGGGTCCAGATGATGAAGATGTCATCAATGTAGCGCAGATAGAGAAGGGGTGTGAGTGGACGAGAGCTGAGGAAGCGTTGTTCCAGGTCGGCCATGAAGATATTGGCATATTGTGGGGCCATGCGGGTGCCCATAGCAGTGCCACTGATCTGGAGATATATATTGTCATCAAATTTGAAATAGTTGTGTGTAAGTATAAAGGCACAGAGCTCAGCAGCCAGTTGTGCTGTGGCATCATCAGGGATAGTGTTCCTGACAGCTTGTATTCCATCTGTGTGTGGGATGTTTGTGTAGAGAGCCTCTACATCCATGGTGGCTAGGATGGTGTTTTCTGGGAGGTCACCAATGCATTGTAGTTTCCTCAGGAAATCAGTGGTGTCGCGAAGATAGCTGGGAGTGCTGGTGGCATAGGGTCTGAGTAGAGAGTCCATATATCCAGACAGTCCTTCAGTGAGAGTGCCAATGCCCGAGATGATGGGGCGTCCAGGATTTCCGGGTTTGTGGATCTTGGGTAGTAGATAGAATAACCTTGGTTGGGGCTCTAGGGGTATGTTGATTTCTTCTGGTGTTAGTGTAGGGAGTGTCCTGAGTAGATGCTGTAGTTTCTTAGTGTATTCCTCAGTGGGATCTGAGGGAAGTGGCCTGTAGAATTTGGTATTGGAGAGTTGTCTGGCTGCCTCCTTTTGATAGTCAGACCTGTTCATGATGACAACGGCACCTCCTTTATCAGCCTCTTTGATGATAATGTCAGGGTGGTTTCTGAGGCTGTGGATGGCATTGCGTTCTGCACGACTTAGGTTGTGAGGCAAGCGATGTTGTTGTTCCACGATTTCTGCCTGTGCACGCCGGCGGAAGCATTCAATGTATAAGTCCAGACTGTCATTTCGACCCTCAGGAGGAGTCCATGTGGAGTTCTTTTTCTTGTGCTGTTGGTGGGAGGGCACCCGTGTATCAGTGCACTGTTCAGTGTTGTCCTGGAAGTATTCTTTGAGTCGGAGACGGCGAAAGTAGGCTTCCAGATCGCCACAGAACTGTATCATGTTGGTGGGGGTGGCAGGGCAGAAAGAGAGTCCCCGAGATAGGACAGACTTTTCTTCTGGGCTGAGTGTGTAGTTGGATAGATTGACGATATTGCTGGGTGGGTTAGGGGTACCACTGTTGTGGTCCCATGTGGCAGGTAGGAGTTTAGACAGCTTACAGTCCTTTTTCCTTTGAAGAGAGGTGAAGTGAGTAATGTAGATCTCCTGTCTTATTCTAGTGAAGTCCGTTTGTATAAAAGTTTGGTTATTAATGAGAGTCTCCAGGTTGGAGAGCTCTTTTTTGATGTTTTCCTGTTTGCTGTATAGGATGCTGATCAGGTGGTTCCTCAGTTTTTTTGATAGAGTATGACATAATCTCTCACTGTGGTCTGTGCAGTATGTAGATAGCAGTGGATTTTTTACCTTTAGTCCATTTGGTATGATGTCCATCCGTTTGCATTTGGAAAGGAAGATGATATTTGTCTGTATTTGTGCAAGTTTCTTCATGAGGTTGATGGATTTCCATTCCATACGGCTAAATGCAGTGCCTTGCATGGTGTCAAGTATCAGAGGGTAGCCGTGTTAGTCTGGATCTGTAAAAGCAGCAAAGAATCATGTGGCACCTTATAGACTAACAGACGTTTTGGAGCATGAGCTTTCGTGGGTGAATACCCACTTCCTCAGATGCATGTAATGGAAATATCCAGGGGCAGGTATATATATGTGTGCTAGCAAGCAAGCTAGAGATAACGAGGTCAGTTCAATCAGGGAGGATGAGGCCCTGTTCTAGCAGTTGAGGTGTGAAAACCAAGAGAGGAGAAACTGGTTCTGTAATTGGCAAGCCATTCACAGTCTTTGTTCAATCCTGAGCTGATGGTGTCAAATTTGCAGATGAACTGAAGCTCAGCAGTTTCTCTTTGAAGTCTGGTCCTGAAGTTTTTTTGCTGCAGGATGGCCACCTTAAGGTCTGCTATAGTGTGGCCAGGGAGGTTGAAGTGCTCTCCTACAGGTTTTTGTATATTGCCATTCCTAATGTCTGATTTGTGTCCGTTTATCCTTTTCCGTAGAGACTGTCCAGTTTGGCCGATGTACATAGCAGAGGGGCATTGCTGGCATATGATGGCGTATATTACATTGGTGGATGTGCAGGTGAATGAACCAGTGATGGTGTGGCTGATCTGGTTAGGTCCTGTGATGGTGTCGCTGGTGTAGATATGTGGGCAGAGTTGGCATCGAGGTTTGTTGCATGGATTGGTTCCTGAGCTAGAGTTATTATGGTGTGGTGTGCAGTTACTCGTGAGAATATGTTTCAGGTTGGCAGGTTGTCTGTGGGCAAGGATTGGCCTGCCACCCAAGGCCTGTGAAAGTGTGGGATCATTGTCCAGGATGGGTTGTAGATCCTTGATGATGCCATCCACAGCCTCAGAAACCACCCTGACATTATCATCAAAGAGGCTGATAAAGGAGGTGCCGTTGTCATCATGAACAGGTCTGACTATCAAAAGGAGGCAGCCAGACAACTCTCCAATACCAAATTCTACAGGCCACTTCCCTCAGATCCCACTGAGGAATACACTAAAACTACAGCATCTACTCAGGACACTCCCTACACTAACACCAGAAGAAATCAACATACCCCTAGAGCCCCAACCAGGGTTATTCTATCTACTACCCAAGATCCACAAACCCGGAAATCCTGGACGCCCCATCATCTCGGGCATTGGCACTCTCACTGAAGGACTGTCTGGATATATGGACTCTCTACTCAGACCCTATGCCACCAGCACTCCCAGCTATCTCCGCGACACCACTGATTTCCTGAGGAAACTACAATGCATTGGTGACCTCCCAGAAAACACCATCCTAGCCACCATGGATGTAGAGGCTCTCTACACAAACATCCCACACACAGATGGAATACAAGCTGTCAGGAACACTATCCCTGATGATGCCACAGCACAACTGGCTGCTGAGCTCTGTGCCTTTATACTTACACACAACTATTTCAAATTTGATGACAATATATATCTCCAGATCAGTGGCACTGCTATGGGCACCCGCATGGCCCCACAATATGCCAATATCTTCATGGCCGACCTGGAACAACGCTTCCTCAGCTCTCGTCCACTCACACCCCTTCTCTATCTGCGCTACATTGATGACATCTTCATCATCTGGACCCATGGGAAGGAGACTCTGGAAAAATTCCACCATGATTTCAACAGCTTCCACCCCACCATCAACCTCAGCCTGGACCAATCTACATGGGAGGTCCACTTTCTTGACACCACGGTGCAAATAAGTGATGGTCACATTAACACCACCCTATATCGAAAACCCACCGACCGCTATGCCTACCTTCATGCCTCCAGCTTCCATCCCGGGCACATCACACGATCCTTTGTCTACAGCCAAGCACTGAGGTACAACCGCATCTGCTCTAACCCCTCAGACAGAGACCAACACCTACAAAATCTTCACCAAGCATTCTCAAAACTACAATACCCGCATGAGGAAATAAGGAAACAGATCAACAGAGCCAGACGTGTACCCAGAAGCCTCCTACTGCAAGACAAACCCAAGAGAGAAACCTACAGGACTCCACTGGCCATCACATACAGCCCCCAGCTAAAACCCCTCCAACGCATCATCAAGGATCTACAACCCATCCTGGACAATGATCCCACACTTTCACAGGCCTTGGGTGGCAGGCCAATCCTTGCCCACAGACAACCTGCCAACCTGAAACATATTCTCACGAGTAACTGCACACCACACCATAATAACTCTAGCTCAGGAACCAATCCATGCAACAAACCTCGATGCCAACTCTGCCCACATATCTACACCAGCGACACCATCACAGGACCTAACCAGATCAGCCACACCATCACTGGTTCATTCACCTGCACATCCACCAATGTAATATACGCCATCATATGCCAGCAATGCCCCTCTGCTATGTACATCGGCCAAACTGGACAGTCTGTACGGAAAAGGATAAACGGACACAAATCAGAAATTAGGAATGGCAATATACAAAAACCTGTAGGAGAGCACTTCAACCTCCCTGGCCACACTATAGCAGACCTTAAGGTGGCCATCCTGCAGCAAAAAAACTTCAGGACCAGACTTCAAAGAGAAACTGCTGAGCTTCAGTTCATCTGCAAATTTGACACCATCAGCTCAGGATTGAACAAAGACTGTGAATGGCTTGCCAATTACAGAACCAGTTTCTCCTCTCTTGGTTTTCACACCTCAACTGCTAGAACAGGGCCTCATCCTCCCTGATTGAACTGACCTCGTTATCTCTAGCTTGCTTGCTAGCACACATATATATACCTGCCCCTGGATATTTCCATTACATGCATCTGAGGAAGTGGGTATTCACCCATGAAAGCTCATGCTCCAAAACGTCTGTTAGTCTATAAGGTGCCACAGGATTCTTTGCTGCTTTTACATGATATGAAATGAAAACTAAGCAGGTGTTTCATGTGCATGCTATTGGTGCAATTCATGTACTGTGAGATATCTGATGCACATCAAAAAGCTTTTAATTGAATCCCTCCAAATAGACATATCTTAGCTTTAAAACTGGACATCAGGTTGCACGGCATAAGAATTGTTCAATATTCTCCTTTTTGTAATCTTTAAAAATTGGAAAAACTAAACCACTAAAAATTATTTCAGCCTTGTCACTTCCCTGTTGGTGGGTATTCTGTGTGCACATTATAGAATAGCCCAGGAAAGAGAAGAATGCAAGACTTAATTCTTGGGGCTTTACAAAATAAATCTAAAAGCCAAGGGAAGGAAACAGTTGGAACTCAACTAGAGCTTTCATTTTCAGGGAAGGTTTTGTAGATTCAGAAACTCTTATAATTCAATGTGGCTCACATATAAAAACATGTTTTCTGTAAGAGAAATCGATCTCATGTCTGTGTGTAACAACAGATAAAATTGGTCCAAATTTATCACTGTCAAACAAAATCAGCTTTAACATTGTTAGTATGTTACAATAAAAACTGTTACAAATTGAATGAAATCATGAGAAGAGCTCTGTAAGCTTGTCTCACTCACCAACTGAAGTTGGTGCAGTAAAAGAAATTATCGCACTCACCTTGTCTTTCTAATGTCACGGGACCAATATGGCCACAACAACACTGCATCCATGAAATGATTCCTAACATTCCTGAATTGAATTATCATTAAGATCACTGTTACTATCTGTGACAAAAATCAGGACAATGCCCTGATTTTGTTTTCTCCATACTGCCACACAGTGAAACTCGGTTATTCCAAAAAAAGCCCATTGACATTAGCTGTCCATTGAAGAGGAAAACAGTTTAAATATTTGCAAATGAAGTGAATCATAGGAGACACTGAAAAGAAGCCAATAATTTTGATTTGACCGCTTCAATATGAGATGTACTCTCCTCTATTTAATCCCCAATTCCATGGCGATGTTTGACTCTGAAATACACCTCTACCTCGATATAACACTGTCCTTGGGAGCCAAAAAAATCTTACTGTGTTATAGGTGAAATCATGTTATATTGAACTTGCTTTGATCCTCCGGAGTGCGCAGCCCCCCCTCCAGCCCCACCCTGCCCTCCCCCCCACCCCCCGGAGCACTGCTTTACTGCGTTATATCCTAATTTGTGTTAGATTTAGTGCCATTATATCGAGGTAGCGGTGTCACATATTGGGTAAAAAAATTTCCAACAGAAAGGAAATTAGTCTCCCACAGTTCAGTGACAAGTGGGAAATAGCAAGCAGTGAATAGACCATGACAGACTATGTTGCTGCCCTGCATATTTTCTCACTGAGTTCAGTTTCTTTCTGCCAATGATGCTGCTGCAGATCTCAGAGTGCGCTGTGATTCCCTCAGGAACAAGTATCAGAGGGTAGCCGTGTTAGTCTGGATCTGTAAAAGCAGCAAAGAATCCTGTGGCACCTTATAGACTAACAGATGTTTTGGAGCATGAGCTTTCGTGGGTGAATACCCACTTCCTCAGATGTATTCACCCACGAAAGCTCATGCTCCAAAACATCTGTTAGTCTATAAGGTGCCACAGGATCCTCAGGAACAGTTTTACCTGATGCCTTGGATACTTCCAAAATGTACAGCTTATTCATCTGGCCAGGGCAGTTTGCATTCCTGAAGACCTTGGCATTTCAGGTGAAAACACAAATAAGAAGCCTGATCTTCTCATTGATTCAGTGTGCTCAAGGTGGATCCTTAGTGCTTTATGTATGTATCTATCTATCTATATATCCAGACTGTACCACAGCTTTTATGTAGGATGCGCGTTTGAGACAGAATAATGGAAGAATTACTTCTTGTGAGGTATGGAAAGAGGAATTCACCTTTGGTAAAAAATATTCTGGAGTCTCTGTTGTCATTGAACGTGCACTGTGGTTCTTGCATGGACAGAGCTGCTAACTCCAAGTCTCATCTAGCAAATGTAACAGAGACCAAAAATCAGGTTTTGAATTATAAGTTTGCAGTTTTCCATTTGTTAACTGTTCAAAGAGATGGGTAGTAGGACTTTTAGCACCAGTAGTAAATCCCACTTAGAAAAGACAGGCCTAACCACAGGGTTAGCTGCTCTGAGAAATCTTGAGAATTGAGATTTTTCAGTTAAAGAGACCAAGGATAAGAGACACTGTGTATGGCTGACACCTGTAAACACTGTTGTGCTGGGCTGCAGTCTTTTGTTCATACTGTCCTTAAGGAAGTCCAAAACAGCTGGAATCTGAGCACTGGCTGGGATTTCTGTCTGCTTGACACCAGGAGCTAAACCATACCCAAATGCAGGAGTAGGCCTTTAGGATTTAGCACATTTGGAGGTCAGTAGAGTCCTAATCACCGTGAAGTATAAACTCAATGCACTTTATGCTTCACTCAGTAGCTATGCTGTCAATTGTAGGTGTCTGGATCTGGATGGAGAATGGAACCCTGGTAAAGGATGTCCAGTCTCAATGGTAGATGCAGTAGAGGTTCCATTATCAATCTACTGTAAACGTTGGTTTCCTCAGCCAGTATGGGGCTAGAATCATCATCCTTGTTTCCTCTTGCCTTATCTTCTGAATCACCTTCTCCAAAAGCTGAAGTAGTGGGACTATGTAAAGATAGTTTTCAGCCACTTGCATGTGCATGCATCCCTTCCTAGTTACCTGAAATCTACTTCCCTGGTTAAGTACTGTGCCAACGTTCTGTTCTTGTGACTGGTGAACAGACTGACAAAAGATCAAATGTCTGCAAGATCAGGTGAAAGACTTCTTGATCCAAACACCATTCTGAGTTGTTCATTGAGTAACTGCTGAGCAGTCTTGCTTTCTGCTTTATTGTTGCCTTTACACGTATTGCTCTTATGGATGCCAAGTTCTCCTCTGCCTATACTATTATTTTCATTGCTTCGGAGTATAGGATTAATCTTTCTGTCCCCACTTGGTTGCAGATGTATGATACCCTTGCAGTGTTGCCCGACTGGCTCAGGATATGTTCACGCCCAAGTTCACTCTGGAATTTTCAGAGTGCCAGCTTCACCAGGTCTTCCAAGCAATTGATGCTCTCACTCCACTCCACTGAACTCCATGTGACCAACTCTGTTCTGTGTCTAAGACATGCTTCCCATCCTGGTAGGCTGGCTCCCATCGTGAATACTGAGAATCGGAATAGCAGACAGGAAGACCCATGAGGATTTTCTCTGGTGTTGCCCATCTAAGGGATTCCAATACCTGGTTTAGATCTAGCACCTGATCTTGCATGTGCTCCAGTAAACAGTTCCACACCTTCAGCAGCAAACTTCTAGAAAACCTGATGTGGAATTTAATGCATGCTGTAATTCCTATACTTGAGATAAGAAGGCCTAGAAGCTAGAGACACTAGGTTAATGGACTCTCTTGGAGAAATAACTATCTCATAAAACTGGAAGGGACCCTGAAAGGTCATCGAGACCAGCCCCCTGCCTTCACTAGCAGGACCAAGTACTGATTTTGCCTTAGATCCCTAAGTGGCCCCCTCAAGGATTGAACTCCCAACCCTAGGTTTAGCAGGCCAATGCTCAAACTACTGAGCTATCCCTCAATTCCTTCCATCCATGGATCTTTGGTTCTAGATTTTCTCACACCTGTTCATGGGTGTCTATCCACTACCAGGCAAGCTCTCTTTGTGAAAAAGGTCAGAGGGCTTTTCTTGCTGTTTATCACAAAAACATATGCCTGAAGCAACTCCACTGTCCAAGCTGTAGCATTGTAAGCTGCTTCTTAGATCAGGGCTCTGATCAAAATGTCATCCAGGAACACATACACGTGAATGCCCTGGACTTCAGTCTGGCTATGAGGACCAGATGCATCTTGGTAAAGACTCTGGGGGCTGACAAAGGGTCAAATGGCAGTGTTTGCACTGTTCGTGGCTATGCTGTATACAAATCTTAGATTTTTTTCCCCACAAATCATACATTCCAAGACAGTCCCTTTTGTGATAATTGTGATTATCTGTCCTCCTGCATAACATACGCCACAGGACTTCGCTGGACTAATTCCAATTTGAACTTGAATATATATCTTTATGAAAAACATCCAATCTTGATTTTAAAATTTCCAGCAATGGAAAATTTACCACAATGTTTGGTAAGTTGTTCCAATGGTTAAATTACCCTCACTGTTAAAAAGGTGTATCTTATTTCGAGACTGAAGTTGTTTGGCTTTGGCTTCCAGCCATTTTGGATCTTGTTACACCTTTGACTAATAGATTGAAGAGCTCTCTATTATCCAATTTTTGGTTCCCATTTAGGTACTTATATAGACTGATTAAGTCACCCCTTAACCCCTTTGGTGATCTAAACAGATCAACTCAAAGAGCTCAATCATTCTAAGGCATGTTTTCCAATCCATATCACTTCTGTTCTCTAAACTCTCAGCAATTTATCAACTTCCATCTTCAACTATAGACACCAGAACCAGACACAGTATTCTAGTAGTAGTCACTCCAGTGACAAACATATGAGGTAATATAACCTCACTATTCCTAACTCTTCACTGACGCATTCAAGGACCATGTTAGCACTTTTAGCTACAGCATCACACAGAGCTCCTGATCTGTACTTTTTAGATCTGAACATGATCCTGACACTCATCTTCTGAGCAACACGATTTCCCTATTCACATTTAGGTTTAAAGCAATAATCAGAACTAAAATAATCTTGTGCAAGACTTATCTACAATATTTTCTTTGTTCTCATGTTAAGTTTTAGTGATGTATTCTAACACAAAGTGAAACTATGCCTACCAGTTTCTTAAACCAAGCACATGAGCAGTTAATAACCACTTCACATGAGGTCAGCGTAAATGCTACAAGATTGTACACTGCTGAATATAAAAGCAAAATCAATTAGGCAATTCCCTGAAAATACCTCTCCATTTAATTAGTGCATACACAGACTAGGACATGAAAAAGCCTTAAACACATTAGGCTTTCCAACCATTAATTTAGTTGTGGCTTTAGCCAATTTTCCAAACATGCAAAAATCAAGTATTGTAAGTAGAAATATATTTCATTCCAGATACACAGAGAGCAGTATCACTGATTTTTGGTATACGGTCTGTTTGCCTTATTCCATGAGGAAAAATCCACAGGAGAAGGAAAATTCCATTATGTCCACCACACCCCTCTTATAGAGATTTCCCCAAAACTATTCCATTGGAGAGGGGAAGGGCTTTCCCCACAGACTACTGAGTGTCAAAAGAAGATTGCTCCCCCACACACTATCTCTAGAGTTCCCAGCCCACCCTCCGCTCTTACGGGTCTGATTCCATTGGAGCCACATTACCAGCAGGATGTCTGCTAGCAGATGTCTCTGGAAATCCACATGAAGGGGATTTCGTGTCCAAGAAATTTCAGTTGTCCCCTATAGAGGTTGGCAAGGGACTAAGCATCCTCTCTCTCTACCCCATAGTACATTTGTGCAGAACCAGCCACATCTGGCTCAACATTAATAACTCACATTTAGAACAAAACATCTTCTGATTTATCTTTTTTATCTAGGTATATATAACATTTCCATAACCACAGAATCTGATCTACTTACCAACAACAAAACCATAGCCAAAACCAACCTATGATTTAGTTTTCCTTCCTAGATTTCACAACAGTTAGGACTATTTTTCACATCTTCATCACTTCTCTTCCAATTAGGTTGCTGGTTTTTTTGTAGTTTTAAATGCCATTTGTACTACAAGTAAAAAGGAAACAGAGCCAAGATATTATCATGATGTCTCAGTATTTCTCTCAATGGCTGTGTGTGTTTTTATATATAATTGGCTTAGTTTTCCTTCTTATATATTGCCTCACCACCCCAGACAACTAAACACTTTGGGGGATGAGGAGGAAAAACAGGGAGCGACAGGAAGAGAGAAAGGCATGTACCCGTGTTGCAAGTAAAGGGCATGTAGAGTTGGATATTATATTTATTAAAACATATCCCCTTTACTTGCAGTACAAACACTTAAAAGTTACAATAAAAGTGCTAATGTACAAGGTTTGGTGGCACCTTAAAGACTAAACAAATGTATTTGGGCATAAGCTTTCATAGCTAAAAAAACACTTGTATTTCAAGAAGGGGTTTTTACCCACAAAAGCTGATGCCCAAATAAATCTGTTAGTCTTTAAGGTGACACCGGACTCCCTGTTGTTTTTGTGGATACAGACTAACATGGCTATCCCTCTGATACTTAACATAAAAGGTGAAAGTGGAGAAGATGGATACTCAGAAAACTAAATCCTGACTAGGTCTGGGAAGAAAAACTAGGCTGGTTATATAAAAACCAGAAGCCACTGGGGAAATAAAGACATCAAGGAGTCAAACTATGCATACACGAGTACTGTTTATTGTCCTGTATATGGAAAGAAAGACATGCATTTTGTACCATATTTACACGACAAAAAATGTTGGGGTTTTTTTTGTAAACCATTCATAAATTTGATATCTAAATTGTTTTTTCATGGGATTATGTGTTAAAAACAACCACCATTTCAAAAATCCTTTAATACATGTAAAATTCAATGATTAAGTGAAAGGTTAGTTTAAGTAACAACATTAGCTAGATAATATATGTATTCCAGTTTTCCTCAAAATATTTTGCATTTGTCAAATATTGCAGCATGCAAATACTATTCCACTAGGTCGGTTGAGCCTTGGGTTACTTCTCCACACAGTTTAAGAGGACTTGTCACTAAAGGATCCTTAGATGAGGGAGAGGGGGTGTAAGTGGGAAAGATATGGCTCTTATTGTGTTTTAATGCCTTTAAGAAGTAATTGAGGAAATGAATGATGGACTTAACTGAATAAAAAATGCATACAGATACAGCAATCATAATGGTTAAGAACAGGGATCAGCAACCTTTGGCATGCAACCCACCTGGGTAAGCACCCTGGCGGGCCGGGCCGGTTTGTTTACCTGCCACATCCACAGGTTTGGCCATTCACGGCTCCCACTGGCTGCAGTTTGCCGCTCCAGGCCAATGGGGGTGGCGGGAAGCGGCAGCCAGCACATCCCATGGCCTGTGCCATTTCCCGCAGAAGCAGCAGGTAAACAAACCAGCCTGGCCTGCCAGGGTGCTTACCCTGGCAGGCCGTGTGCCAAAGGTTGCCGATCCCTGGTTAAGAAAGATTAGGGGAGAAGAGTTAATACAGGAAAAATGTAGTTTAGAATAGAGAAGTCGGACAGAAGGTCATGCCCCAGCCCACCCTCTACCACATCTACACGAAATAAAAGACCCGCAGCACAGTTGCAGCTGGCCCAAGTCATCTGACTCAAGTGAGTAGGATTCAGGCTGCAGAGATATCAAATTGCAGCATGGACATTAAGGTTTTGGCTGGAGCCCAGGTTCCGGGAACCTCCTCCAGCCAAAGCCCAAATGTCTGCACTACAATTTTATAGCCCTACTGCTGAAGCCCCACAAGCCCAAGTCAACTGACAGCAGCTAGCTGTGGGTCTTTTATTGCAGTGTAGACATACCCACATACTCTAGGGAGGAGAGGATCCTATCAATATGTAACCCTGCAATTAAAGACATTATACTGTGGCACAGAGGACGAGCCACTGTAAAATAAACAAACTCCAACAAATTTTAAAAAGCATTATAGATTTAGAACTATGGTCTCAGAGGTAGTGTACTTTATCTTAAAATGCCAAATGGAAGGTAATTTTTTTTTTTTGGATTTATACTTATTTGAGAACACACAAGTGATATTTCTAAACACTGCTACCACCATGTACTGTTGAAAAAAAAAGCTGTCGGCATTTGCATATTTAGAACTTCTGCTGAGTCGGATTTACCACAGCACGTGTATCTAAGGACATCTTTTTATTTGAAAGTACTTTTTAAAGTGACAGCACATCACACCAAAAATGCCTTTTTGTTATGGAAAGGATTAGAAGGTGCATGTATATGCAGTTCACATAAGTTATGCCCAAAGTTTGGGTTGCATAATCATTATTTTGATTCAATGGATTTATAATCCATTTATTGCAATGCAATTGTTTGCATAGCTCTCTGCAATTCAGAGCATCATATGGGTAGTATTCATTAAGAAGCCTTACACTGATGTGACAAAGCAAATAACCTCAAGGGGATTCATTCACCAGAGAACTTATTTTATAATTCATACGCTTAGTGAAAAAAATGTGAAGGAACCTGTGCTCTCTTTTCCTCTGTAGAAGCAGAACAATACCACGCAACCTAAACACATATCTGAGGAAAGTAAGGGAGTGAGATAATCACTTCTGCCATACAGTAGTATTAAAAGCAAGCAGAGACAACACTGGGGGGCAAGGGGGAGGAATCACAGTCATGAAATATTTCTTTCCCAGTCTTTACCATACTCAGCTAATAAGCTTTTCAAGATAATTTGGAGGGAGGAAGCTAAGTAGATTCTATTGATGCTAAAAGGTTACTCAAGTTTTCCTAAAAATTACTCTCAGAACACAGTGCACTTGCTGTATATTTTGAAACAATCTGTTTAGGACAAATCATGACTGGGGATCTGGGGAATTACAAGAGTTCCAGGGATTTGACCCTTTTTCAGGGGAGAACAAAAATAATACTGAGCTCTTGCCTTTTGCACCACTGCTTTTGTAAACATGATACTTGAGTAATGGCCCAGAATATTTTAGCAACATGGTGCGCTAGAGCAGAGAATGCTCTCCTGCTTAGTGTTCTGCTCCTCACTCTGGCCAATATGCATTACTCAGACATAACATATTAACAAGCTGGTCACAGCGAGTGAGTGAACAATGAACCAGCAGGCTAGCAATGCCA
This sequence comes from Gopherus evgoodei, assembly GCF_007399415.2. Taxonomy (NCBI): domain Eukaryota; kingdom Metazoa; phylum Chordata; order Testudines; family Testudinidae; genus Gopherus; species Gopherus evgoodei. The sequence goes on along the minus strand of NC_044322.1, from coordinate 95,782,364 downwards.
TGCTAAATTATGTACTTCACAGCTGCATTTAGAAGGTGCTGCAGTGAGTTAGTGAATTAACTTTCAGCTCTATTCACCCAGTTAAAAATCTGGTCTCAAGTCACAAGTGAAAATGAGATGGAGAATTTGAGATGAATCTATTTCTATCCATCAAAGCCACGCACATATGTGTATCATGAGTTGCAGTTTCCACTCAAGGGAGACCCAGTACTGGTATATCAAAAAAGGTATTGCAGCAAAGGATTGAGTTGCTTCACTTGTGGAGCTATGTGGGAAACTCTGCACAATGCCCACCTGAATGTTGGCTCAGGCTAGAGCTCTGACACTTATTTTTATAAAAACTGAAGTTGCAGAGTTTGGGTGGGGGTTCATTTGTATTATTTGTTTTGTTCATTTATTTAAGTGCAGAGACCGCAATGTCACCTGATCCTTTCTTAACTTATTCCTTTCCTCCCATCCTACCAGACATGTAGGCAGAATCTAACACTTATTTTGTTATAGAAATTACTTAGTTGTGTGATTTTTTTCAGATTGTTATAAACAGGATCTGCCTTCCTGATCTTTCCTTGTGACTTTCTTCCTTTTCCCCTTTTTGTCACCAGTGACATGGACATTACTTCTCTCTTGCCTCTGGGTTATACAGCCCAGTAATGATAATAGCAGGATTTGGCTCACTCTGAAATATTCAGATGGCATCCCTTCACTTCCATCCCAACTGCCAGGAACACAGTCCATGTTTCTCTAATCTTATCTCAGTTCCCACAATATTTTCCTGTTCGGACTGCCTGGCTTATTTTTCTTTACTCATTCAATTCATCCAGGTGTACTCACTGAGTTAAATTTCAGCTTCTCTAATCACATTTCATGTCTCCACACTCTTTGAATCCTTGCTTTGACTCCCATATCTAATTCAGACTTCTCTTTTCCTTCAGAATTCTCTCCATAACCCCACACTTGCCAGTATCTCTGGCCTCATTTCCTTTTAATACCTTCTCATCTATCTTTTGCTCAAGCTTCTCTTCTCAATACCCAATTTGCCTTCTTTGCCAATTTTCAATTCAGTACCAGCTTTCATATCACAGACTAGGACATCTCCCTAATAATATATGCCTACTTCTCCCTATTTCAACCAAACTACTTCTTTAAATGCATCTACTCCATGAAGTTTTCAATCAGTAATTTTTCCACCCCACCTTGTTTATGTTTGGTCTTGCACTAATTGCTTTCACTTGCGCCTTGATATTTTAAGTACTTCAGGCCAGAATCACCTAATAACTGTTTAAGTTTTCAGCACCATATAAATGATTATTTCACAAGCAGTACTGTACTCTCAATTCAATCCAAATAATTTTTTTTTCCTGTGAGTATGAGCTAATCTCTATACTCACTTTGTACAGTTTCTCCATTAGTGGCTCTCACACAGGTTCTGAAAATAGTTATTTACAATTGAGATTAGCAGAAAATGCTCCTTTTCTCCCAAGTTTTAGAATTAAAAAAAAACAATAACAAAACCCATTTTTTAGAAACCTAGTCAAAATGATCATTGCATTATAAAGGGATTTTGCAACTCTTTTCTGGAAGACAGATGAAAGGCAACAAAACTTGTACACGGTGGATCTAGAAATGCCAGTAAGAATAAGGAAATAGTACGTGTGGCATTCAAGTAAGGCTCACTCTGGTAACATCTTTCCCACTGATAGTGTCTCACAGTAAGAACAAAGCAATGGGAAATTTAGTTACCTGAATAATTTGATAGCTTTTATAGATAAAAATCTAACCAATAAACTTTTCCAGTTGTCAGAGTTTTAGGGAGTCCTCGATTACAAGGTAAATCCTTTTTCAGCTGACTATTTTAAACGTTTCATTACACTGAAATAGAAGTCATTCAATTAAGATGAAACCTGAATAGCTCTGTATAGACAAGAGTTAGCAAGCAAAAAAGGACTATTTTCTTACAATCCAGTGAAGAACAATGGACAGCATTTATCAACTGATATAATTGCTATAAAACAGTTTCTTCAAGTGTTCAATGAGAAGTAGTTTAAAATCAAACCAGCGTCTACTAAACCGTCACAACCAGAGATTAACAATTACAATTTCAAGTCCCAAGAAGCACACTATGAATCTGCTTTAGGAAATTTTGGTGTCTTAGATGGTCAATGCTTACTGAATCACATATCAGGTATAAAGAGTGTCATAAACAGATAGCTAAGGGTTAATGTCTCTTTCACCTGAAACACCTGACCAGAGAACCAATCAGGAAACCGGATTTTTTCAACTTTGGGTGGAGGGAAGTTTGTGTAAGAGGTCTTTTGTTTCTGTCTGCCTGCTTTCTCTGAGCTTTGGAGAAGTAGTTCTGTTTTCTAATCTTTTGTTTCTAAGTGTAAGGACAAAGAGATCAGATAGTAAGTTATATGGTTTCTTTTCTTTGGTATTTGCATGAATATAAGTGCTGGAGTGCTTTGATTTGTATTCTTGTTGAATAAGGCTGTTTATTCAATATTCTTTTAAGAAATTGCCCTGTATTGTGTCATCTGTATACAGAGAGACTATTTGTATTTTTTCTTTCTTTTTATATAAAGCTTTCTTTTAAGACCTGTTGGAGTTTTTCTTTACTTCAGGAAAATTGAGTCTGTACTCACCAGGGAATTGGTGGGAGGAAGAAATCAAGGGAGATCTGTGTGTGTTGAATTGGCTAGCTTGATTTTGCATTTCCTCTGGGTGAAGAGGAAAGTGCTTTTGTTTCCAGGATTGGAAACGGAGAGGGCAAGTCCCTCTGTTTGGATTCACAGAGCTTGTGTCTGTGTATCTCTCCAGGAGCACCTGGAGAGGGGAAGGGAAAAAGGATTATTTCCCTTTGTTGTGAGACTCAAGGGATTTGGGTCTTGGGGTCCCCAGGGAAGGTTTTTCAGGGGGACCAGAGTGCCCCAAAACACTCTAATTTTTTGGGTGGTGGCAGCAAGTACCAGGTCCAAGCTGGTAACTAAGCTTGGAGGTTTTCATGCTAACCCCCATATTTTGGACGCTAAGGTCCAGAATCTGGGAATAAGGTTATAACATGAGTGGCAGCTGGTGGGAGATAGACAGAATCCAGAAGCCAGTAGGAATATTATATTTTTCTTTTCTCTGCTAAGGGCTTTTTAGCAGAGAGAAACAGTTTGGTTTTAAAAGGGAACCAGAGAGAATTTTTTTTTTCTGCTCTCTCTGGCAGTTTGTGGCTTGCATGTTAAGGGTCTTTTGTCATGCAATAGCCCTCCCATTAGGAGGCAAGTACCAGCACTTATATGCATGCAAATAAAGTGGTTTTTCTGGTTTCCCTTCATTAAACATTAGCTAGAGAGAGAAAAGGAAAAAAGCACTGTTGCTAGGCAGACTTCAGGAGGCAACAGAGAACCTGCAGTTCAGAGGATAAACACCGGAGGGCACCCCAACACAAGAAAACAGGAATCATGACTTCTAAGGCAAAAATGGAGGCCGAAGACCAATTCAGAGAAACTGAACACAGGCGACAACTGGAAATAAAACAAGCAGAGATGGAAATAAGAGAAAGAGAAAGAGAGGCAGCCTACAAAAGAAAACTAGAAGAAGAGGAGGTAGCCTACCAAAGAGAACAGACAGCCAAAGAGGCGGACCACCGCCGAGAAATGGAAAAACAACAAAAAGAAATGGAAAAACAACAAAAAGAGAATGAAGAGAAGGAAAAACAGAGAAAACATGAACTGGAGTTGGCAAAAGCTGGGCTGCATGTGCCAGCCACCCCTAACAACCCGGCGCCAATTATTGCTCCACAGCACAGAAAATTTCCCACCTACAAGGCAGGTGATGACACCGAGGCCTTCTTGGAAAATTTTGAAAGAGCCTGTCTTGGGTACAGCATCCCCGAAGACCAGTACATGGTAGAATTAAGGCCACAACTCAGTGGACCTTTAGCAGAGGTGGCAGCTGAAATGCCTAAGCGGCAAATGAATGACTATAAACTTTTTCAAACCAAGGCCAGATACAGAATGGGGATAACCCCAGATCATGCCCGTCGGCGCTTCAGAACCCAAAAGTGGAAACCAGAGGTGTCATTTCCCAAACACGCCTACTACATTGCAAAAAACTATGAGGCCTGGCTAACAGGAAACAACATTCAAACCCTGGAAGAACTGAACCTCCTCATACAAATGGAGCAGTTCTTGGATGGTGTTCCTGAAGACATCACACGGTACATACAAGATAGAAATCTCAAAGATATCGCTGAGGCGGAGGAGATTGGAGCCAAATGGATGGAACTGGCAGAAAGCAAGAAAGCTACTGTCAAGGGGAACGATTACCCCAGGGGGCACACAGACCATAAACCCTACAACCGAGGACAGCCAAAGACCCCACATACCACCCAAGTAAAGCCACAGACACCCTACCCTTCCACCTCACCAGTCTCCAGTAACTCACCTCGGCCCAGTGACCCATCAGATGGAAGATGCTTTAAGTGTAATGAACTGGGACATATCAAGGCCAACTGTCCCAAGAACACCATGCGAGTGCAATTCATTACACCACCATCACCCCAAAGATCCCCAGGCCCAAATGCCTCTCAAATACCCTTGGAGCGAAGGGAAAATTTGAGAGTGGGCGGAAAAAAGGTTACTGCGTGGAGAGACACGGGGGCACAAGTGTCAGCTATCCACCAATCCTTCGTTGACCCCAAATTAATCAACCCAAAGGCCAAAGTTACAATTTACCCCTTCATGTCACAAGCTGTAGACTTGCCTACAGCTCAACTACCTGTCCAGTACAAAGGCTGGTCAAGAATGTGGACTTTTGCAGTCTATGACAATTATCCTATCCCCATGCTACTGGGGGAAGACTTGGCCAACCAGGTGAGGCGGGCCAAGAGAGTGGGAATGGTTACCCGTAGCCAAACCAGGCAAGCTTCCAGACCCATTCCTGTTCCTGAACCGTCCACAGAGGCCCCGTCTGTGTTACCAGAGACCCAGACAGAGGTAGTGGACCCAGATTCCATGCCTACCACTGAAACAGCCACAGCATCTCCAGTCCCAGGCCCGGAACTGGAACAGCAACCAGCACCAGCAAGTGCAACCACATCTTCAACCTCAACGCCAGAGGGCGCCAGCGAGCCAGAACTGGCAGAAGCACAAGACAGCCATACCCAAAAGGCTCAGCCAGAGCCTGAAATACCCTCAGGTGCACCAGCGGAGAGCGGTTCACCAGCAACGGAAACAACCCCATCACCTACATCGCTTCCAGAGGGACCATGCCCAAGTCCACAGTCTCAGGAAGAACTGGTGACCCCAGCCTCAAGGGAACAGTTCCAGGCTGAGCAGGAAGCAGGTGACAGCCTTCAGAAAGCGTGGGCGGCGGCACGGAGCGCCCCACCGCCTCTCAGCTCTTCTAATCGATCCCGGTTTGTTATAGACCAAGGAATTTTATACAAGGAAATTCTTTCTGGTGGACACCGGGAAGAATGGCAGCCGCAAAAACAGTTGGTGGTTCCAACTAAGTACCGGGGGAAGCTCTTAAGCTTAGCCCATGATCATCCCAGTGGCCATGCTGGGGTGAACAGAACCAAGGACCGGTTGGGGAAGTCCTTCCACTGGGAGGGGATGGGCAACGACGTTGCCAAGTATGTCCGGTCTTGTGAGGTATGCCAAAGAGTGGGTAAGCCTCAAGACCAGGTCAAGGCCCCTCTCCAGCCACTCCCCATAATTGAGGTCCCATTTCAGCGAGTAGCTGTGGATATTCTGGGCCCTTTCCCAAAAAAGACGCCCAGAGGAAAGCAGTACGTACTGACTTTAGTGGACTTTGCTACCCGATGGCCAGAAGCAGTAGCTCTAGGCAACACCAGGGCTAACACTGTGTGCCTGGCCCTAACAGACATCTTTGCCAGGGTAGATTGGCCCTCTGACATCCTTACAGATTCAGGGTCTAATTTCCTGGCAGGGACCATGGAAAAACTGTGGGAAACTCATGGGGTGAATCACTTGGTTGCCACCCCGTACCACCATCAAACCAATGGCCTGGTGGAAAGGTTCAATGGAACTTTGGGGGCCATAATACAAAAATTCATCAACGAATTCTCCAATAATTGGGACCTAGTGTTGCAGCAGTTGCTGTTTGCCTACAGGGCTGTACCACATCCCAGTTTAGGGTTTTCACCATTTGAACTTGTGTATGGTCACGAGGTTAAGGGGCCATTACAGTTGGTGAAGCAGCAATGGGAGGGGTTTACGCCTTCTCCAGGAACTAACATTCTGGACTTTGTAGGCAACCTACAAAGCACCCTCCGACACTCTTTAGCCCTTGCTAGAGAGAATCTAAAGGATGCTCAGGAAGAGCAAAAGGCCTGGTATGACAGACATGCCAGAGAACGTTCCTTCAAGGTAGGAGACCAGGTTATGGTCTTGAAGGTGCAACAGGCCCATAAGATGGAAGCATCATGGGAAGGGCCATTCACGGTCCAAGAGCGCCTGGGAGCTGTAAACTACTTCATAGCATTTCCCAATTCCTCACTAAAGCCTAAAGTGTACCATGTTAATTCTCTCAAGCCTTTCTATTCCAGAGATTTACAGGTTTGTCAGTTTACAGTCCAGGGAGATGATGCTGAGTGGCCTGATGGTGTCTACTACGACGGGAAAAAAGACGGTGGCGTGGAAGAGGTGAACCTCTCAACCACCCTGGAACGTCTGCAGCGGCAACAAATTAAGGAGCTGTGCACTAGCTTCGCCCCATTGTTCTCAGCCACCCCAGGACGGACTGAACGGGCATACCACTCCATTGATACAGGTAATGCTCACCCAATCAGAACCCCACCCTACCGGGTGTCTCCTCATGCCCAAGCTGCTATAGAACGGGAGATCCAGAACATGCTACAGATGGGTATAATCCGCTCATCTACCAGTGCATGGGCATCTCCAGTGGTTCTGGTACCCAAACCAGATGGGGAAATACGCTTTTGCGTGGACTACCGTAAGCTAAGAGAATCTCCACAAGTCAGGAACGCAGATCCATCCCACAGCAGGAATTTTTAATGACAGTTTATAAATCACAGTGCCAGTTATCAAAATTTGGAAATTATTGACAAAAAATAAATACATTGTGAATTTATGAGGGAATGGGAGGGCGGTTATCCATACAGTACATTAGGCACCGTCTTCCCCCTACTTTAAATGTTAATTTTTGGCTAGATGGAAAGCTCAGCTAGACAGTTCTTACCCAGACACTCCAAGGGTGAAAGAAAAACTATTCTCCAGAATCTCTGATTTTATTAATTTACAGAGACTCGTAACATAAGCAGCAACACAGTCCCAAAATGCCTGCTGTATATTTGCCCTGCATAGTATAACAAAAACACACAAGGTAAAGTGATCTAAAGCACTTATGTCACTTAAGTCACTTAGGTGCCTAAGTGCTGTTTGATTTAGACTGGATAAACCATTGAAAAGCAACTGAGTCACTTTGGTTCTTAAGTGATGCAGCTGATGTTCAACGTTTTATCCAGTCTAAACCAAACAGCAATAATAGATCCGAGTCCATTGTTGTAGCTGCTACACACCACACAGCTCAGCCAGCATAGACAGACTATAAAAAGACACAGCTCAGCCAGCATAGACAGACTACCTGTTCGAGGTAACAGCTGCCCTCTCTGAGGCTCCAGAAAAGCATGAGATTCAGGCAAGTGCTCAGGAGATAACCTGATACTAATTCTTTTATGCAGCCTCCCTGGCCTGCTACTCAGTCTGCCATCCCAAGATAAAAGGCTGGCTAGGGATCTCTATGGGAAAATAGAATTGTGAAAGCAAGCTGAGCAGCAGAGCTAGGGAGCAGCTGGACGCATAAGCATAATTAGAGGGGGAGGCATCTGCTCCTCTCCCACCATATACAATTTTCAGGTTTGGAGAGTGAAGAAATAAAGTTATTTTTCTCCTCACCAGTTTTTAGCCTCTGGTTAGCAGGGAGGGAGCAAAGTGCAGAGCAAAGCAGAGTCTGATATAGATTGATGCAGCAAGCTCAGCAGACTCTCCCCCTTCCCAAACAGCTGGTCAGCTCAGCTGAAATTAAAACTACACTGCAGTCTTCTGCCAGCACAGTCTGCTCTAAAAACTGAACTGGTCAGGCAAGGCTGCAATAAGACTCATACATACAGCTGGTTGACAATTGTGTCTGAATGATTTTTCCAAGGAAAATATGCCCTTTTCTCATGGCCAAAACTTTCTATGTGTTTAAGGTGTAACATATAGTCCAGGATAAGTGGTAGTGGAATGTGTGTTGTGTTGACCTGCTGGGAGATGCATCAGCATTGAAATCTAGTCGTGTCATGCCTGCTACTCAAAAATATCTATTTGACTGCATTTAGACAGGTTGTTTCCGAAACCCGGAACCATGTAGGAACCAGATTTGAGGTGAAGCATCTGTGGATTGGGATGGAGGATACATCCTGTATAAGGAGCCGCAGCACTGAATGGAAAAAGATCAGTTGATATACCATCATGTGATGGTGGCAAGTATACCAGGCCTGTCGTTGCCATGTTGTAGCTATAAGTATGACATGAGCTTGGTCCTCCTGTATCTTGTGAAGTACTCAGAATAGAAGTGGACAAGAAAGGAAGGTATAGAGGAGTGGTGCATCCATTGAGATTGTCCGCCATGACTCTGATGGTATGACGTTTGAGTAAAGGGAGGAAATGTCAGCAGGCGTTGCAGACCGTTTATAGTTCTAGGAGGTTGATGTGTAGGGTGGATTCGGTTGACGACCATCCGCTCTGAACTGTGATCATGGAGATGCGCTCCCCAATCAAATAGGGAGACATCCGTTGTTAGGATAATGGGAAGTAGTGATTGGAGGAAAGGAGCTCCAACACAGATGTTGTTGGGCTGTGTCCACCAAAGTAGTGAGTACTTGACTCTCATCGGCATGGATAAGAGTTTGTGGAGGTTGTGTTCGTTGGGGGGAAGATACTGTACAGAGCCATGCCTGAAGACATTCCATGTGTAGTCTTGCATATCTGACCGCAAAAGTGGCCACTGCCACATGGCCTAGAAGTTGGAGGCATGTTCTAGCAGAGATCTGGGGGCAGACCTGTACATTGGATACCATATCTAGTATGATCAAGGATCTGTGAGGTGGTAGGAGGGCTCTCGCTTGTATGGCATCCAATTCTGCACCAATGAATTCCAGGCATTGTACCAGTATTAAAGTGGACTTTTCTTCACAAGGAGACCTAGCACCGTGAACAGGTGCACTGTTATTTGGACGGCTCAGAGAGCGTTAGTCTCAGATGGGGCCTTGAGGAAACAGTCGTCCAAGTATGGAAAGATGATGACAACTCCTTGTTTCCTTAGATAGTCAGCGACTAGCACAAGGACCTTGGAGAACACCCGACGTGCTATCGACAGTACAAAAGGCAGTACCTTGTACTGGCAGTGGTTGTCGCCCACAATGAATTGGAGAAATTGCTGGTGGGAAAGGTGTATAGTAATATGCAAGTATGTGTCTTGGAGGTCGAGGGCTGAGAACCAATCCCCCTGTTCCAGTGCTGGGATAATAGTGTAGAGGATAACCATCCCGAAGCACTGCAGATCGATGAACTTATTTAGATTTTGAAGGTCAAGGACAGATTGCCAGCCACTAGATTTCTTCTGGATCAGGAAATAATGGGAGTAGAAGCCCTGTCCTCTGAATTGGAAAGGGACTGGTTCTATGTCTCTCAGCTGAAGAAGATGATTTATTTCTCCCTGTATAATGGATTTGTAAGAGGGGTAGCTGAAGAGGAACAGGGAATGGTAGCGGGGCAAGATAGCTAGGAAGGGGATGGAGTATCCTTCCTTGATTATCTCTAGAACCCACTTGTCCGAGGTGGTTAGTCTCCAAGATGGGAAAAATGGAGCTAGTCGCTCACCAAACTGGTGGAATGTCAAAGATGGTGGGAATGACCGGAAGAGAAGGCGGCTTCTAGGGGCCTTGATCACACCTTCAAAATTTTTGCTTTGGTGAGGGTGAGTTTTATGTTTGGAGGGAGGCATTTGTTTTTGGCACTGGATGTTATAGTGCCACTGAGGAGTATGTTGCGGTGGTTGGAAGCATGGGGGAAAGTAATATTTTCTCATGGTTCTGTTTTTCTCACCACTGATTTTTAATCCTACTAATTATGGATAGACTTGGAGATCATCTGTAGAGTCCTGCATGGATACAAAATTTGCATGTCTCTGAGCTATCTGAGATCTATAAATATGGTCCATGGATATCTGCAGATTTGAATGGCTCTAGGTATAGAATCCGGATCTGCGTCCATGGGTGTAAAGCAGGTATCCACAGATCTGCAGGACTCTAAGCATCTGTTTTGCCTTGCACATCTCTATGGGTATAAGATAGCAAGTTGATGTTACCTGCCAAGTTAAGGTCATCTAATTTCTGTATAAAAGTCCACTGTGTGCACCTTGGTTGTTCTGTGGCCTCATTACCCAATCTGCTACAAGTAAAAAGATCATGGGGGACATGAGACATCCTTGTCTGATGCCCATGGTAATCTCAAATGGCTTAGTTTGCTGTTATGTATTAGTAGGTATGTCATAATTCCATAGTAACTCTGAATGATGTTCACAAGTTTGAGGGATTCTATAATGGTGCAGCAATTTCCACAAAAAATCTGTTCTGCATATTGTATATCAAAGGCTTTTTGGAAATCTATACAATTCATATAAAGTGGTGACTCCTATTCAATTGTCAGTTCTATGATGATACACAGAGTTACTATTTGAGCCATGTTTTTTCCTTTTGGATAGCTTGATTTGTTGGAGCATAACGTTGAATAATGGACACTTTCTGGATCTTTGATCTAAATTATACTGTTATAATCCTTTCTGAAACTGATACCCATACTGCCAGGCTTTTGGCTGCCCTTCTTGATAGTATCAGATCCAAATCATCTCTGTGTACATCACTGGCATTTGGTAGTCCAAAACACAGTGGGTTATGTTCTGCTGACAAAGTTATTTGGCCTGGTGTTATACATCTCATTTCACTTAGGCCTAGTATATATCTGCCATCTCTTTTGTTACTTGGACTATTTTACCAGGCTCATATAGTATCCACACATTCCACATACCAATTTTGGTAATGAATTTGGTAGACAGCAAATTCATCAGTGGAGTAGCTTCAGTCCAGGGTTGGCCACTTTGTGCCATCATCTCTCTTCTAGGTCTATTTGAATTGCATTGAGTTGGACTGAATTTGTTGAACTGAGTAGTAGCGTAGGTTTCCATAACAACTTTTTTTATTTTTCAGGAGCAGGTTGTTAGCCCCACTCCTGTCTGGCATGAGTGACCCTACCAGGAATTATGCTCCCATCAGCATAGTTCTTGGGGTCATGTAAGCCTTCTCCTCACCAAGTTGAGATGCAGTTCAGATAGAAGGATTTATAGTGGTAATAATGCCTAGATCTTAAGCACAGAGGTAGTAATTCCCTGAAACAAAGCCCATAAAAGTCAGATGGAGCCCTTTTTTTGACTTTACTGGGCTCAGGCCCTAGGCTATAAAATTGGCAAATGTAAGTAATATTCATTGCTATCAAAGTAACCTGCATAATCTCATCACAGATTTAACACAGGTTTAAAGATAAAACTAAGTTTAATTTTTAACTTTTAAAATATTGGTAATGTACTAAATCAAAACATTAAAAGTCTGCACAGCAACTTTACAATTCAGTACTTTTGTTCATTTCTTCTTAAAAACAGAAATAGAATTCTTGGAATACATACTCAAGGAGTTTATCCATACTTCTTTAAGAACACATTACTGTAACATGGAAAGAATGTAGCATTAGATTTAAGTGGTTATCATAATAGCATTTTTACATTACAGTATTTGGTAATATTAGTTTCATTGTTATCACACAAGTTTTAATCCCATACAATGATTAATTATTCACACATTTACCACTTAGTCAACTGTACTGGTGTTCAGTAAAGTTCATTCTTCCCTTACAGCTATAGTTCAGATCAAGCTTTAAAAGGTCACCTATACTTCATTATTATGATACACACACAGAAGGATGCAGTGTATGACTAAGAAATGATTTGTTCTGAAGAAAAAAATAGCATTCACTGAAAGTTTATGGATGTCATATGCAGCAGCAGCAAATTTACTCTATCCAAACTGTCTACAAAAACCCATCCACTCAGTATACTGTTATTCAAAAACAAGAAGATCCCTCAAGTCATTAGTATAATAGCCTTACAGATATGCCTCAAAACTATAGAGAATACAGCCCAATATAAGAAATTGCAGTCTTGTTGGTTTTGTTATAACAAATTTCCCATCTCTCATGTTGCATACAGAATTACCTACGCCTTACAAAACAGAGGGATGGCTGCAGGATCAGGATCTCAACCTTTAAAAATAAAAATGAAGGACACTTTAGATCTTCAAGTAAACTTGATTTTTCTTTTCAGTTTTATTGTAATATCATCATTCTGTCTCCAATTTTCTAAGTGGCTCTCTCATACCACGTGCAGAGACTAAAATCAGAAACAGAATAATAATGTGCAACTCCATCTCCAATCCCCGTAAGAACTTGTCTACACTTAGAAATTGGACTGGCTTAATCTAAATTCGTTTAGTTAAATCAGTGCAACTTGTGTGTGGACTCGGTTATATCAGTTTATCCTGGTTATATTGGTTTATCCTGTATCTGCACATGTACCGACATAAGATAAAACAACATATGCCAGGTTTAAACTGACATAAAAGAAAGAGTGTCTACACACAAAAATTGTGCTGGTTTACCTAAATTGGTGTAAAATCACACCTTTAGTTAAATTGGTACAACTGTGTATATAGACTAGGCTTTACTGATGTCCAGTACAGCATTCTGATTTCCAGGTGCTAGTATGCCAAAGGTTTCAGTCAGGATGCCTTTTGCAACTATATTGTAGCATTAACAATATGATTCAGAATTATCCTCTATTGCAGATCGGCAACCTTTGGCATGCGGCCCATCAGGGAAATCCGCTGGCGGGATGGGACAGTTTGTTTACCTGCAGCATCTGCAGGTTCGGCTGATCACAGCTCCCACTGGCCGTGGTTCACCGCTCGAGGCCAATGGGGGCTGCGGGAAGTGGTGAGGGTCGAGGGATGTGCTGGCCGCCACTTCCGCAGCCCCCATTGGCCTGGAACGGCAAACCATGGCCAGTGAGAGCTGAGATCAGTCAAACCGGTGGATGCTGCAGGTAAACAAACTGTCCCGTCAGCAGATTTCCCTGATTGGTTGTGTGCCAAAGGTTGCTCATCCCTGCTCTATTGTAATTAAGACATTGTGTAACTCGTGTAACAAAACAAACCACACCATTTTACTTTGTGTGAAATACGATAGATTAGGTGTCAGAGGATCATATCCTAACACAGGGGTGACCAACCTGTGGCTCCGGAGCCACATGTGGCTCTTTAGATGTTAATATGCGGCTCCTTGTATAGGCACTGACTCTGGGGCTGTAGCTACAGGCGCCAACTTTCCAATGTGCCAGGGGAGAGGGGGGAAAAGGTGCTCACTGCTCAAACCCTGGCTCTGCCACAGGCCCTGTCCCACACTCCACCCCTTCCTGCCCCCTCCCAAGCCTCCTATGCCCTCGCTCCTCCCCCTCCGAGACTCCTGCAAACAGCTGATCAGGAGGTGCAGGGAGGGATGGAGGGAGAGAGGGAGGCTGCTGGTGGTTGGGAAGCACCGGGAGTGGTGTGGGGGAGCTAATGGGAGGCTGCTCATGCATTACTGTGGCTCTTTGGCAATGTACATTGGTAAATTCTGACTCCTTCTCAGGCTCCGGCTGGCCACCCCATCCTAACAGATTTACGCAGCTTTTACCCAGTCCTTGTTCTATCAAATTTTTATTTTGGTAATATTATTAGCAACTAATCAAGTAAGAAAGGATTTTATGAGGTAAATATTTCCTCCTAAAAATTGCTGGGCACATTTCCTGAATTTGAAACAAAATACTTATTGCAGGGACTATCATTGGATGAATGGACCTTTATTTATACTGAGTATAATTAAGGTCAACTTATAAGTATTTTTCATTAATGCAAATAATATAGTAATAATTTATATCCTTTTCAATTAATCTAGCTATATACAATTTTAATTTTTTATGTTTTACACACTGCGAGTTATAATCCATAATGGAGACAGCTTTAAAAATCAATGTAAAAATAACAGCTACACATGAATGAAAGAGCAAGAAAGTGCAGCCACAGGCTATTACACATATAATGAAAATGGATTTATTGCTCCAGTCTCATATTTCCTTCCATTATTAAACCATTAAGAAGGTCCCTTAAGTTCAATCCAAATAGGGAAAACACACACTATCCAGTGCAAAAATATGTTAAAGAAATATTATGAAAATTAAACTCTCAAAAGGTAAGGAAATTGAGTTATGATTCACATAGCTCATCCTACTTACACGTACAGATGGCAGTATGACGTATTAGTCTGTAAGTTATAAAATGTCTCCTTAATATACACAGGACATTTGGCAGAATCATTGTCATTATGGTTATTATAATTTTGAAATCCCTGAGTTGTGCATAATATTGCATTTAGAGGATTTTTGCATTTCTTTGTTTTAAATACAACCATAAACAACTACAAAAACAGGCAGTAAATTCACATTTAAATAAAAGAACAGTGTATTGCCCTGTATCAAGGTGTGATGTAGCATTCAAATATGCATCTATTTGGAGCTTTGCACCTGTATATTTAAATGAGTGCATATAATTGAGAATTATTATGAGATATGTTTTCATATATTGCATATAATTAGTTTTACAGAAACACACTACCTTTAGAATAAAATAATGGAGATAAACTTTTTGGGGAAAATGCAATGTTATCACAAAATTAGGTTTATATAATTCTCTGAGGGGTATCTCAGATCTATCTGATAGTAGTATCTCCGTCATCAGAGTTTGATTACTGCTGTCTGTCAAAGCAATTCTTGCAATATGTGCAACCCAAACACTAAAGGGTTTAACCTGAAAGCGAAATGGACTATAAAATAAGTGCAGCAGAAGCTCAGAGTTACAAACACCAGACTTATGAATTGATCAGTCAACCACACACCTCATTTGGAACCAAAAGTACGCAAGCAGCAGCAGAGGCAAATAAAAAAACACAAATACAACACAGTACTACTAAACTACTAAAAAAAGTAAAGAGACAGTTAAAAAAAAGATTTGGCAAGGAAAGGAAACTGTTTTTGTGTTTGTTTCATTTACATTAAGATAGTTAAAAGCAACATTTTTCTTCTGTATAGTAAAGTTTCAAAGCAGTATTAAGTCAACATTCAGTTGTAAACTTTTGAAAGAACAACCATAATGTTTTCTTCAGAGTTACGAACTCTTCAGAGTTACGAACAGCCTCCATTCCCGAAGTGTTAGTAACTGTGAGATTCTACTGCATATGCAGTTAGAGTTCAGAATCAGCTCTAGGGCACCCTGCAAATTGCAACATGCTCTAGAAAAAGTGCACATGTGGCTGAGCTGTAGATTTCAACTAGGGAAGTCCATTAAACTAAGTTTTACAACTTTTCTCATTTCTGTTTTCTTTTCTACAAAGTAGAAAAATAACATTAGAAGATTGTTGAAATGGACAAACTGTTCTATTTTTAGGGTGTGTAGGAAACTCCCACTTTAACAAAATGTTGTTAAAAGGGAGCTCCCACCTATCCTTTATTGGGAGCTGGAGACTGGGATGCCAAAAAGGAAGTGGTCATGTAGTTTAAGACCCAGCCCTCTCTATTTCCTTGTCCCAGGCCATTTCCTTCACCTCTATCCAGGGTATTTTCCAGTTCCAGTATTTCCCTTTTGGCCATAAAGAATTTAGATATTCTTTGTGAGTTATCTATGTATACCTCTCCAGCCACGCTACAGACAAAGCTAGTCATTCATTATAACAGAGATAGTTAAGCTGAAGACAATGTAGATAATATTACAGGCAGTCCTTGGACTTACGACACAATTGGTTCCTGAAAATTGCGTCTTAAGTCAAAACATCGTAACTTGGAACCACAATCCACTCCATTGCGGGACCGAGTGTCAAAGTCAAAACCAGTTGTCATAAGTCGAATCAGAGCGTCAATTCAGAAATGTCGTAAGTGCCGTTCATCGTTGAGGACTGCCTGTATGAGTTTCCTGCAGTGTACCATACCTTTGATCTTAAGATTAACAGAATACAGTCACGTACATAATATAAAGCAATTAAGATAAAAAATGATTTAGCAACTAAAAGTTAATTTGGTTACACTGATAAATTTCTAACAGGCTATAAGAAAAATAAAGACAAATACACTTAGCATATCAGTGACACTCGAACATTTTTAATAGTGAGGGTGCTGAAAGCCAGCCTCCTTACCCCTGTCCACCCCACCCCCCACCCCAGAGCTGAGGCCGGGGGCCCAGGCATGCAGAACCTGTGACCAGGAGCCCAGGGGTGCTGCACCTATGTAGCATACACCCTGGATTTCTATTACTACAAATGAATAAGTAAATGATTGCTGGTCTAGTACATCTCTCTGAAGTTCACATACAAGTTAACTGTCCTGATACAACTATAATGTCTCTTGTTAAGTTGCTATGGGTCATACACTGGTTAGTTGGCCTGCCAGTGTCACAGCTGCTTTTCAGCGTATTACAACAATAAATGAAACAATTCCACAGAAAAGTGACATACATGCAGAGGAGAGAAGTTGTCTATTGCCCCATCATCATTCTGGAACAGCATCTTGGCTGCTCTGTAATTTAAGGTTGAACAGCTTTTTCTTTACAAAAGTGATTGTGATCAATTTACAAGCAGTCAATTCTTTGGATTAGATAAAGCAACAAAAAAAGAAGAAAACAAAGTGAGCATCTGCTAAAGACCACCAGACTTGAAAAGGAAATCTAAAATTCATGGACCAACTCATAAGGAAAAGACGGTTACTCACCTTTGTGACTGTTGCTCTTCGAGATGTGTTGCTTGTATCCATTCCAGTTAGGTGTGCGTGCGCCACGTGCACGTTCATTGGAAGATTTTTACCCTTATAACACACGGTGGGTCGGCTGGGCGTCCCCTGGAGTGGCACCGCCATGGCGCCGGATATATACCCCTGCCGACCCAACTGCCCCTCAGTTCCTTCTTGCCGGCTACTCCGACAGTGGGGAAGGGGGGCGGGTTTCGAATGGATATGAGCAACACATCTCGAAGAACAACAGTTTCAAAGGTGAGTAACCATCTTTTCTTCTTCGAGTGATTGCTCATATCCATTCCAATTAGGGGATTCTCAAGCCTTAGCTAGGCAGTGGGGTCGGAGTGAGATGTGGCAGAATGCAAAACTGCTGAGCCAAATGCTGCATCATCTCTAGACTGTTGAACCAGTGCATAATGCGAAGCAAAGGTGTGGACCGAGGACCAGGTAGCTGCACGACATATTTCCTGGATTGGTACGTGAGCCAGGAAGGCAGCAGATGAAGCCTGAGCCCTGGTAGAATGTGTGGTGAGATGGCCCGAGGGAACATGAGCCAAGTCATAGCAAGTGCGGATACATGCCGTCACCCAAGAGGAGATCCTCTGGGAGGAGACAGGTAGTCCCTTCATTCGGTCTGCCACTGCAACAACGAGTTGGGGTGATTTACGAAAGGGCTTTGTCCGTTCAATATAAAATGTGAGCGCCCTACGGACATCTAAGGAGTGCAACTGTTGTTCCCATCATGATGAGTGCAGCTTCAGGAAGAAGACTGGAAGGAAGATGTCCTGATTAGTATGAAAGGCCAATACCACTTTAGGGAGGAATGCTGGGTGTGGTCACAACTGCACCTTGTCCTTGTGAAAGACTGTATACGGTAGGTCCACCGTGAGCGCCCGAAGCTCGGAGATTCATCTGGACAATAGAATGGCTATGAGGAAAACTGTCTTCCAGGACAGGTATAGCAGCGAGCAAGTTGCCAACAGCTTGAATGGTGGAGACATAAGTCTGTAAGACTTGATTGAGGTCCCAGGTAGGGGCAGGGCGGCGTACTTGGAGGTATAGGCGTTCCAAGCCCTTAAGGAACCTGGAAACCATAGGGTGTGAAAACACGGAGCGGCCACTTTCTCCTGGGTGGAAGGTAGAAATGGCCGCCAAGTGCACCCTCAATGGTGATACTGCTCGGCCCTGCTGTTTGAGAGACCAGAGGTAGTCCAGGATGGTGGGGATCGAGACCTCGATGGGAGTAACATTTTGCGTTTCGCACCAGCAGGAGAAACGCTTCCACTTGGCCAGATACGTAGACCAAGTGTAAGGTTTTCTGCTACCCAGGAGTACTTGTTGCACTGGGGCAGAGCAACGTAACTCTGACTGGGTTAACCACGCAGGAGCCATGACGTGAGGAGAAGGGACTGCAGGTCTGGGTGGTGAAGGCTGCCGTGGTCCTGAGTTATGAGGTCTGGATGACGAGGCAAGGTGATTGGGTTGGCTATTGACAGGTCGAGCAACATGGTGTACCAGTGTTGCCTGGGCCACACAGGGGCGATAGTGATCAGGCAAGCTCTGTCCCTGCGGAGCTTTAGTAGGACCTTGTGAACCAACGGGAATGGTGGAAAGGTGTAAATTAGATGACTCTTCCACGGAATCAGGAAAATGTCCGAGATCGAACCCCGCGAGAGACCTTGGAAGGAGCAGTACCTCTGGTATTTCCTGTTCTCATGGGAAGCAAAGAGGTCTATGTGGGGGAATCCCCACTTCTGGAAGACAGAATGATTATGTCTGGACGAATCGACCACTCGTGAGACAGGAAGGATCTGCTGAGTTGATCTACCAGAGTGTTCTGAACTCCTGGGAGAAAGGACGATACCATGTCTATTGAGTGGGCTATGCAAAAGTCCCATAGTTAGATCGCCTCCCAACAAAGGGGGGGAGGATCGTGTACCTCCCTGCTTGTTTATGTAGTACATGGCCATTGTGTTGTCTGTAAACACTGAGATACAACGGCCCTGTAGGTGCTGCTGGAACGCCTGGCACCCTAGGCGGACTGCTCTTAGTTCTCGGACATTTATGTATAATGCCAGCTCCTGAGACGACCAAAGGCCTTGAGTGCGAAGATGTCCGAGGTGAGCACACCAGCCGAGAGATGACGCATCTGTCATCAGGGACATGGAGGGCTGTGGCAGATGGAACGGCAGTCCTGCACACACCAGGGAGGGTGTCATCCACCAGTCTAGGGAGCCAAGGATGCTCGGGGGAATGGTGACTACCATGTCAATTGCGTCCTTGCCTGGGCGGTAAACCGAGGCGAGCCAAGTTTGAAGGGGACGCAGACGTAGTCTGGCGTGCTTGGTCACGAACATGCAGGCAGCCGTGTGACCGAGGAGGCCAAGATAAGTGCGAGTCAAAGTTGTCGAGAAGTTATGAAGGCTTTGTATAATTGATACTACTGTCTGAAATCGGGGTCGTGGTAAACTGGCCCTTGCAAGATTGGAGTCCAGGATGGCCCCAATGAACTCTATTCTTTGCATGGGCACTAGAGTAGATTTCTCTAGGTTGATCATCAGGCCTAGTCACATGAAGAAGTCCTTGACGACACCCACATGACTGGTGACTTGGGCCTCGGAGGTCCCCGGAATGAGCCAATCATCAAGGTACAGGAAGACATGTATTCGACGACGACGGAGGGAGGCAGTGACTACAGCCATGCACTTCGTGAATAGACGAGGAGCTGTAGAGAGGCCAAACAGAAGGACCGTAAACTGAAAATGCTGATGGTTGACCACAAACCGGAGGTACAGTCTGCGCGGAGGGTAAATGACAATGTGGAAATATGCGTCCTTCATGCCGTGGGCGGCATACCAGTCTCCGGGATCCAAAGATGGGATGATTGTCCCCAGGGATACCATGCGGAACTTCAACTTTTTCATGAACTTGTTCAGTCCTCACAGGTCTAGGATAGGCCTGAGGTCTCCTTTCGCCTTGGGGATTAGGAAATACCGGAAATAGAACCCCTTGTCCCTTAAGTTCTTCGGTATCTCCTCTATAGCTCCCATGGCAAGGCGCGTCCATACCTCTTGCAAGAGGAATTGCTCGTGAGAGGGATCCCTGAAGAGGGGGGTTGGGAGGGAGGGAATGAAATAAACTGGAGGTGGTAACCGAATTCTACCGTGCATAGGACCCAACAATCTGAGGTTAATTGGGTCCATGCAGGGAGGAAAGGAGAAAGGCGGTTGTAAAACTGAAAAGGATCCTGGGAGACAACTGGTACACCGCCCTTGGGCGCACCTTCAAAAGTTCGGTTTGGATCCCATCGTTGACTTGGAGGGACCATTATTCTGACCCCCTTGAGGCCCAGACTGTCGTCTGTGGTTGCCTCGACCTCGCCTCCTGCCAAAGTCCTGTCTTGGTCTAGGCGAGGGGTAAGGGCATTGAGGTTGGGTGCGGAAGGATCTTCGTTGAGTCTGTGGTGTATGCATCCCAAGCGAATGCATAATCACCCGATTATCTTTCAGACTCTGTAGCCTAGGGTCAGTCTTCTCGGAAAAGACTTGCCATTGAATGGCAAGTCTTGGATACTGTGCTGAAGTTCAGGTGGCAGGCCTGACACCTGAAGCCATGATATACGCCTCATGGCGATTCCAGAGGCCACAGTTCTGGCTGCCAAATCGGCAGCGTCCAGCGAGGCCTGGAGAGAAGTTCTTGCCACCTTCTTTCCTTCCTCCAATAGTGCCTTAAATTCTTGGCAGGAGTCTTGCAGGACCAGCTCTGTGAATTTTCCTACCGCCTCCCAGGTGCTGTAATTATACCTGCTAAGTAGGGCTTGCTGGTTCGCCACCCTGAGTTGGAGGCCCCTCACGGAGTAGATTTTACGGCCCAACAAATCCATGTGCCTAGCCTCCTTAGATTTTGGGGGAGGGGCTTGCTGACCATGGCGCTCCCGTTCATTTATGGACTGTACGATCAGTGAGCAGGGAGGAGGGTGCACGTATAAGTACTTGTACCCCTTAAAGGGCACCATGTTCTTCCGTTCCACTCCTCTGACCGTGGGCGGAATAGATGCCGGGGATTGCCAGATGGTATCTGCCTTAGCTTGAATCGATCAAATGAACGGTAAGGCCACTCGAGTTGGCGCATCCGCTGACAGTATATCTACCATGGGGTCCTCAGTCTCCGGAACCACCTCCTCCTGGAGATTTATATTCAGGGCGACGCGCCTCAGGAGGTCCTGGTGTGCCCTGAGGTCAATTGGAGGCGGGCCCGAAGAGGATGTCCCCGCTACCGCTTCATCCGGGAAGAGGAAGACGAAAGGCCCAGGACTAGTGGGTCCTGTATGGTCTCCTGATCATAGGGGACGTCAGGGATCGGTGGGACCTGAGGGTCCGGTGCGTGGATGGAAGCTTCCTCCATACCCGCAGAAGGGGGGCAACAGACAGTGGCCTCTGACACCCGGTGTTCCGATGGAACGGAGCGTGATGTCACTGTGGGTCCACCTTGGGCTTGGTGATATGCGCAAGGTGTCCAGAAGGACCACTGATGAGCTCCCTGGTCTGGGCTGTGGGTCTCTTGGAAGACTCGGCTGTGAGTATCCGAATCACAGTCGTGTGTATAGGAGGCACTGTCCGCGTATGATGATACTGATGTATGGTGAGACGGCCATGGAGGAGCTGAAACCACTTGGGAAGGGTCTCTGCGTCTGGTTGATCCATCTCCACGCGGCACCAGAGAACAGTATCGGGCCCCATACCGGTACTGGGAATGACACCAGGACCTGCGACCGGAGTGGTGCCGGGAGGTCGACCGGAACCTCAAAGCTCTACATCGAGAGCGGCTGCGAGAGGTGCGGTGCCGTGAACGGTGCCGGGAGCTGGATCAGTGCCGAGAGTATCGGGTCGGTGAGCGCGATCTTGAACGGTGTCGTGGGTACAACCGGTACCGAGACGGAGAGCGGTAACGGGACTGCGAGCAGCATTGGGACCAGGATCGGTGACGGGACCGAGAACTCAGGCGGGACCTCGATCGTGTCAGGTGCCTTTCAGCGGTGCCGAGTGAGGATGGTCTCAGCAGGGCAGGCTTGCCTACTGATTGAATAACCCTCACCGGCGGTGCCGGGGGTTGAGACAGCGCAGGGTTTGTCAGGGCAATCAGCTCCTTTGCCGTAAAGGATGTCTCCGGCCTGGAGGGAACAATAAGCTCAACCACGGCGCGTGCCGGGGAGCTGTCAGGCACCGGACTCAATGGCTCTTGCGAGGCCGGAATCAACGGCGCTGAAGTTGTCGGTGCCGCGGCAGTTGTCAGTGCCGTGCGGTCCGACTTAGGCAGGTGCTCTGACTGTGACGTAGGCATGGGCGTCGCAGGAGTCTTGTGCCTCTTGACCCACGGAGAGAAAGAGCGGTGCCAGGCAGGCTTCTGGGCCGGCGACGGTTAGTGCCGAGGGGCCTTTGCGGTGCCGGTGCACTCCAGTGCTGAAGATGCACTTCTCCCGGTGCGGACTGTCCAGCGCTCGGTGCCAAGGGCGGAGGAGTAAGGGCTGCCTCCATCAGGAGCGGTTTGAGACGAAAGTCCCGCTCCTTTTTCGCCCGCGGCTTGAAGGCCTTGCAGATGCAGCACTTGTCTGCGACGTGGGATTCCCCCAGGCACTTAAGGCAGGAGTCGTGAGAATCTCCTGTCGGCATCGGCTTGCGACAAGCCAAGCAGGGTTTGAAACCCAGTGAACTGGGCATGGGCCCCAGCACCAGGTGAGGAGAAAGGGCTAATCCCCAACCCCTCTTAACTATATACAATAACTACGTTAAAGAACTAATAAAACTAAGTAGAAATATAGAAAATTGAACTATATACACAATAACGATGAAAGAACTAGGAGAAGCTAGGGAGGTGAAGATCAGCTAAGCCGCGCTCCACTGTTCCAACGACCCACATGGGCGGTAAGAAGGAACTGAGCGGCGGTTGGGTCGGCAGGGGTATATATCCGGTGCCACTCCAGGGGGACCCAGCCGACCCACCGAGTGTTGCTAGGGTAAAAATCTTCCAACGAACATGCACATGGCGCGCACACCTAACCGGAATGGATATAAGCAATCACTCGAAGAAGAACTCAAGAACATAATATTACACCAACAGAGGATTTTCATTATGCAGACATGTGTAACAGATATGTGCAAATATTCAGAGATTCAAAAGTGCCAGATCTTCTACTTAGAAAAAAATGTGAAAATTATAGGGAAGCTGGGAATCAGTGATCATAAGATACTCGAATTCACCATAGCAAGGAATTCATTGAGATAATATAGTAATACAATAGTGGTATATTTCAGAAAAAAAGTTTTGAAGGAGGAAAAAAATTGATGACTAAGGTCTAATTAGAGGCACGTATTAAAACCAGCAATTATTGAAGTGGGATGGGAAATCTGAAGAAAAAAATACAAACATTAAAACAATTCCTCACAGAATAAAAACCAGCATCCAGCCTGGTTTCTTAAGGGGCTGCTGCAAGATCTAGGGTAAAAAAAATCTGTACTGCAAAGGAAAGCAGATAGAGAACAGAGTAAAAGCTTTGAGGGAAAAGATGTTTGTGAAAGGGACCTTCTAAATATAATCCAGGGAAAATACCAAAAATAATTTAGCAGCTCTATTAATAAAAACAAGTTAGAGAAAGCATGCCCATCAACGCATGAGAATGGTTTAAAAAATCAGTGACACACTGATCTCATAAAGCAGTGTTCATCAATTTAAAAAAGAAAATTATGGATGATTAGAAAACAAGAAAACCCTTTAAAAAGCTATTAAATTGCAGATAGGGAAATATATGAAAAATTTGATCATTAGTGAACTAACTATATAATTGGTAGCAATTATGAAAAAGTCATGACCAGCCGGAGAAATGCAGCAAGCTAAGTACTGTATTTGATTTTCTCCAGTTTTTAGAAACAAAAAAGATGATGTTTCCAATTATTGCTTCATAAATCCAATGTCTATCCCTATTACAATAATGGAACAAGTATTAACCGGGAGAAAAATACTAAAATAGAGGTTAACAGAATGAACATACGTTGCAGGGGGTTTTGAAGAATGTATCTTGATAGGTAGTGTCAGTGTACGCCTTCTTTTGCCTCTTGTTCTCTAAGAAACTTTCTTCCTTCTGGACAATAATGAAATCCATCTCCTGATCTTGGTGAGCGAGGGGATAAAAATCCCCAGCTGAATTTGGGGATTGAGGAGGAAAAGCATGGTTGGACAGGACAAGGAGAAGCAGATTGCTTTTACCACTGGTACTGATGTTTCAGGTAGTATCAATACTGAGCACTGAGATATCATAGTCAGCACCAGATGACGCAACCTTAGTACAGATGAAAGTAAAAGAAAGGAGGTAGCTTCCATCAGCAATAAGTCTATATGGTCTATTATTTCCTCAAATGATAATGCTGTCTCCATCAGTACCTCAATATTCAGAGTCAAGGAACCAATACTGGATGTATGTACCAGACTAGCCATGAGGCACTTTGGTGCCAAATTAGAGTCTGAACAAGTGTCACTTGCCTCAGTAAGCACTTTGTGCTCAGTTCTCAGGAAAAGAGTGAAGGCGAGCAGCACTTTTTAGGCTTCTCAAACTTTCATTTTCTTTGAGGAGCAAGCTTGGTGCTGGGAATTACGTGTGGTCCAGTGCTCTACTCTACTTTGCCTCTGTTCAGTACCAGAGCAACCATCGCACCAAGGTAGTTTTTGGCAACTATGACTTTTACCTTGCCAGTACTGGGTCAGACTTCTTATAGGTACAAGTCTCGGCAGTTGTATCCCAGCTAAAGGGGGCACTGAAACACCCTGACTCAGAGATAGAAGGTGCTGTCTTAGAGGTTGATGCACTTTCGTCTGAGTCCCTCAGACTGTTGCAAGAGATAATTTCACCAAGGTGCCCCTTGATTTTCTTGTGCTCAAGAACGATTTGCAGATAGACCATTGGTCAGGCACATGGCTCTCATCAAGGCAAAATAAACAATGGCTCTGAGTATCGGGAGTCAAGGGGGTGAGATGATCACAAGGTAGGCAGGATGTGAAGCTCACAGGCTTTAAACTTCCCACTAAAGTGACTGCAGCACAAAGCACCAAAGGGAAAAAATAAGAGAGCTCGGTCTGTGAATTTTAGGAATAAATTTAAGTAAAGATTTTTTCTTTAAAAAAATACAAAGGGGGAATTTATAGGGAAATAGTGCATTATCTATCAAATATAGCTTGCTAGGATTAAAGCTATCTGGCAGGCACAGCTTAGTTCTAGCTCATTGTTATGAGCAGCAATAGGGCACTGAGGGATGGTTGCAGTTACTCTGTCTTTATGCCTGAAGCTGGGCATGCATGGGGCAGGTGCAGTCCAAAATCACTGCTGATCAAAGATTCGGATCCCACATGCTTCTGCATGCAGAATCCACACAGATGCACTCAAAACTCACAAGTGATTAGTGGCTGGAAGGCTTGACCTATATTTGTAAACTTTGTCTCCCAGCTCTCCTAGTCAGTCTCTTTCTGTCTTCAATTAGGACTACATTTAGATCATGAACCTTTGGGCAGGGTTTGGTGCCCTCATCTATAAGAGCACCTATTTTTAACTATAAAAAAGTAAGGCAAGCTTAACTCTAGAGTTACACATATATATTTCTAAGCAGTGGGGATCATAACATATTAGTTTAGGGGCGATAACACTTATGAGAAAGAACAGCCATTTAGAACAGTAGCTAGAAGTTTTCTGGTGACATTTAGGACATTTACAAGGAAAACCTCCTGAGAATGAGACTTTAGCCTGTGAAACAGGCTCCAGAGAGAAGTGTTAAGAGCCTCAGTGCTAAGATATTCAAAAACAGTCTCAACAAAAAACATCTATATAAAAGGAAGCAATCTTGCAAATTCTCCTAGTAGGTCTCACTTCAACGGTACAAATCCCCAAGCTCTTACTCAGCCTAAGAAAATCCAGTTGACTTGGTTATGAAGGGAGAAAAAGGGCTACAAGACCATACGGTCTTTCCAGTGAACACAGCAAGAGTGTTGCATTCATAAGTATCAGAGGGGTAGCCGTGTTAGTCTGGATCTGTAAAAAACAACAAAGAGTCATGCAGCAACTTAAAGACTAACAGATGTACTGGAGCATAAGCTTTCGTGGGTGAATACCCATTCTGACAAAGTGGGTATTCACCCACGAAAGCTTATGCTCCAATACACCTGTTAGTCTTTACGGTGCCGCAGGACTCTTTGTTGCTTTGATTAGTATCGTACTCCTCCAGCAGTTAGCAAGCAAGAGCACTTATTTGACCGAGTATCAGACAGGCACCAGTGGGGAATCAAAAGGTTTTAAAGATTAATTACAGAAAAAAAAAAGTATTTTGCTTCTGCACTTCGCTGCTCCTTTATGTTGTGTTCAAGAAGTCTCAATTTTTCCATCAGACACTTATCAAGATTACTATTGCAGCTCAGGTCTCAGACTACACTACGACATCACTACCCCATGCAAGTTCTGAAGTCATTCAGAAGTCCCTCCAGTAAACAACAGAAGTCAATACAGATGGCCCAACAGTAAAAAAAAATCATTTTTTCTTTAAAATATTGTGTACATCATAGAATGCACAAGCTTTGACAGCTCACCTTTAAGGTTAGGAGGTCAAAAGCCAGGCTCCTGGTGCTGAAATAAAGGCAGATAGCATACTCAGAAGTAATCCTCTCTCTCCTTCCAGCTAAAGAGAAATTAATTTAATCTCTATAGCAACAGTAGATTTCCAGATTCAGTAAAAGTACTAGTAGCAACATTTCGGTTCCATTTTAAACATTCCTGTAAGTGCCTTTAATAATTAGGTGCTGTATAATTGCCCAAAGAGACAAGAAAAAAACCAGCATGTGTTACACAGTAAAAGCTCAGAGGGATGAGCAGCACATTTTACTTTTTCCCATTGCTTGTAGTTGTCAGATTACTGTATACTTTTTGCCCAAATATGCAGATTTTTAGTATTTTTTTCCTTTTTCTTTTAACCGTACATGTTCTATTGATTTGTGACCCTCATCATGAAAACTCAGTTAATGCTCTCAAAACACTTAATACAGTTCAGGAAGATAAGCATGGAAATGAAACAGCTTTAACCATTAACACCAAGATATTACGCATTTACAGTGCAACTTTACCATTACAGTTGTTACCATTTTAATCTGTAGCATGGATACTGTATCAGTTGTTCCATGTTGAACTAAAACTGTTAAATACCAGTAGTTGGTTCTTTAAACATATTAGTCCAGGGATGCCACACACTTGACTTAAATGGATCTGGAACTTTTGAGAGCAGTTAACTCAAGGGATGGTAAGACATCTAAGCACACCCATATACTTTATCAACACAGAAAGGACATCCCATGCAGACAATGAATGGAAAGTCTATTCTCCCCCCCCCTCTTTTCCGCCACCACACACACACACACACACACACACACACACACACACACACACACACACACACACACACACACACACACAAAGACATCTGATTTTGGAGAACAAAGATGTCACAAGCAAGATACATGTTACTGGCTAGCTCTGGTTCACATTAACTACCAAAAGGCAAACTCCTTTAAACTATTTGCAGCTATTCACCACGCTCAAACACCAGATAAGCCTCCAGAAGGTTAATATGATTGGCCTCACCAGTTCATTGCCACACAGTCCCTGTCAGTGGCTTTTTTTTTTTAAGTTAAAAACTTAGCCTCAATAAAATGTTTCAGTCCTCCTGTAAAAACTTATTTTCTTGTACTGTGATTGAGCAACCATAGAGGCCTAATCTTGCTAGTTTATATCAATATAGTGGGAGTCCTCAGAATTTGAATCTAAAAGGATGCAACCTTCTAAGGAAGGATTTAACACTTAGTTTGTCCTATCCCCCAAATCACCTACTATACACCAAATACCAGTATAATGACAGATCTTGAACTTGAATACCTTAACATCAACTTAAAATTATTTTTAAAATTCATATTAGACATTACAAGCTTGTTGCTAAGTGTTAAAGAAAGTCAGCTCACTGAACTGGTCGAAGTCACTTGCTCGGCACCCATAGCCAGAGTTTGTTGAAGTGCTAAGAAAGCTTTTGATAACTGTAACCTCTTCTGTAGGTACAGAGAGAATATCTTCTTCACTTCAGTTTATTCAAGTAGTTCAGTTCAATGACTGATTCATTCAAAGTTAAGAAAGCAACTGGAAGTTGAAAAAAGCAGAAAAGCTTGTTTTCTTTGAATTTACAAATAAAAACAAGGTGAAAGAGAATGAGATCTATCAGTTCTAAAATCCTGAAGGACATAGTGACCAGAAACAAATCAGTTCAATTCACTACCTACAGATAATACTTCCCTTTGTTTAATAAACCAGTGAGTTTATCAAAATATGTTCCTCCATTCCTGGAAGTGCCAGAATGTTCTGTATTCAAGAACATTAAGTGGCTACCCTACTGCATGCACAAAGTGTGGGGAAGGCTGGGGTCCAGGCAGGGCACACCAGAGACCCCTGTGGCCAGGGCCGCAAAGAGGGAAAGTCCCTGGCTGCAAGGGAAGCCATCCCACTGATGAATGGCTCCATCCCAGGGACAGAACCAGTCAGCAGCAGAATGGCCTCCTCTGCAGCCAGAGACAATGACAACTCCTCTTTCTCCTAGTCCAGCCAGGGGTTTCTGCTTTGCCAGGCCAGGAACAAAGCTTTTCCCACACCTTGTGGCTTCAGGGATACAGTGTCACTGGACCCACTCACTCACTCACCAATCAGAAGTGTGGGACCTGTCCCTGGGCAGGAAATGTTCAGCAGCAGGGTGACTTCTCCTGAAGCTAGGGACGTGTTGTCCTCCTTGCAGTCTTTGGCAGAGGTCTCTGCTCTGCTGGGACAGGACAACCATAAACTTCCCAGTACCTTGTGGCTGCAAGAATAGGGTGACATGGGCCCTGCAACCATCCAAGGACCCCTCTGCAGCCACAGCCCTACTCCCTCACTCCCATGACAGGAAAGCGGCAGAGGGCTTCCTGTACAGCTGTGGGGCCAGTGACACTGGACCCCTTCAGGCATGCCAACTGTTAGTGATTGATGTTTCTTGATTTCAGCTGACACACTGAAATTGATATTTATTGACAGTGACTGATTAGAATTGAATCCTGACAAGCCTATGTGCAATACTAACATGATTATATATTGTAATAAGCCAGCAGATGGCTCCTAAGTGCAAGCAGCAAAGCCCTGAAGACTCAACAGCCTAGATGGGCAAGAAGTGAGAGGATTCCAGGGCAGCTGGGAGAAGCTGGAGGGTGGGCACCATCTTATCAGAGAGGAAGGGGGGAATCTATGGAAGGAGGAAGGGCTATAGTGCTCTGTGTGTGTGAGCCCAGGGAAAAGGACTGTGATGGGCACTACTGAACACTTTGGACCCAAATTCATGGGTGTTCAGAGGGCAGGTGAAGGTCGAGTGGCCAGGGAGCAGTGACCCCGCCAGAGGTCTCAACTGAGCATCTATCAAGCAGCACCTCACCAGCATAGTGCATCTCAGCTCTGTGTGCATCACCACTGAGATTAGAGGGTTTGGATGTGGGATAAAGAATCTGGCACCTCCAGAGGTGGAGGAAGGGACAGTGCTATTGCTCCAGTGCTGTTCATTTCCTTTAAGTTTCCCAGTCCCATTTCAGCCCATTGGTCTATCCTCATTTCTTTGCCTAACAAATACCCAACCTGGAGCAGACTAGGTGCAGACTCACTATTTTGGGACATCATCTACCAGTACAATATGTTAAAAACAAAGGTTCCAATGATCCCCATTTCCAGGGCAGCTCCACATCAGCTCCAGCACTGTGCAGAAACCAACAAGTGATCCAAGTTAGCTCAAACCATTACATTCCCATAGCTTAGATTAGGGTATGCCTTACTTTCTAATGGCAATGGCATCACATGAAACTCTCCACCACATCTGTAAGGTAATAAGGAAGTAGTTACACTCAACCTGTTATTCACCTTATTGGCTTAACTGGTATTTGTTTTATGAGCAGTCTTACTGGAGTCTTTATCACTTGTTTGCTGTCTCCACAAAAGTGTCAAAGGTCTTGAAGGTCCTTGTAAAACTGCAGGATGAATTGGCTTCACAATATCCCTTCCCCTACATACTTGCATTTTATTCGCTTCCACACTTTAATTTCTGGAAGTGGCCACACTTCAGGTGTTTGAGATCTAGCAGTGTAATGGGATACATAATTATTTACCTCTAGCTCAAATAAATCATGAAGAAAAATTTGATTAACAGAAGAGAAAAAATTAGAATCAGAATATTTTGGGAGGTTCCATGGGGGTTGGGAATGTCACTTGGAATTAGGCAGCTGCATAATAAAAAGAAATGTAGGGTATGTCTACACTACAAAATTAGGTCAAATTTATAGAAGTTGATTTTTTAGAAATTGATTTTATACAGTCGATTGTGTGTATCCCCTCTTAAGACCATTAACTCGGCGGAGTGTGTCCACAGTACCAAGGCTAGTGTCGACTTCCAGAGCATTGCACTGTGGTAGCTATCCCACAGTTCCTGCAGTCTCCCCTGCCCATTGGAATTCTGGGTTGAGCTCCCAATGCCTGATGGGGCAAAAACATTGTCGTGGGTGGTTCTGGGTAAATGTTGCCAGGCCCCACCACTCCCTCAGTGAAAGCAACGGCAATAAATCATTTCTTGCTTTTTTTCCTGGGTTACCTATGCAGACGACATACCACGGCAAGCATGGAGCCCACTCAGCTCATCATCACCATGTCTCCTGGGTGCTGGCAGATGTGGTACTGCATTGCTACACAGCAGCAGCTCGTTGCCTTTTGGCAGCAGACAGTGCATTACAATTGGTAGTCATCATCGTCGTCTCCTGGGTGCTCTTTAGCCGACCTTGGTGAGGTTGGTCAGAGGCACCTGGGCAGATGCATGCTCCTGGCTGACCTCACAGAGGTCAGCCAGGAGCGCCTAGACATAAATGGGAGATGACAATGGACAGCAGTGGTACTGCACTGTCTTCTAGTGAGCAGCCAGGAGACAACGATGGCTAGCAGTTGTATTGCACCGTTTTCTGCCAAGCAGCCAGGAGACGACAATGGCTAAAAGTCGTACTGCACCGTTTTCTGCCGAGCAGCCAGGAGACGACAATGGCTAGAAGTCGTACTGCACCGTCTGCTGCCAGTCTAAGATATATAAGAAAGACGGAGTGGATCAAAACAATAAAGAGACCAGATTTGTTTTGTATTCATTTGCTCCCCACTTCCTTCCTCCCTCCCTCCCTCCCTGAATAGCGGTGTGAGGATAGCTCAGTGGTTTGAGCATTGGCCTGCTAAACCCAGGATTGAGGGGGCCATTCTGTGTGACAACCCTGTAAGCCATGTCATCAGTCACCTTTCCCTCCATCAGAGCAACAGCAGACAATCATTTTGCACCTTTTTTTCAGCGCAGATGCCATAGCACGGCAAGCATGGAGCCCACTCAGATCACCGCCACAATTATGAGCACTGTAAACACCATGCACATTATCCTGCAGTATATGCAGATCCAGAACCTGCAAAAGCAAAACCAGGCAAGGAGGCGATGGCAGCACGGTGACGAGAGTGATGAGGACATGGACACAGACTTCTCTCAAAGTATGGGCCCCAGCAATGTGAACATCATGGTGTTAATGGGGCAGGTTCATACCGTGGAACACTGATTCTGGGCCCAGGAACCAAGCAC
Source organism: Gopherus evgoodei (assembly GCF_007399415.2). Taxonomy (NCBI): domain Eukaryota; kingdom Metazoa; phylum Chordata; order Testudines; family Testudinidae; genus Gopherus; species Gopherus evgoodei. Next base: position 95,750,634 of record NC_044322.1, on the reverse strand, counting down.
AGACTGGTGGTACCGCATAGTGTTGCATGTCTGGGACGATTCACAGTGGCTGCAAAACTTTCGCATGTGTAAGGGCACTTTCATGGAACTTTGTGACTTGCTTTCCTCTGCCCTGAAGTGCAATACACACAAGCGAGTGGCAATAGCCCTGTGGGAGCTTGTAACACCAGACAGCTACCAGTCAGTCAGGAATCAATTTGGAGTGGGCACATCTACTGTGGAGGCTGCAGTGATCCAAGTAGCCAACTCAGTCAAAGAACTGCTGATATCAAGGGTAGTGACTCTGGGAAATGTGCAGGTCATAGTGAATGGCTTTGCTGCAACGGGATTCCCTAACTGTGGTGGGGTGACAGACAGAACCCATATCCCTATCTTGGCACCGGAGCACGAAGCCAGCGAGTACATAAACCGAAAGGGGTACTTTTCAATGCTGCTGCAAGCACTGGTGGATCACAAGGGACGTTTCACCAACATCAACGTGGGATTGCTGGGAAAGGTACATGATGCTCGCATTTTCAGGAACTCTGGTCTGTTTCAAAAGCTGCAAGAGACTTTCTTCCCGGACCATAAAATAACCATTGGGGATGTTGAAATGTCTATAGTTATCCTTGGGGACCCAGCCTACCCCTTAATGCCATGGCTCATGAAGCCATACACAGGAAGCCTGGACAGTAGTCAGGAGCTGTTCAAGTATAGGCTGAGCAAGTGCAGAATGGTGATAGAATGTGCATTTGGACATTTAAAAGCGTGCTGGCGCAGTTTACTGACTCGGATAGATATCAGAGAAACCAATATTCCCATTATTACCACTTGCTGTGCGCTCCACAATATCTGTGAGAGTAAGGGGGAAACATTTATGGCAGGGGTGGAGGGGGCTGAAGCAAATTGCCTGACTGCTGATTACGCGCAGCCAGAGACCAGGGCGGGTAGAGTACAGGAGGGAGTGATGCACATCAGAGAAGCTTTGAAAACCAGTTTCATGACTGGCCAGGCTACAGCGTGAAAGTTCTGTTTGTTTCTCCTTGATGAACCCCTCATCCCTTGGTTCACTCTACTTCCCTGTAAGCTAACCACCTTTCTGTCCCCCTTCAATCACCGCTTGCAAAAGCAATAAAGTCATTGTTGCTTCACATTTATGCATTCTTTACTAATTCATCACACAGATAGGGGGATAATTGCCAAGGTAGCCCGGTAGGGGTGGGGGAGGAGGGAAGCACAGGGTGGGGTGGGGGGAAGGACAAGGCCACACTGCACTTTAAAACTTATTGAGAATGCCAGCTTTCTGTTGCTTGGGCAGTCCTCTGAGGTGGAGCGGTTGGGTGCCTGGAAGCCCACCCACCGCGTTCTTGGGTGTCTGGGTCAGGAGGCTATGGAACTTGGGGAAGAGGGTGGTTGGTTACACAGGAGCTGTAGCTGTGGTCTGTGCTCAAGCTGCCTTTCCTGAACCTCGACCATACGCCGGAGCATATCAGTTTGTTCCTCCAGTAGCCTCAGCATTGCCTCTTGCCTTCTGTCAGCAACCTGACGCCACCTATCATCTTCAGCCCACCACCTGTCCTCACGCTCATATTGTGCTTTCCTGAACTCTGACATTGTCTGCCTCCATGCATTCTGCTGGGCTCTTTCAGTGTGGGAGGACTGCATGAGCTCAGAGAACATTTCATCGCGAGTGTGTTTTTCTCTCATTCTAATCTTCACAAGCCTCTGGGAAGGAGAAGATAGTGGGAGCGCTGAAACATTTGCAGCTGGTGGAGGGAAAAAAAGGAAGAGTGGTAGTTAAAAAGACACATTTTAGAGAACAATGGATAGACTCTTTCATGCTAAACCTTGCTGTTAACATTGCATAGCACATGTGCTTTCGACACAAGGTTGCATTTTGCCTCTTATTGAGAGTATGCTGGTTTGGCGTGAAAGATCTTTCACGCAGGGCTGGGCAACAGAATTTGGCTTGCAGGCAGCCATGGCAAAACACAGTCTCTTGGCTTCTTTAACCGTCATAACATGTGGGAATGGTTTCAAACAGCAGGGATCTCATTTCACATACTAAGCAGCCATTGGGTTGGCCATTTAAAAGGAAGAGAGGCTGCGGTTTTCAGGTTAACATGCAGCACAAACCCAACTAACCCCCCTCACACACACACAGACACTTTGCCGGCATGATCCCTTCACCACTCCCCCCACAGCACGGCTAACAGCGGGGAACATTTCTGTTCAGCCACAGGCAAACAGCCCAGCGGGAACGGGCACCTCTGAATGTCCCCTTAATAAAATCACCCTATTTCAACCAGGTGACTAGGAATTATATCACTCTCTCGAGGAGAGCACAGAGAGATAAAGAACAGATGCTGTTTGAATGCCAGCAAACACTGGGACCATATGCTGCCATGCTTTGTTATGCAGTGATTCCAGACTACGTGCTACTGGCCTGGCATGGTAAAGAGTTCTATCATGGAGGACGGACTAAGGCTGCCCTCCCCAGAAACTTTTCGCAAAGGCTTTGAGAGTACATCCAGGAAAGCTTTATCGAGATGTCCCTGGAGGATTTCCGCTCCACCCCCAGACACGTTAACAGACTTTTCCTGTAGCTGTACTGGCCGCAAACGCCAGGGAAAATTAATCATTAAACATGCTTGCTTTTAAACCATGTATAATATTTACAAAGGTACACTCACCAGAGGTCCCTTCTCTGCCTGGCAGGCCCAGGAGGCAGCCTTGGGTGGATTCAGGAGGTACTGACTCCAGGTCCAGGGTGAGAAACAGTTCCTGGCTGTCAGGGAAAACAATTTCTCCACTTCCTTGCTGTGAGCTATCTTCCTCGTCCCCAAAACCCACATCCTTGTTGCATGCTACTCCACTGATGGAGTCAAAGAACAGGGGTGGGGTAATGGTGGCTGCACCACCTAGAATGGCATGCAGCTCATCACAGAAGTGGCATGTCTGGGGCTTTGACCTGGAGTGGCCGTTGCCCCTCTTTTTTTTTGGTAGGCTTGCCTCAGTTCCTTAAGTTTCATGCAGCACTGCTGCAGGTCCCTGTTATAGCTCTGTCCTTCATGCCCTTGCAGATTTTTTCAAATGTTTGGGCATTTTGTCTTTTAGAATGGAGTTCTGATAGCATGGATTCATCTCCCCATACAGCCATCAGATCCCATACTTCCCGTTCGGTCCATTCTGGAGCTCTTTTGCAATTCTGGGACTCCATCATGGTCACCTCTGCTGATGAGATCTGCACTAACTTGCAGATCGCCACGCTGGCCAAACAGGAAATGAGCTTCAAAAGTTCGCGGGCCTTTTCCTATCTACCTAGCCGTGCATCGGAGTTGAGAGCGCTGTCCAGAGCGGTGACAATGGAGCACTTTGGGATAGCTCCCGGAGGCCTATACCATCGAATTGCAACCACACTACCCGAAATTCGACCGAGCAAGGTCAATTTCAATGCTAATCCTCTCGTCGGGGGAGGAGTACCGAAATAGATTTTAACAGCCCTTTAAGTTGAAAATAATGGTTTTGTCATGTGGGCGGGTGCAGGGTTGAATCGATCTAACGCTGCTAAATTCGACCTAAACTCGTAGTGTAGACCAGGGAGTAGTGATAACAAAAGCATACCACCCCATCTCCGAGAAAGAAGCTAGGAATAAGAAAGGTCAATAGGAAGTCACGTTTGAGAAGTGGAGTGTCAAACAAGAAGTGTCAAGGACGCCAAAAACCCCACATATCACAGAACCAGGAAAAAAAGTTCAAAAAAAATATTAGAAGAGGCTGTGAAGAATATCTAAAGGGGGTAAGTGAGCTCCTAGCTACATCATGTGTTGTCCAACTAATGGAAGGGCTTCAAATACTGCCAGACTGAACATTTGTTTAAATATAAAAACCTTCCCCTCCACACCATTAAATTGTCTGAAAGGACTGATCTATACTATACACGTTACTGTTGCTCATAACAGGTGCCTGCTATAGTGCAACCAAGTTTTGACCTCTTTCTGAGCCAGTGCTGAACACTATCTTTTTCTACACTTGCAGCTAATCTGCATTCAGCATCAGTTCTGAGCAACTGGTCATCTTTCAAGTATAGAGCAGGAGTAAGACTAGCTTGTTCTATAAGAATACATATGGAGATTCAGGATCACAACTACGATTTCCATAAAAAGGGACTATGATCCATCCATCCTTATTTAGAGGAGCTCTATCTCACTTTTATCATTTAGCATAATTTTATAGGAAGCAGATTTTCTATATGATAAACAGAATTTAATCATTGTCCAAAACTGCAAGCACCCATTGGTGAGGGGAGAGAGGCTAGAGACACTACACTAAGAAAGACATGGACTACGTTGGAGAGACTCCAGAGAAGGGCAACAAAATGACCTATTAAGAAAGTTTAAAAAACTGGACATGTTTAGTCTTGAGAAAAGAACACGAGGGTGGGCGGACACATGATAACAGTCTTCAAATATGTTAAAGGCTGTTATAACGAGGACTGTGATCAATTGTTCTCCTTGTCCACTGAAGATAGGAGGAAAAGTAATGGGCTTAATCTGCAGCAAGGGAGATTTAGGTTAGATTAGTATAACTATTCTTATAGTTAGAAAGTTTAAGTTCTGGACATGTTTCTAAGGAAGACTGTGGAATCTCTGTCACTGAAGGTTTTTAAGAACAGGTTAGACAAACAGCTACCAGGGACAGTCTGGATATATTTGGTCTGCCTCAGTGCAGATGGCTAAACTAGATGACCTTTCGAGGTCCCTTGCAGCCCTTCACTACATTTTGATGATTCTAGGACTGTATAAAGTCTTGCTTGCACTCAGAGGATTCCAGTGAAAGGAACTAGAGAGATGCATTTGGGTTTGTTTTAGAAGAGACTAAACCAACGTTTTAACTCTGACTTAAGATCTAATGGCACTTTTTACAGGAACAGGGAGTGCTACAAATCAGTTTCCTGGCCAATTTTTAGCTTTGGTGATTACACACATTCTGTCCTTGTAAGTTTCCCATGCACTTTTTAACATAAGAATCGTTTTTACTCCTGTTTTCAACTGCTGACTAGTATTTGCTGTGTCTTTTAAACTGTTCATATACTTCATTTCAGGGGTAAAGTATTCTAGTAATGCAACAACCCCTCTATTCTCTAGATTGCTAATCAGTAGTCTTGGAAGGATTAGATTTTTAATCACTAAATGTCGATTTCACCATAAACACAAACTGATGAAAAAATATTTCCCTCAATAACAACTGAAATTTACAGATAGGCAAAGTAAGAAAAATGCTGCCTGAAAACAAAGTATGACTTAAGGATATTTGCTTATTATATTTTGACATGAGATGTTGACAATTTATGTTTAAACAGTTCTAAGCTTTAACTTTTTTAATTTAAATTTTCAATTTAATTTCATATTATGCTTGTGTACCACCCCTTCCCTTCCTGGGTTACTCAGGAGGAGGCAACACTTACCTGTGTGCCCAGGTGCCTGATGTTGTCAACAGTAAAGGAGATTCTGAGTATCCTGGGGTGATGTTGGATAGGTAGGAATCCTCTATCCATCCTTCAGCTGCAGTCCTTATACTATACACCTGACTGGGCCTCATACACATTCACTGGCATGTCTTGGGGATCACAAGGAATAAACCTGAGTTGATCTATGTGAGGGGTCTAACTGAAAAGTACCAATTAAAAACAATATGCATCCAATATAAATTTAGATTAAGGTTAACACACCTTTACTTAACAATGTAGTAAAACGTGATAACAGATTAAGATTAATTAAAATGTCACAACCTTCATTTCAACAAATCAATTAATAAATGCAGCTTTCAGTAGTAAATTAAACTTAATCAACTTAATTTACCCCACACTTGAGTGTGTACTCCTCTTAATTTCAGAGTTCTAGAAACTTGGTCGTGCGGGCACACTTGAAGATATTAATCTGTGAACTGAACTCTACTGCTCCAGTAAGGCAGTACAGCTAAGGTAACAAGGGGCAGAGCAATTCTAACTTCAGGTCATTCAAACCTCCATAACCCCTCTGAAGATGGGAGTTGTTTTAACCACAGGTCAGTGACCCTGGATCTTCATTAGACAATAAGGCCACTTCATCTCTTCTCAGACTCAGGGAAATCCATTAAAGTCTCTTCACTATCTCCATTTCTTTGCAAGCACTTTCTGAAACAAAAGTGGTGGTTACTCACGTTCCTTCACTGCAGCCAACCTCAGTCAGCTCTAGGCATAGCAACAGTCTCTGCCTTAGCTCCAACAAAGCCCAGCAATAAGTTCTGTGGCTCTCTCCTTGGTCAAAGCCCCAGCAAATCTCAACAGCAGCTCCTGGTTTTCTAGCAGCAGCTCTTAGTTGGACAGAGCTTCACAAAGCAATCTCCACTCCCCTGACCAGAATGGAACCCACCGAATGCTACCCCTGCATTCCCTGGAAGTGCAAGTATCTCTTCCCTCAGGTATCATGGAAGTTGCAATCCAGCCTTGGAGACTAACACTCAGGACCTTCCCAACTGGAACCATCTGGCTGGATTAAATTGGTGATTTTAGGAGATCAGACAGATGGTGCCCAACTATATTTGTGTCCTCCCGCAATGGACCATTAATTTTGTTCAATAGGCTTTGGGGTATTGGTTATCCTAATGTTAATTCAGTTTGAGAAAGCTGAAGCCTGCTCTTTTCACCCCATCCTATGTACACAAGGACTTTATTCCCTACACATTTACAGAGATTTCCAAATGTTTAAGAACTTTATGAATATATTTAATGTTATGTGTTTTGTATACACTCAGCTTCATGTACATGCATATATGCATTCTCATACACAATAATGCAGCTGTATATCTGTATAACAGTATTACTGCTGGCATCTTAGTTCTTCTGCATTAGAATTATTTGTGAATCCACAGCTTTACGAGGCATGGCACATTCATAAAGTTAACTAAATTATTCTGAACAAATTCTAGAGAGATTTCGAGACACAGGGTTAGGGTGGAGAGATTTAAGTCACTGATGTAAATCACCTGTTACAAAGATGCCCTCACTCTTATTTAAATCATTTTTTTTAATTTGAAAAAAACTGTGCTATTGCAGTCAGATTAAAATTTAAGATTAATTGTAAACATTGTTTTTAAAATGCTGCTACTCATTTGGCATTTTATTTAAACTTTATAAAACTGCTTTAGGCAAAAAAAAAATACTAAACCAAAGAAGATCCTGTAACCAACGAAGCAAGTATTGCAATAGGTCTACTTATGCACTAAGAGCTAAACATGTGTGTAGCTGTTTTAGTCACTGATGCTGAAAACTGTATTTTTGTTAATAAGAACTTCTCAATAGCATGAAATCTGTCACTTTAAAATAAATAGATTCAGTTTTTACAATAAACATTTAGAATTCCAATGAATTAAATTTATTGTAAACTTTTGTACACTGACAACATTTTCAAGAATAGAAGCCTACACTTAGGCTTTTGAAAATCTGACCAGTACCACTGATGGCAGCAAGTGACTTACATTAACTTTAGACTGCAAACCCTGATGAAGGTTAAACTGGAGCTAGAACCGGCTGCACAACAGTGACATCTACTCCCCATACTTTTCTGGGATATAGGAAATACTAAGTTAAGAACTCTCCATACCTCCCTGAAGAGTATGTTAATGTTACAGAGAAAAACATACTTGTGAAGCAATACCTTAACTGCATTTTTTAGTTGTCATATCTGTTTTGACCCCTCCAGAGCCCATCAAGGGTTTAATTACTAAACCATTCCTGTACAACCATGTTAAAAAATAAAATCATGTCACTGGTAGTAGATTCAAATAATTTTCTTCATAATCACTTATAAAAAATAAATGTATATGACAGTGTTCAGATTAAACACCTTTTGAAATGTTTGTAAATGTTAACGTAAAACTTTATAATGCAAATAATAGCTAATATTATATAAGCTTAATGATGAAAGGGTTTAAATTCTAAATATCTTATTTTCTCAGTATATTACCATATAAAGAGTTGAGATGGAAGCTTACGTTAACTGCATGATGTTAAAAGAAAAAAAGCAAAATACACAATCTTTTTCATTAAACCAAGGATATATTCTAATATAGCCCAAAGGATCAAATACTTTGGTAACATTCACAATCAGAGCTTTCTCATCATCTTCCTGATCTCAACTCAAGTGAAGTCCTTGGCTAGGTATTTAGCCAAAGATTTTCTCTGAGCTGAAACTGCAAATTCACTTAGCAATTACTGTAACAATAAAATTTAACCTATGGTATAAAGCAGAAGTAGAAGTCTAATTCCTAATATCCATCCAGAGGCTTTAAGGTGTTATGTATAATATCTAATATGTTTCATTTTGTTCCAAGATATGACCTCTATTACCATCTGTTTTAGTTTAGGTAAAAATTCCATTCTCATAAACTGAATACTGGAAATCGTGATTAAAAAGTAATTTAAGTCTCTTGGTGTATGTCCCTAAACAGGTGGTTAGGGCTTGATTCCTCCTTCAGTGGGAGTGAAAGGTGCTCATAGCAGGGGGCAGTCAGCACTTTACAGGATCAGACTTTTATTGAGGTACTATACAAACTGAGTTTCAAGTAAATAGAACAACTTGGAGATCAGACTAGATTATCTTAATGGATCCTTCTGGCCTTACTCTATTAAATTTGCTTTGTCTCTCTCTTAATCTAGGCTGACCAGAGGTCTCAATTTTATAGGGATAGTCCTGATATTTGGGGCTTTTTCTTATATAGGCTCCTATTACCCACCCCTGCTCCCTGTCCTTATTTTTCACACTTGCTATCTGGTCAGCTTATCTTAACCTGACACAGGATGTAATACAATACATGCAACAAATACTACCAGGATACAGTGAATAGTTACATCCATTGATTAGATCAGATAAAAGTTTGAGAAGGGCTATAACATTACTGAAGGACCAAATGATTTCCCAAAAAGAAAACAGATATTATAATTCTGTGAATTATTCCTGTATTTGCTTTAATTAAATGACTACTAGCAGTCAATTGAACAACCTCTACGGTTTTTCTTCAAGCTGTTTTCTAACACTTCTCTATCTTTTAAATTTGCATTATCAATAGTCTAATTTAATACACTTTAATATCCTATTTACAATCTTTAATCCTATCACCCCATTTTATCTTGCATTCCCAATCTTCTGAAACAATTAATTTAACCCTCAGCTTCTGGCTAGTAAATAATAATCGTAAACACAACAAATGAAAGGAGAATGTAACACAAGACAATATTTAACAAACAACTTCCATATAAATAATACCCCCTCTCCTTAATTATCTATATCACAATGATTATGATGGTGATAGAGTACTAATGAAGCTGCAAATTTAATACCAAGCACTTCAGATAGTCCCTAAAGTTATCCAAAGTCTAGCTCCTTCCCTTATAAACAAGGTATAACGTTTACAGTTTAACATCTTTATAAATGTATGAACTGTATAAACACACCTGTACAAAATGTCCTATAAACCACATCCATGCCCTGGAAACATAGATGTCCATACCATTACTCACATTTCACACAATTAATCCCACTAAGGTAACAGCCAAATGTTGAGGATTAAATTACCGTATGTACTCGATCATAAACTGGTTTGTTTATAAGTTGACTCCACCAAGTTGGATAAGTAAAAATCGAAATTTTTATAACCCGTTCATAAGCCGACCCTATAATTCAGGGGTCAGCAAACTTTGGTTCCAGGGCTATCAGGATAAGCCACTGGTGGGCCGAGATGGTTTGTTTAGCTCGAGCATCTGCAGGCATGGAGGTAAACCTAAGTAAACAAAGGTGTGCCAGCTGTTTACCCTGACGAGCCGGGACGGCAACTGCTCGGGAATTTTTTTTTTGGTGGGAGGGGGTGTGTGGGAGAAGCTGGGAGTCAGGGGAGTAACCCCTGTGACCACCCACACATGACTCCACCCCTAGCCCAGGACCTCCACACTCTCCAGGGCCAGGGGAGGATCTCTCTGACCTAGCTGGAGCTGCTCCAGCAGGCCAGATCAGGTGGCATGGCCACAGCATGCTCCAGCGGGCTGGGTCAGGTGGCACAGCTGCAGCGTGCTTCAGTGGCATGGCCACAGCCTGCTCTGGGGGGTGAAGCTGAGCAGCACAGCTGCAACCTGCAGCCTGCCAGCCCTGGAGCTGCAGCTGCTTTGGAAGCTAGGGGGAAAGCAGCGTGGCCAGAAGCGGAGAGACTCTGGCCCTGCCTCTTGCCTTCTGGCTCTGCTGCCTCTCTCATTGCTCCCTCTGTTGGGGGGAGGGGCTGTATCTCACCTCTCCCTCTCTATACCCGTTCATAAGCCGACCTCCTTGTCTGGTGCTCCTCTTTTGTACTAAAATTTTGGCTTATGAACAAGTATATATGGTAGTTGTTTGTCTTCCAGGGGACTACTCACATGAATAAAAATAAGAACATGTGTAAGTGTTTTCAGATGGGAATTAAGTGTATACATACAGGGGACCTCATCTCCCTCACATCAATTTGTCCTCTTCTGCACAAAACATAAATTAATATTTTGAAACAATGTGAAATGTACTATATTTAAAAATCTGAAGTTTTAGAGTCAATGGGTTTATCAATGAGGAATTAATACTTTTCCCACTCTCCAACAGAAGATAAGGAGCTAATATTTTAACAATTACATTTCTACACCCAAATAGTTAAATGAAAGAGTTTTTTTGATTTAGCTCACAGGGAGAAATTTAGGCCCTAATTGTGAATATATTTTCCTAAGTAGACGGAAGTTTAAATCCTTTAAGAAGTATCAAGGCATCACAAGTGTTTAAAGATTAAATTTAAAGAGTTAAGTTTAAAGATTTTATTAAACTTTTATTGAAAACAATTGTAGCAAACATTTTAATGTCCACATATGCTCAATATTTCTGCTTTACAATTGTTTACAGTGCCTCTAACATACTGGCTCAATGCTGACTTAGAAGGAAATCTGTCGCCTATTAGATTACCAAAGGTTAATTCCTCTGGCATGCAAGTGCTCCTTATAGGTCTTCTGTTTAGGTACTGACAAGCTGAGACCTTGTTCCTCTTGCAAGAGCTGACAGGAACACAATACAAAATAGGATGGCTACAGACTTCATAAATCTAAGAGTATATTAATTATTGCTTTAGGGAAACTTGTCTGGCAAAGTGCAATGATGGTTTTGATCCTGATTTTGTTTACTGCATGTGGACTGTCATAGACTACATGATTTCAGCTGAGATCTCTACTGCTTACATTCTTTCACGCAGTGCAATTGGAGGAGGAAGGAAAAACAGGAGAAAAAGTTTAATGGCTTGTTTATACTTCAAAATTTACATGGGTACCTATTGTGGAATAATTTCAGTATTAGCCTGATTGGACACTCTGCTCCTGGAATAAGAATGACTTTCTCTCATTTAGGTATTCTGGTAAATTTCCAAGGGTAGACAAGCCCTAGCAGAAAAACAAATTGCTGCAAAGAGATGTTAAGTGTAGTAATCTCGTCCCAAAAGGGAATTAAGTTTATTTCCTTTCACATCTTTAAATTGTATAAGGAATATATATGTATATGCACAATAAATATAGAAGTGAAGCAATCCATTGAGACTGGAAGTTTGTCAGTAAATGAATGTATCCAGGTTTAAGAACAGAAGTACTGTATTACAAGTCTTTGTGGATAAGGAAAAATAAGCATTGGAGGAGAGCATCTGAAGTTGTGACCTTCCTGTCAAATATGAACTGATTTGTAGTTTTTAATTAAAGCCCTGGGGAAGAGCTCTTGAAAAGTTGCCAGAGAGTGGAGTTTATTTATAATTAAACTGTATTCACTGTCTCATGAAAGGAACTGAAATTAGATGGGTAGGTAAAAGTGAAATACAGGATTTAGTCTCAGAACCCTCTGGCCACTGTGGCTTTTGCATGTTCTCTGGCTCCTGAGAACAGCAGCAGCATCTGCTACCAACCACTTGAAGTGACTGGAAATCTTTAATTCCAATGCATTAAATTCAGACAAGTTCAAAATTTACAACCTGCTTGTAAGCATGATTAACAAAACTCAGAAAAACATGCCATGAAGCATAAGGGATCATAAATATAAGTGTATCTGCACACACAGCAAACCATATCTGGGGTTATATTTTTGGTGATAAACAACCCTAAAATACAGAAGTCTAATGACTTTACCAAAGTCTGCACTCTAACACTGATTAAAAGTATGAAGCATATGCCTGTAGATACTTTTTTTTTTTTTTGGTAAACTTTTAGGTTTCATTACCTTTCTTCCATGTAGACAACAATGTGAATAACTGAATAAACTGATCCAAATTTATCAAAATCCCTTAGATGCTGAGTTGCTGAAAAGCTGTCTCAGAAATTCAGACACCCATCTCAACAGTTATGTTACTGAGATAGAGAAAAATAGAGGCCTACTCTCCCACCAAAAGTCCTTATATTTAGACTTAAATATTCTATTGTGCAATCCAAAGATCACTAGTTCATGAGAGCAAGCAAATGAAACTGACTAAAGTTAAATGCAAAAAATAAATGAACATACATGAAATAATGCAAATTAACTTTTAGAGCTCAATTTTTGTTTTTCAAAGGGGCTTTTAACAATATGGATCAGGCCTTTTATTTAGAAAGGTATTTATAAGGGTGACTGCTGAAGAGTTGGGTACATTGCAAGGCGTCCTTCTGCTCAGAATAAATACAGCTAGCCAGTGGTTGAAGAAAGGACTGAATATAGACTGGAGGAGAGCCTGGGCTGGATAGAAAAATGCCGAGACAGCAATAAAGCTCTGTAGTGTGAGAGTCTGCAGCAGCAACGGGCTGAGTGCCACAGATCCATGCAGATGGGCAGTTCACCTCTGTGTCTATCTGTAGCACTGCAGAAGGAGGTGGACTGTCACCTTCCATACCCCCAGCGCTGCTAAGGTGACCAGATATCCCGATTTTATAGAGAAAGTCCTGAGTTTTGGGTCTTTTTCTTATATAGGCTCCTACTACCCCCAACCCCTTCCTGATTTTTCACACTGGCTGTCTGGTCACCCTAAGCGCTGCCCTCCCCAGGACCATCCTCCAAGGGCCCGCGTCTGACCCGGCACTTTGCAAGGCACAGCAGCCAGTGCCGTTGCCTTTCCCGGACAGCTGCCGGGATCCCCTCCGGCGCGATGGGCACAGCAGCCCCCCTCCCGGCGGGGCAGGCACTGACCTGAGGGTGCGGTTGCCGGGGCAGCCCCTGCGCTCCATGGCGGCGGGCACGCAGCTGGTGAGCTCGGTCCAGTCGGCGTGCAGCCCGCAGCTCCAGCCGGTGGAGAAGCGGGAGAAGAGCCAGGTGTCCTTGTCCCCCCCGGGCCGGTGGCAGGTGCATTTCTTCTGGCCGGCGCGGCAGTAGCAGGGCTGCTCCAGGCGGATGTTGCGCACCAGGTGCCGCCCGAAGGTGGTGCCGCCAGTTTTCTGGATGTGCAGGAAGACGATCACGTCGCGGCCCCGCATGTCGAACTGCACCCGGCGGCACAGCTCAGCCCGCGCGAACGGGAACTTGGGCACCATCCGCGGCAGCGCCGCCGCCCCCTCCTCCTGTGGCTGCTGGGCGGCCCGGGCCGGGGCCCCGCGGTGCGCGGCGGGCGGGCGGCGCGGGCAGGCGGCGCCGGGGCAGGACGGGGACACGTACTGGTACATGATGAGCACGAAGAGCAGCGTCAGCAGCGGCGGCAGGAGCCACTTGTGGAGCCGCTCGTCCATGGTGCGGGCTCCGGGAGCGGGCTCAGGCGGGGGGCAGGCGCCTGTCCCGGCGGGCGCTGCTGGGCTGTGGCAGGGCGGCCGCTCCCGTTGGCTCCCTCCCCCGCCGGGGCACCGGCATGGTCGCGGCGGCACTTCCCCTCGCTGCCGCTCGGGCGCCCAAGCGGCAGCGGGGCGCGGACGCTACTGAAGCGGCGCCTGGCGACGGCAGCGCTAGGGCTTCGGCAGCCCGAAGGAGTCACGCGCGACGCCACCGCACGAGGCTGCAGCAACCCGACCGAATAACTGTCAGGCGGCAGCGCGACCTCACGCCTCCGCTCCTCCAGCACCTTGCCAACCCAAACACCCCGTCCGCGGGGCGGGGCGGGGCGCGCCGCGGCCCCCGCCCGCCAATCCCTGCCAGGCCGCTACAGGAACAGCCAATGGTAGCGGCCAGCGCTCCGGCTCACCAACCAATGGGAGGCGGCAGCGAAAAAGAGGGCGTTCTCCATCCCTGCAGGTACCAGACGGAGACCAATGGCTTTTGCGAGGGGCTGCTGCACCAGCCAATGAAATACGGGAGGAAGGGCCGGGCGACAGCCAATAAACGAGGAGAAGCTGCTCTTCCACGTGTTACTGCTGCCTGGGCAGGTGAGATGTTACTGCAGGAGTGGCAATACTGGGCGGAGTGCGCTACCTGCAATAGCAGGTAGTGGCTCCGTCACCACAAACTGTGGTACCAAGTCTCTGCACCGCCAGGCGCCCAGAGCAGAGAGCAAAGCGATGTCCAAGGGTAAATGGGTGTTAGGATTGTATCCGGAACCCCAGCGTCCCACAACATGAGATTGCTGTATATTAGCAGGGGAATGATCCCACTATTGTGGGGAATTTTCCTGGCTTCTGCACTACCCCGGTGAAGTGGGCTGGCAAAAGGACCTGAGTCCTTGCTCCCACTTCCTTTACCCAGAGGCCTCCCTGCCCTTGAGGACTCCCCTTCCATTCCCCTGTCTGGCAGAGTCCTCCTAACCCCAACAAGGTTGGGCCCAGGATTCCTGGGGGGGGCTCAACCTCCAACCCTGTTGTGGTCACCAAGGACAGGGGCTATGGTGTCTGCACTGCGCACCTCCCTGACCCACTGATCACATCATACAATTTAAAGCAAATACAAGTTATTTAATTAACAATTAATTTTAAAAAAGAATAAGGAAAAATGGAAAAGGTTAAAGGAAAACACATCACCCTGCTCTGTGGCAAAGACCATTACAAACAGTCTCTCTGGAATGTCAGGGAAGTTCACAGTCTGTTCCTTGTAGGTCCCAGGCCTCCTTCTCAGGCCCTGGTTGTGCTGCAGGTACGCTGCAGGTTGGACACTTGCTCTGGCAGTGGCCACACACACTCAGGCTCTGGGTGGCAGGACCCTTCTCCCCAGTGTCACCCCTGCTCTGTCAGGGTTATGATTCCCCCTCCAAGTCTGGCCTGCAGAGCCTCTTGGCTGAGGTATCTCCCTGTGCTGGACCCACTTCCCAGGGTCCCCCTCGCTCTCCCTAGCGGCTCACCGCACCCAGCTCTGGACTGCTCCAGCCCCAGCTCCACACTGCCTCAGCAAGGCTGCTGCAGCTGCTCTGCCTTCAGCTCCCTGGGCTGCTTCTCTGGCCTCTCTGGCTCCAATTGCTACAGCTCTGCTCCCAGGGCAGGTCTGCTCTGCAGGCTGCTTCTGTGACTCTCTCTCAGCTCTCACCTGCTTCCTGGGCTGCTTGTCTGGCCCCCCTGGCTCTGGTTGCTGCAGCTCCCCTCCCAGGGCAGATCTGCTCTCTCTGGGCTGTGCTCTGGCTTTTTGGGCTGCAGCTCTGCTCCTAGCAGCTTAGCTTGCGCCCCTGCTCTCTTCTTAGCTCAGCCCCACTCTGTCTGACCCAGGCAATTCCAGCTCACACGGAGGACGGGACCCACCCTGGCCTTCTGTCTCTTTGATTAGCCTGCCTACCCTGTCAATCAGGCTGACCTGGAGCATTGGCCTCTCGCCATTGTTCCTGGGGACTGTCAGTCTCAGGTCCTGATTTGCCACCAATCCCTCCCCTTTTAGGGCTGGGAGCTAGCAACCAAACACCCCCACTGAATGTAGGGGATAACAGTCCCCTTACATATATTTGGGCAGGGGAGGTATTTGTTTGGGTTATCTCTTCTCCCCCCCCTTTCATGTTTTTCCCTAAAACCACGAGAGTTAGAGTCTTTTTAAGTGGAAGGGGGGCTGCTTATACAATCTGACATCAGGAGCTGGAATGTTAGGAAAAACACCAAATATTACTAGACTTATGATAAAATTGCAAGCTTTAGTAATACTGTGACATGGGCTGGGGATCTTAGCCCTTTGGAGCAAGGTTTGAAACCTGAGACCAGGGAATAAACTTAAATCTTTTGGACTCCAGTGTGTCACCCACTAATGAGGTGGTGTGAGGAGTAAATGAAACAGTTGATAACATTGAACTTGAATCCTTCAGTCTGGAAGGAAACCTGGCAGAGACCACTTCCAAGTAGTCTTGGGAGAAGTGATATTGAAAATTTTAAGAAGTTAAATATTCTACCCAGCTACATATGATAGAGACACTAGAGAACTACAGCAGATGCCAGTGAGACCATGAAAGGGACTGCAAGTCACAGTAATTCAGAAATTTCAGTAATGTTTCAATTCATGCAAGAATGCCACTTGAGCAAGGCACTTTTTTCAAATAAGAAACCAGCTGCCATATGACATGTGGAGAGACAAGGTGGTTGATGTAATATCTTTTATTAGATCAACTTCTGTTGATGAAAGAGACAAACTTTTGAGCTACACAGGTCTCCATCAGGTCTGGGAAAGTTACTTGAAGGGTCATAACTAAATATAAGGTGAAACAGATTGTTTAGCATAAATAGTTAATATGTCTAGTAAGAGACCATTCAAAGTGAAGTGTCCCTTAACACCTTTTTGAAGGCATAGGATGAAAAGGGGGAGTTAGTGGGTTATAGATTATTGTAATACAGCATAAATCCAGTGTTGTTATTAAAACCATGATTTTTAGTGTCTAGCAAATACACTTAAGCTCTGAGGCTCATATTTTGAAAGTGTTGTTCAGGTTCCTTTGAGGATAAGGACTGAGAGGTCAGATATGGAGTGAGTGTTCTGTGAAAAGTGTTTACCCATGGGTGATACAGTGGTTTTGTCTTTTATCATTTTTCTGTGAGAGTTCATTTAAGAGCGTAATGATTGTCAGGTTTCACCCATGTTGTTATTGGGGCATTTAGTGTACTGGATGAGGTACACCACATGTTGTCATAGGCATGTGTAAGACTCATACATCTTAAAAGGTGTGTTGTGGAGGTAATGATAATTGTAGCAGTGGATATATGTCTGCTGGTTTTGCATCTGTTGTTATGGCAGGGTCTGGTATTACTTTGATTTGTTGAGTCTTGGTCTGTTGGGAGCTTGTTTCTGAAGATGAGCTTGGTGATGTTGGGGGGGTGTTGTTTGAAGGTCAGAAGATGGGATTCTGGAAAAAATTCTTCAGAATGTGGTCCACACTGAGTATGAGTTGTAATTATTTGATGATATCTCATATAGGTTCCAGTGTGGAGTGGTAGCTAACAACTAGAGGCATGCAGTCAGAGTGGGTTTTTTCTATATTGAAGAAGGTTCTCTAAACGTATTTGGGTAGCCTGTTCCATGATGCTATATACTTTCCTAGTGAGTGTCCTTGTTTGGTAGAGTTGATTTAAAGTATGTTAAATTGTGTATCCCACACTTTCTCCTCAGAATATATTCTGTAGTAGATAAGTGGCTGTAGATTACAGATTTATTTGTGTGTCTGCAGTGGTTATTGGATCTGTGGAGGTAAGTGTGGTGATCCGTAGGTTTCTTGTATATAATTTTCTATAGGGTTCCATTGTCAAAGTTGACCATGGTATCCAGGAAGTTGATGCTAGTGTGAGAGTGTTCTAGAGAGAGTTTGATGGATGGGTGGTGGTTGTTGAAGTTGTGGTGGAAATCTGTGAGGTAGTTTAGGTTCTGTTCAGAGGATGAAAATATCATTGATATATCTCAGGTTTATTGGTTTTGTGATGTATTTATCCAGAAATTCTTCCTTGAGGTTGCCCAGGAAGCTGTTGGCATATTGGGAAGCCATGCTAATATCTATGGCTGTTCTTAAGAGTTGGAGTAAGTGTTTGTTGTTGAATGTAAAACTGTTATGGGTGACAATGAAATGGATGAGTATGGTGATGTGTTTGGGGTGGATATCTCAGTGATGGAAATTTTCTAGAAGATATTTGAGGCAGACAGAGATGCTGTCATTGTGAGAGATGTTGATGTATAGGGAGGACAAGATTGGTGTTCTGAGGGAAATTGTTAATGTGGATTTTCGGGAGTAAGTCAGTTGTGTCCTGGAGGAAGCTGGCCCTTTGTGTGGTGAATAGTTTGAGCCTGGTTTCTGTGAGCCTTGATATTCCTTTCGTAATAGTATCATGTCCAGATTTGATGGGTTTCCTGCGTTCCTTTGTTTGCGTATCTTGGAAGCATGTAGAAGGTCACTGGTGTGGGTTCTTGGAGTGAGGTTACAGAGTTTCTCTTGGAGTTGTTTGGGGAAGGATTTGGTGATATCCCTAAATTCCTGGGTGAACTATGGTGTGGAGTCTTTATTGAGTTCTTTAAAATAGATGGTGTTGAAGAGTTGTCAGTTGGCCTTGTTAATGTAGTCATCACTGTTGAAATCTACAATGAGACCACTGACGGTCATATTATAGACCTTTGTAATAAATATACACCATGTAATGCTGAACAGTAAATAGATGTCAAGTATCAGGGATAGCCGTGTTAGTCTGTGTCCACAAAAACAACAAGGAGTCCAATGTCACCTTAAAGACCAACAGATTTATTTGGGCATAAGCTTTCGTGGGTAAAAAATGAATTGCATCTGAAGAAGTGGGGTTTTTTACCCATAAAAGCTTATGCCCAAATAAATCTTTTAGTCTTTAAGGTGCTTGTTATTTTAGTAAATAGATGCAATATTTAGAGACTAAATTATTTGTGGTAATGTATTACTATTTGTGGCTATTTTAATAACCAAGATGAAGCAAAATTGAAAATGCATATCAACATATAAAAACAGGATATAAAGGTAAATAAACAGCAAAGATTGTTTGTAATAGATGAGGCAGTTTCCAGTTCAAAGCTGTCAAGTACAATGACCGCTGTATCATCCACTGTAAATCATTTTAAAAAGCATTTCATTGTCAGCACAACTTTCAAGTAAATACAAAACCAAAATACATTCATGAGCCTAGAACAAGAGGAAAAATTTCTACTTATGCTGCAGAACGAGTATGAAATCTTGGCCCCACTCAAGACAATGGAACTGGAGGTCACCCAGAGTTTTATTGGGTGTTTTAATACATTTACAAAGTAAGGTTCTACAGCACATTTATTTCAAATGTCACAAATCAAAGTACCAAAAGTTAATATAGTAAATTGGCAATGTTTTCCTAAAACACCCTATACTAACTTTGGTCATCTCTGTCATTTTTTTTCCTCATTTCTAGCATAGGTGCCAACTTCCCCTCTTTTCTGTGGGTGCTCGACCCCCCATCTTCCCCGGCCCTGCCCCCACTCCACCCCTTCAATGAGGCACCACCCCTGCCTGCCTCTTCCCCGCCCCCATTCCAACCCCTTCCCCAAATCCCCACCCCAGTCCTGCCTCCTCCTCTGAATGTGCCATGTTCCCACTCCTTCCCCTCCCTCCCGGAGCATGCTAACACTGCCAAACAGCTGTTTGGTGGTGGCCAAGCGGAAAGCGCTTGGAGGTAGGCAGAGGAGCGGGGACGCGATGTGCTCAGGGGAGGAGGAGGAGGCAGAGGAGATGAGATGGGGGGTGAGGGGAGCTTGGCTGCTGGTGGGTGCAAAACGCCCACTAATTTTTACCCATGGGTGCTCCAGACCCAGAGCACCCATAGAGTCGGCACCTATGATTTCTAGTATAAACCTTCCTTATTTTTGGGTCATATTAATTTGCTGTGTTTGTCCCTACTGAACCTCCCCTTTCAGTGTCATATTGTATTGTCCCTTTATAAAGCAACACATCTATTAGATGTATTAATCAGACTGTGCAAAGGTGAAGTGAGTACTACTGGCAGCCTGAGGGAGGTGATTCTCCATCTATCTGGATATAAGGGAGGTCTGAGTGCCTCTCTGAGCAGAAAAGTTCTAGTGGGAGACTGAGTTGTGCTTATGGAAAATGGAGTGTAGAGAATAGTGGACTAATGTTTTGTTTTTTTCTTTTATAATAAAGTCAAACTCCAAAAAGGGGGCATGTTGGCATCTGGTTTATTATGTGTGCTGTGTTTGTAGAACAGGATGGGAATTGTCTGCTCCTGAAGTCTTTTTCCACAGCTCAGCACTAGATGTCAGGGGAGAGCTCATTCAGACTCTGCTTACACTAGTAAGTGGAAAAAGCAAAATTGCAGAGTGTTTTATGACTGTTTCAAAATAAATAGAGACACAATATGCAAGCGGAAATATCTTTTATTGAACCAACTTCTATTGGTGAGAGAGTCAAGCTTTTGACTCACACAGTGCTCTTCTTCAGGTCTGGGAAAGACCTTTTGGTAATAGAGAGAAGTTTCTTCAGAAATTGGTCCAATAAAAGAGATTACCTCATCCATCTTGTCTCTCTAATATCCTGGGACAAACACAGCTGCAACTACATTCAAAATAATTATGAAGTTATATTTATGTAAAAGCTAGCATAAGTTAGACTCAGCAAAACAGACTAAAATAGGTAAGATGTTTGTTTACTTTTATTCATTATTGTGATAGAATACATTGTGGTAAGAAACCCAGTATCTTAAAACATTTTCTTTCAATACCAATATAAAATAGAAAGTTTGAGATTGTTAACACTATGTGTGTCAGTGATTGTAGAATCTTGATAGAGACTACACCCGCATATACTGTAAATAGTTGAAAAAGTGGGAATTATTAATGCTTGTAACAGTGTAAAATGTCCAAGTAGCTTGAAATATTAGTTTCATATATGCAATTAATAGTATTGTGAAAATGATATATTAATGATAATAGTGTGAGGAGATATTGAGGCTTGCAAAATAAACATTAGTATTTTTCACTTTGGAGGGGATTTACAAGGGAGATGAAAGCCTCATGATGGGGCCTAGGTTGCAGTCATAACTGTTGACAAGCTACCACCTCTCTGGAACTAGCAACATACTCCTGTCGAAATCCTGGTCATGCAACTCAAAAACACGGGTCTCTACCAGATCTCTATTAGATTCCTGTTAATGGCAACTGCAGATAGCCCCTTGTGTTCTTTTAAAGATGTAACGACTCAATAGAACTTGGTTCATACATATGCATAGGGCCAAATTCACCTTGTATAGTCAGTTATACTTGTGCTAAGGCACTGTAAAATGCTATTATTTATTTGGTAGCATTTTCCATCCCCTTTCCACAGGTACAAATCACTACATTAGGTGCAAGAACTTGTAGAGCAGAGGTGGGCAAACTATGGCCTGCAGGCCACATCCAGCCCACAGGACCCTCCTGCCCGGCCCCTGAGCTCCTGGCCCGGGAGACTCGCTCCCAGCCCCTCCCCTGCTCTTCCTCTTACGTCATAGCCTCAGCTCACTCTGCCACAGTCACAATGCTCTGGGTGGCTGGGCTGCGAGTTCCTGGGGCAGTGCAGCTGCAGAGCCGGGGCCTGACCCAGAGTTCTGTGTTGTGCGGTGACATGGCTGGCTCCAGCCGGGCAGCACGGCTGCCTGTCCTGGTGCTCTGGGTGGCATGGCTGTAGCGCTGCCAGCCACCGGTGCCCCAGGAAGCACGGTAAGAAGTCACAGAGCAGGAGGGGTTGGATAGAGGGCAGGGGAGTTTGGGGTGGTGGTCAGGGGGTGGGAGTGTGGATAGGGGTCGGGGCTGTCATAGACCAGGGAACGAGAGTTGAATGGGGGTAGGTGTCCCGGGGGGGGGGCAGTCAGGAAGGAGAGAGGGGTTGGATGGGGAGAGGGGGCAGTTATGGGCAGGGGTTCTGGGGGTGTTCTGGGGACAGGGAGAAGGGGGGTGTTGGATGGAGCAGGAGTCCTGGAGGGGCCGTCAGGGGGCGAGAAGCAGGAGAGATCGGATAGGGGGCGGGGCTGGGCCATGCCTGGCTGTTTGGGAAGACACAGTCTCTGCTAACCGGCTCTCCATACAATTTTGGAAACCCGATGTGGCCCTCAGGCCAAAACGTTTGCCTGCGCCTGTTTTAGAGTCAGGCCAATAGTTCAAAATCCTTCTGTCATTGAAGGCACTCTATAAATCCTGATTGACATCAGTAGGAAAACCATAGGGCCCATAATGCTCATTGAAATCAGCAGGAATGGGATTGGGCCCAAAATGATCCTTTAAAACATTAATAAATTTGCCTCATTACCATCCTATTTTCCTTCAAATATAGCCTGCTCATAGTTTTCCAGGAGATGTAACTATGTGGAAAGTTAGAAGCAGTAGTAACAAACTAGGTTCTGCTATTGCAGAAAAGGTGACAAAATATTAAACAAACGCCAAATCTTTTAGTCAGCATAATTTTTAATGACTTATAACTCATTTCATTTTTTTTTTCAAAAAGATTCTACTTTGCCTTCAGAGTAAATTTTGAAAGATCTGACAGGAACATATCACAAGATGCCTGTATAAATCCAAATCTATCTATACTTTGTTATAAAATGACTGCTTTCTGGTAAAATTAAATTATTCTGTTTTTCTACTGATTTTGTTGATTGCAGATCATGTGTCCAGGAGATCATGTGTGAGCTGAAAGACAGATGTGAACTGTATCAAAGTCTAGTTCCCCTGTCCTTCCACAAACAACAGGAAGGCGTAGATCCTCAGAGATATTTAGATACCTAACTCCCATAGAAATCCCAGTGTGAACACTTATTTTGAGGTAGAAACAGGAGACAGGAATACATTGTATTTTTTATCAAATAAAGGAATTCTGTATTACCTGGTAGTGCTGTGGGGAATAGAACATACCAAGAATATCTTATTGAACTGCTTGAAGACCTCTGCTTCTTTTTCTACTCCTGGGGGAATTCTGCGCCACTGGGCATTATTTTTTATCTGCAGAAAATACATTCTGCCCAACAAGTGCTGCAGTTTTGCCTTTTGCCCACTAAAGGCCACTGTGTTGCCAGAACAGCCAGCAGCATGAATGCAGCTGGCTGTTCTGATGCCACTGTGACCTCTGGTGGCTAAAAGGTGGAACTGCAGCACATCTGAAGCAGAATGTATTTTCTGTGGGGGAGGGGGAAATTCTGTAGGTGGTGCAGAATTCCCCTTGGGAGTAGAAGTTCATCAGAGCACCCTACCCGTGGAGCCAGGTTAGGACAGACAAGGTGGGGCACATGGGGTTGCTGGGGGAGGGAAGGATCACAGACTGGAGTTGAGAATGGCTAGTGGAGGGAACGGATGGGGGCATGTGCTCAGGAGCTAGTGTGATGATAGCATTGAGCTAGGAGGTGAAGGGAGTTGAGGGGGTGAAAGGCCACATCAGGACAGGGAATGGGAGATGGGGGAGGAGGCTGTAGAGATCCATGGGGTTGTGGGGCGCAGGGACAGGAAGATGGCTGACCTCAAGTTTCTCCCATTCAGTCAGGCACAAGGTCTGTATGCGGGAGGCTCCCCAACTATTCTACCCCTCCCTCCCAAAAAATCCTGTTCCGTGTTTGTATCACCCACACCCAACAACCATCCAGGTTCACTTCAGCTTCCTTCCCTCTCCCTCAGCTCCTCCATTACTTCTGACTCCCCCAAGCCTTTGCACTGCTTCCGAGAGGTGCGAGAAATACAGTTCTGTATTGTAATTTAAATGAATTACTTAAAGTTCTGTATTAATATGCCTAATAAGGAAAATATTTGTCAAAAAAAATTACCAGAATCTTTTTTTTTTGGTCTGTATTGTTACAGACATACTTGCGGACAGATATTTTGAAATAAATTACCAAAATAATTGAAACTGGTATGATATTATTTTTGACAAATAAAATATGCAGAATTTTGAATAATTTTAAAATATTGTGTGCAGAATTTTTTTTGGTGTAGAATTTTTAATTTTTGGTGCAGAATTCCCTGAGGAGTATGTTCATTTCTCCCTTCAGAAGAATAATCTGCTGTATTCTGCTTTGAATATTCATAGCCTGTGCAAGATGCTGTCATAGCACAAGTGAAACCTATCATTAACTTAAGCAAATTCAATTTTGTTGTTTAAATCCATAAATTGCACCCACAGATAGGCATTGTTACATTTTTTTTTGAGTTAAATTTATTAAGAAACAAGTATATTCTGGATATTTTTGAGCTAGACTATTCTCAGGTCCATGTATAAATGGGACCTTTTATAGGAAGATCTCCCTTGTATCATGTAGAATGGGGCTCTTTTGTCCTGTGACACCATCCCACTCAGTCCCTGTATCCACAGAGGGCTGCCTAAGAATCGGTATGTGGGGTGGCTCACATTGTTCCCCTGCTCTCAGCAGTGTGGGGTATCTGATGAGGAGAGGATACAGCTCCAGGCTCTATTCGGTACTGAGCAAGACCTCTACCTGTGGAGCCCACAGAGGGAAGACCCCAGTGTTATTCGTGTTTGGAGAGCAAGGGTGGCTGACTGGGGCTGAGAGAGCCAAGCACACCAATAACATGACAACTGTAATAGTACCATCTGCTGCCAGTTGGAGGGACTCTTAGGCGCTAAAGCAACCCCATCAAAGGCTGTAAGATACCTGATTGCCACTGAGGAGTTCTAGCCTTGCAGCGCACAGACTGTAGGTAGCAGAGGGAGGAGACACAAAGCATGGAATGCAAACCTCTGGAGGGCTAGCAGAGCATATTCCCTACAGCCCAAAACATAGACTGCAGGGAGGAGGCACAGAGCAGGGAATACAGGTTACTTCTGGAGGAATACTGTGCCACTACACATGCGCCAAATTCATCTGCCCCACAGAATTTTTTTCCCTTGCAGAAAATGGGGGAGGGCTGAAATTATACCTTTTGCCCAAGAGGTGCTGCTGTGGTGCCAGAAGACAGGGCAGTAGGTTCAAGCCCAGAATAGCCAGCCGCAGAGAGGTAGAGGCAGATGAAGATACACAGCATACAGGGTGGACAGAAAGAGTGGGGCACATGGGGCTGGCCAGTCACATCGATGGGTTCAGAAGGGCTACTGGGGGAAGCAGATGGGGGTGGGGTCACAGGAGCTGGGGGGGACAGCATTGAGATAGGAGCTGATTGGGAGTGGGAGAGAAGGGACACATGGGGATGGGGCTGATGTGGCTAGGGATCAGCAAGGTCTGCATGGGGGAAGCTCCCAAACTCCTTAACAATCTTTCCCTCTCCCAAAAAAACCCCAAAACATTCAATACTCCTCCCACTCACATCCAACAACCCTCCAGGTTCACCCCCAGGCTTCTTTCTAGCCATTGCTTCCTTCTCCCTCAGCTCCTTCATTACCCCTGATTCCCCCACACCTTTGCACTGCTTCTGAGAGGTGTGAGAAATATGTTTCTGTATTGTAGTTTATACAAATTATTAGTTAAAGTTCTGTAAGGAATATTTGTCAAAAACATTTTGTGAATCGTTTTTGTTCTCTGTATTGTTAGACAATTATAGTGTGTTATTTTGACAAATATACAGAATTTTGCAGAATTTTAAAATATTGTGCACAGATTTTTTTTATTTTTTCAGTGCAGCATTCCCCCAGGAGTAACAGGTTAATGTGGGTCTATTAAAATCCTGCACCACACAGGAAAACTATATATATGCTCTTTGCATCCTTCGTGCCCTGGAATCTTTGCAGCACATACTCTGCCAGTATAGAAAGAAAGCAGAGTAGGTAATACTACCTTCTGTGGAGTTATTCCAGAACAGAGGCACATGCTCTGTGCTTCCTCTGCTTCTGTTTTCCCAGACCCAGATACAAGTAAGAATTCCACAAATTATGAACGATAATAATACACCTCTACCCCAAAATAATGCTGTCCTTGGGAGTAAAAAATCTTACCGCATTATAGGTGAAACAGCGTTATATCAAACTTGCTTTGATCCGCTGGAATGCACAGCCCTGCCCCCACACCCTGCCCCGGAGCACTGCTTTACCATGTTATATCTGAATTTGTGTTATATCGGGTCGCGTTATATTGGGGTAGAGGTGTATAACTTATTTTAGGGAGTTCTCTACTGTAGTTGCAGGTTTTCTTCTAGTAATATATATATATATAATTTGTGACAAAGTTCCTCCTCTACCTTGGTGGGTCCTGCACTTATTGGCAGATTTGCTCACCTCAGTGATCTTCCCCACAGTCTGGATCAACTCCTCCTGTGTCTGATCAGGAGTTGGGAGGTTTGGGGGGAACCTGGGCCCACCCTCTACTCCGGGTTCCAGCCCAGGGCCCTGTGGATTGCAGCTGTCTATAGTGCCTCTTGTAACAGCTGCATGACAGCTACAACTCCCTGGGCTACTTCCCCATGGCCTCCTCCAAACACCTTCTTTATCCTCACCACAGGACCTTCCTCCTGGTGTCTGATAACACTTGTACTCCGTAGTTCTCCAGCAGCACAGCCTCTCACTCTGGTGTAGAGAACACAGTCTTTTCCTTTGCATCTTCGGCCACTACCCTTTGTCAAGTCTAGAGTAGTCAAATACCGGGCATTACCCAGCCGGTCCACTAGCTCATCTATGCGAGGTATGGGGTACACGTCAAACTGGGATACTTCGTTTAGTCGCCGGAAGTCTTTGCAAAAGCTTGTGGTGCCATCAGGTTTGGGCACCGGCACGACTGGGTTGGACCTCTGACTGTGGGATTCTTCGATGATCCCCAACTCCAGCATTTTTTTTACTTCTGCTTTTATTTCCTCCCTTTTGGCCTCTGGCACCCGATAGGGCCTCATTGTTATTCTGGCCCCAGGGTTCGTGACGATGTGGTGATACGTCTCATTTGTTCGACCCGGTTTTGTCAAGAACACATCTTGGTTCCAGAAGATCATCTCAGATACCTCATTCTTCTGGTCTGGTGTTAAATCAAGAGACACTCTCACCTGTTTGGAAGGCTTGTTTTCCTGGATTAGGTCTTTTTGGACAGTTACGCATGCCTCTTGTGCATGCCAGGGTTTCAGAAGGTTGATGTGATAAATCTGTTCTTGTTTTCAGCGTCCCGGCTGCCGCACCTTGTAGGTTATTCCTCCCATGGGTTCAGCCACCTCATAGGGCCCCTGCCATTGGGCCAGAATCTTGCTTTCTGCCGTGGGTACCAACACCATCACCCGATCCCCTGGTTGGAACTGTC
This sequence comes from Gopherus evgoodei, assembly GCF_007399415.2. Lineage (NCBI taxonomy): Eukaryota > Metazoa > Chordata > Testudines > Testudinidae > Gopherus > Gopherus evgoodei. The sequence goes on along the minus strand of NC_044322.1, from coordinate 95,723,561 downwards.
GGACTTTTGCCTGGCATTTGTAATAGGTTCTCTGGGCCTCCTGTGCCTTTTCCAAATGTTCCCATACAATAGGGGTGAACCGGGCTATCCGGTCTCGCATCTGTATTACATGTTCTATTATATTTCTCCCCTCATTGGGTTCCTCTTCCCAGATCTCTTTGGCGATGTCTAGTATGCCACAGGGGTCACGCCCATATAATAACTCGAAGGGGGAAAACCCAGTTGAGGCCTGAGGTACCTCCCGGATAGCAAACATAAGGTAGGGCAGTAGGGTGTCCCAATCCTTCCCGTCCCGACTAACCACCTTCCGTATCATAGCTTTGAGGGTTCGGTTAACCCTTTCTACCAATCCATCAGTCTGCGGATGGTAGACTGAAGTTCTCAGGGTATGTATATGGATCAGCATACAGAGGTCCTTCATTAGTTTTGACATAAATGGGGTTTCTTGGTCTGTTAATATCTCCTTTGGTAGCCCCACTCGGGCAAAGATCCCCACCAGCTCTTTGGCTATCGTTTTAGAGGCTGTGTTCTGCAGGGGAACGGCTTCTGGGTAGCGAGTAGCATAGTCCAAAACAACAAGTATATATTGGTGGCCCTGAGCTGTCTTCTTCAGGGGTCCCACTAGGTCCATGGCTATTTGCTCAAAGGGGACCTCTATGACGGGAAGGGCTACTAAAGGTGCCCTCAGGTGGGGAGGAGGACTGTGCAGCTGCCACTCTGGGCAGGACGCACAGTACCTCCACAATTCTTCAAGTATTCCTGGCCAGAAGAACCATCATAGGACTCGTGCCAGGGTCTTCTCTACCCCCAAATGCCCCCCCAAAAGATGACTATGAGCAAGACTCAATACAGCGTTCTGGTGTTTTTCAGGTACTAGGATCTGCTGTATCTTCTGCCTCTGTACTGGTGCAACCCGGAGGAAGAGATTCTTCTTCTTTATGAAGCAGGGTCCTGGTCCCTGGGTTTTCCCTTCCACAGGGACCTCATCTATTTCAGTCACTTCCTTCCTAATGTTGTCATACCTTGGGTCTTCAGCCTGGTCCTGCCCAAAATTTCCTCTCCCGGGGCTAATCTGCCTGACATCTAGGGGTCTAGTCTCTCTTGCCTCTACTGGTTCAGAAGCGTTAGCGTGGGGGTCAGACTCAGGTGCTTCTCCCTCCTGGGTGGCCTCCTTTTCAGCTGTTTGGGTCCGCCTACCTACAAGAGCAACCCTCTGGCTTTGAGTCAGTATTCGGGTTCCCAAGGCCTTAGCTGCCCTCCTTTCCCTTTTTGACTTTCTACGCTGTGTGGGAATGGAATATAAATCTGGGGATATTTCAGAGAAAACTGGGGGTTGACAGTCTACTATGGAGGCCTCGCTAACTTCAGGGTTCTCCTTTTCCTCCAATTCTCCTACTGGGAGTAAGTTTCCAAACCCTGGGAAGTCCGTCCCTATGAGCACCAGGTATGGGAGTTTAGGGACTACACCTGCTGCTACCTCAGTAGTGTTCCCCTGAATTTCGAGTTTTACTGGGATAGTAGGGTAATAACCAACTGTCCCATGTACGCATGTTATCCCCATACGCTTAGTCCACAGCAGCTTAGCCTGCAGCAGCTGACTACACTTCACAAGCTTCCCCGAGACAAGCGTGCTAGCACTCCCCGAATCAACCAGTTCCGTGGTCTCTACCCCATTTAGCTTTACTGGTCTGGTATACATATGTGGGGTTAGTGAGACCCCCACAAGGTGGATTACGGAGCATGGGTCTGCCCAGTTCCCCAGGTTACACTGCATCGGCTCCTCAGCTTTGGGACACTGTGCAGCTATATGTCCCCACTCCCTGCAGGCATAACATCTGTATGGAGCCCTAGGCATTCCCCAGTCTCTTAGTTTGGGCAATCTAACATCATGATCCTCTTCTCTCTCAGTGCTCTGACTTTTTTTGTGGCTTCTGGTGAGCCGTCAGCCCCTCTTTTTTTCCACCTGGGTTCTCCTAGTGGCCCCGTCACTCGAGCTCTAGGGCTTAGTGCTGCTAGTTTAACCCGGGGAGCCTCTTCCTTAACTGGTCGGGTCAGCTCCCTCGCTGTCCTTCACCTTTCTACCGGTGCAACAACTTCATCATAGGTGGAGGGTTCGTTCTGGCTTACCCAGGCATGAAGGTCTGGCGGTAGTCGCCTCATGTATTGGTCAATGACCAAAACCTCTAGTATCTCTTCTGGACTCCGGGACTCCGTTCGCAACCACTTTCGTACGAGATGGATGAGGCCATACAATTGGGACTGCAGGGTTTTATTTTCCTGGTACCTCCACTCGTGATACCGCTGGGCCCGCACTGCAGTTGTTACCCCAGATCTGGCCAGGATCTCTGCTTTCAGCTGGGGGTAGTCTGCTGCAGCCTCTTCAGGCAGATCATAGAAAGCCTTCTGGGCCTCCACACACAGGAATGGGGCAAGGATGCCAGACCATGATCTTGAGGCCAGGCCTCCCATAGGGCTGTCCTCTCAAAGGCCAGAAGGTATGCCTCTACATCATCCTCCCGTGTCATTTTCTGCAGCCAATGGCTGGCCCGTATGATCTGCATCCTATCATGGCCACGGTTCAGCTCTGTAAGGGTCTTTACCTGGTTCACCAGTTCTCGCAACATAGCTCGGTCTTGAGAAGTCTGGTCCATCAGCAGGCGATTAGTCTCTTGCTACAGCCACACTGCCTCCTATTGGGCAGCTGCCTGGACACAGGTTGCCTCCTGCTGGGCTGCTGTAGCTTGTATCAATGCCCATATTAAGTCAGCCATTGTGGTGGAAAAAAAAATAAACCCTCTACCTTTTTTTTTTTTAAATCACCCTCCTTCTGCCATGCTGTGCACATCAGATCTCACTCTTGACACCAGTTGTGACAAAGTTCCTCCTCTACCTTGGTGGGTCCTGCTCTTATTGGCAGATTTGCTCACCTCAGTGACCTTCCCCACAGTCTGGATCAACTCCTCCTGTGTCTGATCAGGAGTTGGGAGGTTTGGGGGGAACCTGGGCCCGCCCTCTACTCCGGGTTCCAGCCCAGGGCCCTGTGGATTGCAGCTGTCTATAGTGCCTCTTGTAACAGCTGCATGACAGCTACAACTCCCTGGGCTACTTCCCCATGGCCTCCTCCAAACACCTTTATCCTCCCCACAGGACCTTCCTCCTGGTATCTGATAACACTTGTACTCCGTAGTCCTCCAGCAGCACACCTTCTCACTCTCAGCTCCTTGTGCCTCTTGCTCCCAGCTCCTCACGCGCACTTCCTCTCCTCTAGCTCCTCCCTACCTGACTGGAGTGAGCTCCTTTTTAAACCCAGGTGCCCTGATTAGCCTGCCTTGATTGGCTGCAGGTGATCTAATCAGCCTGTCTGCCTTAATTGGTTCTAGCAAGTTCATGATTACTCTAGTGCAGCCCCTGCTCTGGTCACTCAGGGAACAGAAAACTACTCACCCAGTGACCAGTATATTTGCCCTCTACCAGACTCCTGTACCCCACTGGTTTGGGTCTGTCACAATATATATAATAAAAATAAAACTACCTGGCTCAGAAACCCTCTTTTAATATATAAAAAAGAGGGTTTCTGAGCCAGGTAGTTGTCTCGTGTAAAAGGGTAATGATTGGTTTTATAAGTCCGATGAGTTGTGTGTCTACATGTGTGTTTATTCTAAGCCTAGGAGTGTCAGGTAGGAGAAGGTTCCAAGCTGAGTGGGGTGGATCCTAGCTGTGGAAAGATTTGTTAGGAAGGGAGAGATTCTCAGGTTGGTGGGATATGTGTGCAAAGAGGAGAAGTTTGATCTAGAGATGTAAAATGTTAACCAGTTAACCATAAGCATTAGTCTTACCGATTAACCCACCCTAACCATTAACCCCTGGGCTGGCTGGCTGGACCCAGTGGCCCCACACGGGCCAGAGTGGCCCCAAGCGTGCCGCCCTGCCCCAGTCCCAGCTGGTAAGCTGTTTAAATGAAATATTTTTAACGGTTTAAATGTTTAACTTTTTACATCCCTCCTTTCATCAGATAGGGGTTGGGTTGGAGGGAGCTAAGGGGACTTGGGGAGGTTCTGAGCTGGGATGGGGATTGATTGGGTTGTCTGCAAAGGTCAATGGATTCAATTGGTGAATGGGGGTATGTCATAACATTTTTTCCCAGATTTAGACCTTAGCGTCCAAAATATGGGTGTTAGCATGAAAACCTCCAAGCTTAGTTACCAGCTTGGACCTGATAACGCTGCCACCAGCCAGGGATTTATACAGTGCCTAGCTCACTGTGGTCTCCCCAAAACCTTCCCTGGGGGACCCCAGACTCAGATGCCTTGTGTCTTACAACAAAGGGAAATAACCCCCTCCCCTTGTTTCCTGGTTACTTCCTCCCAGGCTCCCCTCCCTGGACGACCCTAGGAGATTCCCTGCTTCCAGTCCTGGAAACACAAGTACCGAGAGAGCTAATCTCTCTTCCCCCTTACCCAGAGGGTATGCAAAGTCAGGCTTAGTAAATCTAACACAAAGAGATTTTCCCCTGACTTCTTCCTCCCACCAATTCCCTGGTGAGCTGCAGACTCAATTCCCTGGAGTCCCCACTAAAGAAAAACTCCAACAGGTCTTAAAAAGAAAGCTTTATAAAAAGAAAGAAAAATACAGTAAAAATAGTCTCTGTATAAGGTGAAAATATACAGGGTCAATTGCTTAAGAAAAAAAGTGAATAAACAGCCTTATCCAAAAAGAATACAATTCAAAACACTCCAGCAACTACACACATGTAAATACAAAAAAACAATATAAACCTATTGTCTTACTATCTTTGTACTTACAATTTGGAAACAGAAGATTAGAAAGCCTGGAGGTAGGAAAATCACTCTCAGAGCCGAGAGGGTCAGACACAAGACAAAGAACTCACACCCCAAAACTTCCCTCCATCCAGATTTGAAAAAGTCTTGTTTCCTGATTGATCCTCTGGTCAGGTGTTTCAGGTTACTCCTTTCCAGGTGAAAGAGACATTAACCCTTAGCTATCTGTTTATGACACGCCCCCCAAATTGCAGACAGTAGGGAACCTCACTGGCGGCGATTTCCTCCTAGAAATTTAAAATAGATTAATACAACACATGCAATTTACATATACCACTAAGTATATAACTAACAGACTTTGACATTTTAAGAACACTTTTTAACTACTGGATTCTGGGAAACTCTCACGGGAGAGAACATCAGCTACTTTGTTAGAAGCTCCTGAGATGTGCTGAATTTCAAAATCAAAATCTTGGAGAGCTAAACTCCAACGAAGAAGTTTCTTGTTGTTCCCCTTGGCAGTATGAAGCCACTTTAGTGCAGCATGGTCAACTTGTAGCTGGAACCGCCGTCCCCAAACATATGGGCGTAGCTTTTCCAGGGCGTACACAATGGCATAGCATTCCTTTTCACTGACTGACCAGTGACTTTCCCTCTCAGACAGTTTCTTGCTGAGAAACACGACAGGATGGAAGTTGTGATCCGTTGCTTCCTGCATGAGAATTGCTCCTATACCACGCTCAGAGGCATCCGTGGTTACTAGGAATGGCTTGTCAAAGTCCGGGGCCCTGAGCACAGGGTCAGACATGAGCGTTGCCTTAAGTTGGGTAAAGGCCTTTTGACACTCATCAGTCCAGTTAACTGCATTTGGCTGGGTCTTTTTGGTCAGGTCGGTCAGTGGGGCAGCGATTTGGCTGTAGTGTGGTACAAATCGCTTGTAGTACCCGCCCAAGCCTAAGAAGGATTGAACCTGTTTCTTTGACTTTGGGACAGGCCATTTTGGATAGCATCCACCTCGGCCTGTAGGGGGTTTATGGTTCCTCGACCCACCTGGTGTCCCAGGTAAGTCACTCTGTTTTGGCCTATTTGACACTTTTTGGCCTTTACAGTTAGTCCTGCCTGCCTGATGCGCTCAAAGACCTTTTCCAGTTGTAGTAGGTGTTCGGGCCAGGAGTCTGAAAAAATGGCCACTGCATATTCTCCCAGTCCTGCTAGTAGACCATCTACCAGCCTCTGGAAGGTGGCTGGTGCGTTTCGAAGCCCGAAAGGAAGGACATTAAATTCATACATCCCCGCATGGGTGATGAATGATGACCTTTGCTTGGCAGGTTCATCTAGTGGTACTTGCCAGTACCCCTTGGTTAAGTCTATTGTAGAGATGAACTGGGCACATCCCAACTTCTCCAATAGCTCATCGGTGCGTGGCATTGGATAGTTGTCTGGACGAGTTACCGCATTTAGCTTACGGTAGTCCACGCAAAAGCGTATTTCCCCATCTGATTTGGTACCAGAACCACTGGAGATGCCCATGCACTGGTAGATGAGCGGATTATACCCATCTGTAGCATGTTCTGGATCTCCCGTTCTATAGCAGCTTGGGCATGAGGAGACACCCAGTAGGGTGGTGTTCTAATTGGGTGAACATTACCTGTGTCAATGGAGTGGTATGCCCTTACAGTCCATCCTGGGGTGGCTGAGAACAATGGGGTGAAGCTAGTGCACAGCTCCTTGATTTGTCGCCGCTGCAGACATTCCAGGGTTGTGGAGAGGTTCACCTCTTCCATGCCACCATCTTTTTTCCCGTCGTAGTAGACACCTTCAGCACACTCAGCATCATCTCCCTGGACTGTAAACTGACAAACCTGTAAGTCTCTGGAATAGAAAGGCTTGAGAGAATTAACATGGTACACTCTGGGCTTTAGTGAGGAATTGGGAAATGCTATGAGGTAGTTCACAGTTCCCAGGCGCTCTTGGACCGTGAATGGCCCTTCCCATGATGCTTCCATCTTATGGGCCTGTTGCGCCTTCAAGACCATAACCTGGTCTCCTACCTTGAAGGAACGTTCTCTGGTATGTTTGTCATACCAGGCCTTTTGCTCTTCCTGAGCATCCTTTAGGTTTTCTTTAGCAAGGGCTAAAGAGTGTTGGAGGGTGCTTTGCAGGTTGCTTACAAAGTCCAGAATGTTAGTTCCTGGAGAAGGTGTAATCCCCTCCCATTCCTGCTTCACCAACTGTAATGGCCCCTTAAACTTGTGACCATACACAAGTTCAAATGATGAAAACCCTAAACTGGGATGTGGTACACCCCTGTAGGCAAACAGCAACTGCTGCAACACTATGTCCCAATTATTGGAGTTTTCGTTGATGAATTTATGTATCATGGCCCCCAAAGTTCCATTAAACCTTTCCACCAGGCCATTGGTTTGATGGTGGTACGGGGTGGCAACCAAGTGGTTCACCCCATGAGTTTCCCACAGTTTTTGCATGGTCTCTGCCAGGAAATTAGATCCTGAATCTGTAAGGATGTCGGAGGGCCAACCTACCCTGGCAAAAATGTCTGTTAGGGCCTGACACACAGCGTTAGCCCTGGTGTTGCCTAGAGCTACTGCTTCCGGCCATCGGGTAGCAAAGTCCACAAAAGTCAGTACGTACTGCTTTCCTCTGTGCGTCTTCTTTGGGAAAAGACCCAGAATATCCACAGCTACTCGCTGAAATGAGACCTCAATTATGGGGAGTGGCTGGAGAGGGGCCTTGACCTGGTCTTGGGTTTTTCCCACTCTTTGGCATACCTCACAAGACCGGACATACTTGGCAACGTCCTTGCCCATCCCCTCCCAGTGGAAGGACTTCCCCAATCTGTCTTTGGTTCTGTTCACCCCAGCATGGCCACTGGGATGATCATGGGCTAAGCTTAAGAGTTTCCCCTGGTACTTAGTTGGAACCACCAACTGCTTTTGCGGCTGCCATTCTTCCGGTGTCCATCAGAAAGAATCTCCTTGTATAAAAGTCCTTGGTCTATAACAAACCGGGATCAGTGAGAAGAGCTGAGAGGTGGTGGGGTGCTCTGTGCCGCCGCCCAAGCTTTCTGAAGGCTGTCATCTGCTTCCTGCTCAGTCTGGAACTGTTCCCTTGAGACTGGGGTCACCAGTTCTTCCTCAGACTGTCGATTTGGGCTTGGTCCCTCTGGAAGCGATGTAGGTGATGGGGTTGTTTCCGCTGCTGGTGAACCGCTCTCCGCTGGTGCACCTGAGGGTATTTCAGGCTCTGGCTGAGCCTTTTGGGTATGGCTGTCTGTTGCTTCTGCCAGTTGTGGCTCGCTGGCGCCCTCTGGCGTTGAGTTTGAAGCTGGGGTTGCAATTGCTGGTGCTGGTTGCTGTTCCAGGTCTGGGCCTGGGACTGGAGGTGCTGTGGCTGTTTCAGTGGTTGGCATGGAATCCGGGTCCACTACCTCTGTCTGGGTCTCTGGTAACACAGACGGGGCCCCTGTGGACGGCTCAGGAACAGGAATGGGTCTGGAAGCTTGCCTGGTTTGGCTACGTGTAACCATTCCCACTCGCTTGGCCCGCTTCACCTGGTTGGCCAAGTCTTCTCCCAGTAGCATGAGGATGGAATAATCGTCATAGACTGCAAAAGTCCACATTCCTGACCAGCCTTTGTACTGGACAGGCAGTTCAGCTGTAGGCAAGTCTACAGCTTGTGACATGAAGGGATAAATTGTCACTTGGGCCTTTCAGTTGATGAATTTGGGGTCGACAAAGGATTGGTGGATAGCTGACACTTGTGCCCCCGTGTCTCTCCACGCAGTAACCTTCTTTCCGCCCACTCTCAGAGTTTCCCTTCGCTCCAAGGGTATTTGAGAGGCATCTGGGCCTGGGGATCTTTGGTGTGATGGTGGTGTAATGAACTGCACTTGGTTGGCATTCTTTGGGCAGTTGGCCTTGATATGTCCCTGTTCATTACACTTAAAGCATCTTCCAGCTGACTGGTCACTGGTTCGAAGTGAGTTACTGGAGACTGGTGAGGTGGAAGAATAGGGTGTCTGTGGCTTTCCTTGGGTTGTAGGTGGGGTCTTTGGCTGCCCTCGGTTGTAGGGTTTATTGTCGGTGTGCCCTCAGGGGTATTCGTTCCCCTTGACAATAGCTTTCTTGCTTTCTGCCACTTCCATCCATCTGGCTCCAATCTCCCCCGCCTCGGTGAGATTTTTGGGTTTTCCATCTTGTATGTACCGTGTTATGTCCTCAGGAACACCATCCAAGAACTGCTCCATTTGTATGAAGAGGTTCAGTTCGTCTAAGGATTTAACATTGTTTCCTGATATCCAGGCCTCATAATTTTTCCCAACATAGTAGGCGTCTTTGGGAAATGACACATCTGGTTTCCACTTTTGGGTTCTGAAACGCCGACGGGCATGATCTGGCGGTTATCCCCATTCTTAATCTGGCCTTGGTTTGAAACAGTTTATAGTCATTCATTTGCCGCTTAGGCATTTCAGCTGCCACCTCTGCTAAAGGTCCACTGAGCTGTGTCCTCAATTCTACCATGTACTGGTCTTCAGGGATGCTGTACCCAAGACAGGCTCTTTCAAAATTTTCCAAGAAGGCCTCAGTGTCATCACCTGCCTTGTAGGTGGGAAATTTCCTGTGCTGTGGAACAATCATTGGCCTAGGGTTGTTAGGATTGGCTGTGTTTTACTTAGCCTTTTCTAATTCCATGGCCTGTTGGTGGGTTTCCCTCTGGAGTTCTATCTGTCTTCTGTAGGCTGCCTCTTCTTCTTCTTGTTTCCTTCTGTGGGCCACCTCTTCTTCTTCTAGTTTTCTTTTGTGGGCTGCCTCTTTGGCTGCTTGTTCTCTTTTGTAGGCTGCCAGTTTGATGTTTTCTTCCTTTTCTTTCAGCTCCACCTCTTTTTCTCTTTTTTCCAGTTGTCGCCTGTGGTCTGCTTCTTTGATTTGTTCTTCGGCCACCATTTTTGCCTTAGAAGTCATGGTTCCTGTTTTCTTGTGTTGGGGTGCCCTCCGGTGTTTAGTGTCTGAACTGCTGGCTCTGTTGTCTCCTAGGGTTTGCCTAGCAACTGTGCCTTTTTCGCTTTCTTCCTCTAGCTAATCTTTTAAATGTAAAGTAAACCAGAAAAAAACCACTTTATTTGCATGTGTATTGTGCTGGATACTTGACTCTCAATGGGAGTGCTATTGTCTCACAAAAGACCCTTAATAGTTCGTTAATGGTTCCTTGCTTAATATGCAAGCCAAAAACTGCAAGAGAGAGCAGAAAGAATTCTCTCTGGTTCCTTTTAAAACCAAACGCTCTCTGCTTAAAAGCCCCTAGCAGAGAAATGGAAAATATAATATTCCTACTGACTTCTGGATTCTATTTATCCCACCGCTACCACCATGTCATAACATTTTTTCCCAGATTTGGACCTTAGCGTCCAAAATATCGGTGTTAGCATGAAAACCTCCAAGCTTAGTTACCAGCTTGGACCTGATAACGCTGTCACCAGCCAGGGATTTATACAGTGCCTAGCTCACTGTGGTCTCCCCAAAACCTTCCCTGGGGGACCCCCAGACTCAGATGCCTTGAGTCTTACAACAAAGGGAAATACCTCCCTCCTCTTGTTTCCTGGTTACTTCCTCCCTGGACGACCCTAAGAGATTCCCTGCTTCCAGTCCTGGAAACACAAGTACCGAGAGAGCTAATCTCTCTTCTCCCTTACCCAGAGGGTATGCAAAGTCAAGCTTAGTAAATCTAACACAAGGAGATTTTCCCCCTGACTTCTTCCTCCCACCAATTCCCTGGTGAGCTGCAGACTCAATTCCCTGGAGTCCCCACTAAAGAAAAACTCCAACAGGTCTTAAAAAGAAAGCTTTATAAAAAGAAAGAAAAATACATTAAAAATAGTCTCTGTATTAGGTGAAAATATACAGGGTCAATTGCTTAAGAAAAAAAGTGAATAAACAGCCTTATCCAAAAAGAATACAATTCAAAACACTCCAGCAACTACACATATGTAAATACAAAAAAACAATATAGACCAATTGTCTTACTATCTTTGTACTTACAACTTGGAAACAGAAGATTAGAAAGCCTGGAGGTAGGAAAATCACTCTCAGAGCCGAGAGGGTCAGACACAAGACAGAGAACTCACACCCCAAAACTTCCCTCCACCCAGATTTGAAAAAGTCTTGTTTCCTGATTGGTCCTCTGGTCAGGTGTTTCAGGTTACTCCTTTCCAGGTGAAAGAGACATTAACCCTTAGCTATCTGTTTATGACAGGATATAGTTGAATTGGGGGTGTGGGGTAGGTAGGTAGTAGTGTAGAAGGTAGGGAGGTTAGGGTATAGGTAGATTGATGTGGCAGATGCTAAGACTAGGAGAGAACAGTAAAGGGCTGCACAGAAAGAGAAGTAATATTGCACCTTCATCCAATATCAGTGTCCCATTTCTGACAACAGCATCACCCCTCTTTTGACTGGTAGCATATATCAGGGCCTTGCATACCTGCTTCCCAGTGGAGGTGAAGTCTGGGCTTATTGTAAGTGTAACTTGTTTTCTTCATACACATATCTGAATGGTCAAACAACATGCAGTCCCTTCTTTGAGGAATTTTAGCCCACAACCCATGCCTGGTTCCCAGGTTGAAACTCTGCCTCAAGAATTGACTCTAATCAGAGACCAAGGCAGACAGCAAACTCTCCTGCTGCTGCTCCTTCTCCATCCAGAACCTTGTATAACCAAAAAACAACAGCCAACAACACAAATATTTCTTCCAGAATGATAAACTTTCTTGTTTTGTTAAGACCAAGAACTTGAAGACTGTGTAATAGTGCCACCTGGTGATGTCTGTCCTAACAATTCTCGAATTGTTCCATCATTTTCGACATGGGTGACATGATAAACATCTGAAAATAAAGTATAAGTGTCAAACAGAAAACAAATAAATTAATAATTATAAAGGTTTAACTATTTAAATGTTTACAGTGTTCTTTCTTTCAGGACTTTCCACGTCACCATTCCCTTTAAAATCTTTTGTGCTCTTTCTTGTGCCAAGACTGTCCCCAATTGATAAGCAATAGCATTTATGTCTAATATGAAAGGATTTCTGAAAAATGGATAAGCTAAAACAGGAGTGGCCACAAGTGATTTTTTTTAACTCTCTGCAAATGCCAAATCATACTCTAGTAGCCACACAAATTGTCTCACTCAACCCAACCAGCAGTCCTGCAATATTTGCAAATCCACAAATGAAATGTTTATCATATGAACAGATTGCTACAAAACACTGTATATCTGTGAGTATCTGGGGAGTAGGCCGGTTCAGTAATATACTTTCCTGTCATTTATCATGTATGAACCACAATAAAATCCAGATCATATTGTGATAGGATCCCTGGGATACAACCTGGAACTGGGGGACTGCTGTGCCCTCTTACCTCTCCAGCTTGGCCTATCTCTCACAATGTTTTGCTAGTGATAAGCAAACCCCTCCGGGTTCTATCACTCAGTACAACAGCATGTGGAGCCTCACACCCACCTAAATTGCATGAATGCTCCCTAAGCCACTCACGAATCAAACAGAGAAAGACACCAGCAAGTCTCTCAAGCCCCCAGCCTTGCACCCTAGAACAGTACAGTCTTGCCCTGATCAAAAGCCAGACCAGTGTAATTTCATTACCCAGTCCGGCTTTGTAAACTGAGCTGAGATTTCCCAAGCACTTCAACCAACACACCATTTTGGGTAAAATATAAAACAGCTTTATTAAGTACAGAAAGATGGATTTTAAGTGAGTATAAGTGGTAGGCACAAAACGTCAGAAATAGTTACCAAATTAAATAAAAGGTAAGCACACAGTCTAAATACTGAACCTCATTAGATCAAGCAGTATTTGGATCAGACAGTTTTTCTGACCCCACTGGATGTTGCAGGTAGATTACAGTCCTTAATACACAGGCTTTCCCTTTAAGCCTGGGACCAGTCTCCTCAGTTCAAATCTGTGTCTTCTCAGAGTTCTTGTTGCTTCTAGCATAGGTGGGGGAGGAGAAAGGTGCCCTCGTGATGCCACTATCCCTTATTTTATACTCTTAGTCCATGTCCCTGGAAATAAACTAACCCAATGCTTCTCTCAAAGAATTGTAAATTACTTTGTTTACAACTCCCCTAATGGTTGGTTAACACCCGCCTGTGTGTAGATCACCTCCTTTGTGGTCACTGGAGAACTAGCAGTGGATGACTTCCAAATTTACAACATATTTCAATAACAACCATACAGCAAAATCTTCTAACTTCATACACACTAATGCTACACATATTTTGACAGAACAATAGATTTCAGCAGATCATGACCTTTTGTATGATATCGTACATGGCATGCTTTGTATGAAATATCACAACCATATATGAATGATGAAATATGGAGGTTACAGGGTGCTACTTTGAGGTACAGGGTGCCACAAATATGTTAGCTCATTCACTATCTCAGCTATTCAGACCTCTTGCTCCAGTTTTAGAGGTCCAGTTTTAAAACCCACGTTTTCTCATTTAGTATGGGTGTGTGTTGCCTAGTCACTGTCTCCATTTGAGACCAAATAAATTGTTCAGTTCTGGATCATTTTTCCCCCAAGCATTTTTAATGTAACTGGTGTAATAACTGTTAAATTTGAGTCACTGTTTACAATTCCTCTTCACTTCAGAGTCACTAGCACACATTCAATAGCCATGTTTCCATTATAGCTTTCATCTGCCCAGATCTAAACAAAAGCTGGGGGGTGGGGGCTATTCCTTGTACCTACAAACATTGCCCTTTCAGCCTGATATCACTGATTTTTCCAAAACAGGGTGAACTTTTACTGGGTAATTGTGATGCTTTGTTGTGACTTGGCTTGAATTTATAACACGCCTTCTTTTTGTGGCCATTCTTTTCACAGTACCAGAATTTAACTCCCCTTATTTTAGCATTATTGACAATCTATATTATTTTACAAACTGAATTTAATTTTTTTACTCATTCAAAAATGTTATGGACTGAGTTAGAAACTCATTTTCCCATCATGCTTAATGGACACATATTTGTACTTACAAGGCTCATGAAAGACAGCTTCCACCTTCCTCATTAGCACTGTTTTTAATTCTGCTGTACTGCTCCACAGAAGGACTCTAGTTCTTTATCAGTTATCTTTCAGTTATCTTAATTTGCAGGACTCTTGTTAACCCAGTACTGGGTATTTCCACAGGGGGCTATAGATTTGACCACAAACCCCCACACTACAGATCTATTCCCCCATTTATATCTATCACCGAAGGTGACTGATACTTGTCATATTAAGGAGTTTAAAATGTTCATAAATATTAATAAAAATATATCAGTTCTGATGGCACAAGATTGGACCATTATGAACATGTCCTATCAGATCAGCTGATTATATAAACAAAGCACTACTAGTGGATGGTGCTGGATCAAGTGTGTGTTGAAAGGTAGAGAATTATTACATGTTACTGTCTTAATAGTTTTACATCTAGTTGACTAAGGAATTGTTTATGTATGAGAATTCCTCATTATTATCTTCATACGGTAGCTAAAAGAGGTGACAGGTTGATTGGTTGAGTCCTAGCTTAGTAGCTTGGCCATCATCATAGGCTTTTGTAGTCTGTAGGCCCAAATTCAAGGTGAAAATCTGTGAGGACAATCTTGTACATTGAGTTTCGTGAGGACACAAGTTTGAAATTTTTGGACATTATCCATCTGTCTGGATCCTTGTCTGTGTTTGCTATATATATACATCATCCTTTTGTCTTCAGCTCAACCTGTTATATTATGCTTTGCATGCTTGAGGTTTGATTCAGTGATAAGGATAATAACCTGACTGTTTCATTTTGTGTTCTTAATTAGTATTTTTTCGTTTTAAGTCTTTTCAGCATTTGTGTACCATTCAGCATATGTGTACATGTTTACAGCAGAAGATTTCAAATATAAATAAGATACTTATTTACAGCAGAATATTTCAAGTGTGGATAGGCTACATATCTACTTTAGAACATTTCAGGTGTAAACATCAGATCGATCACTATAAAGAGGAGAGTTGGAAGTGGTGCAAACAAGAGATGGTGAAAACAGCTGAGTGAAGCAGCAGCTAAGAGCTCAAAGCCAATAATTTCATTTCTCAAACCACTGAAAAACTCACCTTACCCAACAAACAATGCTACAGATAATGAAAACTCTGCAACTGCAACAGGTGATATTTCAATGCCAATACCTGAACATGAGGACAGTAGTCAAGAAGGAGATGTGCCAACATTAACAGATGCAGCAGAAGATCAAGAAACTCAAAAGCAACAGGAAGATATAGATCTTATGCAGCAAGAGCTATTCATGAGTACTACAGGTTTGACTGTGGCTGACATTGAAATTATTGACAAGAGCAATGCTTCAAATTAGTTGTTTTGAAATTCCAAGTAACGTTCGACAAGATGCTGATAATCATGCGATCTTCTTGTTTCACTGCATGGGATGTCCAAAACTAGATTGTCTGCATGGATTGATGGTGTTCAACCAGTTGCGCAACATTTGATTTCAGTGAGAAAGACTTTAAATGAGCTTGAATCTCTCAATCTCACTGCACAGGCTCAAACAGAACTTCAGTCTATTCAGAAGCACATGTCCAAATTTGAATGCATTCTGATGTCATCTTTGTGGATGAAGCTACTTACAACGATCCACCAAATTAATCTGGTAATTGAAGCAAGCAATGTTACACTTGATGTTGAGAGGGATAACATTGAAAGTCTTATCAATGACATTCAACAGATTCATGAACAATGTGATGCAATCCAGACTGAGTCCAAATTAGTAGCACAGAATATTGGTGTTTCATCTGACTTCTCCACCAATCGCAACTTACCTACTGCATCTGATTCCAAGCACCATTATAGGGTCAGTGTCTTCCTTGTCATCATTGATGCTGTTCAATCAGGTCTTACACATTGATTTGAGTCACTGCGACTAATTTGTACCCTTTTGGAGTTTCTTTGGCAGTTCAACTGACTGAGGAATGAAGATCCACTTTCTGCAGCTGAACAATTTCAGCAACAGTACAACAAAGAAATCTCAAAAGATCTCGGTGATAAGGTCATCTTCCTCAAACGAATATATTCCACAAACTTTAAATTGGATTGCAAGCCAAAGGAATTGCTTCAAGAAGTACTCAAACTTGGACTCTCTGGGGAATTTCCTAATATCACTATTGCATTGCATATTTTTATCAGTTTTCCTGCATCAGTGGCTTCATAGGAATGCAACTTCAATGTGTTGAAGCAGGTAAAGAACTATCACCATTCAACTATGGGACTAGAGCATTTGAATTGGCTCGCCGCGCTTAATATCAGCTGTGACATTGCACAAAAGCTAGATTTTTCCTCAATAATTAGTGCATTTGGACAGAAAAAGGCTAGAAAAGAATTTGTTAAATAAAAAAATTCAAATTATGTCTCACTCTTTTTTTGGTGCCTTATTTTGTTTTCATGTTTATTATGGCTAGGGCCTCAAAAGCTGGAAGTGGCCTGGGCCTCTCTGGACCTCTGAAAGGGCCTGGCTACAGGGTTAGAGAACACAGAGAGCTGAATATCATGAGAGGACTCTTGGGGTGTGTAGCAAGGACACTTGCACTGAAGACAATACCAAATTAATAAGATCTTTATTAATATGAATGAAAGAACACTAAATGCTATTAAACACAGAGTCACAAAGAAGTAATACAATTCCATGACCCCTGGTAGTAACATCTCTATTCTAAAAACTACTTAAGCTAGCATACTCACACCCTTCTCTGAAGACCTGGTTGTAGGAGACAGAGGACCAGACTTGTCTCTGGCATGCCTGAGGAACTAATGGTCCAGACTTCCCAAGTTCCCAAGGGATTCGGTTCGAGTGTTGAGTAGCTAGGCTGTATGGTGAAGCTGAGCTGATAGCTTGATAGAAGATAGGGAAAAGTGACCTCCCTACATGGTTGTTTGCCCTCTTATAGGGTCCAGGTACTGCCCACTGCTGGAATCTAGGCCCAACCTTCGATGCCCAAATCTTATTTCCTCACTCTCATAAATCTTTGGCTGCACTTACTCTATAGGTTAACATATTATGACATATATTCATATGTATTAATATAGATTATCTCATCCCCAAAACAGTTACCCTTGGCCTAACTCATGACTTCCATGTTCTGTGGTCTGCCCTGCAGTTACCAGTCTGCTGCAGACCTAAGGTAAACAGATTTAATTCTTTGTTCGGTGCCCCAAAGTTAAGAGGAACAACCGGTAGGCCATGTATGTATGCCAAAGGTTACGAACACTCATTCTGACTTGCTCTAGCTAATCATACAGGATACAAGCCTGTAGGTTACTTGCATTACAGCCAACTATTATGAATAACCATGAATAACTCTTATGAATACCATAAACTGGAATTCAGCATAAACAAAACCCAAGAAAACATTATGATTCACTAATAATAGGATATAATAGCAAAACAATATGAATCAGACCTATAAAGAAAACACATTATGCAATATATCAAGCTAGCAAACTAGCCCTATGGTCTAAAACTTCCAAATCTGTCCAGACACTTTGTAGCTACTGCTACAACCAAGTTTTCACTTCTACCTTCATATCATCCTTCAGTCTTTTCTGAGAATCCTCCAGTTCATGCTTCCTTGTGGCATGTTTTGAGTTCTACATGTGCCTCAGCTATTTATTCCATCTTAGTTCAAGAGGAATAATAACTCACAATTTCTCTCCTTTTAAACTGCCGTTTTAAGTTATTTGTATACTTATGGACAGATTCTACAAACCTTATTCAGTTAAGGGAACTACACATATGAATAAATACTACACATCATGAGTAATGGTTTCAGACTCCTCAGAATTTTTCTGTATAATTCAGATAAGTAAACCAAAACCACAGAAATCCCCTTAGAAGGTCTTTTGCACTGGGTGTCAGCTTTTTAGTGATATTATGTCTATGGAACAGATTCACAAAATGTGTGCACATCCTTCACGAAACAAAATTACCAAGTGGTCACAAAAATTAAGCTATTTGCCAATGTCCTAATTGTTAGCATAAGGAGTTAATCACAAAAATCCAGGGACACATGATCAGCCATTCTGCACCAGCATCATGGAGTACCAAGATAATTGTGTCTCTATCTGTCATAAAGTTTGTGAATGGTAATACTTAATTTCCTTAATTTCCCTACTCAGTTTATTGTTATATTTCAAAATCTCTAAAACAATCAAAAGTTCAACCAGATTTACCTAAAAGTTGGAGAGTGAGAAAGGGATCCAATTATGTATGAAGTATGTATGGTGGAATTGATCCAATTTTAATTATGGATTTATGTGGTTTCTTATTAGATCACAAAAGGGCCAACGCTATGTCAAAGAAAACATTTTGATTTTTCAGCATCTGAAAAACAATACAAACATCAAAAACGGTATTTATCGAAAACCCTCTTCACACGTACTCTTCAAAATGGGGAATCCGTGCCTCGTGAGTGGCTTCTATGTTCTCCCTCGACAGGGTCTGGTTTTTTTGTTTTGTGTGTTGATTGTTTGGAGATTTGTCCTCTCCTACAAGGGCATTTAGTGGTTGTGGCTTTAATGACTGGAAACATGATGCAGTTTGTGGTGTTGAGCACAAGAGCAACATTTGTCACAGAAATGCAATGCTTACCTGGATTTATCAGACACAAGCCAAAGGGCAAATTGATTCAGAACTGAAAAAAACAGTTTGAAACTGACTTGCTTATTGGAAAGAGGTCCTCAGATCGGCTGTTGCAGTTGTTATGTTTCTGGCAGAGCGAGAGCTTTCTTTCAGAGGAGATATTGAAACTGTTGGATCCCCCAATAGCAGAAATTACTTGGGCACCAATTATTGACTCAGTTTGATCCTTTTTTAAATGAACATATTAAAAAATATGGGAACACTGGTAAAGGAAGGCCTTCTTACCTTTCTTCAGTGATTTGTGAGGAATTTATAACTTTAATGGGACAAAGGATGCTTTCAGAAATAAACAGTCAGTTGCAAATTTCAAAGTACTTTTCAATTATTGTAGATTCCACTTCTGACATATCCCACACAGATCAACTTATGTTCATTGTCCGCTGTGTATTGCAAGAGGGACAGATTCAAGAGTGTTTTCTTAAATTTCTTGCAAGAACAAGTCAAACTGGAGAATCAATTTTGTAATTCAGTTTTGACAGTTTTGCAGAAGATGGACATTAACATAGCAAAAAGTTCTGCAATCACGAATTTGGGAGATAAACCCTTTAGTAGAGTGGTTACTTTGCACAACTCTCACTCTCAATTTCTTTGGAGTTATGAGCGTAAACTGCTGCTTGGAGGCAAACATGTTTTTTTCCTTTGTTCAGTCACTTCTTAATTTCTTCTTGAAATCAACTACTCACTGGCAAATTGTTACGGCAGGATTAGAGCCAAATGACAATAAGCGAATCGAGATGCTGAAAGCTCTTTTAGATACAACGCGGTATGTACATGACCGCACTACAAAAGCACTAGGGCTGAATTATGAAAATATTCAGGAATCTCTCTGAAAACCAGCCCATAATCCAAATCAGAACTCAAATACACATAACAATGCTTGATCACTGTTCATGAAAATGGGCAAGATGGAAATTGCTTTTCTTTTCAACCTCTGGAACAGTTCTGCAGAGATTTCAAGCAACAAGCCCTGCACTTCAGACTGTTGACCTTGACTTGCCTTATGCTGTAAAGTTGGTGGTCTCTTTACATGATTTTGTGGCTGGTCTATAAGTTCAGTTTGACAGCTTTGAAACTACCACTAAACAAATGACACCTTGAGTTTCTCAACAGCATAAATTGGAAAAGCACTGTGAACTGAAGCATAAAAAACAACAAGACGAGTCTGGAGAGCCGGGCTGTAAGTTGTCAGGCCAAGAGAAATTTTGTGTGGAGGTTTTCAATGTTGTTATTGATGAACTTGTTGTAGAGTTGCATCACAAGTGTGCAGCGTATGAACAGGTATGCGGCTACTTTGGATTTATGAACAATCTTCATCTATTTTCTGTATCAGAACTACATAATTCAACTCTTAAACTACAAAACAAATATATATTACTGACTTACAAGAGGATTTTGCATATAAACTAGTTCAATTTAGGAAGTTCACAAAAAGCGAGGAAGACAAAATGGCAAAGACACTACTTCACGTTTTAAGACAACTGAGTCTGCAGTCTGTGTTTCCCAATGTAGACATTCCTTATGGATTTTTTTGACACTGCCAGTTACTAATGCTGGCAGTTAGGGGAACAATCGTTTGCAAAACTGGCGTTAATAAAAAACAAGCCGAGGTCAAGCATGGATCAGATGAGACTGAATAATTTGACTCTAATATCAATAGTGTATGACTTGCTTCATCAACTGCATTTTAGTGACATCATCAAGGATTTCTCAGCCCTGAAGACCAGAAAGAAACTAATTTAATAGCTGTTCTAAGGTAAAAAGTAGGTTATTTTGAATTAACTTAACTATATTCTACATGTTTCAGAGTAGCAGCCGCGTTAGTCTGTGTCCGCAAAAAGAACAGGAGTACTTGTGGCACCTTAGAGACTAACAAATTTATTTCAGCATGAGCTTGTGAGCTACAGCTCACTTCTTCGGATGCATAGAATGGAACACACAGAGAGGAGATATTTATACATACAGAGAACATACTTCCACCTTTTCATGTTCTCTGTATGTATTAATATCTCCTGTCTGTGTGTTCCATTCTATGCATCCGAAGAAGTGAGCTGTAGCTCACAAAAGCTCATGCTGAAATAAATTTGTTAGTCTCTAAGGTGCCACAAGTACTCCTGTTCTTATATTCTACATGTTTTAAGACTGAAATGTAACCACAGAATGGCTTTATGTTCATTAAAAGTTTAGTATAGCATTAATAGCCTCAACGCCATAATTGTGATAATTTTGTTTTAAATTAGGAAAAAAGACTTGTATACAGGGGCCCCACAAAATCTAATAGCCCTGGGCCCACAAGAGAGTTAATCCAGCCCTGAGTTCAGGCTGCAGCTGAGGGTAGCTCCACCTCTGTGGTGGCGTGTAAAGACACTGCATGTGCAGTTAGCTCATGTATAAGCAGCAGTGTAGATGATGAGGCACTGTTTAGATGAGTAAAGTAAAGACTTGCCAGAACCATGGGTTTCTACGTGCTCAAGCAGTGTCTCCCACTTCTAAGCTGCTATTTTTAGCTGTGTTGTGTCTCCTTGCTTCCCCCCTCCCCCTCCCCCCACTGGAGCCTTTCCCTGCTGCAGTGAAAGACTCTGGGAACAGGGAGTTGCAGGAGCCTTTCCTGGCTGCAGGCTCTGGTGGAGGGAGGCACTGGGGAAAGCAGTTCCCCCCTGCCAGAGGTTTTCCCCGCTGCCTCCCTTGCCAGCATCTTTCACTGCAGTGTGTAACTATGTGTACCCTACTTGCTGCCACAAGTGTAGGCAAGGCCTGACTTTTAACTATAAACTCAATTCTGGCCTCACCTACAAAATCCCCACACAAAAATCACTGGCCTCAAAATGGTCAGGTTAGAGCTGATGCTGCGGTAGAATTCTCTACCAAATTTAATCAGAGCTGGTGAATTATGACACCCTGTAACAGGATATACTAGCTCTTTAACACAGGCCTCTGTCTCCAGCACTTCCTAGTTCCCGATTTCAACTCTGTACTGGAGCAGGCAGAGAACTGTAATCTGCAAAAGAGCTCAGAATGTAGGTGACCACAGGAAGGTGTGGCAGAAAAATACCTGCAGTATATACATAGCATTTATCTTTTATAAAGGGAAAGGAATAGGATCTGTTGGTCTTGAATCTGAAGGGAAGCCCAGTCCCTGAAACCCAGACAGAAGGAAGGGAAATTTTGGGAACAATGATACAGATGGATTTGCTATGGATAATCTGTGAATCAAGGAGACTTGGGAAGCAGTTTGGTTTATTTGGATGTTTGTTTGGATTTTGCCACCAGGTCTTAGCAAAAAGTGAGGGAAGTGGAATGAACCTTTAGCCTGACAGAATTGGGGCTTGACTATACTGTTCTTGTCAATGTAGACAGTTTGTACCATAGGCACCTTGAGGCAAGGAGGTTTAGTTTGGCTGGAGAGGTAAACAGATAACCTTCAAAGAATATGTAAATCCTTTACGTCCAAAAGGGAAATACTGGAACTGGAAATACGCTGGATGGAGGTGAAGGAAATGGCCTGCGACAAGGAAGTAAAGACGGGGCCGGTGCAACCATTTAGGCGGTTGCCAAGGGCACCAAGATTTGGGGGCACCAAAAAATGGCGCCCCCAATTTTTTTTTAAATAGTTGAGCAGCCGCTGCTGCTGGGACAAAGATGGAGTCTGAGCTGCCGGCGGCAGTGGCCGCTGGCAGCCCAGGGTGTCCCCTGGATCAGCGTGCTGCTGTGGCAGCCGGCAGCCCAGGGCCCCCCCTGGGTCAGGGCACCGCCCCGGCAGCCCAGGGGGTCCCCTGGCTCAGGGCGCCGCCGTGGCAGCCGGCAGCCCAGCGCCCCCCCTGAATCAGGGCGCCGCCACCGCAGCCGACAGCCCAGGACCCCCCTGCGTTAGTGCACTGCTGCGGCAGCTGGCAGCCCAGGGGGTCCCCTGGGTCAGGGCACCGCCGCGGCAGCTGGCAGCCCAGAGGGTCCCCTGGGTCAGTGCGCCGCAGCAGCAGCCGGCAGCCCAGTGGCCCCCGTGGGTCAGCGGGCAGCCGGCAGCCCAGGCCTCCCCTGGGTCAGGGCGCCGCCTCAGCAGCCCAGAAGTTCGGACTGCCCGCGGCGCACTGACCCAGGGGAATCCCTGGGCTGCAGGCAGAGGCTCAGAATCCCTCTCCCTCCCAGAGCAGGGGCTCCAGCCTATGCCATTTTTCTCGTTGCTGGCAGGGGCGCCGGCGGCTGGGCAGAGCTCTGCAGCTCTGCTTAGGGCATGTGGCAGGAGCTCTGCAAGGGCAGCCTGACACCAGGACTTCTGGAGGAAAGCGGGGGCTGCCACCTGGCTCAGCCTCCACGTCAGCCCCAGCGAGGGGCATGGAGAAGAAAAGAGCCTCAGCGGTGGTCTGGTGGAGTGGAGGAAGAAAGAGGACCCCAATGCTCATGCGTTGGGCAAGGTAAGCAAGTGCTTCCCCACAGCTTGGCCTTAGGTGCCTGTGCTCCTGCCCCCTTGGTCCTTGGCTGGTCCCTGCTGCTGCTCCCCTTGTGCCTGGATGGCTGGAGAGAACAGCAGCCTGCAGAGCTGAGCTGCCCCAGTGCCCCCAGGCACCCCCTGACCCCATCCCCCCCACAGCCCTGACTCCCAGCTCCGAGCCCAGTCCCTCTGAGCTGGAAACCCCCTCGACCCCATCCCCCCCACAGCCCTGACCCACAGCTCCGAGCCCAGTCCCTCTGAGCTGGAAACCCCCTCGACCCCATCCCCCCCACAGCCCTGACCCCCAGCTCCGAGCCCAGTCCCTCTGAGCTGGAAACCCCCTCACCCCATCCCCCTCACAGCCCTGACCCCCAGCTCCGAGCCCAGTCCCTCTAGGCTGGAAACCCGCTCACCCCATCCTCCCCACAGCCCTGACCCCCAGCTTCGAGCCTAGTCCCTCTGAGCTGGAAACCCCCTCATCCCATCCCCCCCACAGCCCTGACCCCCAGCTCCGAGCCCAGTCTCTCTGAGCTGGAACCCCCCTGAGCCCATCCTCCCCACAGCCCGGACCCCCAGCTGACAGATAATGTCCCTAACACAGTTATTGCTCTTCGCATCCTCTTGACTCTCTCAGTTTCTGTGGCCAGTGGTGAGCGAAGCTTCTTGAAGCTCAAGTTGATAAAAACATACGTGCGAACATCAATGTTGCAACTAAGACTTGTTGGGCTATCTACCTTGTCACTAGAACATGACATTGCTCACAGCATTGACTTGGAGGAACTTGTTTCTAAATTTGCTAAACTTAAAGCGCGGAAACATAAATTCTAAATTATAACATGTTACTCTGTGACCGCTTATTGTGTATAATGTATGTGAATTTTTTGTGGGGCGGGGGGCGCAAGATGGAAGTTTCGCCTAGGGCGCAAAATTTCCTTGCACCGGCCCTGAGTAAAGAGGACAGGATCTTAGACTGTGTGCCCGCTTCCTTTTTCTCTCAGCAAAGGGTAGGTGAGAGCTACCTTTCAACAACATTGTGTCAAAGTGGGAGCTTCCTACACGCCCTAAAAATAAAACAGTTAGTTCCAAGAGTCTTCTAATATTTTTGCTACTTTGCAGAAAACAAAACAGAAATGAGACAACATCTACAACTTAGTTTATTGGACTCCCCTACTTGATATCTACAACACAGCCACATGTGCATCATTTCTAGAGCATGTTGCTATTTGCTGGGTGTGCCCTAGAACTGATTCTGACTCTAACTGCATATGCAGTGAAACCTCAGAGTTACGAACACCTCAGGAATGGAGGTTGTTCGTAACTCTGAAAAGATTGTAACTCTGAACAAAACATTATGGTTGTACTTTCAAACGTTTACAACTGAGCATTGACTTAATACTGCTTTGAACCTTTACTATGCAGAAGAAAAATCCTGCTTTTAACCATCTTAATTTAAATGAAAAATGCACAGAAACAGTTTCTTTAGCTTGTTAAATCTTTTTAAAACTTTTCTGTTTTTTTAGCAGTTTGTTTAGCACAATACTGTACTATATTTGCTTTTTTTATTTGTCTCTGATGATGATGATGATGATGATTGCATAATTCCGGTTCCAAAATGAGCTGTATAGTTGACTGCTCAGTTTGTAACTGATGTTTGTAACTCTGATGTTCTTCTGTACTTGTTTTATAGTCAATTTCACTGTCAGGTTCAATGTTTGACAGACAGCAATGTTTGACAGACAGACAACAGCAACCAATCTCTCATGACAGAGATACCACTATATATCACATAGATATATGAGACACTCCTCAGCGAATTACATTAACATAATTTTGTAATAACATTTGCATTTCCCCCACAAAGGTTTATCCGCATTATTATATTCTAAAGGTAGTGTGTTTCTGTAAGTCTAATTATCTGCAATATGTGGAAATATATTTGGTAATCATTCTCAATTATATGCAATCACTTAAATACACAGGTGCAAAGCTACAAATAAATGCATGTTTGAATGCTATATCTCACGTTGATACAGGGCACTACACTGTTCTTTTATTTAAAAGTGAACTTACTCCCTCTTTGTTTTATGTTGTGTTTAAAACAAGGAAATGCAAAATGCAAAAAATCCTGCAAATGCAATATTATGCTCAAATCAGGAATTGCATAATTATAATAACCATAATGACAATGATTCTGCCAAATTTCATGTATATATTAAGGCAGACATTTTATAACTTATAGACTAATACATCATACTACCATGTATATGTGTGAATAGGATGAGCTATGTGAATCATAACTCAATTTCCTTACCTTTTGCGAGTTTAAGTTTCATAATATTCCTTTAACATATTTTTGCACTGTATAGTGGGTGTGTCTTTCCCTATTTGGATTGAACTTAAGGGCCCTTCTTAATGGTTTAATAATGGAAGGAAATATGAGACTGGAGCAATAAATCCATTTTCATTATATGTGTAATAGCTTGTGGCTGCACTTTCTTGCTCTTTCATTCATGTGTAGCTGTTATGTTTTTACGTTGATTTTCAAAGCTGTCTCCATTATGGATTATAACTAGCAGTGTGTAAAACATAAAAAATTAAAATTGTATATAGCTAGATTAATTGAAAAGGATAGAAATTATTAATATATTATTTGCATTATTGAAAAATATTTATGAGTTGACCTTAATTATACTCAGTATAAATAAAGGCCCATTAATCCAATGATAGTCCCTGCAATAAGTATTTTATTTCAAATTCAGGAAATGTGCCCAACAATTTTTAGGAGGAAATATTTAACTCATAAAGGCCTTTCTTAATAAGTTGCTAATAATATTACTACAATGAGAATTTGATGGAAGACGGACTGAGTAAAGGCTGAGTAAAGCTGTTATGATAGATCAGGTTTCAGTGGATCATATCCTATTTCATATGATGCAAAATGATGTGGTTTGTTTTGTTACGTGAGTTACACAAAGTCTTGGTTACAACAAAGGATAATTCTGAATCATATTGTTAAAACTACAATGTAGTTGTAAAAGGAGTTCCTGATTGAAACCTTTGGACATCAGTAAAGTCTAGTTTATATACAGAGTTGTACCAATGTAACTAAAGGTATGATTTTACACCAGTTTAGTTAAACCAGCACAGTTTTGTGAGTAGACACTCTTATGTCAGTTTAAACCTGGCGTATATTGGTTTATCTTATGTCAGTACATGTGCCGATACATGATGAACCAATATGACCAGTTTTAAACTGATATAACGGAGTCCACGCACAAAAGTTGCACTGGTTTAACTAAACCAATTTAAGTTAAGCTGGTGCAATTTCTAAGTGTAGACAAGTTCTTATTGGGACTGGAGATGGAATTATACTTTATCAGTCTCTCTGCTTTTAGCCTTTGCACATGGCATGAGAGAGCCACCTAGAAAATTGGGAACAGAATGATATTACAATAATACTGAAAAGAAAAATCAAGTTTATTTGAAGATGTAAAGTGTCCCTCATTTTTATTTTCAAAGGTTGTGTGATCATGATCCTACAGTCCTCCCTCTGTTTTGTAAGATGTAGGTAATTCTGTATGGAACATAAGAGATGGGAAATTTGTTATAACCAAACCAACAAGACTTAGATTTCTTATTTTGGACTGTATTTGCTATAGTTTTGAGGCATATCTGTAAGGCTATTATACTAATTATTTGAGGGATCTTCTTGTTTTTGAGTAATAACTATATACTGTATTCTGAGTGAATGGATTTTTGTTGGCAATTTATCATGGATAGAGTAGATCTGCTGCTGCAGGTATTGTTTGAGCACCTGGTGGACGTGTTCTGATTGACCATCTATCTGGGGGGTGGGGGGGTGATGGGCCGTGGATGCACGGTGCTGGATATCCAGCAGTTAGTACACCTCCTTACAGAACCTGGATATGACCTGTGAGACACAGTTTCTAGCAAGATAGTCAGGAAGGCCATCGAGGCAGCAGATGTGCAACGAGAAGGCGGGTGGTAGTTTTCACACTCAGGAGATTTGTGCCTGGTATAAAATGGGCCATTTTGGTGAGTGGCCTTCAGATTTGGGTAGTTCCACTATAAAGTCAAGAGCTATTGCTACCGGGGCTGGAAAAGGGTCTTGGATGGCATTTGGAGGCCACAAGGTCTGCTCGGGAGTGGTTTTTTTTCTAGCACAGTTGCCACAGGATTGGACATCATCCCACATGTGGCCACCATAATAAGTGTGCCACAGCATGCAAAGTCTTGAATTGTCCAAAGTGACAATGTGTCATGATATATGCACAGAACCTCTTCTTAGAGGAGCATTGGGGAATGTAGGTGGCTGTTGACATGAAGGTGGTTACTGACCCAGAAACAGTGCTGTAAGGTAGTACTTGGGAGACCCTCCTTGGATGAGGTTACTAGTTAAAAAAAAAATTGGAAGGGCTGCTGGACATATGCTAAGAAATTCTAGGGCTACAGATCCATAAATTAAATGATGTTGTTTTAATACATCAGGTGGCGATTCTTCAGGGTTTAACGGATTCTATATAATATTCCCCTTTCCATGAACGGTCTTGCTTTACTTGTTGCACGGATGGTATGTGAGTGTGAAACTGAATCTTAAAAAGACTGAGGCTCAGTATAATTGACCCTGGTTTAGTGCCTTGGCAGATCATAGGTATTCTAGATTCTTATGGTCTATTAAGACTATGATGGGGTGTTTGGCCCTCTCAACATAGTGTTATCTTGTCTCAAATCCAGCCTTGATAGCAAGTAACTCCTTGTCTGCTATTTCATAATTATGTTCGGCTGGAGTAAGGTTTTTGTGAAAAATACACACACGGGGCCTCATTCTTTGGGGTAGTACTACCATGTTGGTGACATCAGAGGCATCAGCCTCAAGGATCACGGGTTAGTCAGGATCGAGGTGGACCTTCACTGGGACAGACATGAAAGCTATATTCACACATTCAAAGTCTTGGCAGGCCTCTGCAGGCCAGTGAAATCTAGCAGGTTTACAGAGGATGGCAGTTATTGGGGTTGCAGCCTCTGAGAAATTTGGAATAAATCTTCTGTAAAAGTTGGCAAACTCCATGAATTTTTGGATATCTCAAATGCTCTGGATTCTGTCCAATCCCAAATTGCTGATACTTTCTGATAATTCATCCATAGTTCATCAGATGACAGGATGAACCCCAAATATTTGCATATCTGATCAATCATCTGTCACTTTTCCAGTTTTGCATGCTACCTCTGCTGGTGCAACTGTATAAGAGCTTCAAGGGCATTATGGTTGTGGCTTGCTTGATCACTGGAGTAGATTAAAATATTGTCAAGATATGCCATCACCCACTGGTCTACAATATCTCCAAACACATCTTTGACAAGGTGGTGGAAAGTGGCAGTGGCACTGATGAGTCCAAAGGGCATTACCAAATATTCAAAGTATGCAAACCTAATTCTAAAGGCTGTCTTCCACTTATCCCCAGTTCTGATCTGAGTACAAAGGGGGACAGAATGAAGTGCTAGAGTCTCTTTTTCTCTTCCCACTCCATCCCCAACCACCATCTCTGTATTCTGGTATAGAGCTATTAAATATATCCAAATAAATGTAAATGTATGCAGATGTATGCAAATCTATAATCCATTCGTTTTCATTCTGAGAATGTTGGAAAGTATGGACTACTTAAAGCTAAGCATGTGCATGATTGTTCACTGGATCAGGCCCCTAGGTTGTAGGTAGTTTGGGGTAGAGACTGCATCTTTTAATTTATTTGTACAGCTTCGTTCACAATGTTGTCTGATCTTGATTGTGGCCTCTGGATGCTACTGCAATATAAATATTGAATAATAGGGACACACCCCAGGACAGCTGAGACAGAAATACAAAACCTTTTTCTGCTTGACAGCATTTAAGTGTTTTTATGTGAGTACTAAAACCTATCAAACAGATAACAAAAAAAATAGAGTTTAGTCCAGACAGACAATTTCAACTAATTCTTATATACAGATGCACTATTGCCAACCCAAAGTGTTAACAAATCATGAATTAGACCCCAGAAAATCACAAGATTGACTTGGAAACAAACAATATATTTTAATTTCTTTCTACTTGCTTTCTGATTTTTGAATCTGTAGGATATGTATTTACACAGTTTTCCCCACAATTATGATGGTCAGAAACTTTTTTTTTAAATAAAAGCAAGATTCTCACATAATCAGGTAACTCCAAATGTTGGGGTTTAAAAAACACACAAAACGATTTCTGAGTTGGCAAAACTGTCAGACTATTGGACAAATGAGCTCTGAAAACACACACTAAAAACATGGTGGCTGAAATAAATTTAAAAGGTGGTATGTCTGTCAGATATTAAATGGTTGATCATATGGCAATGTTGGCTGTGCACATATCTCTCAACTTACCAAAGCCCAAATATGGAACGCAATGCGTAACCAAGGACCAAAATGAGGGACACAATAATGCATGCTATACAGTTTAAAGGTTGTGGAATTCCTTTATTTAGTGTAAATCAGTAGTTCTCAACCTTTTCAGACCCCTGTCTCTTCTGTCCCTACTGTGGACAGTATTGCCAGCATCACTAACCCGAGGATGGGAAGCCCTACCCATAGGAACCCTAACCCTAGCTCCAAGTGCCCTACCTATAGGAACCTTAACCCTAGGGCAGGGCGCCCTACCCATAGGAACCCTAACCCTAGCTCTAAGTGCCCTACTCTTAGGATCCCTAACTCTAAAGTGGGAAGCCCTACCCATAGGAACCCTAACCTTAGTTCCAAGTGCCCTACCCTTACGAAAGCTAACCCTAGGGCGGGAAGCCCTACCCATAGAACCCTAACCCTAGCTCCAAGTGCCCTACCCACAGGAACCCTAACCCTAGCTCCAAGTGCCATACCCTTAGGAACCCAAAATCTAGGGCGGGAAGCCCTACCCATAGAAACCCTAACCCTATCTATAAGTTGTGATGATGTTGTTCTGGCGGGACCCAACTGAGAGTGCCATTTCAGGACCAATTGCTCAAAAAGGACAGTCACAGCCCAAGGCTGGGGTTTTTCCACCTCTAAGGCGAACCACACCAGCCAGACAAAAATGACTGGTTTCACCCCACTGGCTAACCACAAGTCACACAAGCAATTTCCTTAGACACTCCAGTCTCCCAGTATCACCACCAGTGCCACTTGTCCTGGGGATGAATGGCTATGAAAACCAACACTCCAATAAAAAAAAACGGTTCTCTCGATCCCAAAGAATCAAGCCTCAGAACCAGGTCAATATACACATCAGATCTTAACCACAAATCACGCTGTTGCCAATCCTTTAGAATCTAATATCTAAAGGTTTACTCATAAAGGAAAAAAGGTAGAGATGAGAGCTAGAATTGGTTAAATGGAATCAATTACGTACAATAATGACAAAATTCTTAGTTCGGGCTTGCAGCAGTGATGGAGTAAACTGCAGGTTCAAATCAAGTCTCTGGAGTACATCCCCAGCTGGGATGGATCATCAGTCTCTTTCGTAGAGCTTCAGCTTGTAGCAAAGTCCCTCCAGAGGTAAGAAGCAGGATTGAAGACAAGATGGAGATGAGACATCAGCCTTATATAGGCTCTTCCAGGTGTAAGAACACTTCTTTGTTCTTACTGTGGAAAATTACAGCAAAATGGAGTCTGCAGTCACATGGGCAAGTTAGACTCATAGACTTTAGGATCAGAAGGGACCAATATGATCATCTAGTCTGACCTCCTGCACAAAGCAGGCTATAGAACCCTACCTATCCACTTCTATAACAAACCCCTAACCTATGTCCGAGTTACTGAAGTCTTCAGATTGTGGTTTGAAGACCTCAAGCTGCAGAGAATCCACCAGCAAGTGACCCGTGCCCCACGCTGCAGAGGAAGGCGAAAAACCTCCAGAGCTTCTGCCAATCTGCCCTGGAGGAAAATTCCTTCCCGACCCCAAATATGGCGATCAGCTAAACCTTGAGCATGTGGGCAAGACTCACCAGCCAGCACTCAGGAAAGAATTCTTTGCAGTAACTCAGATCCCATCCCATCCAACATGCCATCACAGACCACTGGGCATACTTATCTGCTGGTAATCAAAGATCAATCGCCAAAATTAAGCTATCCCCTCATACCATCCCTTCCATAAACTTATCAAGCTTAGTCTTAAAGCCAGATGTGTCTTTTGCCCTCACTACTCCCCTTGGAAGCCTGTTCACCCTGCTGAGTTACAAGGCGTATCTGCCTCCTCTCAATGGGTCAGTTGTGTAGCTGATGGTCCTTAATAGGCCATCAAACAGGCTAGGCAGAGCTAATACCAACTCATCTGGGATTTTTCCCAGAACTACAGCACAAATTTGAAATACAGACAGTATACAGCCAATACTCATAACTTCAACTACAAAATGATACAGACATACAGACAGCATAATCATAACCAGCAACCCATAACCTGGTGTTAGACACCTTATATGACCCCCTTTACATAAGATTTGGTGCCACTGTAGGACCTTGGTTGCAAACCATGTTCTATATGGTCCCACTTTATATCAATAACATCACACAAGTGCTCTACACTTAGGAACCCTAACCCTAGGGCAGGAAGTCCTACCCATAGGAACTCTACCCTATCTACAAGTGCCCTACCCATAGGAACCCTAACCATAGGGCAGGAAGTCCTACCCTTAGGAGCCCTACCAATAGGAAACCTAACCCTAGCTCCAAGTGCTCTGCCCATAGGAACCATAATCTTAGGGTGGGAAGCCCTACCATAGTAACCCTGACCCTAGCTCCATATGCCCTATTAGGAACCCTAACCCTAGGCCGGGAAGCCCTACCCATACAAACCTAACCCTAGCTCCAAGTGCCCTACTCTTAGTAACCCAAATCCTAGGGCAGGTCGCCCTACCCTTAGGAACCCTAACTCTAGGATGGGAAGCCCTACTCATAGGAAACCTAACCCTAGCTCCAAGTGCCTGACCCATAGGAACCGTAACTCTAGCTCCAAGTGCCCTACCCTTATGAACCTTAATCCTAGGGTGGAGAGTCCTATCCATAGGAACCCTAACCGTACCTCTAAGTGCCCTAGCCTTAGGAACCCTAAGCCTAGGGTGGGATACCCTACCCATAGGAACCCTAACCCTAGCTCCAAGTGCCTGACCCATAGGAACCGTAACTCTAGCTCCAAGTGCCCTACCCTTATGAACCCTAATCCTAGGGTGGAGAGCCCTATCCATAGGAACCCTAACCCTAGCTCCAAGTGTCCTACGCATAGGAACCCTAACCCTAGCTCCAAGTTCCCTACCCATAGGAACCTTAACCATAGCTCCAAGTGCCCTACCCTTAGGAACCCTAACTCTAGCTCCAAGTGCCCTACCCTTAGGATCCCTAACTCTAGGGCGGAAAGCCCTACCCATAGGAACCCCAACCCTAGCTCCAAGTGCTGTCACCATAGGAACCCTAGCCCTAGCTCCAAGTGCCCTACCCATAGGAACCTTAACACTAGCTCCAAGTGCCCTACCCTTAGGAACTCTAACACTGGGGCGGGAAACCCTACCCATAGGAACCCTAACCCTAGCTCCAAGTGCCCTAACCTTAGGATCGCTAACCCTAGAGTGGAAAGCCCTACCCGTAGGAACCCTAACCCTAGCTCCAAGTGTCCTACGCATAGGAACCCTAACCCTAGCTCCAAGTTCCCTACACATAGGAACCCTAACCCTAACTTCAAGTGACCTACCCTTAGGAATCTTAACCCTATGGCGAGAAGCTCTACCCATAAGAACACTATCCCTAGCTCCAAGTTCCCTACCCATAGGAATCCAAAACCTAGCTCTAAGTGCCCTACCCACAGAATCCCTAGGAACCCTAACCCTAGCTACAATTGCCCTACCCATAGGAACCCTAACCTAAGGGTGGGAAGCCTTGCCCATAGAAACCCTAACCCTAGCTCCAAATGCCCTACCCTTAGGAACCCTACCCCTAGGGCGATAAGCCCTACCCATAGGAACCCTAACCCTAGCTCCAAGTGCCCTAACCTTAGGATCGCTAACCCTAGAGTGGAAAGCCCTACCCATAGGAACCCTAACCCTAGCTCCAAGTGTCCTACGCATAGGAACCCTAACCCTAGCTCCAAGTTCCCTACACATAGGAACCCTAACCCTAACTCCAAATGCCCTACCCTTAGGAACCCTACCCCTAGGGCGATAAGCCCTACCCATAGGAACCCTAACCCTAGCTCCAAGTGCCCTAACCTTAGGATCGCTAACCCTAGAGTGGAAAGCCCTACCCGTAGGAACCCTAACCCTAGCTCCAAGTGTCCTACGCATAGGAACCCTAACCCTAGCTCCAAGTTCCCTACACATAGGAACCCTAACCCTAACTTCAAGTGACCTACCCTTAGGAATCTTAACCCTATGGCGAGAAGCTCTACCCATAGGAACACTATCCCTAGCTCCAAGTTCCCTACCCATAGGAATCCAAAACCTAGCTCTAAGTGCCCTACCCACAGAATCCCTAGGAACCCTAACCCTAGCTACAATTGCCCTACCCATAGGAACCCTAACCTAAGGGTGGGAAGCCTTGCCCATAGAAACCCTAACCCTAGCTCCAAATGCCCTACCCTTAGGAACCCTACCCCTAGGGCGATAAGCCCTACCCATAGGAACCCTAACTCTAGCTCCAAGTGCCCTATCCATAGGAATCCTAACCCTAGGGAGGGATGCCCTACCCATGGGAACCCTAACCCTAGCTCCAAATGCCCTACCCTGAGGAACTCTAATCCTATGCTTTGAATCTCTACCCATGGGAACACCTTCCGTAGCCCCAAGTGCCGTCTCCATAGGAACTCTAACCCTAGCTCCAAGTGTCCTACCCGTAGAAACCCTAACCCTAGCTCCAAGTGCCCTCACCATAGGAACCCTAACCCTAGCTCCAAGTTCCCTACCCATAGGAACCCTAACCCTGGCTACAAGTGCCTTACCAATACGAACCCTACCCCTAGCTCCAAGTGCCCTACCCTTAGGAACCCTAACTCTAGGGTGGGAACCGCTACTCATAGGAACTGTAATGCTAGCTCCAAATGCCCTAACCTTAGGAACACTAAACTTACGGTGGAAAGCCCTACCCACAGGAACCCTAACCCTAGCTCCAAGTGCCCTACCCACAGCAATCCTAACCCTAGCTCCAAGTGCCCTACACTTAGAATCTTTAACCCTAGCTCCAAGTGCCCTAACCTTAGGAAACCTAAACTTATGGTGGAAAGTCCTACCCATAGTAACTCTAACCCTAGCTCCAAGTGGCCAGCCATAGGAACCCTAAAACAAGCTCCAAGTGCCCTACACTTAGGAACTCTAACCCTAGGGTGGGAAGCCCTACCGATAGGAACTTTTCCCCTATCTCCAAGTGCCCTACCCATAAGAACCCTAACCCTAGGGAGGGGGCCCTACCGTTAAGAACCCTAACCCTATGGCAGGAAACCCTACGCATAGGAACCCTAACCCTAGCTAAAAGTGCCATATCCATAGGAGCCTTAACCCTCGCTTCAAGTGACCTAACCTTAGGAACCCTAAACCTAGGTCAGGATGGCCTACCCAAAGGATCTCTAACCCTAGCTCCATGTGACCTACCCATAGTAACCCTAACCCTAGCTCCAAGTGCCCTACCGATAGGAACCCTAACCCTAGCTCCAAGTGCCCTACCCTTAGGAACTCTAACCCTAGGGCGGGAAGTCTTATCCATGGGAACTCTAACCCTATCTCCAAGCGCCCTACCCATAGGAACCTTAACCCTAGGGTTGGGCACCCTACCCTTTGGAATCCAAACCCTAACTCCAATTGCCGTACCCTTACGATCCCTAACGGTAGGGTGGGAAGCCCTGCGCATAGTAATCCTAACCCTAGCTCCAAGTGCCCTCCCCATAGGAACCCTAACCTTAGCTCCAAGTGCCCTACCCATAGGAACCCTAACACTAGGGCGGGGCTCCCTACAATTAGGAACCCTATCACTAGCTCCAAGCGCCCTACCCTTAGGAATCCTAACCCTAGGGTGAGAAGCTTTACCCATAGGAACTCTAACCCTAGCTCCAAAAGTGCCCTACACTTCAGAACCCTAACCCTATGGCAGGAAGTTCTACCCATAGGAACACCATCCCTAGCTCCAAGTGCCCTCCGCAAAGGAACCCTAACCCTAACTCCAAGTGCCGTACCCTTAGGAACCCTAACCCTGAGGCTGGAACCCCTACCCATAGGAACCTTAACCCTAGCTCGAAGTCCCCTACCCTTAGAAACCCTTACCCTAGGGCGGGAAGCCCTACCCATACGAATCCTAACCATAGCTCTAAGTGCCCTACCCATAGGAACTCTAATTGTAGCTCCAAGTTCCCTACCCTTATGAACCCTAAACCTAGATCGTGAAGCCCTACCCATAAGAACCCTAACCCTAGCTTCATGTACCCTACCCATAGGAACCCTGACCCTAGCTCAATGTTGTCATAAACAGATAGCTAAGGGTTAACGTCTCTTTCACCTGGAAAGAAGTAATCTGAACCACCTGACCAGAGGACCAATCAGGAAACAAGACTTTTTCAAATCTGGGTGGAGGGAACTTTGCGTGGGAGTCCTTTGTTCTGGTCTTCTGCCTGTACTCTCTCGGCTATGAGAAGTGATTTCTGTTTCCTGCTTTCTAATCTTCTGTTTCCCAGTTGTAAGTACCAAAGATCAGACAGTGATTTATATGTTTTTTTGTATTTACATGTCTATAGTTGCTGGAGTGCTTTGAATTGTATTCTTTTTGAATAAGGCTGTTTATTCAATATTCTTTTAAGCAAATGACCCTGTATTTGTCACCTTAATACAGAGAGACCATTTTTATGTATTTTTTCTTTCTTTTTATATAAAGCTTTCTTTTAAGACCTGTTGGAGTTTTTCTTTAGGGGGGAACTCCAGGGAATTGAGTCTGCAGCTCACTAGGGAATTGGTGGGAGGAAGAAGTCGGGGAAATCTGTGTGTGTTAGATTTACTAGCCTGACTTTGCATTCCCTCTGGGTGAAGAGGGAAGTGCTTGTGTTTCCAGGACTGAAAATAGAGAGGGTGGACTCCCTCTGTTTAGATTCACGAAGTTTGCTTCTGTGTATCTCTCCAGGAACACCTGGAGGGGGGAAGGGAAAAGGTTTATTTCCCTTTGTTGTGAGACTCAAGGGATTTGGGTCTTGGGGTCCCCAGGGAAGGTTTTTGGGGGGACCAGTGTGCCCCAAAACACTCTAATTTTTTGGGTGGTGGCAGCTTTACCAGGTCCAAGCTGGTAACTAAGCTTGGAGGTTTTCATGCTAACCCCCATATTTTGGATGCTAAGGTCCAAATCTGGGACTAGGTTTATGATACATGTGCCCTACCCTTAGGAACCCAAAACATAGGGCGAGAGGCCCTACCCATAGGAACCCTAACCCTAACTCCAAGTGCCCTACCCATAGCAACCCTAACCCAAGCTCCAAGTGTCCTACCCTTACGAACTCTAACCCTAGGACGGGAAGTCCTACCCTTAGGAACTCTAAACCTATCTACAATTGCCCTACCCATAGGAACCCTAACCCTAGGATGGGAAGCCCTATCCATAGGAACCGTAAGACTAGCTCCAAGTGCCCTACCCTTAGAAACCCTAACCCTAACACGGGAATCCCTAGCTATAACAACCCTAAACCTAGCTTCAAGTTCCCTACCCTTATGAACCCTAAACCTAGGTTGGGAAGCCCTACCCATAGGAACCCTAATCCTAGCTCCATGTGCCCTACCCATAGGAACCCTAATCCTAGTTCAACATGCCCTACCCTTAGGAACCCAAAACCTAAGGAGGGAAACCCTACCCATAGGAACCCTAACTCTAACTCCAAGTGCCCTACCCATAGCAACCCTAACCCAAGCTCCAAGTGCCCTACCCTTATGAACTCTAACCATAGGATGGGAAGCCCTACTCTTAGGAAACCTAACCCTAGCTACAATTGCCCTACCCATTGGAACCCTAACCCTAGGGTGGGAAGTCCTACCCATAGGAACCCTAACCCTAGCTCCAAGTGCCCTCCCCATAGGAACCCTAACCCTAGCTCCACGTTCCCTACCCTTAGCAATCATAACCCTGGGGCAGGGAGCCCTACCCATAGGAACCTAAACCTTAGTTCCAAGTGCCTTACTCTTAGGAACCCTAAACCTAGAGCGGGAAGCCCTACACTTAGGAACCCTAACCCTAGCTCTAACTGCCCTACCCATAGGAACCCTTCCCCTAGCTCCAAGTGGCCTACCCATAGCAACCTTAATCCTAGGGCAGGGCACCCTACCCATACGAACCCTAACCCTAGCTCCAAGCACCCTACCCTTAGGAACCCTAAACCTATGTCTAGAAGCCCTATCCGTAGGAACTCTAACCCTAGCTCCAAGTGCCCTACTCATAGGAACCCTAACCCTAGCTCCAAGTGTCCTACCCTTATGAACCCTAACCCTAGGGCGGGAAGCCCTACCCATAGCAACTATAACCCTAGATCCAAGTGCCCTTCACACAGGAACCCTAAGCATAGCTCCAAGTGCCCTACCCATTGGAACCCTATACCTAGCTCCAAATGGCCTACCCTTAGGAACCCTAACCCTAGGGCAGAATGCAGTATCCATGGGAATCATAACCCTAGGTCCAAGTGTCCTTCACATAGGAACTCTAATCCTAGCTCCAAGGGCCCTACCCATAGGAACCCTAACCCTAGGGCGGAAATCCCTACCCACAGGAAACCTAACCGTAGCTCCAAGTGCCCTACCCTTGGGATCCCTAACCCTAGGGCAGAAGGCCCTACCCATAGTAACCAAATCCTAGCTCCAAGTGCCCTCCCCATAGGAACCCTAACCCTAGCTCCAAGTGCCCTATCCATAGGAACCCTAACTCTAGCTCCAAGTGCCCTACCTTTAGGATCCCTAACCCTAGGGCCGGAAGCCCTACCCATAGTAACCCTAACTCTAGCTCTAAGTGCCTTCCCCACAGGAAACCTTACCATAGCTCCAAGTGCCCTTCCCAGAGGAACCCTAACCCTAGGGCAGGAAGCCCTATGCATAGGAAGCGTAACCCTAGCTCTAAGTGTCATACCCTTTAAGAACCTTAACCCTAGGGCAAGGCGCCCTACCCATATGAACCCTAACCCCAGCTCCAAGTGCCCAACCCTAAGAACCCTAATCAGGACATCAAGAACCTCCAGTCAGACCCCGAGAAGCATGAAAGCAGCTTTTAAAATAATTCATTTTGATTTTCCCTTGTCTTTCTGAGTCTCTTAGGTATAGTTGCTTCACATTTTCAAAGTTCTTCAACAACCATAAAAACTTTCTATATGAGAGAGAGAGATAAATGAGAGCTGAGATTCTCAGACTGTCAACAGCGGAAGCTTGTCCCTGCCCCTTCCCCAAGTTTTGCAATAAAAAAAATTATTCAATTTGGCAATACTCTGAACCTCCTATTTTATAAGCTGAAACCCTCTTCCGTTTTGCTACGTTTTGGAGGGGGAGAGAGGCCCTCAGATTGCCACCCGCTGGTGGAAATGACTTTCCATCAATTCAGCCTAAATGATCCTTTGCAGGTGATGTAAATAATTGGTCCCCTCGGGTTCAGCGCTGCGTGCGACGCGGGGTGTGTGTGTCTGCTGTCCCGCACTGTAGCTAGACCATGAAGGAGGGATGTCGCTTTATCCTTGTTGGTCTGGAGCATCGTCCCCCCACGCACC
Source organism: Gopherus evgoodei (assembly GCF_007399415.2). Classification (NCBI taxonomy): domain Eukaryota; kingdom Metazoa; phylum Chordata; order Testudines; family Testudinidae; genus Gopherus; species Gopherus evgoodei. Next base: position 95,684,846 of record NC_044322.1, on the reverse strand, counting down.
TTTTCCCGGAGGGGGCGGGGCGAGTTAACTGGCCCGAAGACCGGCCCTTGGAAGAAGCAAGGAGCAAAAAGTCCCCGCCTGACCGCTCACGTAGCCCGTGAGCCACGCCCCGCCTCTCACGCCAGCCCCACTCCTAGCGCCGCGTACTCGCTCTGAGGAGCTGCCGCCTGTTTTAGCCACGCTAGTCCTGCGGATGGCTGCTCTGATTGGTCCCCTGGGTGACCAATAGCGCAGGAAAGCGCATCTCCGGGCCAATGGGAGCAGGGTGCCGTGCTCGGAGGCGGAGCTATTGTATGAACCAGAGGGGTAAGGGGCGAGAGGTCAGAGAGGAGCGGGGCTGTTGTGGGCTGGTCTCTCGGTCGCTTCACTCTCCTGCGTGGCAGCGGCCCCCTGCTCCGACACCGAGTTGGCCTTGCCGATGGCGGCGGCCGCCGCGGCGCTGCCGCTGCTGCTGTGCGCGTGGCTGCTCCCGTGCGGGGCCCTAGCCTCCCCCAAGGCCGTGACGGCCCGTCTGGCGGCGAAGTGGCCGGCGACCTCCCTGCTGCTGGAGGCGAGGTGTGTGCGGGCAACACGCTTCCGCGCCGCGGGGCCCGGGAAGGGGAGCGGCCGCGGCATGTGGGGCACTGGGGAGTCCTGACTTCAGCGGGAGACTCTCTCTCGCTCTCCGGTGCCGCTTCCCCCTCGAGAGGGAGGACGAGGCTCCCTGTAATACGAGTTTTGTCTTGAGCGGTGCAAGTTTTTGTGAGTGTCGAGTAATTGTGGGTGCTCCTTTTGAGACACCTCCGCCTCTCAGTAGTAACCTCAATTTAGTAGTTATTACGGGGAAGAAAAAAAGAGGCTATTCCCCTACTGGATCAGCAATATATTCTGTTCAGTCCAGTATCCTCTTTCTGATAGATGCCAGTATGGGTGGGTGTTTTAGAGGAAGGTGCAAAATGTGATTATTTGCCTGCTTTTCTTGCCCCACCCTTTTGGAAGAAGCATTTCCTAATTCAGGGGTCGGCAACTTCTGGCACATGGCTTGCCAGGGTAAGTACCTTGGTGGGCTGGGCCAGTTTGTTTACCTGCCATGTTGACAGGTTTGGCAGACCGTGGTTCCCAGTGGCCGTGGCGGTGCCAGGAAGCCACGGCCAATGTGTCCCTCAGCCCACACTGCTTCCTACCGCCCCCATTGGCCTGGGACAGTGAACTGCTGCCAGTGGGAGCTGCAATCGGCTAAACCTGCCGACGTGGCCAGTAAAGAAACTGGCTGGGCCTGCCAGGTGCTTACCCTGGTGAGTCGCGTGCCAGAGGATGCCGACCCCTGCCCTAATAGTTAATGATTGAATTAAGGCCTGAAACGTTGACTGTGGTCTCTAAGGCCTGTGGTCTACACTGGGCGGGATCGATCTAAGCTATGCAACTTCAGCTATGAAAATAGTGTAGCTGAAGTCGATGTATATTAGATTGACTTACTTAGCGTCCTCGCAGCGTGGGATCGACGGCCGCTGCTCCCCAGTCCACTCTGCTTCTGCCTCTTGCACTGGTGGAGTTCTGGAGTAAACAGGGAGTGTGTTTGGGAATCGATGTATCATGACATCGATCCCCAATAGACTGATCATTTCCTGCTGATCCGGCAGTTAGTGTAGACATACCCTTAATTGAGATATATCTGCCCTAATACTTCCCACTGTCATAGCAGTTCACATCTTTAAGGAGCATACATGGATGCTGTTGGCTATTTATATAGTGCTATGGTTGTATGAGTTAACAAACTATATCATTTTCAAAGTATAGTACATAAAAGTTGTTATATTTTCCCCTACTCACATGTTTTACAGGTCAAATTGAGGAGCAACAACCAGCTATTAGATAAGGTTTTCACTTCCTAGCTCAGAGATATCTACATAAAGCTGACCCCCCCCATCTTCCTAGTAAAATAACTTTCCCCTCCCAAATGCAGCAAAGGCATATCAAGTAAAGGGTGGATAAATGTGTATAGTTTTAATATTACTAAAACAAAACCAACACACTTAAAGTGATACTGTTAGCTTGAAATCTCCTCAATTTCAAAAAATGAGTTAAACATAGTTTCTAGTACTATATATATGCCCTTTACAGCCTCTATCACTAAATATGGATTTACAATTGTACTTTCTCAGTTTTATAACTTTTATCACCCCTCTTGCTGTGTGAAAGACTCACATAGCAGTCAATTCATCAGTTTCCCCTTTCTATGTACATTTATAGCTCTTCATCTATAAACATTGGAAGCAAAGTAGCAAATTTTCAGTTGATGTCCTTTTAACAATAGAAGTGTGATTAGAAAGAGTGACATTAGTTAAATTGAGAGGACTTTAGTTCTTTGCAATAAAACCAATAACTGTCTTCCACTATTGTGGTGGTAACAAACTATCCATCTTTAAAGGCTCTGTGTAGATTGGAGACCACCTGTGGATCTCCAGCTAGGTTATTGTCACTGATACAGTTTTGTAACTAATTAAATATTCTCAACTGATCAAATGTGCATTTTCATTTTTGCAAAGCAAATATAGAAAAAATGTATGTGTTTAATTGCATATGTATATTCTGTATGTTGACATGTATGTGAAACAAAAATAAAATATACTATAAGTTTCATCTATTCCTGTAAAAGGTGCTAATCTACCTCTATCTACCTGCTGATTTTACTGTGCAGATCTGATTGCTGAGCTTGAGTCATACTGAAAGCATTTGGTTCTGACTTTTAAATTAACTGAAAAAGATACAACTAGGTCAGTGTTCATTATTTTACCATAGAAGCTTGCAAGACTATAGTTAATATTTAGAACTATTATGTTGCTATATAATTTCAAAGTAGCATAGTGTAGATTTTTACTGTGCTGTACACTTAAACAAAAATCACATATGGACAAATTAATTTAATTTTTTTTTAAACAGTGAATTTATTGCAGAGGAAGGTAATGAGAAGTTTTGGCAGTTTTTGGAAACTGTACGAGAATTAACAATTTATAAGAAAAGAGGTAAGTAATTAAAAAGCATGTTTTAATCAGACACTACCACCTTGTACTAAATATAATTGTAATCTTCTCATTAACACATTAACTTCAGTTATGCAAAGACTCACTCTTCAGCTGCTCCTTGGTAGAGGCTCTTTTGCCACAGTGACAAGATCTTATTTTGTTCAAGTGCATCCTCTTTACATGACTGCTTAAATCACGTTTTGGCTCCAAGTTTAGCTGCCTGAGCACACAATGCTGCTAAAGACAATGTCTAACATTGCCTAGCCTGTCTCTCTGATATATGGTATGATGTGACCTTGAGATCATTGAGAATAGTCAGGATATTTTCCTTTTGGGGAGGTTTCTACTCCGTGTGAGGGCTCTGAAATGGAGCTTATTCAGGAAATTCAAGAGGTACAGGAGTGCAAGAAGGGAGTCTTATTAAGAAGGGTTTCTGCTGATCCCAGATGCCTGTGGTGAAGCTAGTTGTTGGACGTGAATATTTACTCTAGAAACACCAATTTCTATGAAAAAAATGTTACACTCTGCAAGAGTTATGAGTGGTTTCTTTTGCCATTGGGTGTCTCTGAACTGAATATCCTGAAGTGCTCAATCATTAACCAATTAGACTCACATGTTCACAAAACATAATGATTATCATTTATATAAATACTGCAAAATTGATTAGTATTTTTTCCTTTTAATTTTATTATTTTAGTTATGCATAATATGAAAAGAAATAAGGGGCAGATTTACAGCTAGTTGAATTCCAAAGCCCATTTAAAAAGTAGTTGAATTAAAACCCTCTGATCCAGCCTAAGTAAGGGGCTGTACTGTCCCAGGAGCAAGACAGGAACAGTTTGTGACTGACAGTCCAAGTCAGCTGAGAACATCACTATATCTTCTATTAAATATAAACAAAAAAACAAATGTAACAAAAAAGCTCTATTTTCCATTTCCTGTCAAAGGATTTTCTTTAACTAATTACACTAAGATTGAATTGCATCTTTTATTTAGATGTGGTAGAATTACTTGTACAACTTGAATGTTAGTACTACCTATTAAGTCAAAAGTCCCCAAAGTGGGATGCAACCCCTATCAGACCTGTCCCTAGGCTATAGTGAATCTAGGTGACCTGCTTTGGAAGGCCCTGTGCTTCATGAGGAGGTGGGCGGGGAAGTGAGGTGAGCGAGGAGGAACCCCCCTGACAATCTCTCCTCAGCGCTTCCTGCCTGCTGGCAGGCCCCACCAGTCAGTGCCTCTCCCTCCCGCCCCGTGCCTACTGCCAATCAGCTGTTTTGGGGTGGGGCCTTGAGGTAAGGGGTGGAGTAGGGGCAGGGCCTGAGTGAGAACACCTCTGGAAGAAACTTGGTGCCTATGTCCCATGCTTTGCCCCCTATGGGGGTGTGGAGGAATGTTTGGGAGGATGTGGTGGCCCTGGTCTGACACGGTATGGCTGTCCTTATGTCTCCTGCTGCTGCCCCAGGAGCTATGGCTCCACTCCTGGCCCTGGGCAGTGTGTGTGCAGACAAGTAAGGGGAGGCATGACCCTAAAGGTTTAGGGACCACTGCATTAAGTCATGGGGAGAGGAGGACAGATGCTGGGAAAAACAAAGGCATTGTCAAAAGCTTTCAAAATCAGTCATGAAATGTGTGTAAGAATACAATAAATGGAAAAACAGGAGACGCTACACAACTCATTTTTTACATCCTTCTGGAAGAGGAGATGAAAACTGAAGATCCTAATTTACAGGAATTGAAGCCGCACTAATTAATAATCATTGGTGACTAAATGTAGATATCTGTTGAGCATAAATCTGAATCCATGTTTAGCTATATTTATCACTTAAGTTATATAGAGAACAGTTGTATGACTGAGGATGTAGAGAGGGAAAACTGTATGTATATAAAGTATGGCTGGTGGATTTGCATCCCAGCCCAGTGGCAATTACTTATTAAGAGTGTTGGAGAACTAGGCAAGATAGTACAGGATTAGAAAAAAACACAAACGTGGAAGTTTTTATTTTTAAAAGATAAAAAGACATAAGTCATCTGGTAAGTCTAATTTTAAAACTTGGTAAGATGATAGAACTGGTATTGAGAGAGAAATCATTATAAGAGTAATAGAATCAATAGCAGTGAGGAATTTGGGCACAAATTAAAAATAATGCCTGAGAAACTTTATCATTTTTGTATGTAATTAATTACAAAGTTAGTGGATAAAAAAAGGATTCAGGCAGAGCAATGTGTATGGAATTTGGTGAAACCTTTAAGTGATACATTGAATACAAGTGTGTGACAATAAGTATGCAAAATGGCTGGGGCTTGAGCAGGGATCTTAATTTTCTGTGATTAAAAAAAGAACAAAATTCTCTGGAAAAAAATTAAAATCTGTTTTTCCCCATTAAAATTAAATGTTGAACTTTAGTTTCCCTAGCCAAAGTACATATAGGTGTCAGTTTAACACTGTTATATTTACAATTTTTAAGCACGTTCAAAGCCTACCAGTGCCATCAATCATAATACAATTAATAGAATTGCTCTCTTGCCGTCCAGCTCTGAAGGTAAGCCCGCTGTCAGCAGTGCTGCTGGCAGTGGCGCTGCCTTCAGCTCTGGGTGCCCAGGCAGCAGCAGCCACTCTCCATGCCACTACCACCAGCAGTTTCTCAGCCTCCCCAGAATATGTTCTGTGCCCCCCAGTTTGAGAATCTATAGAATAAGTGACACTGGTACTTGATGTACAATTTAGTAAATAGTTAATGTTTATTCACAAAATATAAAAGCTAAAGATTCTCTGCAAAAATGCAAATTCCATGTTTTTCCACAGCAAACATTTCTAGGCTCTTTGGACATGAGTGATGTCCTTTGACCAGTTTTCCAGCCATGTAACAATAAACAAAATGCATTGTATTAAGTCAGAGGAAAATATCCTGGCAGCGCAGGCAGATATATTGCAGATCATGTCTGCTGCATCTTGACACCTTCATTCTGTGATCTGGAAAGAGGGGTAAATATATTACATCTGACACTTTGTGTAATGTAGATTTGGGCTGCATATATATAGAGTTGTCATATCATAGGACAGATGTATTAAAACAATTTAAAGATATGTAAGATTGAAAGGGTTAAAACTTGTTACATTTACACCTCAACATTTTTAAATCTCTAAAAAGTTAGTGTGGGAGTACACATTTTGGGTATGCAGTCAGTTCCCCCCGTTACATGGCAGTATTGCTTTTTATCCCTAACTACTTTCATCATCCATTCAGTCTTAAACTTGCCACTTAAATCTTAAACTTAATAGAGCAATAAAAACTGAGTCACTTTTTCCTTGAAATAAATTTGCAACATATGTCACACAGATCACTAACATCAAAATTATTCACTATGGTTAGGGGACTGGTTATGTCTTCAGCGTTAAGTGGGTGATTAAGTTCTTTTCTGGATTGTGGCCCTATTTACTACTAAACAATACACACACTTGTTACATAGATGTCAATCTTCCATATTCAAGGCAGAATATTGTGCTCCTGCAATTTAATACAACCAATTTGCCAAAAAAAAAAATATTCCAATTATGTTATTTCTAGAGAGAGAGAATTGATGAAAGGTCAAGCTAGTGTACCACCAGCAGTAGATACACACTAGTCTGGGAATCCCTGTTGTAAATGACAGATTTGGGTTTGTGATGGAAACAGAGAGGAGAGACTTTTGTGAGGAGTTACTTGATACTTTGTTAGTTGGCAAAGTCAGGTTTCTTAATCTTTCAGGCAAATTGCAAACGCTCTCAGATCTTTTTAGGCCATTTGGGCAGAGTAGTATTGATGAGGGTTGAAAATATGCTATATTGAAACGAAAGACTAAGAAACTGTATTTCAAGAGATGCACTTACTGCCATGCTGATTTATTGCTTTAAATGCATGTTCGTGCTGTTTAGCCTCTCTGACTTTTGTTACTCCATAATCAGCACCTTTACCAGGTCCAGAAAGGAGCATCAGAATTTCTTCCAAGCTATGCTGTTGCAGGAAGCATTACCAGCTAAACCTTCCAGCACTGAAATGCAAGGATCCAGAAGGTCTGGGAGCATAGGTGCAAACTTCCTCAGTTCCTGGGGGGTGCTCAACCCCCATTCTGCCCCAGGCCTTGCCCTAACTCCACACTTTCTCCAAGCCCCCAACCCCTTTCCCGCCGCAGACCCCAACCACTCTGCTCACTTCCCCACTTCTTTCTGCCCTCATTCCTCCTCCCTGCAGTGCCTCCTGCACGCCACTGAACAGCTGATCGGCAGGGTCTGCCAATGGGTGTTGAGCACCCACTATTTTTTTTTTCCATGGGTACTCCAGCCCCAGAGCACCCACGGAGCTGACAGCTTTATCTGGGAGGGCAGACCCAGCTCCAACCCCCTGATTGGATTAAAAAGCTTACCAGAGTCCCCGTGCAGATGTCGGTCTCCTTTTCTGTAGCCAAACTTCAGGGACCAGTCATAATGATTCTGCATGCATTGGATCCTCCTGAACATAAACACTTGATGTGACAGGGACACTTACCTCTTGTAAGTGCCTCCTACTGACTTGGTGGAATCCTGCACTTTCCCTCTACTCCTGGCACTCCCTGTCAGCTGACAACCTAGCTAGGTAACCTCCAGCCAAGTCACAGAGTCAATATGCATGAGTGAAACCCTTCTGAGGTACTCATGTCCAAAATAAACACAAACAAAAGTCTTCCAATTCTTTGACTCAAGCAGGATTCAGCCCCTCCTTCCTAAGAATGCCTTCTCTCTTCAGCTCCTCTTGTGCCCCTTTAAATCTAGCCCTTTTCTTTGGATTCTAGTAAAGAATCTTGTTTCTCTTCTGGTCTTAGGCCACTTCCTCACTGGCTGGTAGAGGGCCCCGGCCTACCCACTTCTCCAGGTCCCAACCCAGAGACCCTGTAAACAGGACCTTGAATGGGTCCCACTTGATCCCATCACTTCACCTGTACCTTAGGGTTACAGTCCTTGGGTTTTCTCCATCTGTTTCCTGCTTGAACAGGGTCTCTCTGGGGCCTCCTTGTCTGTAGAGTTCAGTCATCCAACTCTTCTGGTGCCAGCTAGGAATACAGCTCCTTTTAACTGAGCCGGCTGGGCTCTGATGGCTGCTTTCCTGCAGTCTTTCTATTGGTAGCCAGGAAGGACTCAACTTCACTGCTTTTTTCATGGAACGGGCTGTGGCAGGACCACAAAGCCACCAGGAGGGGGCCTCAAAGGTGCTGGTACCTCTCACCACATTTGGCCTCATAGATGTTGGCCTCTGCTAAAAGAGGCAGTCCTCAGGAACATACCCCATAAGGATCTGGTACTTCTTATTTTGTGCACCGAAGTCAAATCATTACACTGTGGCTCAAGTCATAGCAATAGCAATGGGTTCATATTGAGAGCCAACACCTTAATGTGGATTATTTACACCTACACAGGATTATAAATCATCGAGTTTCATACTTGAAGCTGATAGCACACATGATGCATTCCTGGATCTACAGTTACTGTGGCTCAGGTTCATTGAGTTAAAACCCCTGGAATGTCTCCATTTGGACTTGCCTTTGGATTGGGGGCCCCTTATGTTGCATTGGTTGTTATCCTTGGTAATTAAAGATAAAAGGAAGAAGAATAAGGCAGTGGGATTGGTTCTTTCTTCTCTTTGTCTTGGAAAATTAAAAAAAACAAAACAAAACAAGAAAGCCTTACAAGGCTAAACCCATTTCTTTAGCTATGCAAAACACCTTGCAGAACTTCCTGTTTTGGTGCATAATTGTGCTCAAGGAAATTTGTCTCACCCCTTTCTGCTTTTCATTTAACTAAGCCGTTGTTGTCACCCTTGGAAACTTCCTCATACCAGGCCTTGGATCCACACTTGAATCCAGAATCAAACCATAACCAAATTGGATGACTTTACTTGCCTTTCTTGTCCCAGGGAACAGATCAGAAAGCTTTATTGGGATTCTCAGTTCCAGCCTTTCAGATAGGGAGGGTGGGTTCACAAACCTGTGGATTATGATAGGGAACTCCTTTCTTGATATTGGCAGGACTGGGAGGCACTACCATGGGCAGTGTGGCCATTATAACTTTCTCATAGGTATTACTTTGTGTTTAAAAATGCTGAAGAAAGGTAACCACAAAAAGAATGGTCTCCCAGAAGGGTTTGAGGGAAAGGTCTTGTATGGGAACTGTGCTGCCCAGATCTATCACTCTCACTGGTGCTGCTAAAGGAACTGTCTCCTTTACTTGTCCCGAAGTCATTGTCTGAAGAAGAGCAACCTGGGCCTGTAAAATCTCTGGACATAAATAAGAATCTTGATGTACAAACTTCACCCGATGACAGTGTAGGTGCACCATCTTCTTCCTCCCCACCAGAAGATATGCACTAATTTCATGAGCTCAAATTAAAAAAAAATAGCTACTACCTTAAACTTTCTTTTGGTAACCTTAGCGGAAACCAAACTCTTGGTTTTTTTGATATTCTGGGTTCACCTTTCAGCAGTAAGTCTATTTTACCAGATCTAGATATTTTATTAGAGCTGGCAAAATGTGTTTTAAATCCAACATGTGGGATGGCAATTTTTAAAGCAGAATAGTAGATTCTGAGGTGAGAAAGGCCCATTGTTATCATCCAGTCTCACCTCCTGTGTAATACAGGCCATAAAACTTTCCCAAAATAATTTGTAGTGCATGCCTTTTAGAAAAAACATCCAGTCTTGATTTAAAATTGCCAGTGATGGAGAATCCACCATGACCCTTGTTATACCTTGTTCCAATGGTCATTTACCTTCACTGTTAAAAACATTTGCCTTATTTCCAGTCTTAATTTGGCTAGCTTCAGAGAAAGGTATAACACAGTCCAGCCATTGGATTGTGTTTTATACCTTTCTCTGCTAGACTGAAGAGCCCATAATTAAATATTTGTTCCTTGTGTAGGTACTTAGACTGTAATCATCACCCCCAACCTTCTTTTAATAAAGCTAAACAAATTGAGCTCCTTGAGTCTTCCACTATAATGCATGTGTTCTAATCCTGCAATCATTCCTGTGGCTCTTCTCAGAACCCTTTTCAGTTTATCAACACCCTTCTTGAACTGTGAGTTCCAGGACTGCACACAATATTTCAGCAGCAGTCACAGTAATGCCAAATACAGAGATAAAATAATTTGTTTATCCCACTCGAGATTCCCATGTTTAGCCGTTTTCGTTACAGCATCACACTGGAAGCTCATCTTCAATTGAATATCCAGCATGATTCCCAAATCTTTTTCAGAGTCACTGCTTCCTGGGATAGAGTCCCCCATTCTGAAAGTAATCCAGATTGCATTCTGTCCATGACTTGTCCTCTTCATTATTTACCACTCCCCAAGTTTTTGTGTCATCTGCAAACTTTATCAGTGATGATTTTATGTTTTCTTCCAGGTCATTGATAAATATGTTAAACAGCGTAGGGCCAAGAACCAATGCTTGCAGGACCCCACTAAAAGCAAACCTGCATGATGATAATTCCCCATTTAAAATGACATTTTGAGACCTATCTGTTGGCCATCTTTTAATCTATTAACTGTGTGCCATGTTAATGTTATATCTCTTTTTCCTTCAAACTGTTGTATGGTAGCAAGTCAATGCCTTACAGAAGTGTAAGTAGATTATATCAACACTGTTATCATCAATTAAACTAGTAATCTCATCAAACAGATATGAAATTAGTTTGATAGAATCTATTTCCATAAACCCCATGTTGATAGGCATCAATTATATTACCTTCCTTTAATTCTTTATTAATCAAGTCCCATATCAGCTGCTCCATTATCTTGCCTGGAATCAGTGTCAGACCTGCAGGCTGATAGCCATGTTGGTCATCCCATCTACCCTATTTAAATATCGGCACATTAGCTTCGAGTAGTAGTATCCCTATGGGTGCTCCACTATAGGTGTGTCTGCACTCCTGAACTGCTGTTTGGAAACTTCGGTAGCAGTCTGTCCCACCCGCACATGCGCTACTCCTCGCCTGCCACGAGGCTTGCCAGCATGCACAGGTATTCCCTCTTCAGTTCCTTCTCAACCACTCCTGGCTAGAGATTAACAGTCTTTAGTTTTGTAAATTGTATCTTTCCTTGAAGCCTTTTCCTTTGTTACTTTATTTGTTTTTTGAAGAAGGAGAAAAGAAGAAAGGGTTTTCCTACCACCAACTCTGGCTCTCCAGCTTCAAAAAGTGCTTCATTTGCAAGGAACCTATCTCATTGACTGACGGACCCTCGCTTCTTGGGAGAAAAGCACAATCCACAAAAGTGTGGTTGGTGCCAGCAACAGAAACCATGGGCTAGGAAAGAGAGAGTTAAGGCTCAAACTCCTGCTCATGGAGTCAGCCCTTCATGCCCCAAAGTCCCGGCAAGAACTCTCAGTGCAACCTTTTTACTTTGAAGGCAGATGATCCCAAGGAGACGAACCAGTCGTTCAAGACCACTACGAAAGGGTCTGTGAGTCCCCATAGCAAGCCCTGAATGAGCTGGAAACAATTTCCAGCTCTGTTGGTATTGGTACTGAAGGCACTGAAGCTGTCTAAAGCTGGTACCCAGGTCATGCCTGGTACCAAGCCAACAGAATATGTTGGTCTGCCAAAGACCCGATGGGTATAGGCAAAGAAGTAGTGGTACCTCAGAGGCGTGACAGCCGTGGAAGATCCACTCTGGGCAAGGGTACATTTGCATGGACATCGGCACTGGCACAGACCCTGGTGCACATGACACCAGCAGACTATATGGCTAGGGTTGCATCTCCGACTCCATTGTTACAAGCTTCTCAGCACCGACAAACGCCACTGGTACCGATGCCATCCACACCACCTGATTCCTGGTGTGTGACAGATCTCTTGGTGTTCTATACACCGGACTCACCCCTGTACTAAGTTCTCCAAGAGCATTGGACTTGCTGACATCTCCCTGCCGCGCACTGCCTTTCTCATCATCGGAGTCGGAAAGTGAGCAAGAGGACTTGGGTTCCCACTGGTCTTACTCGTCATATGGGGCCTTATTTCACTATCGGCACCAGTTATATCGTCCACCTGACCCTCGACTTCCATGGTTTGGCCAACTGTGGTACTTGCCACGGGTCCCCTATCCTCAGTGGCTGTACTGGGACTCTTGGCAGACTCAGAGGCAGCAGGCCTCCCAGGCCCCTAGTATGACATACCAACAGACAAGGTGGCATCCTCCTTCAGCTGCAGCTTCAAAGGCTTCAAACCTGCAGCTGGGGAAGGAAGTTGCGGCAGAGGAGGAAGATGTTCTTCAAGCTCATTTCTGGTCATCCTCAGATTAGTGATGATACCTGCTCCGCCATCCATGGTTGATGATTTTAAATCATTCCAGGTCCTATCTCAGAAGGTGGCAGAAGCCCTGCAAATACAGTTGCAGGAAGTGACTGAGCCTCACTACAAATTGATGGACATTTTACACTCTTCTGCCATTGTGGCCCTCTCAGTTAATGAGGCACTTCTGGACCCCACCAAAGTCATATGGCAGACCCCTGTATCCGTCCTGCCAGCATGCAAGTGGGTGGACAAAATGTATTACATCCTGGCAAAGGATACAGAATTTCTCTTTTCCCACTTGCCTCCGAATTCCATCATTGTGAATGAGGTTAATTCTAGGGGTCACCAGCAGCAGTTTAAATCCTCCACAAATGACTGAGATGGGAAACGTTTGGACCTGTTTGGCAGAAAGGCATATTCATCAGCCATCCTCCAGTTCCGTGTAGCAAATTACCAGGCCTAACTGGCAAAATAGGACTACCAGAACTATACGAAATTCAGTTCCTTTATTTAATAACTTCCGGACTCCCATAAAGATCAACTCGGCCATAATCAATGAAGGTGGCCTTAGTTGATGGCTAAAACGTCCCTCTAGTCTGCATTAGACGTGGCCAACATGGCGGTACGCTCAATTTCCATGGCCTTTGTTATAAGATGGGCTTTGTGGCTGCATTTGTCCAGCTTCTGTAAAGAGGTCCAAACCACAGTGGAGGACCTTCCTTTGGAGGGGACAGAGTTATTTGCTGAAAAGACTGACATCTCTTCACACGTTGAAGGATTTGCGGGTGACTCTTTGATCCTTAGGTATATGTATAGAACTGGAAAGGACCTTGAGAAGTCATCTAATCCAGTCTTCTGCTCTCATGGCGGGACTCAGTATTATCTAAACCATCCCTGACAGGTGTTTGTCTAACCTGCTCTTAAAAATCTACAGTGATACAGATTCCACAACCTCCCTAGGCAATTTATTCCAGTGCTTAACCACTCTGACAGATAGGAAGTTTTTCCTAATGTCCAACCTAAACCTCCCTTGCTGCAATTTAAGCCCATTTCTTCTTGTCCTATCGTCAAAAGTTAACAAGAACTTTTTTTCTCCCTCCTTCTTGTAACAATATTTTATGTACTTGAAAACTGTTATCATGTCCTCTCTGTCTTCTCTTCTCCAGACGAAACAAACCCAATTTTTTCAGTCTTCCCACATAGGTCATGTTTTCTAGACCTTTAATTGTTTTTGCTCTTCTCTGGACTTTCTCCAGTTTGTTCACATCTTTCCTGAAATGTGGCACCCAGAACTGGGCACAATACTCCATTTGAGACCTAATCAGTGGGGAGGAGAGCGGAAGAATTACTTCTCGTGTCTTGCTTACAACACTCCTGCTAAATACATCCCAGAATGGTGTTTGCTTTTTTTGTAACAGTGTTACACTGTTGGCTCATGTTTATCTTGTGATCCACTATGATCCCCACATTCCTTTTTGCAGGACTCCTTGCTAGTAAGTCATTTCCCATTTTGCATGTGTGCAACTGATTGTTCCTTCGTAACTGGAGTACTTTTCATTTGTCCTTATTAAATTTTATCCTATTTACTTCAGACTACTTCTCCAGTTTGTCCAGATCATTTTAAATTTTAATTCTACCCTGCAAAGCACTTGCAGTCCCTCTCAGCTTGGTATCATCCACAGACTTGATAAAGCTATTGAACAGAACTGGACCCAGAACTGATCTCTGTGGGACCCCGCTTGATATGCCCTTCCAGCTTGACTGTGAACCACTGATAACTACTCTCTGGGAATGGTTTTCTGACTAGTTATGTACCCATCTTATAGTAGCTCCATCTAGGTTGTATTTCCTTAGTTTATTTAGGAGAAGGTCATGTGAGACAGTATTAAAAACCTTACCAAAGTCAAGATATACCGCACCTGCAGCTTCTGCCCTATCTATAAGGCTTGTTACCCTATCAAAGAAAGCTATTAGGTTGTTTTGATATGATTTGTTCTTGACAAATCCATGCTGACTGTTACTTATCACCTTACTATCTTCTAGGTGTTGACAAATTGATTGCTTAATTATTTACTCCATTAACTTTCTAGGTATTGAAGTTAAGATGACTGGTCTATAGTTCCCCAATGTCCTTATTTCCCTTTTTATAGACTACATTTGCTCTTTTCCAGTCCTCTGGAATCTCTCCTGTCTCAAACATCTCTTCAGTCAGCTCCTTGAGCATTCTAGGATGTATTTCATCTGGCCATGGTAACTTGAAGACATTTAACTTGCCTAAGTAATTTTTAACTTTGTTCTTTCCTTATTTTAGCCTCTGATTTTACTTCATTTTTCACTTGCATTCACTATGTTAGACATCCAGCGCTACTGACATTTTGGTGAAAACTGAAATAAAGTCATTTAGCACTTCTGCTGTTTCCACATTTTCTGTTTTTTTTTCCCCCTTTCAATTAAGATAGGCTTTATCAAAGCTTTTATATTACATCTGCTAGAAGAGTTAGTGAACTTCAGGCTCTTATGATTGCAACCCCCATATAGAGCCTTTCACAAAGATAAAGTGGTCTTCCATTCGCATCTGAAATTTTTCTCAGAGGTGGTAAAAGCATGTAACCACAACCAGTCCATAAACTTGTCAGTATTTTTTTTCTAGGCCTCACTTTCAGTGAAAGAAAAGATAGCAGTTCACCATGGATGCTAAGAGAGTATTAGCCTTATATTTGAATAGTTCTAAAGCATATAAGAAAATCACCTAGACTGCTTTTCTCGTGTGGGGAAAAGAATAAGGACCAGGCATTCACATCTCAGTGCCTTCCTAAGTCTATTAGACTCTATTGAATAGTGTGTTAAACACTCCACTATTCCTCTTTCAGGAGGTTTTGGAGCACTCTTGTTCAGGGTGAAGGTTGTTTTGATGGCCTTCCGTAGACATACTCTCATATTAGAAATTTGTAGAGCTGGCACTTGGAACTTGAGTCATACTTTTACAAAATGTTATTCCTTTAGGTCTGGCGTAAGCCAGATGAATAATTTGATAAAGAAATATTATAATCTCTATTTAAATAGGATCCACTGTCTGGAGGGACGAGTTGTGATTGCCAAACTCCCTAGAATGGGAATGTGCAGAGGCCATCTGAAGAACTGAAGGTTACTCTCCTGTGATGAGAGTTTGAGATGAACCTCTGCATATTCACATTCCATACCCACCTTCCTCTCTTCCCTGGAGTCCTAATTTGAACTTTCAACCTGAGGAGCAGTGGAAAGAACTGAGATGGTTGGTATGCTACACCCTCTTTCATAGCTTTGCTCTTCAAACACTTGGCGTTGCAAAGGGAGGTGCACGGGGCATGAGAGCAGTTTAATGGGCATTGCTGGTCTAAAGTTCCACTAGTCCAAGCTGCACTGATAGTGCATCCCAAAAACAAATGTGCAGAGGCCATCTGGAAGAACTCCATGTACAGGTGAGTAACCGTATAGCTTGTATAAAATGTTTTAGAACAGCACAAAGCACAAAGAGCCTCAGATTCAGAAAAAAAAATGAAATAAATGAATACAGTATGAGCAGTAAGTGAAGCTATATAAGGAAGCATTATTGCCTTTCTTGTCCTAAGTGGATTTTTCAGTTCCTGAAAATGGTGAATTAGTTCACACTTGCAGCTTTTTTTCCCATTGATGTGAGGCTTTTAGTTTTGCTGAGTAAAACAATTCACCAAGTGAGACAGTTCAGATCCTTTTGTGTTCCATTGGTAATCAATACTGGTGTAATATTTGCATATTGCCTAATGCCAATGGACATGCCATACTATTTGAGGCCAAATACTAAAATCTTCCCTGTATTGTTTTTAACAGATTCAGAACATTCTTATTACAACTTAATCTTGAAGAAAGCAGGACAATTTTTATCCAATTTGCAGATCAATCTCTTGAAGTTTGCTCTTTCCATAAGGGCATACTCACCAACTGTTCAGATGTTTCAACAGGTATGTAAAATTAGCTGATATATTTGGTCTTCTGAAATGTTTGATAGCTGTACTTTGAAGTAAATCATGTAGTCTATAACATCTGTAGAATGTAATAGACATTGTTTGGAACCAAACATGATGCATGTTATAAATAGGTTATGTTATAATGTACTTTATAAAAGCATTGTATTAAGTTTTGAGGAAAAGGTGTCCATGTTTATGGAATAGATAGTTTTTTTTGTTTGTTTGTTTTTAAGGAGAGTTTTGTTGAATCTGTTTTTACGTCAGAGCTCAGGCTTATTTTCTTTACTGCTTTGGGAATGAAGACTTTTTGCTCTTCACAATTTAAGCTTTCCCCAAGTAGGAAAATCTTTCCTGTGGTTGGCATTCTGGATTCATTGCTTAGTGGGGTTTTCATTTCTATCCCACTCTATAGTTTGGACATTTTTAGGACAGATAGAGCACTGTCAGGTCTCTACCTCCTTCCATTGCTGAGAAGGGGGGAGATAGGAAATGAAGTACATACTCAGATCATTCATATCTCATGTCACCAGCCTAAGCTTATACTTCCTCCTGTTGTTCTCCTGTAGCAGTGCTGCTTTCAAGGTATGGAAAGAAATATCTGAATGGGATCCTCAGCTGTCTCCTAGTTTAGCTCTTTGGCAACAAGTTCATTCTCTAGTGATGGTGGGTCAATTCAAAAGCCATTTTCTTCATTTTTTTTCTTGCTTTACTTTGTGAAAGTAAAGCTATTGCTGTAGCTGAGAGAAGGTAGGAGGAGACCCGAAGTAGGAGGTAATTAAAAAATATCCAGAGACTTGGAGGACAGAGCTCCAAGAAGAATTATGGAATAGGGGTAAAAGACAAGGAAAAATGAATAACAGATGTGAACTGTTTAATTTTGAGGGTAGTATTGTATTTAATTTTCTTTTGCCTACTTATCTCTCGCTGTTCATTAGCATGGCAGCCAACAACTCAAAAGTAAAATCCCTCCTTCTCTGAATACATTCCACCAATGCAAAGTTTGTGAAAGAGATCTCCCCGCCTACTCTCCCCAAAAAGATAAAACAGTAGATGTGAATATTTGTTCTTTAAAATAAAAATGGATTTGGTAGAATGTTGCTCTGTTGAGAAAACATATGTTTATATGGTTTTATTTTTTTAATCTTTTTAATTATTGTCTTCACATGTACCCAATTTTGAATTTATCTAATTAAAAGCACAACTTAATAGTAGCTGATGAGTTATTTTAATCAGAGTCGTGCATTAATTTTAAGTTATAGTGCAATTAAAGCAGATTGGTTGTGTGTAATTGTTGAAATATTAAGATTGCAGCTGATGAACCTCCACCAGAAGGTTGCAGTGCATTTGTGGTTATTCATGAAAAGCGCACCTGTAAGACTAATGAAATTAAAAAACTTCTGAAGAAGGCAGCCGAGAGGTAAATATAATGTATTGTCTTAAGGAAAAACATATTATTAAAGAGGAAAATGTAATATTGCACTACAAAAACTTCAAGTATCTTGAAAGCGCACACTTATCTGATTTGTTTTTTATGAAGCAAATAAATCATGCATTATGCTTCAAGACTTCATCTATTAATAATTTGTTATTTTGAAAAGTGTGTTATTGTTGATCTTGAAATGTTATAAATATTTACTGTTACAAGAAATTAACCAAACTGTGAATCCAAAATATTATGTTAAAAAAAACCATAGGGCTGGATTCATCCAGCCTAATGCAAAGAGACATACTTTGCATTTCACTGAGTTTCTGTGAGGGGAAGATAGAGTAACAGTATTTAAACCTTTTTTGACTCACCCAAACAGTTAACAAAAAGTTGGGTGCTAGCGGGTTGTTTCAGTTAGGAGGAAAAATGGATGATGGAATCAGGCATTTTTATGCAATCCTGTTTCTTTACAAAGAATGTACATGAAGTCCCGTTTTCCTGAATAAAGCAGGAATCAAACAGCAGGAGACAGTTTATTTTCTGTATTCTTAGTTCCAAGCCCCTTTCAAGCCAGCACTTATCTCCAAAAGAGTTGCTTTTTATACTTTACCTTGAACTAAGAGCAGCTGTTACACCTACCAGCTTCAGCAAGGTTTAATCCAACGCATAACATTACAGTGCACTCTGTTGGAGCTCATCAGCCAATACAATGAATCAGTGTTTGCTTTCATTGTACTTCTTCCCCTATCCAGTCAGTGCCATTCATGTTTTGGACTGCTGGACCCCTGGTAGCCATTCAGTGGAGTGGAGATTGTGACAGCTTTTCGCTGATATAATCAACCTTCCTCCCAACCCTGCTAGACTTCCCTCCTTTGGAGGCCTCCTGTAGGATCTATGACTGCAGAAACCAGCATAGTCCTTGGATCAATCTAGCCTGTAAGGTCAAATCTGTATAATATGTCAAAATCATTTACTAAATATGTGTGTAGAACTAGCGAAAACAATTACACTTAACACGGAGAAAATGGAAAGTAATTTATGTGCTTTCCAAGACCTGTGTTTAGTGTTTTGGATATTTTCCTGGAATGGTCATTGCCATCATAACTTTGTGAAGCAGTGCAGGTGATACCCTCAACTTCTTTGTAGAGATAAGTGGAGCTGAAAGACACTCCTGCAAGGCACAAATCCAGGACTCTGCTATGTATAAAATATAAACCACAAAAAGTTTTAATCATAGGACTGGAAGGGATCTCGAGAGGTCATATTCTAGTCCACATATCTTTTTGGATTCTGTGGATTACAAAAACCTCCTGAGTTTTACTTACATGGTTTTTTCCCTATGACCACAGCCTCTTGATGGAATTACAAGTCAGTATATAAATCAATTGCTTGTTTATCGAATATCCATGATTTCCACCTAAATACTTCAGTGTTGAAGTTGCATCAGGCTATTTTTGGCAACTCTAGTGTATTTCCTGCCCTGAAAACTTTCTTCTAACTTCTTAGATTTAAAAGTATATACCAAAATATTGTAGCTTTAAAAAAACAAAATTAAATTATTTTGCCGAGCATTAGGGCATTTTGAGACCTTGACTCTCACTCCCAGCCTTTTTAATAAACTCTTGGGAATTACTCTAACTCAGTGGTCCTCAGCCTTTTCCAGGTGGCGGGCGTCGGATGATGAGCCACCAAGTACCGTGGCCGGTGGACAAGCATCCACGAAATGCCACTGAAGTGGCAACATCAAGAGGTGTTGCTGCTGAAATACCACTGAAAATCAATGGCTTTTCGGCGGCATTTCGGCGGATGCTTGTCCGCCTGCCAGTACGGTGGTGCACATAGATGCCCTGGCAGGCGCCATGGCGCCTATGGGCACCGTATTAGGGACCCGTGCTCTAACTACTACTCCAAGGTGGCTTCTGCATAGTCCCATTTGTGGGGATGTGTCCCTAACATTGATGTGCTTCAGGAGCCCTCTATAAAAATCAGGGGACCAGATATTCACATAGTATGCTCAAGTGTTCAAAAGTAATGAATTGAACCCCAAAAATTCAAGAGACTGATTTAAAAATCAGCAAATAGAAAGAAAAACAAATGTCTAAAATATTCTTACTTTTTATTTGCCTTTTCGTTAGGGGGTGGTTAGAGTGTGATCCAGTCAGATTAGCAAGGTTTCCTCTGCACCTATGAGGGTTAGAGACCTGTTTTTTCCCTTTTTAAATGAAGTTGGAGATTCTTGCATAATCAGAGGGTTCCAGAAGCTGAGTCTTTAAGAGAAACAGCAAATATCAGGAGGCTTGCGATAAAATGTGAGCTGGCAATGCTGGAGCATGGGTTGTAGAAGGGAAGTGTGGTCCCCAATTGCTGGAGGCAATCCTTCTTGTTGTTAGTAGCAGGTCCAGGAATATTTCCTCCAGGTATTATGACCTGACCCACGTGGTTGCACTAGCACTCTGTTTTGGCACACCTGCCCCTCCATAGATGGAGACAGAGGGGCAGAGGGCCAAATTGGATTGGCATTGGACCTGGCCTATGTGGTCTCAACACCAGTCAAATTTGGCCCAGAAATCTGGTTCTTATTTGGGGAAAACGAAGCAATAACTTAGATGTCTGAGGTGCTTCAAGTTTATATGTCTATGAGTAAGATATTTAGGAAGTTGTTTAGACTTTGTTTAGCTTTAGGGGATCAATGTAAAGGGAATGCCATTTCCTTGCAGTGTCAGTGGATTAGCCTGTGTATTAAAACGCTGTTCTAATCATGTTAATTGTTATGACAGAACCCCAAACTCAATTTACTAGTATCACATTGAAGGCATCTCTGACACTTTTATTACAGAACTCTGAAGGCTGCTACCTGGAGTGATGTTCACATATTTTTTTGGTCTTTTGATTTGGCATCAGGCTATGGTGTTTGCTGTGGAAGACCAGTGCTGCAATACTTGTTTAATGAGAACTCCTCAACCCACCTCCTTTTGCTGCTTGCTAGATTCTCACAAGTGGGAATATGCAGAGACCGCTTTAAAAAAGAAAATTACAATAGAATCTCAGAGTTATGAACACCAGAGTTACAAACTGACCAGGCAACCGCAGACCTCATTTGGAACCGGAAGTACACAATCAGCCAGCATCAGAGAGCAATCAATCAATCAATCAATCAATAAAAAGCAAGTGTAGTACAGTACTCTGTTAAACGTAAACTACTAAAAATAAAGGGAAAGTTTTTTTTTAAAAAAATATTTGACAAGGTAAGGAAATTGTTTCTGTGGTTGTGTCATTAAATTAAGAATGTTAAAAGCAACATTTTTCTTGTGCATAGTAAAGTTTCAAAGCTGTATTAAGTCAATGTTCAGTCGTAAACTTTTGAAAGAACAGCCATAACATTTTGTTCAGAGTTATGAACATGTCAGAGTTATGAACAACCTCCGTTTCTGATGTGTCCTTAACTCTGAAGTTCTGTCTGATTGTGCATTTCTGGTTCCAAATGAGATGTATGGTTGACTGGTCAGTTCATAACTCTGGTGTTCGTGACTCTGAGGTTCTCCTGTAATTAGAATGCAGTTTTAGGTGTGACTTGATAAAATGCAATAAAATCACGAGTAGTTTATGCTAATTTTCAGTTTTATTACACTTTAGTTTGAAAACCAGTTGATGTCTTGTCGTGTCTTTTTGTGATCACACGTGATAATTTCATTTTTTTTTAACTCTTGCGTGCTTTTACTTTTATTTCTGTAATAGTTTGATAGCCAGAAAGTGGGGAAAAAGTAATATTTTATTTACTGTAACATTTCAACTCAGTATCTAATTGCAGAATTATTTGTTTTTAATTGCAGGCCCAGGCCATATCTATTTAAAAAGGAGCATAAATTCCCTGCACTGAATGAAAATGTTCCAGTGGTTATTCTTTATGCAGAAATTGGTACAAAAGACTTTGTTAAATTTCACACAGTTTTGTCTGAAAAAGTGCAAAAGGAGGAAATTGTTTATATTTTCCGGCATTATGTTCAGGTATGCAACTCAAATTGACAATAATACAATAAACTGTAATTATTGAAAATGTATTTATGATGTTTTTGATAGGGCATATCTCTAGTTTGCACTGTGCCGAATTCACGCACATTGTGTACACTAATTTTGAAACTTTCACTTCATCTAGTAACACCTAACATAGATTTTGAAAGTGGAAAAAAAGTGGTAATATTTTGCATTGTCTTAGCTGCATGTGTTTTCCACTGAGGTTTATGTAAAATATTTACTAATTCCAACATTGCCATCATTTTTCTTGATTAAAAATGAATACAATGTCAAAATCAAAATTAATTGTTTGCAGTTATGCGGGCAGTATTTGAAAATGTGCAATATGATAAAATTACTGTCAGTTCACAAAGATTGCTAAGAACTTAGTAGTATAATACTATTAAGAATGATTATTCATCAGGCTGTAAAGCTTGGGACAAACTGCTTTTAATATTTAGTTTCATTTAAATGAAGAGGTTTGTTAAACATGGATGTGCAGATAAATACATATTTTACCTCTTAAATAAGTCTGTTTGACAGGGGTTTGCAACTCCATATTGCTACCCAACAAGCTCTGTAGAGATGATACAATTTTAATATTTGGGATTCTGTGGAAAAGTTCAGAGAACTACTTCTGTAGAATGCTAGGCAGGAGTTCTCTTACCTGGTAAATGAGGGCAGACTGGTCACGAGAAGTCCTCCAGAACTGCAATGGCAGCAAATTCGGCAACTAAACCCAGCGTCTCTGCAGTGGCCAAGCATAGATCATCCTGGCTGCAGTCTTCTGGTCTTCCCTATGAAGTCCACAGTACTATCCAGGACTTAACCATTTGAGGGTCCTGCTCTATTCTTGTACCAGACGGGCAGCAAGCTCCATGGACTTACTGACTCTAGAGCCACTGTGAAGTTCTTAGGTCTGTATACATGTGCTCCAGTCAGGAAGCACTATCGGCCACAACAGACACAGTGATATTCTGCTCCTCCTCCTCAGCAGGGCCTATTAAAAAAAGAGGTCATGGGGTTATAGGTGTAGGCCTCCCACTCCTACTGCTCTGTCTCTGGGCCCCTTAAGACATCCAGGAACCACAAAGTAGGCATTTTGATGAGCCAGACCCTCTCACCTTCGCAAACTGTCTGTCCCACTTCCACAGAGCTTGCTCCCAGATTACTTGGGACAAGTGGATTTTGAGTTATACACAGTAGTAAAAGTGTTCTCCCATGTCCTCACCTCCCTAGTTTGGTAGACAGATTCAGCCAATGGATATGTAGGCTTTCTGTTTGCTCTCTCTCAATCAACTCTCATGCTAGTGACAGATGCTTCTGCTCTGGGATGAGGAGCCCACTTGGGTTTTCTACAAATACAGGTTCTATGGTCCTCAGAGGACTTAGCTTTACACACCAGTGTCAGAGAACGGAAAGCTATCAGATTGGTGGGCCTGCTAGTTCTCACAACATGGCAGCAATGTTTAACCTCAAGAAGCAGGGGAGGGCCCACTGTTCTCTACTCTGTCCAGAAGGGAACTCTGTATTGCCATCTCAGTAAATCTAGAAGTGTCTTACCTGCTTGCAGACCACCTGAGCAGATCGTTTGAGTGCCCAGATGTGGCCAGATAGATCTTCTAGTGGTGGGGGTTTCTCCAAGTGGACCTATTTGCAACAAAGTCCAACAGAAAGTGTCAGTAGTTCTGTTCTCTTCCAGTTCACAGCACAGAGTCCATAACAGAAGCCTTTTTACTTGCTTGGTCAGACAGGCTCCTCTGCGCTTTTCCACCAATCCTACTCATTCACAGAGTATTGCTAAACGTAACACAGGAATAGGCCAAAGTCATACTTATAGCCCCATACTTATAGTCCTGGAGCTCTCAGTGAAACTTCAATCTCACTTCCACTAGACTTGGAACTGATCTTCCAGGATCATGGATGCCTACTCCACCCAAGCTTATGGTTCCTTCACTTAACTGTATAGATGCTCCGTAGCTAGACAGAGAGCAAGCTTGCTCAAAAGATGTTCTAGAGGTCCTGCTAAATAGTAAAAAGCCCTCTATAAGAGCTGCTTATCTTGCTAAATGGAGGTGTTTTCTCCATTTGGTCTCACCAGAATGGGGTATCACCGACCAGTTCTTCAGTTCAGCATATTCTGGACTACTTCTTTTACCTGAAACACCATGGTTTCTTGGTTAGTTCCATCAAAGTACATCTGGGTGCTATTTTGGCATTCCATCCTAATTGCTCTATTTTCTTTGGTGAAATGCCCACGAGGTTTTTAAAGGGCTTAGTCAATTATATCCTCAAGTTCAAGATCCTGTTCCTCCATGGGCTTTAAACTTAGTATTGTCAAGTTGTTTGGGTCCCCTTTTTGAACCATTTGCTAGCTGCTCACTGTTGCATCTGTCAATGAAGGTGGCATTTTTTGATGGCCATTACCTTGGCCAGAAGAGCTGCGGGCATAAATGGTGGTACCTCCATACACGTTCTTTTTTAAGGCCAACATTTACCTGTGTCCTTACCCAAAGTTCATCCCAAAGGTGGTTTCCTCTTTCCTTTCAATTGCCAATTTATTTGCCTATATTCTACCCCAAACCATGTAAAACTAGGGAGGAAGATCGTTTGCATACCTTGGACATCAGAAGAGCCTTGGCATTTTATTTGAACAGAACCAGTCACTTTTGTAAATCCTCCTAGCTGCTTGTGTCACAGCAGACAGAGTAAGAGGTCAATCATTTATCATCCAGGAAAAAATTTTCTGGATCACATCTGGAAACTCATGTACTCTAATGTGGCTAATCGTTGCTCCACCCAGCAGAGTCACCGCTCATTCAGTGAGGTCGCAATCAGTCTTGGCAGCCTTTGTGGCACAAGTTCCAACTGCAGATGTTTGTAGAGTGGCAACTTGGTCCTACATTTGCCTCCTTCTCTGTGCTGTGGCTCAAGTCTCCAGAGACAATGCTGGGGTGGAATGAGTTATTCTCCAATATGTATTGAAATAGATTCTGATCCTGCCTTATGTCTTATGGCTCGTGAGTCACTGAGAATAGAATGTATATGTGCAATCACTTGAAGAAGAAATGGGTTCCTTAACCTGTTCCATAACTGTTCTTTGAGGTGTGTTGCACATATCTACTCAACAACTCACTGTCCTTCCCTTATTCATCAGAGTTATGGCAAGAAGGAGGAAGGCAAGGGATGGCTCTGGTCTTTTCCCTTCATGCAGTGGCATGTGGCAGCAGGGGGAATCCCTCAGTGGGTACCACTGAGGGAAGAAGTTTTAGACAGCCACGTGCTGGGTGCATTGACACGAAGAGGGGAATAGATGTGCAACACATCTCGAACAACAGTTATGGAACAGGTTTGTAACTCTCTTTTTTTTTTTTTTTTTTTCTGGTTGATTGAACAAACTATTGTGCACAATAATTGAAAATATCAGTTTTGGATTGATAAGTAACAACTGTTTCATGACATTTTAAACTTGTTTAGATTAGATGACGTACATTTTCTATAAAGAGCACTTTTTAAAGTTATATTTTTCACTTGTTAAAATATGTTCAAACAGAAACCAAGTTCTAGGAAAATGTATTTGTCTGGATATGGTGTGGAACTTGCAATAAAAAGTACAGAATACAAAGCCGTGGATGACATTCAGATTAAAGGTATATTTTTGTTCTCTGTACTGTGTTTTTGGAGACTCTATTTCAAAATATTTAGCACCTTCTTGAATTTTGAAGATAGTTATGCTCTGAGTATGTTTAAATTTTGTTGACATATATAGTTTATTTGTACAGGATATGTCAAAAGTAGTCTCGGGCATTGAGAATTAACATAGAAATCTATATCCATGGAAGTTTTTTATAGACAACAATGTTTAGAGGATAGGGAATTACTTACTAGTAGCTATTGTTCTCTGAAGATATACATCATAACATAGCCCATATTCCTTGTTTCCTAGTAGGTTGAGGGTTCTTTAATCTGTATCATTTTAGTATTCTATCTCTAACTGTTAAGGCATCTCTAAAGTATCTAGTAACAATGTCTAGGTACCAACTTTTATACGTATGAGGTTAACTTCACCTCCTTGTTTGGAAAAGATTTGCCTATTGAAGCACATTCCATTTTCAGGGACTGAAATGAGACTCATACTGCTGAAACAAATGGCTTTAGTACTTAGTAGTATGTTACGAGAGAAGATGTTAAATGATATTATGGTGTTAAAGAGAAATATTTTTAGGGCTGAGATTCTTTTCTAATGATTTGACTTTTCTGGTTTTTAAAAAATGTTTTTAAACTGCAAATGTCTAACTGGCTGTTAGCTACATTTATTAACTGAAATAAATAAGAATAAATACTGACTCTTGGAGGCAGTAGGTGTCAGTGTCTTTTTCTGCTACAGCAGTGCATGTCACCTGGTTAGCGTAATGGCTCAGACTCTAGAATCATAATAGTTCCTATCTGATCTTGTGCTTGGAGTGTGGACTTTTGAGTCCTGGTTTATATTAAAAAAGTTATTACCTACTGTTGACAGTGTTATCAATAGATTTAGCTACTCATGTTTATGCAAATGTAAACCAGGACCAACCATACTCAGCATTGCTTCAGAAAGCTATTAAGACTACAGTTTTTATTATGGTTGCCAGGCTTCCGGTTTTTGACAGTGTTAAAAGTCCGGTCAGTGGCACAGCGGGAGCCCGGGGTTAAGGCAGGCTCCCAGACTTCCCTAGCTCTGCATGGCTCCTGAAAGTGGCTGCCAGTCCTTGTGTGCCCCGAGTGCTACCTCTGCAGCTTCCATTGGCCGGGATCTGCAACCAATGGGAGCTGCGGGGGGTAGCAGCTGGGGGTGCGCAGGCAGCGGGTGGAGCCTCCCTGGGCACCCATGTGCCCTGGGGGTGGCAGGGACCTGGTGGCTGCTTCCTGGGAGCCACGATAAGTGTCACAAGGACCCCACACCCACTGTTCCATCCCAACCCTCTGTACCAACCCACAGTCCCTTCCTGTACCCAAACTTCCTCCCTGCACCCCCTCTGCCCCAGCCCTGAGCCCCCTCCTGCACCCCAAAACCCTCATCTCTGGCCCCACCTCAGAGCCTGCACCCCCAGCTGGACTCCTTCACCCCTGCAACCCAGCCCCCTGCCCCAGCCTGGAGCCCTCTCCTGTAACCTGAATCCCTCATTTCTGATCCCACCTGTACCCTGCATCCCCAACCAACAGCCCATAGCCCCCTGTACTCCAACCCCCTGCCACAGCCCCCTGAAAGTGAGAGAGGGTAGGGGAGAGTGAGTGACAGAGGGAAGGGGGATGAAGCAAGCAGGGGCAGGGCCTTGGAGAATGGGCAGGTTAGGGGCAGGGCCTCAGGAGATGGGGCAGGGCACAAGTGTTCAGTTTTGTGCCATTCGAAAGTTGGCAACCCTAGTTTTTAAGCATGGTTTTCTGAAATGATGCTAAGCATAGTTGCTTCTGGTCTACATGTGCAGTTTTACTATGTACAGTGAAGTCCACTTCTAACACTTTCTGTCAGGACTGGGTGTTAGGAACCATCAGGCTGAGTTCCCTCGGTTAGCCAGGAGCTATCCGGTTCAAACTTGAGGCCAGTTAATGAGCCCAGCTAGTCTACAGCAGGATTGTCTGATTGGCTGAAAGGAGCTTGTCCTTCATGTAAGTTCAGCACCAGGAGCAGGCCGCTGGCTGCTCAACACCAGCATCTGCAACACCAGCATCTGCAACTATGATGAAGGCAGTGAGTTGTCACAGACGCCACGGATGTCACAAATTCCATGACTTTCTGTGACCTCCATGATTTCTGCACTGGCAGCTTTTGGGGCAGTCTAGGGCCACTGCTCCCCCCAAACCCCAGCAGCAGCAGAGTTTGGGTGTGGGAGGGGGGCAGGGAGTTTGGGCATGGAGTGGAGTGTGTTGGGCTCTGGGCAACACTTACCTGTGGGTCTCCCTGGAAGTGGTGACATCTCTCTTGCTCAGCTGCTAGGCAGAGGCGTGGCCAGGCAGCTCTGTGCACTGCCTCCACCCAGAGCACTGATTTCGCAGCTCCCATTCGCCGGGAACTGCAGCCAATAGGAGCTGTGGGGGTAGTACCTGCAGGCAAAGGCAGCACGTAGAGCTGTCCAGCCGTGCCTCTGCCTAGCAGCTGAGTGAGAGGGATGTCACTGCTTCTGGGGAGACCCCCAGGCAAGGGCTGCCCAGAGCCCACCTCACTGCATCCTGTATCCCAACCCCCTCCCACACCCAAACTCTGCTACTGCTGAGAGGGAGGCATGGAGCCAGGTAGGGAGCCTGCTGGCCTTCACAACCCCCTTCTCCAGCACCAAAGGTCCCAGGCCATGTGCCACCACCCGTCCCCCCGGCATCCAGGCTTCCCTCCCCCAACACCCCCACCCCCCAATTTTTAGTTAGTGTTATATAGTAAAAGTCATGGATAGGTCATGGGCTGGCAGTTTTTGTTTACTGCCTATGACTGGTCTGTGACTTTTACTAAAAATACCCATGACTAAAATGTAGCCTTAACTATGATGGCTCGTGTCTGCCTTGTACCCAGCCTCGCTCCTGACTTGTTCCTGTCCAGTTTGAGTCTGCTCTAGCCCTGTTCCAGCCTTGCTCCATTGGCCAGCTTCTGACTCTGACCCTTGGCTCTGGTTATTGACTCCTGGCTCTGGCGCTATCCCTTGGCTTGATTCCTGGTTCCAGCTTTGGTCCATGGCTCTGGCTCCTGAACCCAACTGTATCCAGTAGGTCAGACTGCCCAAGTCCTGGTCCTGACACTGGATTGCTTTTGTAGAGTAGACAAGGTCTAAGAATGGCAATGAAAGAGAATAATGTAATTAAAGTATTTGTCTCTTCTGATCTGGAAAAATTTAGGATGGGAAGGGGAAAAAGTGCTGAAAGTGAGGTGAGGATGAAACAGCAATATTTAGAGCTGTATGTAGACGTTAGCATGGTGCCTGGTTCAAAACCAATGCTGTAAGTCTCTTATGTTCATGGTTCAAATTCAAACTTTTTTTTTTTTTTTTTAAGAATAGAGCCCAGTATTATTTGATTATCTACAGTGGTTACCATTTGATCAAATTGAGGAAAAGCCATTTTAAGAAGCAAAGCTGTTGGTTGTACTGTCTAACACAGACACACAATTGAAAAAGTAAACACTTTTAATGATTTTTTTTTTTTAAAATAGAGTTAAACTGTAGGTTCACATGTTCTCTTAAGAGAGCCAGTCTGAGGCCAAAATATGAATCTACAAGCTGGCATCACATTTGAGAAGTATATGTTTGGGTTGTATAATTGTGATGGCAGGATATTTGGGAAGAAAATATATTGGTAATTGTGATGGGTTCGGTCACAGAGACCCCCTTAGGACTGTCACTTGATGTGCTGAGACTACCTCTGAGCCTGTTTTCTCTGCCAGTTGGGCCTTCAGAACCCTGCCTTGTTGAGCCAGATACGCTAACCTGCTGCAAAACAGACCCAGGGTTTGACTCATGCCCCCCAAACTGCAGACTTAATGGAAAATGACTTAGTTAGTGCTCCTGTCTCTAGGACCCCGATACCCAGCTCCCAATGGGATCCAAACCCCAAATAAATCTGTTTTACTCTCTCTAAAGCTTATACAGGGTAAACTCATAAGTTGTTCACCCTCTAACACTGATAGAGAGATATGCACAACTGTTTGCTCCCTCAGGTATTAATTACTTTCTCTGGGTTAATTAATAAGCAAAAGTGGATTTTATTAAATATAAAAAGTAGGATTTCAGTGGTTCCAAGTAATAACAGACAGAACAAAGTAAGTTACCAAGCAAAATAAAACAAAACATACAAGACTAAGCATAATACATTAAGAAACTGATTACAGATGAAATATTACCCTCAGAGATGTTCCAATAAGCTTCTTCCGCAGACTGGACTGCTTCCTAGTATGGGTCCAATCCTTTCCCCTGCTACAGTTCTTGTTAACTCCAGCTCAGGTGGTAACTAGAAGATTTCTCATCACTGGAACCTCCTTTGATCTGTTCCACCCCCTTATATAGCTTCGGTACAAGGTGGGAATCTTGTGTCTCTCTGGGTCCCCACCTCTCCTTCTAAATAGAAAAGCATCAGGTCTAAGACGGATTCCAGTTCCAAGTGACATGGTCATATGTCCTGTGAAACCCCAAGCCTTCATTCTTCCTGGCCTGACTTTCAGGAAGGCTTGCAAGTAAACAGAGACATCTACAACCAATTGTCCTAGTTGATGGGAGCCATCAAGATTCCAAGCCACCATTAATGGCCCACATGGCATAATTACAATAGGACCTCAGAGTTATATTTCATATTTCTAGTTTCAGATACAAGAATGATACATTTATACAAATAGGATGACCACACTCCGTAGATTATAAGCTTTGTAATGATACCTTACAAGAGACCTTTTGTATGAAGCATATTCCAGTTATGTTATATTCACACTCATTAGCATATTTTCATAAAATCATATGGAGTGCAACATCACAATAATTTTCTTGTTTTGTGTTTTATGTGTGTTCCATGTGTTCAGCCACAAATGACACAACGGAAGAGGTTGATGGTGAGGCAGGCGAAGTCCAGGGATTTCTCTTTGACAAATTAAAGTGAGTTGATTTAATTTACAATTAAACTGCTTTGTTTGTAAAATAGCTGTTTTTTGAGCTTAAAACAAAAGTTCAGACATATGATATGAAAGTCTGTTGTGTCAATAAGTTGACTCAACATTGGTTAATTTTTGTGTATTTGTGTACTTCATTGTTTAACAGTATTTATCAGTTATTCTTTGAGTGCTTGCTCATGTTGATTCCATTGTACATGTGCACGCATGCATGTGCGTGGCTGTTGGAGACTTTTGTCTTAGCAATACCCAGCTGTGGTGCCCTCTGGTATGCCACACTCATGGCACGGTATATCAGGCACCGCTGGCCCTGAGCCCTCTCAGTTCCTTCTTACCGCCCCTGGGGGACAGTCGAAGCGACTCTGTCCCTTGCTTCGCAATTGGTCAGTGGTTTTTTGTCTAGTTTAGCCTTGTGCTTCACCTGTAGATAGTTTAAATAGTTGTTAATTAGTGGTTAAGTACCCGTTAAGTGTTTAGTTAGATAGTGTTCTAGGGGGACTTTCTCTCAGCAGGACATGCTCCGCTCTCTGGGTTTCAAGTCCTGCTCATTGTGTAAGAGGCCTATGCCTGTTAGTGACCTGCACGAGAGTTGTCTACAGTGCCTTGGGGAAACCCATATAAAGGAGTGTTGTCATCCAGAACTTTCATCCTCGGACACAAAGAGAGTGCGACATGCACCTCAGGGCACTCCTGATGCCGGCTGCCCTGCTCCCAGCTTCAGAGATGGAGTGGCCTGATCTGGCACCCAG
This sequence comes from Gopherus evgoodei, assembly GCF_007399415.2. NCBI lineage: Eukaryota > Metazoa > Chordata > Testudines > Testudinidae > Gopherus > Gopherus evgoodei. The sequence continues at coordinate 95,653,757 of NC_044322.1, read as the reverse complement.
CTTTTCAACTTCAGTGTATAGCACACCTCCAGCACCAGGGTCCTCCCGGCACCAATCCCCGCCGCTGGTACTGAAGAAAAGGACTAAGAAGGTGGCACCGGCCAAGCCCGACCAAGGAGCTTTGGGCAAAGGACCCTGCTCGGGCCTCACGCCCACTAAAGGATCTGCTAAAGAGCTCAGCTGTGAGGAGTTCTTCCCCTCATAACTACCCCCTACCAACTCCGGGGAGCGGTAAGAGGCCTAGGCCAATGTCTCAGCCGACCCCCTCCGAGGGCCCAGCGCCAGGAGAACTGAAAGCACCTCCACCGCATCCAATACTGCGTGCGGCAAAGGAATTGGCTATGGCTTCCCGTGAGGGCAAGCCCACTGGCAAGGCCTCACACAAGTTAGGTGAGCGCCAGTGGTCTCTGGAGCCAAGACAGAGCCCTAGGTCACCACGTTCTTGGTCTACGTGCCAGTCTAGGTCTCCAGCTCGTCATTACAAGCCGTCAACACCGTGCTCCTGATCCCCTTCGTCATGCTGAGGGCTTGCCCAGGCGTGGTCACACATCCCCAGCACCGGTCCTCATCCCACCGTCGGTCATTGTTGCTGAGACCTCAAGGGCACTCCCTGGCTCGACGCCACCTCCCTTACCCCCAGCACTAGTTGGAGTGTTCCCAGCGCCAGTCTCCGACGGTGAGCCCTCAAACTCAAACCTCCACAGCACTGCCTTGGTCGCCGAAGATGGACAATGTTTCAGACTCGGAGGCACAATTCAGCCCCTCGCCCAGACAACGTGTTTGAGCTCTGGAGGGTGCATCAGGGGCTTCGGCACTGGCCTGTCAGCAGAGCCAGTGGCCAACTCAATGGCCATATTGGAATGCATGGGACGTTCACATCATGCCAGCCTTCAGTCGCTGCGTCAGACAGATTGCCAGCGACGCCTCGGTACCTGCGGCACCGGCCTTGGGGTAGGACATCCCAGAGACTGCCTGGGTGAATAGCTGGTTACCCACCCTAAGGCCGCCCTCCCCGGTGGGTGAGGACACCTCTGGACCTCCCCCGGTTGTCCAATCATCCTCTTCCTCCCCAGATGAGGCGGTGGCAGGGCCGTCTAGAGCTAGCCCACTGGACGATTTCCTTGAGCACCGGGCATTGTTCCACACGGTGGTGGCTAACTTGGGCCTAAAGGCTGAGGAAATGGAGGAACAGACAGAACCATTATTTAATGTGCTTTCTGCCCCTGCCTCAACCCGGGTCGCTCTCCCAGTACCTGAAGGGGTCTTGAACATTGCCAAAAGCATCTGACAAACCCCATCTCCATCCCCCTCACCTCAAAAAGGGTGGAAAAGAAGAACTTTGTTCCCGCGAAAGGTTTCAGATACATATACACTTACGTGCCACCGGGTTTGTTGGTTGTGTCAGTGGCCGACAAACAGGCCCAACAGTTCTACCCCTAAGAACAAAGAGGCAAAGAGACTGGATTTGTTCAGTTGAAAGATTTATTCTATGGCCTGCGTCCAGTTTTTGGTGGCAAACCACCATGCCCTCCTGGGCCGCTATAATTTTAACTTGTGGGACTCTGTCTGCATGTTTAAGGAGTTCATGTCCCAGGAAGCGGCCCAAGAGTTCACAACCCCGGTGGACAAAGAGACCGCCGGCCTGTCCCAGGAGATTCAGGCCTTGATTGAGGACCTTCTGTTTGACAGGGTCAGCCTGTTCTCCGACCGAATGGATGCTCGTCTGAACAGCCTAAAGGATATGAGGGTGAAATTAAAATAAAGACAGTCTTAATACTCTAAAATATTCAATCATTATTGAAATAAATCATTGCGGAAATTGGATTTCTATTTTCTATTTATTAGAATCAATGTGTAAACTTTAAAAACGCAAGTAGCTTATTCATATACTGAAACCCACTGTCAGGAACTTAGCCAGCTCATCACTCAGGCTGGTTAATGAGTCCATCTGAGCTGTGGCAAGATCGATTGACTGGCTGGCCCACCCCATTGGCTACAAGGAACCAACAGGTGTGCATTTAAACTCAGCAGCAGTGGTATGTTGTCAGCTGCTCAATGTTTATGCCACAACTGCAAGATCTCCTGTACCCGCCTCATTCACAGCCTTGTTCCTGCCTTGTTTCCAATTTTTCATCTCTGACTCCTGTTTCTGGCTCTAACCACCTGATCAGGACACCCATCCCCGGTTCCTGATAGTTTGAATTGCCTAAAGAACGGAGAGGCCCTGGTTCAGCTGCAGGGATGGACCCCACTAAAGCCAGTGTTGCTTTGGTGGAGTTTGAGTGCCTTGCAGAATTTACAAACCTAGGTCCGTGTCCTGCAGGCACACAGTGTAGCGCTGGCCTTGCAGGTGCAAGCAATGCCTTTGGTGACTCAGTCCCATCAAGATCCCAGTGTCTGATGAATTCAGTGGAAAATTGCACTGATTCTTAAATCTGTACTGCCTCCTGTTCTTCGAGTGCTTGCTCATGTTCATTCCATGTTAGGTGTGCACGTGATGCGGGCACAGTTGCTGAAGATTTTTTCGCTCAGTGGTATCCATTGGGCTGGCTCTAGCGCTGGTATAAAGGACTATCTGGCTCTGCACCCTCTCAGTTTCCTCTTACTGCCTGTGATAGCTGCTGGAACAGCTCTTGCCTCCCTCGGCACCGGCCAACAGAAGTGAGGGTGCCCCCAAGGTGTCTTGTCCTTGGAGTCAGAGGTGGACTCATTCACCCAGCCAAGGAGCTGTTACCAGTAACGTACTAATGTTCTGTCGGATACTGGTGCGTGTGCCCATCCAGGCATCTGGCTGGGTGGGCATGGCCTTTTTGAATCCATGGGGGTTTTCCTGGTATTGCTATCCCTTCCAGCTGTTTGTACTCGGGGATGTCTGAGAGAATGGCCCCTCTGCCGCACCATCTGGCACGTGACTCAGACTCCGGTACTGCATGATGAGGTCGGTGCAGAAGAAGAGGAGGAAGACGCTCTACCAGTGCAGACCACCTCCTCCTCCTCGAAGCTGTGTTGAGGTTGAGCGGCTCGGCAACACAGGACGACTTTGGAGCTCACCAGTAGCTATTGAAAAGGGTGGCTTCTAATATAGGGCTGGAAGTGGAGGTGCTTAAAGAGTCCTCAAACAGCCTAATTGACATCTTGGTTGTGGCGGCCCCATCAAAGGTGGCCCTTCCCCTAAAAAAGGCTGTTATGGGTCCAGTCAGGTCCTTATGGCAGACCCCATTCTCTCTGTCCCCCACTTCAAAAAAGAGCAGAGAAAAAGTATTATGTTCCCGCCAAGGGGTATGAGTACCTTATTCCCATCCCCCTCCCAGGTCCCTTGTGGTCACAGCGGCCAACGAAAGAGACTGACAAGGGCTGCATGGTGCGACCCCCAAGGCAAAGGATTCAAAGAAGCTGGACCTGTTTGGTATAAAGATTTATTCTACTGGTGGGTTACAGCTCCACATCTCCAACCTGCAGCCTTACTTGGGAGATATGACTATAATGTCTGGGACTCCATGTCAAAATTCAAGGACTCTCTGTCTCAGGATTCTAGACAAGAATTCTCTGCTCTGTTGGAGGAAGGGAAGACCATAGCTGGGGCCTCCCTCCAAGCTGCCCTAAATGGAACTGACACTCTGCCATAACAATGGCATCAGCAGTGGTCGTGAGAAAGTCCTCTTGGTTCCAGTCCTCACGACTGACACCAGAGGTTTAGCAGTCCATTCAGAACCTTCCATTTGATGGAACTTCCCAGTGAGGTCTCAATCTTATAAATGTTCGCAACTGCTGATGTTGTCTACATCCATGGAGTTCTGAGCCTCATGGTTTGCTGTCTTGCTCAAGGTAGGCAGATTGTTACACCATTGCATGTGGAAGACCCTGTATTGGACCTGTTTGTATCCAACCAGAACAAGAAATGCCACAGATTCTGTTCCAAAGGGGGAGCCAATGCCATGTCTGTGTTGGGCACATTTCTGATCCTATGGTACTTTGATACTGAGAATCCTCAGGAAGATCAGGCAAGATGCAGCCCTAATGATGATAGCCCCATCATGGCCCAAGCTGATTTGGTTCTCTGACCTCATTAACCTGCTAACATGGCCCTTAATCACGCTTCCAACATACCCAGAAATGATGATACAATTGAAGAGAGAAGCCTTTCACCTGGACACATCTCTTCATTTCATAGATTGGGTGTTGGCTGTCTGACATCCGCTGACGGATACTGCTCCTTAGCATTGAAAACATCCTAGCTTGCAGAAGAAAGGACTCTACCAGACCTACTTAAACTGCTAAATAGAAGAGGTTCTCTCTTTAGGCATTGGAGAATTGTTTGTCTCCCTTGAAAGCACTGCTGGCTAGTATCCTGGAGTACTTAAAGTGTTTAGGCATTTCTATAAGCTCCCTAAGAATGCACATAGTGGCTATCTTTCCTCACTCTTCCCTTCTGGAAGGCCACATGGTCTTCTGTCATCTGACCGTGGCTAGATTTCTCAACGGTCTACTTCATTTCTTACCACCAGTCAGAGACCCTCTGCCCTCCTGAGACCTCAAAGTTGTTTTAACAAGTTTGATAGGATCTCTTTTTGAGCATTTGGTGACTTGCTCTTTGTACCACCTGTCCATGAAAACCATCTTGTCAGTGGCCATAACCTCAGACAGAAGGATAGAAAATATTCAAGCCCTTATGGCGAGGCCACCTTATGTAGTATTCCACAGGAACAAAATTACTTTAGAATCTCACTCAAGTTCTTATTTAAAGTGGTTTCTGATTTTAATCTTAATCAGTTGATTTGCCTCACACTACTTGGGGAGAAGCTAAACTTCGCACCCTGGATGTTGTCAGATCTCTGTCTTAGTGGTTGTCTACACCACTGTTCATTTGGTAACGAAAAGGTTACCTAGTTTGTGTTAACATAGTCTATTTAAAGAGTTTTAGTTTGTTCCAGCAGCATTCACATGGTGGAGTTACAGTGCAGCATACTAGTACACGCTGCAGTTCACACTTTTAGTCTAAACTGTAGGGCTGTGTCGACATAGCCTTACTATCTAGACAGAACAGACCCTTTTGAGGAATTCTCCGAAATTGTTCCTAGCATTCTCAATCTCCACTCAAAGATAGTGTCTAAATGGGTCACAGACTGTATTAAGACATGCTAGGCAGTGACCCATTTAAACCCCACTTGGGCAGATTAGGACCAATTCCACCAGATCTCAGGGAATCTCTACTTCTTCACTGTGATGTGTCCCAGTTTCAGAGATTTTTAAAGCAGCTACCTGGAACTCAGTTCCTGAAATCAACTATATTGTATGGGACAGTACGATAAAATAAGATGTTCCATCCAGCTCTGTCCAGCCTAAGAAGGAGAGGGACCTGATCAGACCAACTGGATGATGTCTCTAACCAGCCATCCTGTATTATGAGAACATCAGGAAAAGTCATATTTCCACCACCTTTGTTGTCCTATCTCTTGTTTCCATTCAGTGTCTGTCAGTTTTATGTAATGCAGGAAATTGACTATCACTCTCACCTGAGAACTAAAAAATAGAACTATCCTGTACTCCCCCACCAAGGAGCACTGTTTGATTGAATAAGAAACTGTCAGCCCCAGGGTTGGAGGGCTTCAGCTGTGAGCTCTGAATGGGGCTGACAGCTCGGAGTGTCAGTCAGAGTGCGAGGGGCTCCAGCTGTGAACCCCACACAGGGCTGACAGCAGGACTCCAGTTCTGAGCCCTGCATGGGGCTGACAGCTAACAGGCGATGTAAGTAATGCAGTGTCTACATCGATACTGCCTTACCCTAACTGCATTGACCACTTGCGGACGTGAATTTAAGTTGATGTAATGGTGACTTACATCAGTGGGAGCTTTAGTTTAGATCAGGTATTGGCAACCTTTCAGAAACGGTGTGCCGAGTCTTCATTTATTCACTCTAATTTAAGGTTTTGCATGCCAGTCATACATTTAAATCTTTTTAGAAGGTCTTTTTCTATAAGTCTATAATATATAACTGAACTATTGTTGTATGTAAAGTAAATAAGTTTTTTTTAAATGTTTAAGAAGCTTCATTTAAAAATAAATTAAAATGCAGAGACCCCTGGACCGGTGGCCAGGACCCAGGCAGTGTGAGTGCCAATGAAAATCAGCTCACATGCTGCCTTTTGCACACGTGCCATAGGTTGCCTTCCCCTGGTGTAGATGCTTACAGAGTTAAGTTAACATAAGCTGCTTTATGTCAACCTAACTCTGTGGTATAGACCAGGCCTTAATCAGGTCTACTCTAGAGCAACTAATTAGAATTGCAGTGACTAGAGTGTTGGATCAGCTGCTGTTGCCCAGCACTCTGTCACTCCCCACTGCCAGAGCCTTTCCCTGGTGACAGTCTTTGACTGTAGCAAGAAAAAGCTCGAGCAGTGGGAGGCAGCAGAACACTACTCTGCCAAGATCGCAATGTAGACATGGGAGACATTGCTTAGGTGTGTAGAGACCCGCATAGGATAGATATATACTGTAAGTTTTGACATAGCTGTCAATATGCCACCAATAATTGACTCTGTAATTATTGCACCTGCTAACTGTTCAAATTCACATGACTTAGATTTATTAAATAGGCCTTTAATCTAATGATTAATGGTTCTCTATGGTAGTTTATACAGAAAATACGTCCTGCACAAGTGACATTTTTGACTGAGATAAAGTATTCTTGAAATTTCTGAATGATGTAATCTAGTAGTCTGTAGTCTCCTTCATGCTCCTGTTGGAATCAGTTGTAGATTGGAAGTATCTCCGGACCAGTTACATGTAGATGTGTGGAGGAAATCACTTCCTTGGATCTATGTTTAATCCTCTTGTCTCCAGGAAAATTTGGAAATACTGCAACTTTCTTTGTCAGTTTTCTGCAAGGTTCCCTTCTAGACTAAAGGATTCAGGTGGCTTCGTTTGCACTATTATTGTTGGAGATTTAGTTTATTTCTGGTATCATGTAATGAAGGATGAAATGAACTGATAAAAAAAATTATTTTATGGCCCATCTTTTGACGTGGTAAGGGTTACAAGAATACCCTTGTTATGTAACAGGGGTCAGAATCCACCGACTTCAGTAAGTATTTTATAATTAGTTTGGTTCTGATTGCTGTGATATTAAAAAGCTGAACTAATTGCTGAACAATTTTTAAAGTTAGGAATTCCAGTGACAGCATGGGCCAAATGCTATTCTCACACTTCAAACAGGTTCCACTGGAGTTAATGTCAGTCTCTCTGTCCACATCTCTATCTACTTTTATCTAAGGGCTTGTCTACGCAGCAGGTTACTGTGCTGCAAGCTAGAGTGTAAATCTACAGCATACCAGCTTGTTGTGTAGACAAGTCATAAATATTGATAATGTGCTTATCACTATTGTATTTGAACATTGCCAGAATGATCAGAAATATACAATTAGTATTGTCACATGCTGTGACAGGCGTGTGCATGTGTTTGGAGAGCAGAATTTCTCTTTAATTGGTGGAATTTGTGAGGACTTAGACTCAACTTGATGGCATTTCTCTGTTGGATATACATCTCTACCTCGATATAACGCTGTCCTTGGAAGCCAAAAAATCTTACCGTGTTATAGGTGAAACCGTGTTATATTGAACTTGCTTTGATCCACCGGAGTGCGCAGCCCTGCCCCCCTCTCTCCCACCCCCCGGAGCACTGCTTTACTGCTTTATATCCAAATATGTGTTATATCGGGTGGCATTATATCGAGGAAGTGGTGTAATGTAATAATTTTTGAACCCCTTATCCAATCAATTCATGCATTTCAGTGGGGAAGGAGGAAATATGGGGAACACAGTGGTACTGGAATTAAGGGGGATGGCCTGTGGCATAAAGAGGGAATGGGAGGCACACAGAGCCCCTAACATGAGTGGGGGAAAATGGGGCACTTTGTTATGCGGGGGCGGGGAATGGGGAACACACAGAGACCCTCTCACAGGGAGGGAGGTTGCAGAGAGTCCCTGAAATAGAGAGTTATAGAAGGGTGTCACTCAGGGAGCTTCTGAGTATGAATGGAGGAATGCAAGGAACCCTGGTATATGAAACAAGATCAGGCTGCAGAAGCAACAAAGTGTGTGACCTTCTAATATATAATAAATTTTGGGAGGTGACTATGGTGAAAATAGTTTAAGAACATGCAAAATACAACCCTTATGTAACTCCATGGAAATCAGTTGAGTTACTCGTGGATGTACATGGCCCCATGTTTGCATTAAATCCTCTAAATTTGTGAGCATTTTGCCAGACCCTTAATACACTTAATGCAAAGTTCATTTCATATACAATATCATGTTGTCTATTTATTAGAAACCTAAATTAGGTTAAAATATCCCATCCATTTATTTAGGGTCTATTTTAGAGAATTACTGAGTAATTGCAGTTCTCCTTGAAATCATGAATAGAAGCTGTGGCTGTTTAGCGTTTTCAAAATGAGGCCCTTAAATTGTGGCTGCATTCATAAATCCTAATCTCTGTTTATAGAAGTGAACTTGAAGTGTTAAATTCTTGTTTGTTACCTTAAATAAAGAAGCAAGATAAAACCATAAACAGTTTTGTATGTGATGGAGGGAGGTAATTAGATTTTTTTTTTTAATGTTTTGATCTAGACAGATGTATCCTGACCTTAAAGATAATCTGAGGGAGTTCAGAAAACACCTAATTGAAAGTACTAATAATTTGGAACCTCTGAAGGTCTGGGAGCTACAAGGTATATATCTAGTATGCTGTGTTTGTTTGTGAGTTGACACTCATTTTGTTTAATTCTTCTTTGCTGTACTGGTGATTATAAAAACTATAACAAAAACTACTTTATTCTTCAAGTGCTTGTCCCTGTACGTAATGGACTTTAGGTTGCACGTGCATTCCAGGATCTGGAGATATTTCCTTAGCAGTGTCCATCTGGTCCGTGCCTATACCTCTGCCACCTCAGGCTCTGTACCAGGGAAATGAAGGGAACTGCTGGTCTGCAATAAAGTTCCTCCTTGCTGCTCTTGGGAGCTTTAGTTTAGGAGATCTTCAAAATGTTCTTTCCAGCGAGAATAGATGGCTTTGTTGTCCTTCAGAACTGTGGTTTCTTCCTTCCATACCATGACAGATTGACCCATGAACAGCCTTGGTGGCACTAAAGAAACCACATGTATTGTGGATGTCTGTGAGATGTTGGAGTTCTTCTTAGAGTGCTTGCTCATATCCATTCCAGTTAGGTGTGCGCGCGCTGCGTGCACGTTCGTCGGAGATTTTTACCCTAGCAACACTCGGTGGGCCGGTAGGGCGCCCTCTAGAGTGGCGCCGCTATGGTGCCTGATATATAACCCTGCCGGCCCATCCGCTCCTCAGTTCCTTCTTACCGCCCGTGTCGGTCGTTGGAACAGTGGAGCGCGGCTTAGCTGATCTCCACCTCCCTAGCTCTTCGCTCGTTTATATAGTCATTGTGTACATATTTCGTTCTCTATAGTTCTAGTTAACTTTAACATTAGTAGTTTTTATAGTAGTTGTGTATATAATTTGAGGGGATCGGGGGTTAGCACCTTCTCCTCCCCCGGTACCGGGGCCCATGTCCGGTTCACCGGGCTTCAAACCCTGCGCGGCCTGTCATCGGCTGATGCCCACAGGAGACCCGCACAACTCCTGTTTAAAGTGCCTGGGCAAATCCCACCTTGCGGACAAGTGTCGAATCTGCAAGGCTTTCAAGCCCCGGACGAAGAAGGAGTGGGACATTCGCCTCAAGCAACTTTTGATGGAGGCAGCTCTAACTCCTCCATCCTTGGCACCGACTCCGGCACTGGGGACGAGTGCTTCCTCCGCACCGGAATGCACGGTTCCAGTAAAGGCTCCTCGGCACCAGCCTTCACCGGCTCAACCCTCTGGCAGGCACCGATCCCTCTCCCTGAGGAGCAAGAGACACAAGACTCCTGCGGCACCTGTATCTATACCGCAGTCGGAGTGTACATCCAAGGCGGACCGCCCGGCACCGTCAACTGCTGCGGCACCGCTTGCCTCCGCACCGTTGATTCTGGTCTCTCAGGAGCTGTCAAGTCCGGTGCCTACCAGCTCTCCAGCGCATGCTGTGGTCAAGCTCGTTGTGCCCTCGATGCCGGAGACTTTCTCCACAGCTCAGGAACTAGTTGCTTGGGCAGAGTCTGAGCTGCCCCAACCCTCGGCACTGCTGGTGCGGGTTGTTCAGTCACTGGGCAAGCCCGCCATGATGAGGCCATCTTCGCTGGGCACTGCGGAACGCCGCCGGTCCCAATCCAGGTCCCGCCATCGCTCCCGCCTACCCTGCGCCGCTCGCAGTCCTGGTACCGCTCTCCATCCCGGTACCAGTACCGGTCGTACCTGTGGCACCGCTCGAGATCCCGGTCTCCATCACGGTACTCTTGGCACCGGTCCAGATCCCGGCACTGCCGTACCTCTCGCAGCCGATCTCTGCATGGAGACGTGAGGCACCAGTCAACCTCCCAGCACCGTGCTGGTCACAGGTCCCGGTCCTGCTCCCGGCACCGCTACAACTCTCGGTACCGTTTGCCAGTACCGTGCAGACAGGAGTCCAATGGATGCAGAGACCTGGTCCAGTCAACTTCAGCTTCTCTGTGGCCTTCGCGTCATCCATCTATCTCCTCCTGTGCGGACAGTGCCTCCTACGGGGACTCTGATACGCATGCCCATGGCCCGGACCATGGACCTCACCAGTGGTCCTTTTGGCTTGGGCATATCATCAAGCCCCAGGCAAACCGACTGGCCCATCATGCTCCAGTCACTCAGAGCACCGTGTGCCCGAGGCCACCGTCAGCCGACACCCCCTCCCCCCCCGCTGGCACAGAGGAAACCAGTGCACATGCCCTGGACCCGCATGACCTTCCGGAGACGGAGGTCCCCCCGGACCAGGCGTCAGTGCAGGACCCACTCGTCCCGGGGCTGTCATCCTCCTCTTCCCCGGATGAGGCAGTAGCGGGCACGTCAGCATCGAGGCCACCTCCGGTCACACCAGGACCTTCTGTGGCGTGTCGCCTAGAATATCAACCTGCCGGTAGAGGAGGTTCCAGAGGTGGAGGATCCGGTGATTAGCATCTTGTCCGCGGAGACACCCACCAGAGTGGCTCTCCCCTTCATCCGTTCGATCCAGGCTAGAGCAGACACTGTCTGGCAATCCCCGGCTTCCATCCCACCTACAGCCAAGGGGGTCGAACGGAAGTACATGGTGCCTTCCAAGGAGTATGAGTACCTCTACATGCATCCCGCTCCCTGTACATTGGTGGTACAGTCCGTCAGCGAACGGAAGCACCACGGCCAACAAGCCCCTGCGCCTAAATCTAGGGAGGCCCAGCGCATGGATTTTTTGGGACAGAAAATCTATTCCGCGGGAGGCCTCCAACTCCGCATAGCGAACCAACAAGCCCTCCTGGGTAGATACAATTACAATGCCTGGGAGGCGGTCGGGAAGTTTGCCGAGTTGGGTCCGCAGGATTCCTGCCAGGAATTTGCAGCACGCCTGGAGGAGGGGAAGAGGATCGCGAGGACCTCCTTCCAAGCCTTGCTAGATGCCGCCGATTCAGCGGCTAGAACGGTTGCCTCTGGCATAGCCATGCACCTTATATCATGGTTGCAAGTGTCCGGCTTGCCACCTGAGTTGCAACATAACATACAAGACTTGCCGTTCGATGGACAAGGCTTGTTCTCCCAAAAGACGGACCCCAGAATGCAGAGTCTGAAGGACAACCATGTAATTATGCGTTCATTGGGAATGCATACGCCTCAGCCTCAAAGACGGTCCTTCCATTCCCAACCTCAGCGCCCTTACACCCCCGCCTCGGCCAAGGCAAGACTTTGCCAGAAGATGAGGTCGTACCACTCGCAGACGTCAGTCTGGACCTCAAGGGGGTAACAATTCTGGTCCCACCAAACAAACACCGGGACCCAAATCAAACTTTTGAGGGTGCACCCGAGAGCAATGTACCAATTGCCTCCCCAGATTCCTTTCAATTCAACAACCGCCTTTCCCTGTTCCTTCCTGCGTCGTCCCAGTTGACGTCAGATCGTTGGGTCCTATGTACGGTGGAGCTTGGATACCATCTTCAGTCCCTCCCACCCCCCCATCCCTCTTCAGGGACCCCTCTCACGAGCAACTCCTCATCCAGGAGGTCCGCAGGCTCCTCTCAATCGGAGCTATAGAGGAGGTACCGGAGGAGTTAAGGGGTAAGGAGTTTTATTCCCGATATTTCCTAATTCCCAAGGCGAAAGGGGGTCTCTGTCCTATCCTAGACCTGCGAGGACTGAACAAATTCATCAAAAAGTTCAAGTTCTGCATGGTATCCCTGGGAACCATTATTCCTTCCCTGGATCCCGGAGATTGGGAACATGCCGCTCTTGATATGCAGGATGCATATTTGCACATTGCAATTTATCCCCCGCACAGGAGGTATCTGCGCTTTGTGGTAAATCATCGACACTACTAGTTTACTGTCCTCCCCTTTGGCCTCTCCTTGGCCCCTCGGATCTTCACGAAGTGTATGGCGGTCGTCGCTGCTTCCCTACGCCGTCGTCGAATACACGTCTTCCCTTACCTCGACGACTGGCTTATCCGAGGGGCCTCCGAGGCACAAGTCATCAGCTATGTGTCCATTATCAAGGACCTGTTTATGCGTCTAGGCCTGATCCTCAATCTAGACAAGCCAACTCTGGTGCCTCGCAGAGGATAGAGCTTATCGGGGCAATGCTGGACTCCAACCTGGCGACGGCTAGTTTACTCCTCCACCGGTTTCAGGCCATAGTCTCCCTTGTCCAAAGTCTTCAGAGTTTTCCAACAACCTCTGCTTGCACTTGCCTTGGTCTCCTTGGTCACATGGCTGCATGCACATTCGTCACAAAGCACGCCAGGCTGCGAATGCATCCTCTCCAAATCTGGCTCACCTCCATCTATCGGCCAGGCAGAGACGCAATAGACATCATTCTGACAGTTCCACCGAGCGTTCTCTGCTCCCTCGACTGGTGGCGAACGTCGTCCCGGGTGTGTGCAGGTCTGCCTTTCCATCCTCCCCAGCCCTCCATGTCCCTAACAACGGACGCGTCCTCTCTGGGCTGGGGTGCTCACCTAGGGCACCTGCGCACCCAAGGCCTTTGGTCGTCCCAGGAGTTGACGCTACATATCAATTTCCGGGAGTTGAGAGCGGTCCGGCTGGCGTGCCAAGTGTTCCAGCGCCATCTGCAGGGCCATTGTGTTGCAGTATTCACGGACAACACAACGGCCATGTATTATATAAACAAACAGGGAGGGACACGGTCCTCCCCCTTGTGTCTGGAAGCATCCAACTGTGGGACTTCTGCATTGCCCACTCCATAGACCTAGTAGCCTCCTTCCTTCCAGGAGTCCGGAACATGCTCACAGATAACCTGAGCAGGTCCTTCCTGACGCACGAATGGTCCATCCGTCTGGACGTTCTCCATTCAGTTTTCCGGAGGTGGGGCTTTCCTCACATAGACCTCTTTGCCTCCCGGGAGAACAGGAAATGCCAAGTGTTCTGCTCCCTACAAGGTCGCTCCCCGGGCTCCCTGTCGGACCCGTTTCTCATTCCGTGGATGGCCACCTCTGTTATGCCTTCCCACCCTTTCCTCTTGTCCACTGAGTTCTTCTCAAACTCCGCAAGGACAAAGCCCGCCTATCTGATCGCTCCAGCTTGGCCGAGCAGCATTGGTACACCGTACTGCTTGACCTGTTCTCTGTCAGACCGATTCCCCTGCCACTCTGCCCGGACCTGATCACGCAGGACTTCGGCAGGCTGCAGCACCCGGACCTGCAGTCCCTTCATCTGACTGCATGGCTGCTGGCTGGTGAGCAATCAGAGTTGCGTTGTTCTGCCGCAGTGCAACAGGTGCTGCTGGGAAGCAGAAAGCCCTCCACACATTCAACATACCTCGCTAAATGGAAACGCTTCTGTCACTGGTGCGCCCAGCAGGACCTTTCTCCGTAGTCTGTATTAGTCCCCACTATCTTGGACTATTTATGGTCTCTCAAAGAGCAAGGTCTGTAAGAGTACACCTTTGCAGCTATTTCCACCTTCCATCCTGGGGAGGCTGGCAGTTCCGTTTTTTTCCAGATTCCTCAAGGGCTTGGAGCGACTCTATCCCCAGGTCAAACGCCCAACCGCTACCTGGGACCTGAACCTCGTCTTAACCAAGCTCATGGGGGCCCCCCTTTGAGCCTTTAGCCACATGCTCGCTGCTGTACCTGTCCTGGAAGACAGTGTTCCTAGTCGCTATCACCTCGGCTAGACAAGTCTCAGAACTTCGAGCTTTGACTGTGGATCCTCCGTATACGGTGTTCCATAAGGACAAGGTACAGCTGCGACCACACCCAGCGTTCCTCCCTAAGGTGGTCTCTGCCTTTCATGTTAATCAGGACATCTTCCTGCCAGTCTTTTTTTCCAAAGCCACACTCATCGTGACGGGAACAGCAGCTGCACTACTCTGGATTGTCCCGCAGGACCAGACCCTTCCGGCGTTCACCTCAGCTATTTGTAGTGTGGCAGAGCGTATGAAGGGCATGGCAATCTCTTCCCAACGGATTGCATCTTGGGTGACATCCTGCATTTCGGGCATGCTATGACTTGGCTCTCGTCCCGACTGGTGATCTCACCGCCCACTCTACTCGGGCTCAAGCCTCATCTGCCACGTTCTTGGCCCATGTTCCCATACAGGAAATCTGCCCCGCGGCTACCTGGTCTTCCATCCACACCTTTGCATCGCACTATGCATTGGTTCAACAGTCCAGAGACGATGCCGCCTTTTGCTCAGCGGTCTTGCATTTCGCAGCTTCTCGCTCCGACTCCACCGCCTAGGTAAGGCTTGGGAATCACCTAACTGGAATGGATATGAGCAAGCACTCGAAGAAGAAAAGACAGTTACTCATCTTTGTAACTGTTGTTCTTCGAGATGTGCTGCTCATATCCATTCCACACCCGCCCTCCTTCCCCACTGTCGGAGTAGCTGCAAGAAGGAACTGAGGGCGGATGGGCTGGAAGGGGTATATATCAGGCGCCCATAGTGGCGCCCACTCCAGAGGCGCCCTGCCGGCCCACGAGTAGTTGCTAGGGTAAAAATCATCCGACGAACGTGCACGCAGCGCGCGCACACCTAACGGAATGGATATGAGCAACACATTTCGAAGAACAACAGTTACAAAGGTGAGTAACGATCTTTTCTGCACCCTTTCTCAGTCCACCATTTGTTCTTAAGTTACGATGTGTGTGTAGCAGTATGCTTATATAATAGCTGATAAATGATCTTTTACTACAATGATAAAAGTTTAACTGTTATGTTTGTGAATATGCCCAGATTTAAAACAAACAACACCCTAAATGCAAAAAGCTTGTCGTCTTCAACTGTAATATCAATCTGTAAATGTGTAAAAGTTGGGCCAAAGGAAGTGTGTGTGTGTGGGGTGAGGGGGGGATTTGTGAGCAAGAGAAGGAGGAGTTTTTCAAATGGAAATTCTCTTTACTCTGAACTTTAGTGGTTTACTGCCGTGAATGCTGGAATGACAGCCCTGTAGAGAACTATAGTTGCTTGATAAAACTGGAATATGGTAAATATAAATATCACATTTTGGCAGATATAATCCAATTTGTTTGAAGGTCTCAAACCCTTTGGTAAACAGGGATTTTGCTGATCTTTGTGAGTGGGTAAAGGCTTTGAAAAGGCTACTTTCCAGGTTCAAACTTTGTAGCACAGTAAGATAAGGCCAGCTGGCCCAGCTAGCATATGTTCTACTCTCCAAAGCCTTTTTCCCACTGTGGAGGTTACCCATCCACATACTGACCGACTCAAACCGTGCTTTGTTTTTTAGCTCTGCAGGATGGCAGCACATAGAAGCCAGATGATAGGATAATCTTGTTTTTAACTGAAGTGAGGAACAAACAAATAGGAGAAGGAATTAAACCCAAGTGTCTCATATAAAGTTGCAGAGCATTGCTACTAAGCAGGAATTAAAACCTGTTGTAATAGTTACAGGGCTAGCTGCTCCTCTGTCCACTTTCTGATCTCCCTGAGCATATTTGTGGAGAGATGGGGCTTATCGTAAGTTATTCTCACCCTTTCTGTCTGCTTCCCAGACATCCATCTGTTGTATTAAAGCAATATATTCATACAGACAATATCTCAATAACCAGGCCAACATACAGTATTAACAAATTATGACAGAGTAGCTCTAAATCCATCACATCTGCTGTATAAAATCTGTCATAATAAAATTATTGAAGAATGGAAAATTAGTAAGAGCAGACATTGTTCTTTCTGGGAAGCAACAAAGCTTCAACTTCAAGCACTATTATCTTAACCCTCATCAAAGAATTAAGCATATACCTGCTTAGCCATTATAATCAGAGAAAATCAGGTTTGTTTTTTTTTAAATTAATAAGTCTATCTGTTTTCACGTTAATAGCACTTGCCCCATCAGTTACCTGTTAGGATTCCCATAATATGTTCAGTTCAGGACACATTTACAGTAGGAAGTCATTGTTTTAGTTTATTTACGTGTTAGCTTAATAGAAAGTATAACACTTTTTGTGGGTTGTTTCAGGAAAAGAGTATTGTGGAGAAGTGTGCTTATTTAATAAAAGAGCTGTCCTATTTAGAACATTGTATTTCAAATTATGATTCTCCATTAAGGCTCAAAGAGATTGGGCAGCAGAAGGTGATGTTAAAGAAACATACTGAAGAAAAATAAATGTTAGCACTGAATATTCAAAACTAAATACTTGAGAAATGGTTTCTTATTTACTCAGCCCATGCTGGAAATAACCTAGAAACCTTAGAGACTGAAAAGAAGGATATTTTACTTTCTCTTCTTGTCAGTAATCTCTGGAAAATTTTCACATCTTTGATGTTAAGAGCATAATTCCTTAATTATACATGAGAGAGAAGGAACCCCAAGTTGCTAAAAGTGCTTGTTGAGTATCTAAATCTATAATCTTTCTGTTGTAAAATAACTGACCCATAGCTCTGCGTCTAGTCTTCCCTCATAGTTCAAATATTGTGTCCTGATTTCCAGAAGAGACATTTGGATGGTTTCTAACTGGGTAAGAGGGAATGATGTAAGACTAATTATTATTATTCCACTATCCCACGTGGAAAACATTGGTCAGTGCAGGATGTATACATACTTAATGAGGCATTTGATTCCTGGTGGGAACATTAAAGGATGTCAAAATCTGATTATATATGCTCCATTTTTCACAGTCAGTAACACTAATCAGTAACTCTAATTCTTTCCAATTCCATATGGTTTTATTTTTTTGATTTATTATCTATGGCTATTAATTTGTACGCAAAACAGGTGAATACTTTTAATGGTGCTGCATGAAATTAATTCTAGAGGTACTAATTAATGAAAGCTTTGGTGTGCATTCAGCATTCATTGATCTGAAACGGGATTATTTTTATTTTTTTACTGCCCCAGTAGAAGTGCAAGTTCTTCTTTGAGTGATTTGCATATGTCCATTCCGGTGTATGTGTTTTGTCCAGTGCATAGTAGTCTGAGAGTTTTGAACCTTAGTGGTATCCATCAGGATGGCCTCAGTGCCCTCTGCTGTCTCCCGCATATGCATAAAGACCCAAGCCGTCCCTAATCTCCCCTTAGTTCCTTCCTGTTGCCCATGTTGGTGGAACTCCCTGTCCTTGTTTCTGCAAGTCTTTTTTTCAAAACCTGTAAATAGTACCTAGGAATTTGTTAGGTAGTTCAGTAGTTAGTTGGTTAGTTTAAAAAAAAAAAAGTTGTTTTGTATAGTTCTGGCATCCAGTTTGGGCATTGGCCCCACTACTGGTGGTAGATTGCACTCTCTGGGTTTCAGGTTCTGCCATTCTTGTGATTAGGCAATGCCTAATAGTGACCCTCACCTCAGCTGCCTTAGGTGCTTGGAGGAGGCTCATCTGAGCAACAAGTGTGGTACTTGTCAAGGTATTAAGCACCATTCTAAAAAAGGACAGGGCAGCCAAATTAAAATATCTGCTAATTAGTGCTACATTTTCCATCTGAACCGTTTTCTTCAGTCTGGGTACTGAGCACCCCAGAATCTACCATCTGTCTCTGGAACTACCAGTACCGAGAGGTGTTTGAGGCTGAGAGAGAGTTGTTAAATCTATTTGTGCTACCATCACTAGCAGTTAAGAGACTCAGATGGTACCAGCACCCAAGGTACTTCCTTCAGTACCTTCACCTCCTCATCAGGCAGCTCCCTCAAATTCAGCCATCAGGATTCTAATTAGGCAGTACTGTCCAGGGGAAAGTCACAGATTATCTCTCTAGCTCCTCTTCCTTCAAGGTCTGAGCCTTCTTCA
This sequence comes from Gopherus evgoodei, assembly GCF_007399415.2. Classification (NCBI taxonomy): domain Eukaryota; kingdom Metazoa; phylum Chordata; order Testudines; family Testudinidae; genus Gopherus; species Gopherus evgoodei. The sequence continues at coordinate 95,635,411 of NC_044322.1, read as the reverse complement.
CTGGTACTGATGGGTATGGCACTGCCGTGGTCACAGGAAGTACCTTTTTCTTCATCAAACTCAGAAGTGAGATCCTATGTATCCCAATTTAAACAGTCTCACCAAGAGGAATATGTCATAGAAGGTTAGGGTTGGAAGAGACCTCAGGAGGTCATCTAGTCCAACCCCTTGCTCAAAGCAGGACCAACCCCAGCTAAATCATCCCAGCCATGGCTTTTATCAAGCTTTTAAAACCTCTAAGAATGGAGATTCCACCACTTCCCTAGGTAAACCATTCCAGTGCTTCACCACGCTCCTAGTGAAATAGTTTTACCTAATATCCAACCTAGACCTCCCCCACTGAAACTTGAGACCATTGCTTCTTGTTCTGTCATTTGCCACTACCCATCCTCTTTGGAACCCCCCTTCAGGAAGCTGAAGGCTGCTATCACATCCCCCCTCATTCTTTTCTTCTGCAGACTAAATAACCCCAGTTCCCTCAACCTCTCCTCGTAAGTCATGTGCCCCAGCCCCCTAATCATTTTCGTTGTCCTCCGCTGAACTCTCTCCAATTTGTTCACACCCTTTCTGTAGTGGGAGCCCCAAAATTGGACGCATTAATCCAGATGTGGCCTCACTAGTGCCGAATAAAGGGGAATAATCACTTCCCTCGATCTGCTGGCAATGCTTCTACTAATGCAGACTAATATGCCGCTAGCTTTCTTGGCAATAAGAGCACACTGTTGACTCACATCTAGTTCCCCAAGTGCTTTTCTGCAAAACTGCTGCTTAGCCAATTGGTCCCCAGCCTGTAGCAGTGCATGGGATTCTTGCATCCTAAGTTCAGGACTCTGCACTTGTCTTTGTGGAACTTCATCAGATTTCTTTTGGCCCAATCCTCCAATTTGTCTAGGTCACTCTGGACCCTGTCCCTACCCTCCAGCGTATCTACCTCTCCCTTCAGCTTAGTGTCATCCATGAATTTACTGAGGTGCAATCCATTCCATCATCCAGATCATTAATGAAGATTTTTAACAAAACGAGTCCCAGGACTGACTTCGGTTGATACTGACTGCCAAATAGACATCAAGCCATTGATCACTACCCATTGAGCCCGATGATCTAGCCAGCTTCCTATTCACCTTATAGTCCATTCATCCAATCCGTACTTCTTTAACTTGCTGGCAAGAGTACTGTGGGAGACCGTATCAAAAGCTTTGCTAAAGTCAAGCTGTATCACGTCCACCACTTTCCCGATAACTGGCTCTGTGGGTATCTCATCATAGAAGGCAATCAGGTTGGTCAGATGAATCCATGTTGACATTTCCTGATTACCACCTTCTTCTCCAAGTGCTTCAAAATGGATTCCTTGAGGACCAAATTTATGATTTTTCTAGGGACAAAGGTGAGGCTGACCGGTCTGTAGTTCCCTGGATTCTCCTTCATCCCTTTTTCACCTGCCAGCCCTAGTTTGTCTCAGTACTTGCATGGGGCGTATTGGAGAGACCCTTGGGCTGTGCGTAGCTGGGGCCTGGGCCATAGCAGTGGCCTTTTTGAAACATAGGGGACTTTCCCTCTCAATCAGGATTATCTGTATAACCACCTCACCCGGCTTCAACTTCTTGGCAGCAGGAGCATCGACACTGTAAACACCATAGTGTTGGTACTGAGCCCAGCATTGAGCAGAGTCTGGATCCCTCTCAGCTGCAAGAGGACCAGGAACTGGATCAGTCCCTGGTACCATTCTTCCTTATCCTCTGATGAGACAATTGTGGTGGAACCTATTTCTCCACCTCCTGATGATTTTAAGACTCATCCGAAGTTGTTGAGGAGGATGGCTATGGCCCTAGATATCTACCTGAAAAAGCTCCAGGAAAAAATCCTACAAACTGGTGGTCATTCTGACTCCAGCTAGGATAGCTCCCCCAATAAATGAGGGTATCTCAGAGTGTACCAGGGTCCTCAGGCAAACCCCAGTTTCCCTGCCTTCAACTGCAAAAAGAGTGAAGAGACGGTATTATGTTCCCTTCCAGGGGTTCGAGCACCTGTATAACCATCCTCCTCCAGGCCTCTTTGTAGTGTCAGCAGCCAATGAAAAAGAGAGGCAGGGGCACTAGGAGTCAACCCCAAAAGATTGAGAGGATAAGAAGCTGGACTTATTTGGGAGGAAGCCTTATTCCACAGATGAATTACATCTTTACATTGCATACCAGCAAGCTTTGCTTGTACATTGTGATTTCATCCTGTGGGATACACTTTTGAAGTTCATAAACAAGCTCCCAGATAAAGTGGTTGGATCATTGAGGAAGGTGGCATCTTCCAAGAGCTCATTTTGATGGGTAGGTCGACAGCAGGCTATCAGTTCCATGAATGCCATATTTTTCTTCTCCAATTTTTGCAAACCACCTGTCCCACTCTTGTCATACTTGGGCCCACATCACAGCAGATCAGTGTGTTCTAAGCATGGTAGAAGTGGGACATATACTTCATTTTATTTCTGCCTCCCCTCAACTGCTTCTCTGACACTTTGCAGGACTTCTTTCATGAGGCACTGTTATTGCAAGAGATACAATAGAGGCAGTCTCTTCTTTGTTCAGCAGAAAGGGGTTTTACTCCCAGTACTTCCTGATCCTGAAGCCCTATTTTAGATGTAAGATGTGTAGAAGGGCTCAGCCAAGGCTCATCGCTCCGCAGGGCTGTGGGGTATCCCACCGCCTTGCACTAGGTCGCTCTGGGCCCAAGCCCTGGGTTAGGGCAGGGCAGCAAACACGCAGTCAGGAGCTTGGGCCCTTAGGCAAGGGCTGAGCCAATAGTTCAGTATGAGCCCTGGCCCTAGGTCAGGGCAGGGCAGCAAACACACAATCAGGAGCTCCGACTTCTGAGTGTCTGGTGCGAGGTGGAGACTGCCACCCGTGAGTAGGGTAGCAGGGGGGAACAGGCCCACCCACTCCACTGCCTCCCAGCCTGGGGCCCTAGCAGTGGCAGAAGACTTGCTGCCGCATCAGTGGGGATCCTGACTGCAACACACTGATATTGGTTCCGACCCTGCTGCGGCCAGGCCAGGGTCGGCTGACCCCGGGGCTACTTCCGGACTGCCCCTCGTAAGGTACGTGGGTTTGGCCGGTGTCCTCGGCGGTTCCCAGCACCATCGGTTACTCCGGGTAACTGGCGAGGGGTAGGCGCGGCTGCTTCTCGGGGTAGCTGGCGAGGGGTAGGCTCGGCTGGCCTGGCCAGTCGTCGGGTCAGCCGCAACCTGCCGGCGTCCCCCCCCGGAGCTAGGCCACAGGCATCTGGCCTCTCCGGCGGCTGGCTTTCAACTGAGCTTTGCAGCAGGGCTTTTCTGTTTCCTTTCCTGCACCATGACCTCTGGGGGGCCGGGTGCAGGATCCACTGGCTCTGCCCACATTGGTGCTAGGGGAGGCTTGTCCCTCAGCGGGGCTGTGGGGTATCCCACCTCCTCGCTACAATGTGTTAAAACAAGTTCCTGAAAAAATCAAAATTCCTGATGGTCACTCTAGTTTCTGTTGTTCCTTCCTTGGAGCCAGGGGACCAATATGCTGCTCTGTACTTAAAGGGCACCTACTTTCACCTGGCAACTCAACGCCACAGAAAAATTCTGAGATTCACTGTCAGTATCCTCCAGTATTAGTTTACAGGCCTCCTCTTTGGTCTCAGCTGCCCCACATGTTTTTACGAAGCCTATGGTAGTAGTAGCAGCATTTTTCCAGAGGTTATGGTCCATATATTCTCTTTCCTGAATGACTGGTTGATCTAGATTGCAAGTGCTGTTCAGCCTTTGCATAATCTGATCCATCTTGGACGTGCTGGGTCTGTTGATCGACTCAGACAAGTTGGTCCTGGTCTCAACAGCTGCTAGGGCTTTGCTACCCCAGAGAAGGTTTCATACATGTGAAGCTTCATTCTGGACTTAGAGGCTTATCCTCTCACCATGGTGAGAAATTGTTTATGGCTGCTAGGGTCCAATGTTCCAGACTGCATCTCAGACTCCTTCAGGGCTAGGTGACAGAGGTGTAGTCTCCAAGAAGGCACCACCTAGACATGTTAGTATGCATACCAAATCACATTTTAACCTCCCTAGATTGGTGGATAGATCTGATTAATGTCTGCAAAGGAGTTCCTTTTGCCCCACCTCCACAATCTTTTACCTTAGTCATAGGTGCCTCTGACCTGGAAGGGGGCTCACCTGGGACTCCTGCAGAGTTTCCGGTCTTCCCAAGATCTCAATCTACATGGCAGCATCAGGGACCTGCGGGCAATTCATTTAGCTTGCACGGTATTCCTTCCTTGCATAAGGGGAAGGGGTGTATTGGGGTTGACCAACAATTCAACGTAAACAAGCACGGAGGAGCCCAGTTCTCTCTACTCTGTCATGAAGCAGTCCTGGTTTGGGACTTCTGCATCAGCAACTTTATTTTTCAGAAAGTGACCTATCTCCCAGGGGCTCAGAGTATGCTGGCAGATCACATGAGGAGACTGTTTGTTTATTAATCAGGAGTGGTTCATTCACCCAGTTATATAACAACATTTATTTTCCAGCTCTGGGGAACTTGCCTAGTAGATATGTTTGCAACAAAGGACAACACAAATTGTCACTAGTTCTGCTTCAGAGCTGGACACAGCCCAGGTTAATTGATGGATGCTTTTGTCCTGCCATTTTCAGAGGCTCTGCTGTATGCTTCTCCCCGATCCCTCTTCTGCCCAGAACTGTGCAAAGTCAAACTGAACAAGGTCCATCTTATACACATTGCTCTGGCATGTCTAAGTGGAAGAGGTTTTCTGTCTGGTTGAGGCTAAAAGAGATCTCCCCTATTCTTGCTTTTATTCATCATGTGCTGAACTGTCTTTTTTTATCTGACAACATCAAGGATTGGTGATTAGCTCGATCAGGATTCACTTAGCAACTATATTGGCGTTTCACTCGCCTGTGAGCAACTGCTCTTTTTCTTATCCCAGCCTGATGGGTGTAATGTTTTTAAAGGATTTGGATAGACTGTTTCCTCACGTACAGAGCCCTGTTCCACCATGGAGTCTGAATCTAGTCTTAACAAAGCTGATGGATCTCCACTTTGAGCTTCTAGTGACCTGGTCTCCGTTGCACCTTTCAGTGAAGGTAGCATTTTTAGAAGCGATTGTATTGGCCAGGCCAATAGGGGAATTGCTGGTGTTCAGTGTCATATTTTCCCTATACGTTTTTTTAAAGCAGATAAACTCTACCTTCAGCCCCATCCAAGTTTTCTTATGAAAGTGGTCTTCACTTTTCATGTCTCAAAGCAGTTTTCTTATCAACCTTCTTCCCAGAGCCTGACAGTAATAAAGGAGAGGAGAAACTGCACACTGTAGACATTAGAAAAGTGTTACCATTTTATCTGGAATGGACTAATCCTTCTAAATCTGTTTTGTTTATTGCATTTTTAGACAGAATGAAGGGTAGTCTGGTTTCCATGCAAAGGGTTTTGTCATAGATATCTGGTTTTATTTGCCTGTGTTTACTAGTTGGCTAACATGATGCCAGCACATAGAATGTTGGGTTATTCAACAAGATCCTAAGCAGCCTCTGCGGCATTTCTGACTCAGATGCCTATATTAGACATTTGCGAAGTGGCAACCTGTTCATCATGTCACACGTTTGACTCTCACTACACAATCTCTCAACTGTGTAGAGATTATACTAAATTAGGATGAGTGGACCACAAGTTCCTGTTCAAATAGACTCCAAACTCACCTTCATATGGGTCTGTGTGTGTGTCACCTACAAGTGGAATGGACACTTGCAATCACTTGAAGAAAAAACAGTTGTTAACCTTTCCATAACTGTTGTTCTTAGATGTGTTGCATATGTCCCTCCCATGACCCGACCTCATTCTCCTCTCTGTTGGAGCCACTGGGGTAGGAAGGAACTGAATGGCTTCGGGGTGGCCCAGTCCTTAATGCATGTGCAGTGTACATGAGACAACAGAGAATGCCGAGGCTGCCCCAACGAGTACGGTAAAAACTCTTTAACACCTGTACACTGGTGCACACAGATATCTACAGTGAAACATGGACACTTGCAACACATCTCAAAAAACAAGAGTTATGAAAATGTTAGTAATGTGTTTTTCTCAAAATCTCGTTGTCCAGAGATATTTTTCTTTTATAAAGTGTCCATTAATATTTTGTAATTGGTCCACAACTCTTCTTGACTATCCCTCCTCTTTTAATTTAAATCACTCCTGAAGTCTCATTTCATCCATGACTTCAAGAAACGAGTTGATTAATTCATCATCTTGTCTATTTCTTTATTTATATTGTGAGTGAACTACATATTTTATGTGAGAGATGGGGTTTATTGCCATTCGAACTGAAGTAGGGAATTGCTGTGGAGGGAACATGAGGTTGTTTAATTGTGGGAGGAAGATGGGAGAGAGAAATTTAACGTGTTTGCCTTATTTTTTTTTTTTTAAGAAACCAAAAGTTAACTAGTTAAGACGTAAGATTTTTTTAAATAATTGGAGATATCCCTATCTCCTAGAACTGGAAGGGACCTCGAAAGGTCATCGAGTCCAGCCCCCTGCCTTCACTAGCAGGACCAAGTTCTCATTTTTGCCCCAGATCCCTAAGTGGCCCCCTAAGTGGAGCCACTGGGGTAGGAAGGCACAACGCTGGGTTTAACAAGCCAATCCTCAAACTACTGAGCTATCCCACCCCCCTCACTGAGCTATCCCGCCCCCCTAACATCACTCTTATTATTCTCCTTGTATATTATATTCCTTTCTCCCACATTCATGTGTCTTTGTTGTCTGATATTATATGATTTTTGTGCTAAGAAATGTCTTTCTTCTTTGAATAGCATCCCTATGGGTGGTTGCATTCCTTTGCTGCTGATCAGAGAACTTCGGTAGCAGTGTCTATTAGGCCCACACATGCACTGTTTCTCCTTGTGCCCATGTCTTTCCTCCTGCTGATCAAGGGATCACACCCGAGAGTCTTAACAGACCACGTAGCATGTATATACTATATAAATCGACAAGGGGGAGCCAGATCACCCTACGTCTGTTCAGAGGCAATGAGACTGTGGAACTGGTGCATCACCTATGATATCACACTACCAGTGGCTTGGCTTCTGGGCTCTCACAACTTGATAATGGACAGTCTCAGTCACAAATTCCCACATGACCACAAGTGGGAGATAAACCCAGTGGTACTTCAGGACCTATTCAGGTAGTGAGGGGCATCGACCATGGACTTGTTCATCACTTACCTGAACAAGGAATGTCCATACTACTGCTCCAGAGCAGGCATGGGACAACACTCATTGGGCAAGACTCTCCTTCCTCTTTCAGTGCTTGCGTATGTCCATTGCAGTGTAGTTGTGTGCACACCCTGAGCACAGCTTCTGGAATTTTTTCTCTTTAGCGGTATCTGTTGGGTCAGCTTCAGTGCCTTCTGGTGTCACATGCTTGTAGCACTGGAATAAAGGGCCCTCCTGACCCTGTTCCCCTTCAGTTCCTCCTTACCTCCCGTGACAGTTGCTGGAACCCTTCATTGCTTAGGCAATCCTTCTCTTAGTGTTTTTTTCTTCCAAATGTAGTGTTAATAGTTCTTGTAGTTTAGTTTTAGTACTTTATAGATCTTAGATAGTTTGGACACCTCCTCACTTGGATAGTACTGGGGCATGCCTCTGTCGTTGAGGTTTAAGCCCTGCGCCTCGCGCAGTAAGCCTGTGCCTTTGAGCAACTCACATTTGAGCTTCCTCAAGTGTTTGGGGGAAGCTCAGAGGAAAGACCACTACCTAATCTGCAGGCATTTCAAGCCCTAATCCGAGTAGGACTGAGCTGCACATTTGAAGGTCATCCTCATCCCGGTCCAAAGGATAGAGTTCATCAGTGCTGTACTCAATGCTGGCATCAGCCATGTGCTTTTACAGTCAGCCTATCCTTGATCTCTGAACCCACCTCCGGTACAACTGCTTGTGAGTCACCTACATTGGAGTTGACATGTGCAAGCATTTGAAGAACCAAAAATGGTTACGAACCTTTCAGTAACTGTTGTTCTTTGAGATGTGCTGCACATGTCCATTCCAAAATCCACCCTCTGTCCCCGCTCTCGGAGGCTATCTACAAGAAGAAACTGAAGGGGAGTGGGGCCAGTAGGGCCCTTTATACCGGTACTATGAGTGCCCGAAACTGGAGGGCACTGGAGCCACCCCAATGGATAACACTAAAGGAAAAAATTCCAGCAGCTGTACTTCAGATGTGCACATACCTACATTGGAATGGACATGGGCAACACATCTCGAAGAACTATAGTTACAGAAAGGTTAGTAATAATTTTTTCTCCCATAGGGCAGGGACCTTCTCTATGCCTTTCCTCCATTTTCCCTACTGTCAAAACTCCTATTAAAAATAAAAAGAGAAGGAGGACACATCATATTGATTACTCCTTGGCCAAGACTGACTTGGAACCCTTACCTGTTACAACTTGTAAGGTGCCTGCTAATCTCTCTCCAGTCCATTCCTTACCTTGTCTCACAGAACAAAGGATGCACCCTCTATCCCAACGTGGGGATTGTTTGCCTCAGGGCTTGGCTCCTTCATGGTTCCAGTGCATAAAGAACTCCTGCTCGAAGGAGGTACAAGGGGTATAATTACACAGTAGAAAGTCCTTGACATGTTGGACTTACCTAGAAAAATAGTCCTGGTTTTGGATTTGGTGTATTTCGCAACAATTCTCTCTGATATCTGCAACGTTTCCAAAGATCCTAGACTATGTACTAACTCTGAAATCTTTGGGACTACCTCTCAGTTCCCTCAAGATACACCTAGCTTCTATAGCAGCCTTTCACTGTCTAGTAGACGGATACTCAGTGCTATCAGACCCGACGGCTAAACGATTCCTTAGGGGTAGAGTAAACTTTTCCCCACAACCCTGGCATCTTACCCTCATGCAGGTATTGAAAGACCTGACTAGACCTCCCTTCAAGCCTGTGGTCAACTGTTCACTTACATACCTTTCAATGAAAATGGCCTTCCTGACAGCAAACACTTCAGCTAGGAAAATAAGAGAAATAACAGCTCCAATGGCACATTCCACCCCCTCTCCCCCCCCAATATTTTTCAGGATAAACTTACATTCAGGCCACATCTAAAATTCCTCCCTAAGGTAACCTCCCCATTTCACATGAACCAACTGATTCACCTTCCAATTTTCTACCTCAAGCCTCATCCAGAAACAGGGAGGCTATATTGCACACTCTAGATGTCAGAAAAGTCCTGGACTTTTACCTGAGTAGGACGAAGTCTTTCAGGAAATCTCCTAAACTTTTCCTCTCTATTGTTACAAGATCTAAGGACTTGTCAATATCATCCCAGAGACTCTTCAAACAGGTCTCGAACTGCATTATACAATGTTATAAGATCCACAGCATGACCCTGCCAAATAATATTTGTGCACACTCCACAAGGTCGATCTCCTCATTCGTTGTCTTCTTCAAGAATGTCTCTATCTCAGAAATCTGTAGAGTGGTGACATGGGCATCAGTCCACACCTTCGCAGAACATTATGCGATCACTGGGAACTCTGGTAGGGATACTGTGTGGAAATCACCTACAGTGGAGCATCCATAGGGCCACTGCTCAAAGAAGAAGTTACTCATCTTGTGCAGTAATGATGGTTCTTTGAGATTTGTCCCCCTCTCGGTGCTCCTCAACCTACCCTCCTCCCTTCTGCTTCAGAGATCTTGTCAATGACTGTGCAGTAGAGAAGGAACTGAGGAGGGTTAGGCCGCACACACTGGCTAGCTTCATGGAGGGGTACCAGGAGAAACAGTGCATGTGTGGGCCTATGGACACTACTGAAGTTTTCCAATCAGCAGCGCAGCAATGCAAGCACACCTACAGTGGAAAACCCATAGGGACACACTTCTTGAAGAATCATTGTTACTATACAAGGTGAGTAACTTCTTTGTGTGCCTAGCACCTGGTGGTTATTGCCACCATCTAAACAATAATAACAACAATAATAATAATAGTACTTCTGATTTAACTTTTGTTTTAGTTATTCTTTGTTGTTTTTTAACACATCATTTTTCACATTTTCTTTATGTTGCTAAACTTTGTTATTATGAAGGTTTTTTTTCTGCTTCATGTGCTTCATTCATATGGGTAATGATGATGTGACTTCATTTCTTTTTGTCTGTTTTTCTGTTTTGTGTAACTGACATTTGCACATCTACTGCAACAGTAAAATATTTATTGTATATTTTATGAATACAGAATTGATCAATAAGACATGCCAGATATTCATTGAATTCTGAAACCTAGTATGCGATTTATTTTGCACAGGTAATGAGTGGTGTTTTTCCATGTTCATTTTTTTTAATAATTCTAGATAGGTCAGGCATATCTACTGCCAGCGGAAAATATGAAATTAAGAATTTAAAACACATGATGAAATAATAAATATTATTATAGGCGGAGCTCATAACACCACCTATTGTTAAGTCTTTCTCCACACTTCCCCATTATAAGGCCCTATTTTCAGTTGTTGTAACTTTGCCAAACTTTAAGCATTTGGTCTGAAATTTTCCATGCCAGGTATCTGCCTCAGGCTCTTTTTTTTAACAATTTCAGCCTAACCTAAAATTGTGTGTGTTAAAAAAAAAAACAAAAAAAAAAAAACAAAAAAAACCCACAATATTATTTTACCCATTTAAACAATTTTCTGATGCCCTTTCTGTAGCATTCTCATGGTTTGGAGCAGGGACTTGAAATTTGTAAGGGGAATTGCCTTTATGCTAGTAATGTAACTTTTGTCATCCCTGTGGAAAAATCCCTGGAAAAATCACAGTTTGCACATGCTCAATAGAGAGTTGATAGAACACAGCAGCTAAAATCCCCAAATATTCTATCCATTTGGAAATGTTCTTGGTCTGGTAAATTTGTATTTCATCATTCTCTAGTGCTGATCCACAAAGAGGATGACACACTAATATTGCTATCAGTTACTTCATTAGCTCAGGTGACAGAGGACTGTGCAGTGGATCTGAAGTTACCTTGCAGATTAGCCACATGGGTGTCAATGTGAGGCCATATGATGGAACTTCTGTTTTATCTGCCTACTTTCTTTTAAACCTAAGAAATTACAGAAGGCAACCCTTATTCTGTCATTTCATAACTTCTGTGTGCTTGACTTTACACCCTTAGTAATGTGTGCAGTGTATTTGTAGCTGTGTTGGTTCCAGGATATTAGAGAGACAAGGTAAATGAGGTAATATCTTTTATTGGATCAAATTCTGTTGGTGAGAGAGACAATCTTTCAAGCCAGACCTTTCCCAGAGCTGAAGAAAAGCTCTATTTGGCTTGAAAACTTGTCTCTCTCACCAACAGAAATTGGTCCAATAAAAGCTATTATCTCACTCACCTTGTCTCTAACCACCTTAATAATCTTCTTTTAATGCTGCTTTTTTCTGTTTAATTTAAATATAAAGAGTTCCAACTCTCTGTGTTTGCGTGTTAAGAGTTTTACAATATAAGCTGTGATGATTTAGTGATTTTTTTTTCTTACAGATCTAAGTTTTCAAGCAGCTTCTCAAATTATCTCCACCCCTGTTTATAGTGCCTTAAAGGTAATGAAAGACATTGCTCAGAACTTCCCAATAAGGGCCAGGTATGATAAAATTGCTTACTTTTTGAGTATCAATTAATTTATTGATTTATGTTTCTATTTGAATTTAATGAATATTTTAGAGATTTTGGCCGAATCGTGCAAATAGATAATCATGGTCTTGTATAGTTACTCTTGGAAGGAGTCCAAGTGACTTCAGTGAGAGCAGAGTAACTGTTAGAACTGGAGCAGCAATCTGCGGCCAGTGGGAGCCGCAATCGGCCAGACCTGCAGATGGGACAGGCAAACACACTGGCCTGGCCCGCCAGGGGCTTTCCCTACATAAGCAGTGACTCCTCTTTGAGAAACCCTGTGTTAGAAGGACTGTGGATCAATCTCTTAGTGATCTTCTGTCTAGTGCATGGAGACCTTTACAAAGTAAGGGCTTGATCGTTCAGACGCTTACATATGTGAATAACTTTGCTCATGGGATTGGTCCTGTTTATCTCAATGGGACAGATGTATTTCCCAGGCTTCCTCTGTTACAGAAACCAATTGTCTTGTTGCACTGTCATAGTTCTGCTCATGTAGAAGATTGCTTTTTCTGTGAGCCAGTCATGCGTTGTCACTGAGAAATTTTTTTGTGTCACATAATGTATGTCACAGCTTGTCCCACAGTTTTTTTAAAGTGAATTATTGAGTTAAATATGATGCTAAATAGGGTTCTCTGCTTGAGACTGTCTCACAACGTATTACAACTCCTAATTTAACGATCTCTTTTCGTTTTATTGTCCCCATTGTTTTTCTGTTAAAGAAAAACTGCAGTGTAACATAACAGCTACTTCAATCATATCTAATTGCAAAGAAAATTAAATAACTTTTTTTTAAATGCCAAAATATAATTGCAAAGAAATATAAAGCAACCAGTTTGGTATAAGTGAACACTTAGAAAAATATACCTCATCATTAGAAAGCAGGGAAAAAGGTACATGAGTTGTAAGGCTTATTCTATTCTTACTTTAGAAAAATGGTTAAGTGGAAGGGACATTATCGTCAAGTTAAAAATCATCAAGTTAAAAAATCTTGAAATCATCAAGTTTTAAAAAAGAGTTAAAACTAATTCCAGGTACTATACCAGTCCCAGCCCCTGCAAGTTTTTGTGTTTCTCCAACCACATTTGCCTGTTTTTTTTTTTCTCTTAAAGACAATAGAAGGGTTCAAAAAAGAACTCATTCATACTCATTCATTAGCCTGTTTGTTTATAAGCTGACCCTCACAAAATGGATAAGTAAAAATAGCAATAACTGTATAACCCTTTCAGAAGCCAACCCTATATTTCAGGGGTTGGAAACCTTTGGCTCCCATACCATCAGGGTAAGCCGCTGGCGGGTCAAGACATTTTGTTTACCTGGAGCATTATGGGCATGGAGCCCTTCAGATGCTCAAGGTAAACAAAGCAACAATGTATTAGATATTCAATTCAATGATTCCATAGAGTTTAAAGTCATCATATTTTGGTGTAGACCTGTTTATAAGCTGACTCCTGCTCTTTGATGTGTCACTTTTTTACCAAAAATATTCAGCTTATGAGCAAATATATATGGCAAATAAATTCATGAAGGATGGTCCATCAATGGCTATTAGCCAGTATGGGCAACGATGGTGTCCCTAGCCTCTGTTGGCCAGAAGCTGGGAATGGGTGACAGGGATGGATCACTTGATGATTACCTTTCTGTTCATTCCCTCTGGGGCACCTGGCATTGGCCACTGTCAGAAGACAGGATCCTGGTTAGATGGACCTTTGGTGTGACCCATTACGGCTGTTCTTATATAAAGTGTTTGTCTTCTCTTTTGCTGTGTATGACAGGGGAAATAGACTGTAATGAAAATAGACATAAACAGTCTAGAAATAAAAATAGATTCTATCACTCTAATTTTTTTAGTTATACAAATCTTTAATATTACTTTTAACACTATAAATTAAAAATAAGATAAAATATTATTTTTAAATTGATGAGTGTGTGCCTATAGCAGTCTTAAATTGAAAAAACTCATCAAGTAAAAAGAATTCATGTATTCTGATTCTCCACTGACATAACCTGTCATAAATTATGAGTAATTCTGCTGAAGTCAGTGGAGTCAAATGAGTAAATCAGAGAAGAATCAGGCCCATTGAACAAAATAAATTACATTTTCTAACTTGAATTAGCAATGATACTTTAATAGTTCAGCTGAAATAATTTTAATAATAAAATTTACTTTTCATTTTTATACTATTTATTTTTTTGTACATCACTCATTTTGGACAGTGAAAGTGGAGTATTAATTTTCTGGCTATCATGAACTAGTGCAATTCTGCAAAGTTTGGGTTGTAAATATTGTAGACAAATATTTAAATCAAAACACAAAACTGTATTTGTCAAATTAAAATTAAGAAGTGACATTTGTGTCCAAAAATGGTCCTTTTATTTAAAAGAAAAGTTTAAAACTTTAGAAGTGTCCTTTTCCCAGGCTTTCTAGTGGTGAGCTTCATTTTCATGTCTCACTCTGTTTCCTAGAAGAAAGGTCAGCATGACCTTAGTATTTATGAAATAACATCTTCTAATTTGAGAGGTCAGTTCATTTGACAGTTTGCAGACAGTGAAACAAGTGACATGCTTGGAAGATTTTAAAAAAAAAAACAGCTTTTTTTTTTTGTTAGTTGACGTACAATTTACCAGTTTGTAAGTTTCTGGCCATTACATAATTCTATAACAATATGCAGTACTAGTACATACCTTGAGTTTCCTGATATCCATGCATAATTTATAAGTTTTAATATTTTGAGCATATTAAAAGTTATACTTTAATAAGCATTTATCTTAGTGGTATATATTTACATTTTATCAGATAAAAGAGAAAAAGATAATCTATGATTTATTAGAGTTGGAAGGGACCTCAGGAAATCATCTAGTCCAACCCCCTGCTCAAAGCAAGACCAATCCCCAAATCCCTAAATGGCCCCCTCAAAGATTGAACTCACAACCCTGGGTTTAGCAGCCCAGTGCTCAAACCACTGAGCTATCCCTCCCCTGTTAATAAAGAAAGACAAACACTGCAACAGTTTCAATATTACATAAACCTTCTCAAAATCACATAGTAGTCTTATTAATAACCACTTAGCTGCAGATGGAGGTTAATTTAAGTCTCGATGGGTGGGGTTCTGGGATGTTCATTGACCTCACTGTACTGCTTTGTGTGTCCTAATGTTCTCCCCTTACACATTTAACTTATATGCATCAAAATAAGTAATTACAGTTTAGTTAAAATGATGCTTTCTGAATAAACATATCTACTTGTGCATCGCTGTACTGTATACTCTTCTCTTATCCATTTTTCAGATTCCTTTATGTTGTTTGGAGCTCATTTTATTATTTTTAAATTTGTTGTTTATAATAGTGAAACTGGAAAATACTAAAACTGAAAAGTCTGACTATTAATATAACATAGCATAACCAGAGATAAATCGCCTGTTATACATTTCAGTTCAGTATCTTTCATGTATCTTACAGTATCTTTTATGCATCATTGCTAAATATTTGTTTATTTTGTCAGCTTTAAGTGCTCATCTCTATTTACAAAAACACAGTACTTCATTTTATTAATATGTCCGTGATGACATTTTGACATCTCTTCCACAAGTGGTTTTACATCTTCTTCCATGCTCCCTCTTATGCATGAAATGTTCTTCTCAGTTCTCCACTACTGTCCTCTCCCCTTCAAATTTTTTCATAATCTACCTCCCCCGAAAACATGACACCATGCCTAATGATAATGGCTAGGCACAGGGACAGTTAGTGATTCATTAATATCATCTGTTGTTCGCTTGTCTTATCTTATTACAAAAAACCCCATCCTACAAGCATTTAAGATAACACATGTGATGTTAGGTTCCTGTTAATGTCATGACAGCTTTGTCTGTTCTTTTCCCCCTTCCACAGTGTTCTGCCTCTATTTTTCTGTGTCTTCTCTATTTAGATTGTCAAGTCTCAGAGGGGTAGCCGTGTTAGTCTGGATCTGTAAAAGCAGCAAAGAATCCTGTGGCACCTTACAGACTAACAGACGTTCTGGAGCATAAGCTTTCGTGGATGAATACCCACTTCGTCGGAGACATGTCTCCGACGAAGTGGGTATTCACCCACGAAAGCTCATGCTCCAAAACGTCTGTTAATCTGTAAGGTGCCACAGGATTCTTTGCTCTATTTAGATTGTAAACTCCTTGGACAGGGACTGTTCTGATTTGTAGCTAAACAGTTCCCCACATGATGGAGCACTGATTCTGCTTGAGGCCTCTAGGAGCTAATTTTATACTACCACTAATAATAATAATACAATAACAATAACAATAATAATAATAATAATAATAAACTACAAATTATGCCAAATGTAGTCAGATTCAAATAAGACCAAGTTATTTTTTCTTAAACAATGACTAGCTACTTCAAGACTGTTTGAAAGTATTCAGACAGGGCCAGAATGATATTTACTGTGTTGGTGTTTACATGTTTCGCTCTTCAGTTTTTAGCTTTGTGATTTGTCCTACTTATTTAGTGGCTAAATTATTCCTTTGGCTAAATTAACTCTCAGTATTAATTCCCATCAGTTACAGAAATAGTTTCTGATGGGGGAAAATGTTGTATAAGCTATGTTTCTAAATGATGCTTATTGCTGGTAACAGGCTCTCTCAAAACTCTGTGCTTTCAGGCTTTTAGCTTAATGGTGTTTTTTTCCTATCCCCTGTGCTTCATTTCTCAATTGGGTGTTTTGCTGGCATCTTTAAGCTAGTCTGAGTTGTTCTTATCAATCCTTGTGCTTATATTTTCTTTATTATAAATTTTTCATTTAAATCTGTTTTCATTTTTGAAAGAAATTGTTGTTCTATATCGTTTCCATTCTTGCTCTCCTGCATTAGAATTTTATACTTAAAAAAAAAACTAAAAAAAAAAGCAGTTGACACAGATGATAGGATATTTACTGTGTTTGTGTATGCATAGAGAATAAACATGGTCGTGTGATTATAAAAGTTTTATAAGGATGAATTTGGGATGACTGTATTATTCATGAGATGTGAAGGCATGAGTGAGTATTCACGTCTTCCCAAACAATTACTGACATCAACATCTTTATAACACACAATCTAGTCTGTATTTTTGCAGCTTTCTCTCTGAGATCATAGACCCTGAGTTCTTCCTCTTCACTCCCTTTGACAGGCAGAGTGATAACTATTTACGATCCAGGAATTTTTTGTCCTCTATAGCTCTTACTTCTGTTTTTTCCAATTTTATGCCTGCCTCATATAGGACAGGGACTGCCTTAGTGTTTTCTTGCCACCATTTTCTTCCTTTAGAAATTTATTATCTGAAAGCATGGAATAAGAGAAAGCTAAATCAAAGAAAAAAACTCATCTGTACCTCTTGCAGATATTGAGGCTTTAAGTTGTCCTTTTCTCACTATGAGAAGAATATTTTGCCATAAGGAGCAAGGCAGTAACTGACATGCCTTTTGGGGAGGGGTCAGGCAATCAAGACTTCTTAGCATGTTCAAAGGGAAGTGAAGCTTATTTGTGGAAACTGAGATTGTCCCCACGCCATCTCAGAAGTAATCATTTTCTCTGACTTTCACTATATTCATGTTTCACTAATGAATTCATCCTTGCCCTGAAGTGTTAGAATGGGTTCATGAGTCTTTCTGGCAGCTAAATCTCAAAAAAGAAAGCTTTGCTTATCTTTGTAGAAAATGAACTAAAAAGCCTCTGACAGCCTCTTGAGGCAGCATGATATACTTTCTGCACTTTTTCCAGTGGTCTTTGTTGAAGATGGATTATATTTTCAGAGGCATATTTTCACCTCCATGAAATAAAGTTGGTAAAGCCTTCCACAACTTTCTTAAATGGTGAAGGGAGCCAAACTATGGTTGCTGTAGATATAGGAAAAAGTTTGTTACTAAGTAAAGATACCCGTTATTAGTAATACTTTGAACTTGTAATTGGTTGTTCATAACACTTTCCAATAGCCTAAGGTCAAAATTGAGAGCTTCAGAACACTTTGATTTAATTGCCTCGATATGGAGGTAAATAACTTTAACATCCAGATTTGAAATTATGAAGTAAGATAATATATATTGGATACTTAAGTAACTTCAGTATATACAGAATGCTAGCTATTCCCTAAAATTAATATAAAGAAGGTAAAATAATATTTTAAATATTGAGGTAACCGTCTATGTTTAGATTTGGGATTTTTTTTTAAGGCTGATCACTGTACCTCTTAAAATAACATATATTAGGTAAGGAAGAATGTTTGTTTGTTTAAATGTAGAATGGCTGAGTAATACCAATGTTTTATTCCTACAGATCTTTGACCAGAATTCCTGTAAACCAACAAATGCGAAATGAAATAGAGAAAAATCAGAAGGTTTGCCCTTGTTCCTTGAATTATACATAAAGTGACTATCAAATTACAGCCATGGGACATTTTTGTATTAATGTAGCAACTTTTAACTGATTTCTAATGGAGGAGGAAATCATTTAAACATTTATTCTGTTCCTAAATTTAAGTAATTTGATTTCTTTTTCTTCACTTCTCTTGTGTTTGATTCACTAACTGTGCTCTGTCCTTCGTTAATGAAAGGACATGAGGCTGGTTTGTAAGTCTGCTAAGCAACCCAACTCCCACTGAAATGAATGGGAGCTGCAGATACTCATCTTGTTGGGAAATCAGACCATTAATATTTAAGTAAACCATATGGGGGCGGGGGTTAATCTTAATTAAACTGTTTCAAACATATATTAGTAGAATATTTAATTGCATATATACAGTGTACATTTTTCTATCAAAAAGGTCACATAATTTACTGCGTGAATTTTTATACATAGAAGACGGTTACTCACCTTTGTAACTGTTGTTCTTCAAGATATGTTGCTCATATCCATTCCAGTTAGGTGTGCGCGCGCTGCGTGCACGTTCGTCAGAAGACTTTTTACCCTAGCAACACTCGGTGGGTCGGCTGGGCGCCCCCTGGAGTGGCGCTGCTATGGCACCAGATATATACCCCAGCCACCCTTCAGTTCCTTCTTGCCGGCTACTCCGACAGTGGGGAAGAAGGATGGGTTTGGAATAGATATTAGCAACACATCTCGAAGAACAACAGTTACAAAGGTGAGTAACCATCTTTTCTTCTTCAAGTGATTGCTCATATGCATTCCAGTTGGGTGATTCCCAAGCCTTACCTAGGCGGAGGGGTCGGAGTGAGATGTGGCAGAGTGCAAAACCGCTGAACCAAAGGCTGCATCAGCTCTAGACTGTTGGACCAGAGCATAGTGCGAAGCAAAGGAGGTGCGAGGACCAGGTAGCTGTGCGACATATCTCCTGGATTGGTACATGGGCCAGGAAGGTGGCTGATGAAGCCTGAACTCTGGTAGAATGCGCAGTGAGATGGCCCGAGGGAACATGAGCCAGGTCATAGCATGTGCATATGCACGCCGTCACCCAGGAGGAGATCCTCTGGGAGGAGACAGGTAGGCCTTTCATCCGGTCAGCCACTGCAACGAAGAGTTGGGGGGATTTTCGGAAGGGCTTCATCCGATCGATATAAAAAGCGAGCGCCCTACGGACATTAAGGAGTGTAACTGCTGTTCCCGTCGAGACGACTGAGGTTTCAGGAAGAAGACCGGAAGGAAGATGTCCTGATTGGTATGACAGGCCGACACCACCTTAGGGAGGAACGCCGGATGTGGTCGCAACTGTACCTTGCCCTTGTGAAAGACAGTATACGGAGGGTCCACTGTAAGCGCTCGAAGTTCGGAGACCCATCTGGCCGATGTAATGGCTACTAGAAAAACTGTCTTCCAGGACAAGTATAGCAGTGAGCAAGTTGCCAACGGCTCGAATGGCGGAAGCATAAGCCTGTTTAGGACTAGGTTGAGGTCCCAGGTAGGGACAGGGTGGTGTACTTGGGGGTAGAGGCGCTCCAGGCCCTTGAGAACTAAATGGTGGGAAAACACAGAGTGGCCACTCTCTCCTGGATAGAATGTGGAGATGGCCGCCAAGTGCACCCTCAAAGAAGATATCGCCAAGCCTTGCTGCTTAAGGGACCAGAGGTAGTCCAAGATAGTGGGGATCGAGACCTGAGAGGGAGTAGTATTCTGCGCTTCACACCAGCAGGAGAAACGTTTCCACTTGCCCAGATATGTTGACCGAGTGGAAGGCTTTCTGCTACTCAGGAGTATATGTTGTACCGGAGCGGAGCAGCGTAACTCCGACCTGTTTAACCACTCAGGAGCCATGCCGTGAGGTGAAGGGCCTGCAGGTCCAGGTGGTGAAGATTGCCGTGGTCCTGCGTTATGAGGTCCGGGTGGAGAGGCAGGGTAATTGGGCTGGCTATGGACAGGTTGAGCAGTGTGGTGTACCAGTGCTGTCTGGGCCACGCTGGCGTGATCATGATTAGGTGTGCTCTGTCCCTGCGGAGTTTTATCAGGACCTTGTGAACCAGTGGGAATGGTAGGAAGGCATAGAGCAGCCGGTGCTTCCACGACATGAGGAATGCGTCCGAGATTGATCCCGGTGAAAGACCCTGGAAGGAGCAGAACGCTTGGCATTTCCTGTTCGTGCAAGAGGTGAACAGGTCTATGTGGGGAAAGCCCCACTTCTGGAAGACTGAATGAATAACATCTGGTCTTATCGACCATTCGTGACAGAGGAAGGATCTGCTCAGCTGGTCCGCTAGAGTGTTCCGAACCCCTGGGAGAAAGGACGCCACTAGGTCTATTGAGTGGGCTATGCGGAAGTCCCAGAGTCGGATGGTCTCCTGACAGAGGGGGGAAGATCGAGTCCCTCCCTGTTTGTTGATATAATACATGGTCGTTGTGTTGTCTGTAAAAACTGAGACACAACGGCCGTGTAGATGCTGCTGGAATGTCTGGCACGCCAGGCGGACCGCTCTCAGCTCTCGGACATTTATGTGAAGCGTCAGCTCCTGCGATGACCAAAGGCCCTGGATATGAAGGTGTCCGAGTTGAGCCCCTCATCCGAGAGATGACGCGTCCGTCGTCAGGGACAGTGAGGGTTGTGGCAGATGCAACGGTAACCCTGCACATACCAGGGAGGGGGTTAGCCACCAGTCGAGGGAGCGTAGGATGCTCGGGAGAATGGTGACTATTGTGTCTATTGGGTCCCTGCCCGGACAGTAGACCGAATTGAACCACGTTTGGAGGGGTTGGAGACGGAGCCTGGCATATTTGGTCACATAAGTACAGGCAGCCATGTGACCTAGGAGACCAAGACAGGTGTGAGCTGAGGTCGTTGGGAAGTTCTGCAGACCTCGAATGATCGTTGCCGTTGCCTGGAATTGCGGCTGGGGTAGGTAGGCCTTGGCTAGATTGGAGTCCAGGGTAGCTCCTATGAAGTCTAGCCTTTGTGTGGGGACCAGTGTGGATTTCTCCGTATTGAGCATCAGGCCTAAGCATGTGAATAGATCCCTGACAATGCCTACATGCTGCCTGACCTGTGTCTCGGATGTCCCTCTGATGAGCCAGTCGCCCAGATATGGGAATACGTGTATCCGACGTCGGCGGAGGTGTGCGGCGACTACGGCCATACATTTTGTAAACACCCTTGGGGCCGTGGAGAGGCCAAAAGGGGGGTCCATAAATTGGAAGTGCTGGTGGTTGGCTACAAAGTGAAGATACCTCCTGTGTGGAGGAAAAATGGCGATGTGAAAGTATGCGTCCTTCGTATCGAGGGCAGCATACCAGTCTCCAGGATCCAAGGACGGGATAATGGTCCCCAGGGAGACCATGCGGAACTTCAACTTTATCATGAAGTTGTTGAGGCCTCGCAGGTCTAGGATGGGCCTGAGGCCTCCTTTTGACTTGGGGATCAGAAAGTAATGGGAGTAAAACCCTTTGCCCTTTTCGTCTTGTGGTACCTCCTCTATTGCTCCAATGGCGAGGAGCGTCTGCACCTCTTGTAGGAGGAATTGCTCATGAGAGGGGTCCCTGAAGAGGGACTGGGTTGGAGGGTGGGAAGATGGGCATGAAACAAGTTGGAGGTGGTATCCTTATTTCACCATGCATAGGACCCAGAGGTCTGAGGTCAATTGGGACCACGCCGGGAGGAAGTAGGAGAGGCGGTTGGAGAAGGGAGGAAAAGGATCTTTTCCTGAAACTGGTACGCCGTCCTCGGGCGTACCTTCAAAAGGCAGACTTAGGTCCTGCTGGTGGTTTTGAGGGGCCGTGGTTTTGGCCCCCTTGGGGTCCGGACTGGTGTCTACGGCCACCCTGCCTGCGCCATCTGCTAAAATCTTGCCTGTGTCTGGGCACAAAGTACGGGCAGTGAGTCTGGGGATGGAAAGGTCTGCATTGGGTCACAGGTGTATGCATGCCCAAAGAACGCATGATGACCCTGTTGTCTTTCAAGCTTTGTAGCCTGGGGTCAGTCTTCTCCGAGAACAGACCCTTACCATCAAAGGGTAAGTCCTGAATGGTGTATTGTAACTCAGGCTGGAGGTTGGAAACCTGTAGCCATGAGACGCGTCTCATGGTGATACCGGAGGCCAGAGTTCTGGCTGCCGAGTCGGCCGCATCTAGAGAAGCCTGGAGGGAGGTTCTGGCCACCTTTTTTCCTTCCTAAAGGAATACAGCGAATTCCTGGCGGGAGTCCGGGGGGAGTAGTTCTGTAAATCTACCCACCTCCGCCCAGGTGTTGTAGCTGTAACAGCTCAGTAGAGCCTGCTGATTTGCCACCCGGAGCTGTAGGGCGCCTGCTGAATACACCTTGTGGCCGAGTAGGTCCATTTGCCTAGCCTCCTTTGGCTTTGGGGCTGGTGCCCCCTCTCATTGACCAATTGGAAAACTAGGGAGGAGGGTGGACATATAGATACTTGTACCCCCGAGAGGGTACCATGTATTTACACTCGACCCCCTTTGCCGTAGGGGGGATGGAGGCTGGGGACTGCCATAAGGTGTCTGCATTGGCCTGGATGGTCCTGATAAAGGGCAAAGCCACCCTAGTGGGGGTATCTGCCGACAGGATGCTCACTACAGGGTCCTCGACCTCCGGGACCTCCTCCACCTGGAGGTTCATGTTGAGCGCTACTCTCCTGAGGAGGTCCTGATGGGCTCTTAGGTCTATTGGAGGCGATCCTAAGGAGGAAGTCCCTGCCACTGCCTCATCTGGAGGGGAAGAAGATGAAATGCCAGGGACGAGTGGGTCCTGTATGGCCTCTTGCTCATGCGCCGGTTCCTGCTCCAGCGGCACCAGGGAAACCCGGTGGGTGGACTAGTGT
Organism: Gopherus evgoodei; assembly: GCF_007399415.2. Lineage (NCBI taxonomy): Eukaryota > Metazoa > Chordata > Testudines > Testudinidae > Gopherus > Gopherus evgoodei. The sequence continues at coordinate 95,612,506 of NC_044322.1, read as the reverse complement.
CTCCTCCATCCCGGGTGGAGGAGGACGGCTAACTGTGGCCTCTGGTGCTCGGTGCTCTGATGAATTGGAGCGGGCCGGAACTAGCGGAGCACTTTGGACCTGGTGGTACGCCCAAGGTATCCAAAAGGACCACTGGTGAGGTCCTGGGTCCTGAGACTGGGCTTCTTGAAACACTCCAGTGGGCACATCCGAATCGCGGTCTTGGCCATAGTAGCTCTCTGCTTGGGAGGACACTGATGTATGTCTGGATGGCCATGGAGGAGCAGAGAAGCCTTGTGCAGATGATCCAACAGACCTCGCTCCCCTACGTATCGGGGACTGGTGCCGGGATGCATATCGGTACCGAGATCGAGAGCGGGACCTGCTACCAGATCGGTGCCGGGAGGTCGACCGAGATCTTGAATGCCGGCGTTGTGAATGGCTTCGGAAGGCACGGTGCCTGGAGTGGTGCCGAGAACTAGAGTGGTGCTGCAGGTAGTGAGCCAGTGAATGGGAGTCCAGCCGGTGCCGTGAGTCTGACCGGTGCCATGTAGTAGAAAGGTGCCGGGACTGCGAGTGGCGTTGAGAGCGGGAGCGCTGTCTGGACCTGGAGCGTCTGCGGGACTGCGATCGTGAGCGGTGCCGGTCCGTTGCGCTGACAGAGGGTGGTCTAATCAAGGTCGGCTTGCCTATGGATTGGATTACCCTCACCAGCGGTGCCGGGGGTAGAGGCAGTGCCGAGTCTGTCAAGGCGATCAGGTCCCATGCCGCAGAGAACGCCTCTGGTGTGGACGGCATGGTGAGCTCTACCGCGGCATGCGCCGGGGAGCTAACAGTCACCAAACTCGGCGGCCCATGTGGGACCGGAATCGATGCTGCCGATTTAGTTGGTGCCGCAGCGGGTGTCAGCGCCGGGCAGTCCGACCTAGGCGTACTCTCTGGCTGTGGTGCGGGCGGTGCCGAAGCAGCAGGATTCTTCGCCTTTCCCAACTTTGGGGAGAGGGAGCATTGTGGAGCCGACTTCGGCGCCAGCAATATCCGGTGCTGAGAATCTTTGAGTGTACCGCTGCGGACCGGTGTCGCGGAGGCGCTTCTGCTCACCGACTGACCAGCGCTCGGTGCTGAAGGTGGAGGGGTGAGAGCCGGCTCCATGAGGAGCTGTTTAAGCGTGATGTCCAGCTTCTTTTTTGTTCGCGGCTTGAAAGCCTTGCAAATGGGGCACTTAGCTGTCAAGTGCAATTCCCCGAGGCACTTCAAACAGGAGTCGTGCGGATCTCCTGTCGGCATTGGCCTGTGGCAGACTGAGCATGGTTTGAAACCCGGGTGTGGGGAAGGGGCTACTCCCAGAACCCTGCTAACTATTACTAAACTAACTATGCTATTAGGAAGAAACGTATATCTATATCTATAAAAGAATTATAACTATATACACGATAACGAATGAGAAACTACGAGTAGCTAGGGGAGTGGAGGTCAGCTAAGCCGCACTCCACTGTTCCAACGACCGACACGGGCGGTAAGAAGGAACTGAAGGGTGGCTGGGTCAACTGGTATATATATTCGGTGCCATAGTGGTGCCACTCCAGGGGGCGCCCAGCTGACCCACCGAGTGTTGCTAGGGTAAAAAGTCTTCCGATGAACGTGCACACGGCGCATGCATGCCTAACTGGAATGGATATGAGCAATTGCTCGAAGAACATGCAGTTGTCCAAAAATTCCCATCTAGATGGATTTCTGCTCTTTTGTCTATGCTTTCAAAGTGTGACCAGGTGAGAATCCTCTTAATTCTAAATGTTTCATAATACCCCTTCACTCATTATCCCGACAACATTTCCTTTATGAGCATATTGAGCACAACCTGAGACCAGTTTTGTTCAACATCTTTATTAATGATCTGAATGATGGGATGGCTTGCACCCTCAGCAAGTTCGACACTAAGCTGGAGGGAGAGGGTACTGAGTGATCTAGACAAATTGGAGGATTGGGCCAAAAGAAATCTGATGAGGTTGAACAAGGACAAGTCCAGAGTCAGAACTTAGGATGGAAGAATCCCATGCACCACTGCAAACTGTGGACTGACTGGCTATTCAGCAGTTCTGCAGAAAAGGACCTGAGGATTACAGTGGATAAGAAGCTGAATGTGAGTCAGCAGTGTGCCCTTATTGCCAAGAAGACTAATGGCATATTGGGCTGCATTAGTAGGAGCATTGCCAGCAGATTGAGGAAAGTGATTATTCCCCTCTATTCAGCACTGGTGAGGCCACATCTGGAGTATTGCGTCCTGTTTTGGACCCCCCACTACAGAAAGAATGTGGACAAATTGAAGTGAGTCCAGTAGAGGACAATGAAAATGATCGGGGGCTGGGGCACATGACTTACAAGGAGACTGGGGAAACTGGGCTTGTTTAGTCTGCAGAAGTGAAGAGTGAGGGGGGATTTGATAGTAGCCTTCAACCACTTGAACGGGGGTGAGGGGGCATTTCCAAAGAGGATGGAGCTCAGCTGTTCTCAGTGGTGGCAGATGACAGAACAAGGACCAATGGTCTCAACTTGCATGGGGGAGGTCTAGATTGGATGTTAGGAAACACTATTTCACTAGGAGGGTGGTGAAGCTCTGGAATGGGTTACTTAGAGAGGTGGTAGAATCTCTATCCTTAGGTTTTTAAGGCCTGCCTTGACAAAGCCCTGGCTGAGATGATTTAGTTGGTGCTGGCCCTGCCTTGGGCAGGGATTTGGACTAGATGACCTCCTGAGGTCTCTTCCAACTCTAATCTTTTATGATTCTATATTTGATGGAGGAGTTACCAGTTCTCCACAGTATTTATCTGAGCTTTGATCATGCTTTGGGAACACAGCTTGCCTTCAAATCCTTATATCAATTTTGAATTTTCTTCTGTGAGTTTCCTTATATATTTTAAAAATTGTCTTCAATCAAGGCACTGACTTGGTTGGCAAATTATGATGCTGTCGGTAGTATTGACATTCTTGGTACTCCCTCCCTCCCGTCGTCCTGCCTATGCTACCTCTCACTTTGGAGCATCTAGTTGACAATGGACTTTAGACATGGAGCATTGTATCTACCCATAAAGCACTGTAGCTGGGTGAGTTGATGGAGCACGAGGCATTGCTTAACTTTTTCCAGGTGCTTTTGCACTTTGGTGTGAGGTTGGGCCTTCTGTGCTTCTGATTGTTAATACAGGCAGGCTTTGAGCTCTTCAGTTTCTTGGTACCACACTTTGGTTCTGTACATTAGACTGTTTTATAAAAAATTTATACCATACCCATCACCATAGTATTTTGAATGCCCAGTTTATGGTATTTGATTGATGCGGTTCAATTCTTGATGAACCTTTACACTTCTTCATTTTAAAAATTGTAGTAAGTACCATTTCTCTTTCAGGTGGAGAATGAAAAACACCCTGGGGCTGCTGTAGGTAGCCTAGACATAATCTTTGTGTTGCTAATGAAGAGACATGATTACAAGGTCTTCTACCTGAGTAAAGATTATGGTTGTCTTCAATGTAAAATATGTGCTTAGATGTCGCTCTGTACTTTCAGGTCTTACAGAAGGTTCTCAGGTACATTCTTTGAAAGGCACTGGCTTGTCCCAAGCCCTTAAAGGACCCGCTGCCATACTCAGCATCTTATTGTAAACAATTTTATTTTCCAAACATGAGCAAAACCAACAACCCAGTTCCTTAGCTGATCCTGGGCTACAGCTCCCAGGAGGTTTTCCCCTTTCCTTTCACTCCCTTCTGCTTCACAGCCTCTAGCAGGGTTCTTCCGTGCTCTTTTAAATGAACACTGTCTCCCAGAGCTTTTTCCCTGGATGCCCTTCTCTTCTCCTCTCCCTCTCCTGACCCCGGTTCCCAGTGTTTCCCCTCTCAGAGGACTTCGGCAGCCACTCCCTGTTGCTCTTGCTCATTGATCATCCCACTTCCTTACTGAAAGCCTGGATGTTTATAGCCCCATCCAGATGCTGCCCCGCCTCTTACTTGGTCAACCTTAATTGCACCTGTTCTAGCACAAGGGAGCTGAAACTACTTCATTTCAAAGGACTAGTCATTCTCTACTTCAAAGTAACATCCAGACTTGATGTTTTTAAAGTTGGTTGTTACAAATTCTTGTCAGCCTGATTTAGTGCAGGTCCAGTGAAAAGATAAACCCAGTGTCAGCATTCCCATGTGTATAGAGTCCTGCAAGAACTGATTGCATTTGTGTCACTGGGACACATCAGCACTGTCTTCTGAGTGTTAAACAGGACATCATCATCTCCAAAATTCTGTGCTCAATCTGTGCTAAGAGGGGAACAGTTGTCACCTGATTCCCAGCTAACATTGTTCTTGGGTTGCCAGCCATCTCTTTAAGCAGTGACTGTGTGATATTTGATTCTAAGCGGCTATAGCAAGAGTTATTGCATAATCTAATCACCTCTATCGTTAGACTGTTTTTGTAACAGCCTTAATCCCAAAAAACAGCATCCTCATATTGGACAAGTTGGAATCCACAGCACTGTGGAAGTTTTGGTGACATCAACAATGAAATCTGTGACCTGTACTATAGCGCATGATGCACATCCCATCTCAGTTACCAATGGAACTTACTGTGAAAGTAGTGTTAGCACAGCTGATGTTACTGCTTATTCTACCTGCACTGATCCTTCTACCACCCATGTTGATGCAGCTACCTACAAACTTTTTTGGAAATCAGGAGGAAAATTGCTGAAGATGAGCGCTCTACTTAAATTCTGAGGAGACTGATAACTCTTCAGCAACTATTTCCATATGAGAAGAGGACAAGAGTAATGACTTCCGTTAAGGATACACACTTTCTCCACTTCCTGGAACTGAAGACTAAAGTATCTGACTTGATTCTGATTCATGAACAAAAAATCAAACACAATAAAAATAGAGTTAAGGTTGAAAATAAGTTTTAATGAATTTCAGCTAATACTCTAAAACAATATTTTTTTTCTTTACAAAAATTCTGTTTACACCTTTAAAAGCCCAAACCTGTGCAAGTTTGGAAATTAACAGCTAACAATTCAGCCTCTTTCCTACTAAACATTCTCCATCATCATACTCTCATTACAACTGACTTAAACTGCTCATCCAAACTTAATATTGTACTTTAAAACTTACAAAAATATGCAGAAGCCAAAATAACTAGTTACTGAATTCAGTATCTAGTCAGTTTATACTTAGACATACTTAAAAATAATTTTAAGTATTGCTCTTACAGAGCTGTGGTCATGTGGATGTAAGCAGTATGTAGTCCTTGAGTTTAGCCCTTCCTCAGCATTCCTCTTTTTTATAATCCTCATTCAATGAGCTTTGAGTTAACACTATCTTTGTTTGACTGAAAGAGATTATGGAACCCATACTGTTTACAATATAAATCTGTAATTTCCCTAACACTTTTCTCTCTTACCCAAAAGTAGTAAATGGCACCATTTCTCAACAAGGCCAGCAAAATAAATAAATTTGGGGTTGTAGTTTAGCTGTAGTTATACAAAAACAAACAAAAAACAAGACCATCAAATGAAAACACCTCCCTCAAACAGAACAATTAAAAACAAACCCTAAATACAAGCAAATAAATACCCATCTGGAATTAACTGACGAGGATAATTTAAAGGAAAGGCCAGTAAAACATCAATACTACAGCATATAACTTTAAAATAATAAAAAATAAATTATTTTGCATGAATAAAAGTTAGACAACTTTCTAAACGTCACCATTACAGTGCATTAAATTGTCATGCAACTTCTTGAGCTACAGTGCATCCATCTAGCAGCAGGGAAGATATGATCTCATGCTGTGCATAACTGAATGATTCCCTTCTCAGATAATGGAAGTTGAATAGAAAATGTAATGAGAGGAAATGACTAAAACATATTAAAGGTTGAAAATCATATGATGATTGAATGTAGTCAAAATGACATCCAACTTGAGTCTGTACTAGGGACTGCTGTATGTGAATAATTCAAAATACCTGTTAAATACAACACATTTGCAAGTGCAGTAATTTGCAAACTATATGACTAGACCACCTTCTTTTAGTATTGTTTGCATCAACCCCCACTTAGTGCCCTTAAAGGGCATAGATGTCCCTTCCACTCTGTTGGAATTGATTAGAGAGCTGCAAAATGGAACCACTGCCTGTGTACATCTGGGGAATTGGGTGTCTGCACCTTTTAAATCAGTATCTGGTGTCAGGAAGGCCTGCATCTTGTTCCCTGCACTCTTTTGTTGGGCAGTGGACTTCATGCATTCTGTTAGGTCCATAGGCATTGAGATTGGTGATCTCTGTTAATGACAGAGGCCTTGACTACGTTTATGACATTGCTCTTTTGATACAGATCTCTGACAGGTTTCACAAGGCACTCCAACAAGTGGAGGAGGAGTTAGCCAAGACTGGCCTCCATGTTTCATGGTCAAAGACAAAGCTGCAAAATCTAGGACCAGGTCCACCAGTGACTCCAATTTCTTTGAATAATGAAACAGCCATCTCCAGCTTTTGCTATTTGAATTCTATACTCACCAGTTCCTCCAACTCTCACACAGAGGTTCTCCATTGGATTGGCATAGCAGCATCTGCCATGGGTCATTTACAGTGAATACGGAATCAACATCTCAACTCAACAGCCATGTTCAGGATCTATTCAAGCTGTATCCTCCCCATACTGCAAAAACCTGCAAAACCTGGAAACTACGCTGCTCAGACTGGACAAAGCTGGAGGCTTTCCACACAAAATGCGAATGCCAATGCATTTGTAATGCAGATGTTTATGGTCACTCTGGTCTACAAACTACCAGGGCCCTTGTCCTCAGACAGGGCCTTATGCTTTTTATACATGTCATGGGAATGCCACAAGATTTTCCAATGAGCGCTGTTCTCCAGGTGGCTTGTAACATCCATTATACAATTCCACCAACCAAGAGGTAGAGGCGGCCAAGAGGCAGACCCCCTATTACATAGGTTCATCGAGTCTGTTCCGATGTTGGACTCTCGGGCTGTCGGGGCCTTGCAACCATGTAGGAACAGACCAAATGGCAAACAATCTCTATGGCCGACCATTCAGGTAAGTGTTGAAGAAGAAATCCCACTGTTGGAAGCTTAAAGACTCTCTGCATCGGAGTAGGAATGCCTTTGAAAGCAGTAATGTTGGGGCCAGATGAACGCTCCCTTGTAGAGCAAAATGTCTGGTATGAAATTACATAATGAGCCTCAAGTCTAATCCTACCCAGTTCTTTTCCTACTGCAGTAGCAGAGGACGAGGAAATCCTTTAGACTTATGTTCCCATACCTTGTGACTGTTTCCTCTAGTTTTAATTCTTGCTTTTTGTAGTTTTATTTAGTAGATTTTGTACCTCTTGAATTGACCAGTTGCAATCTGTGCATCATAGTTAACTCTCTGGTCTATTTGTAGATCCAAGCATGTGGGACTCAGCACTGTGTCTTCAGTAATGGTAAGATTTCCACTGTGGGTGACCATACCTGCTACCATCAGTATGTGTGAAGGAAGTCCTCACCAAATGCCTGATCCATCTTGCCTGGCTTTCCCCCCAGAGCTCTGGGAGGACTGTGAAAGCTACTGCAAGAATTTTTTCACCCTTCAAACTGTTGCCAGCTCATCAAGATTCCTCCGTTCCAGTCACATCAGTGACCCATCCCCAGGCATTGCAAAAAGCTGGAATACTCTGTATCAACACCTATGGTGAGAACAGGTCCTGTGTCAGTTCTGTGAGCTGCTTCTCTATGGCCTTGGTTACCATTTGGGATGTACCTTCTCCTTTTCCTTTGGAACTAATTAAGGCTCTGCCCTCTGAAACTCTGCTTTCATCAGCATGCAGTACTTACTCAGAGCCATTGTTCTAGAAGTTGATCTTGTTGCCATTGTTGTTGGAGTCCGAGTTTTTCCCTAGAGGCTCTTGGGTCTAAAATTCACCCTTCGTGCCTGGGTCTGCATTCTCCAAGCCTGTGGGCTGAGCCCTAGCTCCCATGTTAGAAGATGCTGCAATTTCTGGGAGACCAGGTGATCCAACTTTGGCCTCCCCAACTCCTTTGAATATGACTAATGGCCAGCCATCTTGTCCTTATAGACTCAACATACATTGGTCTGGTAGGCATCAGCCTATTGAGGAAAGTCTCCTGTTAAAAGCTTTGGAGAAACATGGACTTTCTTCCTCCTTTTTTTCCCCTGGAAGACCCATATGTTCATTGATATGATCAATGAGAACTTCTTGTCTAACTTTCTGTTCTTATTTGAATGATGCCTGGCACCTCCTGAAGATGGTAACTGAAGATTCTTTGTGTCTGAAGGAGGTGTAGGAACAACCTGTGTGTCATCCATCTTCCTTCTTTCCTCATGTTAGTGTTCGTTCTTCTGCTACTTCACTTTGGCAGTACAGCAATTTTCATGACTTTCTCAGGTGGATGACACAGGCTCTGGACCTTCATAGATACCAAGGCCAGAAGGGACCATTTTGATCATCTAGTATGATTTATAACACAGGCCATAAAACTTCCCCAGGATAATTCCAAGGTTTTTTGGTTTTTTAGAAACATCCAAATCTTGATTTAAAAACTGACTCCTGATGGAAAATCCTGAGTTCTTGTGGTCCAGGAGAATACTCACTTTCTATCAGATACTGTAGAGTTATGACAAAAAAAAAGAAGAGCAGTCATCCCAGTCAGCAACAAGTGCCTATTAGTTTTATGATATTTAATGACAATATGAAATATACGAGTAATTGAAAGCTCAATTTTGAGCACACTCAGTAGAAGTCTGCTAATATTTTTTAAGAAAGGGATCATGAAGCTCCAGCCCATTTGATATCGTACATATTCTCACTGACCAGCTTGGAAAGGCCCAAGGCTTTAAGTTTTCAGAAGGCTACTGAAATAATTTGCATGAAGGAGATAGTAGGTTCCTGTGATAGGGTAGTTTGCCCCTTAAGAGCTGTACTGTCTACTGTCTGTCACCTGCTGTGGTCCTTTAAGAGTTTTGGGTGGTCTCCTGTGCAAAGGTAGAGAAGATATGGGAAGAGAGAAGAGGTGCCAGGAAGAAGTAGCATTTAGAAGGGATCCTGTTGCTGTATCTTTAAGGACCTGGGACCTGGAGCTTTGCAGATAGGGTGGAGTCAGAGGTCCCCTCTTACACTGACAACAAGGAATGAGCTGGGAGAAGGAGCCAGGATAAATGCTGGCTTCCTCCAACATAGTGGGGCAGATCCTGCAGGCACTGTAAGGAGTAAGAAGCTTCTATAGGGCCTTGAATTAGCAGGGGGCAGACACCAGCAGAAAGGCTGCCAAACTCTCTGAGGCTGTTGTGACGATGCGATTCTGGCGGGACCCAACTGAGAGTGCCAATTCAGGACCAATTGCTCAAACAGGGCAGTCACAGCCCAAGGCTGGGTTTTTTCCACCTCTAAGGCAAACCAAACCAGCCAGACAAAAAGGATTTCGGTTTTGCTCCACTGGCTAACCACAAGTCACACAAGCAATGTCCTTAGACACTCCAGTCTCCCAGTACCACCACCAGTGCCACTCGTCCTGGGGATGAGTGGTTATGAAAACCAACACCCCAGTAAAAGAAAAAGGTTCTCTCGATCCCAAAGGACCAAGCCCCAGACCCAGGTCAATATACACATCAGATCTTACCCGCAAATCATGCTGTTGCCAATCCTTTAGAATCTAAAATCTAAAGGTTTATTCATAAAAGGAAAAAGATAGAGATGAGAGCTAGAATTGGTTAAATGGAATCAATTACATACAGTAATGGCAAAGTTCTTGGTTCAGGCTTGTAGCAGTGATGGAGTAAACTGCAGGTGCAAATCAAGTCTCTGGAGAACATCCCCCACTGGGATGGGTCCTCAGTCCCTTGTGTAGAGCTTCAGCTTGTAGCAAAATCCCTCCAGAGGTAAGCAGGACTGAAGACAAAATGGAGATGAGGCCTCCGCCTTATATAGGCTTTTCCAGGTGCAAGAACACTTCTTTGTTCTTACTGTGGAAAGTTACAGTAAAATGGAGTCTGCAGTCACATGGGCCAGTTTACGCACACCCTGCTGAGTCACAAGGCGTAACTGCCTTCTCTCGATGGGACAGTTGTGTAGGTGATGGTCCTTAATGGGCCATCAAGCAGGCTAAACAGAGCTTACACCAACTTGTCTGGGATCTTTCCCAGTAACACAACACAAGTTTGCAATACAGACAGCATACAGCCAATATTCATAACTTCAACTACCAAAATGCTACAGACATACAGATAGCATAATCATAACCAGTATTCCGTAACCTGGTCTTAGACACCTTATATGACCCCCTTTACCTAGGATTTGGTGCCACTACAGGACCTTGGTTGCAACCCATGTTCTATATGGTCCCAGTTTATATCACTAACGTCACAGCTGTGGACCCAGGGGTCAAGCTGAGGGAGATGATGTGCCCCCTGCTCCAGAAGGGAAACTGGGGCCTCCTATTAAGGAGAGGGATAATAATTTTTTGAATGATCTGGCTCCAAAATGAGAGCTGGGGATTCTGCCATAAGAAGAAGATACAGACAGAGATAAATTGCCGCCCAGCTCCAGGAGTGGGGCTGGTGCTCCTGCCGTGAAGAGAGGATTAAAGACTAAGGCCTGGTCTACACTGAGAAATTAGGTCGGTATTACTATGTTGCTTACAGGTGTGAAGAATCCGTACCCCTAAGTGATGCAGTTAAAACAACCTACCCCTAGTGTAGACAGCTCAGTTGATGGGCGAATTCTCCCATTGACCTAGCTACTGCCTCTTGTGGAGGTAGAGTACCTATTCTGATGGGAGAATCCCTCCTGTCAGTGTAGGTAGCACTTCACTGAAGTGGTGCAGCTGCAGCATCTGAAGTGTAGACAAGTCCATAGAGAGACCTCTCAGGGAACTGGGAACAGAGCATAGAGGGCAGACGTAAGAGGAATCCTGAAAGCGAGAATACTTTTTATTTGAGACTTTTCGTTATGATCTTTTTTGTAAGAGTTTTTGTAACAAATCAGCTCTAAGAAGGGTATTATTGAATTAACAGTCAAGAGTGCCTAAAATAATTATCTTCCTCCGAAGGCTAACTGAGGCAGCACATATAGCTCTGTCGTAATTCAGCAGAGATGGCACTCTATGAAAATGCCCCACTGAAAAACAAAGCAGTGTTTCTAAACAAAGCTGTCCCTGTTGCTTAATATCAGCTTGGGAGGAAATTGCAGACACATAAACATCCCATATTTTTGGGAATCCTCCATGAGTTTTATAGCAGTTGATGGTAATTTTCGAGTTCTATCTCTGTTGTGAAGATACAGTTACTATAATGTAAACAATAACAGCAGCCAAAAAAGGAGTTCAGCATCCTCCAGCTAATTCACCCAAGGGCATGTAAGTGTCCAGGCATTTAAATGGTAATATTACTATTCCCAAGTAATTTATAATTTAATCTTTTTTATAAATGAATAAAGAAATTAAATGTGAAAATCTGTGCAATGCAGTGTTAAGTCTGTATGGTTAAAATCACAAAAGCAGGAAATGTAAATTTTTCAATAATCTTAACTCAAATGTATTGTACATATATATCATATGTTTCTAAAACTGTTTTTCTGGTTAAGGGACATTGCCTAGCATATGTTTACAAGGAGTCCCTCTGCACTAGGGGTAAACTCAGGCATGGCACAGTTTAATTTTTTCCTGTCGGAGGGACTATCCCCTCTGGGCTCCTTGAGGAGATGTCATGTCATGTCTCCACGATACACGGATTGGTGGAAGGGTTACCTAACCCAGGAAACATAGTACCATTCCAAGAGATGGTGGAGCTGGGAGAAGGATTGTGTGTCTCCTACTCAGGGCTTCTGTTATATGCTGACAATCTAGCTCTTACCTTTTCATTTCCTGAGTCTGTGGTTATAACTATGCTGTCTCAAAAGGACCCTGCCATCTTGAAACTAGTCAATATAACTAAAATAATGTAACTTGGTTAGCTAATTTTGGGTAAGTTGACTAGTTTCTGAGCCCCGTCTGCACATTTTCAGAATAAATGTTGACCAAATTTTCCTACTTTTTACTTCTTTATTGCAGTATGAAAGAATCACACAAATGGAGTATCTTGCATAGAAAAGGGTTCCAATTGGTTTTCTGTTAGAATGCAGACACACCTCTCATGCACCAGCAACAGGCAGCAGCTTTTCTTTCTTTACATGCCTGATTTTGGTTCTCTTTACTCCTCTGGTGGGGACTGAGCCATATCTCAGAGACCCTGCTGACCCTCATGCTTTCCTGGTCTGTTCCTGAATTTTTGTGAGTGGGAATTGTCATCTTGGGGGTAAGACTTTTTTGTCCTTGTTGATTTTCTTATCCCTGGCTTGTTGCCAGCAACTGTAGAGAGGCTGGGGAATAGGCTATCTGTCCCCTTTTCAGAGCCAATACGTTGCTGGTCCTGAGAAAAGGCTGAGGGGCACGCCTTCTCTTATTTGTTCCCTCCCTTCCAGCCTAGTATCAGGCAGATTCTTCTCATTCATAGTTAGAAAGCATGTGTGGTAGCCCTATCATAGCATTCCTTCTCAGATCTGAACCTTAGAGTTCAGAAAATGAGATACTAGCACCTGAATCCTCTAAGCTTAATTACCAGCTTAGATCTGATAGCACTGCCACCACCCAAAAATATAGTGTTTTGGGGCACTCTGACCTCCCCAACCTTCCCTGAGGACTCCAAGAACCCAGATCCCTTGAGTTCTTAAAACAAGGAGAAATAAACCATTCTCCCCACCTTTCCCCCTCTCAGAATTTCCCTCCCTGGGCTAGCCTGAGAGATACTGATCTAACCTCTAAATCACCATACAGAGAAGCATCTCCCTTCCCTTCCACCAAGAGGCAAACAGATTCAAGGAAAACAAAGAGAGATTCTATCTCCCCCCCACCCGTCCCGGTGAGTATCCCAATCCCCTGGAATAACACAAGGGAAACAAGGAAGAAAAAATCAGGTTCTCAAAAAAACAACAAAAAAACCCAACAAGAAATCTTTTAATAAAAGGAAGGAAAAAATAAAGAATTATCTCTGTAACTTCAAGATGTAAATCTTACAGGGTCCTATAGCTTACAGACACCAGAAAGAGACTTTCCCCCCAGTACCAATACAAATCAGAATATTCCCAGCAACTACACATATAAAAGTTAACCAGCCAGATCCACAATTGCAAATAGAGTAAAAACAATCAAAAAGCCTAAACCGCCTGTTTTTACTTACTATATGAAAAGAAACTTAGAGAGCCTGTAGTAATGTCTGGTCTCTCTCAGACCCTCCGAGAGAAGAACACACAAAGAACGCACACAAAAGCTTTCCTCCACCCAAATTTAAAAGTATCTTGTCTTCTGGTCAGATGTCCAGTTCCCTGCTTTTAACCCTTTACAGGTACAAGAGACATTAACCCTTAACAATCTGCTTATGACAAGCCCCCATTCAGATGCTACTATCCTTTCTGGTTGCTAAATTTGTCTCTTTTTTCTCAGTTCAGTATAGAGTATCTTCTCCCTTTGTGATCTAGGCCCATGTGGGTGAGTTGCATTGCCTTCACTAGTATCAGGTGTCCACCAGGAGGAGTGTAAGGGAGCGTTCCAACTATATGTAGAGGTCTGACCATGATAGAAGTGCTCACTTTCTCCCCTTTTCAGAATGTCGTTGCTCCCCTACCCCATGCCTAGTTTTGGAAGTGAAGAAATGTTCTCTTGGCCGCTGATTCCTCTTGCTCCATTTCCATGTATTTTCCCAGTGGAAAAAAGAGAGATCCACATCATACAAAACTCAGAGCAGCTTTTCTGCTGCTGCTGCTGTTAAACACCCTCTTGTAGAGCTGGGGATGTATGTCTGAGCTGCCTCCAGAGCAGCACAGGAGTGTGATGTCATGTGTAGTTCATGAGACAGGAAGTGCAACTGATTATTAACAGCAGCAACTGCATAGCAAGTGCTGTCAAATGCATAAAGGAAACAAATTGGGGGAAACATGGAAAAATAGTTTTTCTTTAACTCTTACAGTTTTAGTGATTTCACCTGTAATATTAGAAGGTAACAGTTCTTTATACAGAAGTGTGTTTTTTAAGTTTGACCTTGTCTCTTAAATGTTGCAAAACACCGTGTTTTGCATTTTGTAATATAGAGGCTAACATCTGAGGAAGCTGCCCTTCAATGTTTATATGCTACCTCTGAGTGGCAATTCTGTAGTATGCAACAAAGGTGGGGTTTTGTTTGCTTTTGCTTGTTTGGGGAGAAAATGGCCTGGATAGTTTTTGAAGAATTAAGTGCCACTTTCCTATATTGCTGAGAAGTATCAATTTTCTAACAAGAAACATTAAGAATATATTATGTTTATATTATAAAACCAGCGTAAACCACATTTTATGTTTTCTATAGCTTTTTCATTTGTAATAGCATTCAAAATATGTAAGATTCTGTTTAGAACAGGATTTTTTCTATTTTGTTCTGCTAAAATTCTCATGAAAGGGTTTGTTTTTAAATATGGAGATCAGATTTTCCATGTATTCCATAAAATGTGCAGGTATTGTAGGATTTATTTTAAGTTCTAAAAAAGTTTTTGTTTTATTGTTGACATTTATCTTAGAAAACTAGCAATTTTTCCACTTTCCCTTTCAAGCATTTCCATGAAATCCTCGGAATTCAGCCTGGAGAAGCACGTTTATTTCTAAATGGTCTTCCTATTGACTTGGATTTTCATGATCCATTTAGGTAAGTGTTTCATTATTAAATTTGTAAGTTCTACAGTTTGTAGAATTAACAGGTTTTTTGTGTTCACAATGTTAGATAATATTCTGTGTTCCATACTTTGAGATGTGTCAGATTTATAACTTCAGTATTACAATTGCAAAAAGGGTTTCATAAGGAGGAGGGACAAAACTTGTTCACCTTAACCTCTAAGGATAGAACAAGAAGCAATGGGCTTAAACTACAGCAAGGGAGGTTTAGGTTGTACATTAGGAAAAAGTTCCTAACTGTCAGGGTGGTTAAACACTGGAATAAATTGCCAAGGAAGGTTGAGGAATCTCCATCTCTGGAGATATTTAAGAGTAGGCTAGATAAATATCTATCAGGGATGGTCTAGACAGTATTTGGTCCTGCCATGAGGGCAGGGGACTGGATTCGATGACCTCTTGAGGTCTCTTCCAGTCCTAGAATCTATGAATTCAGATTCTTGTAGAGTATATATGAAATACAAGTGACATGGCTTTGTATGTGAACATTTTATGGTGCTATATGATAGTATTTTCTCTTGGAATATCTTATTTACAGATAGGACAACTTGCTATGCAAACTGAAAATAGAGAATGGGAGGAATACTGTATGCATATGTAAAACAGGTGTAGAAAGTCTTTATTTTTTTAAAGATAAATTACATGAATTACAATGCATTACATTCTCATCTTCATAATTTTTAGAAAGTTAAGGTAGTCAGCTAGGAGTGACATTTTGTATCACATTATGCTTCATTAGAGAGATAAGGTAGATGAGGTAATATCGTTTAGTGGACCACTTATTATTTATTAAACTTCATTGACAGAAGCATTGTAAGGCTTATTTTTTATTTTATTTTTTGTTTGATTGAACATTTTTTGGATGTCTGAAATAAGCCTTTTTTAACATCACAATTTTTTTTTCCAGTCAGTATAGTTCCAAATAGTGACCCCATGCTGCCTTTTGTGTCTTTATGAGGGACATACAAAGGAGAGGTGCAGTGTCTGTCATTATTTCAAGAAAAGAATGAAGGTCTTCAGAAATATGCTCCTCATACACCTAACAGAGCTGGCAGTGAGGCCTGCCTCAGCTCCAGGACCCTCAATTGTGTGCCCTGCTGCCTGCCCGCTGATGTTTCAGACAGACGCCTGGACTCAGATTCTTCTCCACAGAGAAAGAGGAGTCAGTCTTCTTTTCCAGGGTCTCCCCTGAATCAGGATCCATAAGATAGACTACAACCACTTGAAATCAAAGAAGGGTTCCTCTTGTTCTTCACAAAAAGACTTGGAACATCATCAGGACTCTTCAGCTGGGCCTTCAATCTCTGTCTCCCTGGTACTGCAGCAGGGAAATACCAGTACTGTGTTGTCAATTCTGGTACCAACAGACTCTGTTTTGGCATCACTATTGTTAGTACTGACAACAGCAAAAGCTTATGAGGTAGCCAAGGAATTTTCTCTGCCTTCCATCTCAAACTCTCCTGTGGTACAGGAGTCAACAGCGGTGGAAATGGCTTCCGCTGTCCTGGGCCTGTCTCTGGTGCAGAGACTGTTAGTGGTGCCAGTATCGGTACCAGTTAACTAATGTGGCACATATTTGGCCTCAGTACCATCTTCAGCACCAGCATACACAATGTCAGCACTAGTATGGCCTTCAACCTCAGTACTGGTTTTTCTCTCTGGCTCGGTGTTTGTGGCCTTGCTACTGGAATGTTCGTCGTAGTGGGTACTGCTTACAGTTTATACCTTGGCACTGACTACAAGGTCTTTCCGCAGCTACATTATCAACATCAGTGCTATAAAGGATCAATTTACGACGCCATACCCTCGACGTCTTGGGATGCATTTGTGGTACAGTCTATCATCCTGAACTCAGTATCGATGTTGGCATCTTCACAATGGGCTACAAATAAGTCAGGTCAGTTAGTGGCCTCATCTGGTTTGACACCCCTCAATACCAACTGACTACTTTGATAGCTCATCACAGTTGGGTTCAGTGGCTGTTTTGGAACTGCTGGGATGTTTCCCGATCCCCCCAGGTTTTAATCACCAGTTCAGTCAGAAGGTTGCCAGAATGTTTGGCAAAGCAGTTTGCAGAGCCACCTAGATTGGAAGCACACAGAGAAACTATTCGCCACAAGCAGCCAGTGATGCAGGAGGAACCAGTTGTACCACAGGAGGATCCATCAATTACTGTTAACCTGACTTCCTCACCTGTCGACTCAAGGATCGCACACTATTCTCCTGTTCCAGAGGATTTTAAGTCTTACCAGGTCCTGCTGAGGAAACAGGCCGAGGCTTTAGGCATTCAATCTAAGCTTGTGCATGAGAGCACTCACAAGCTTTTGGACATTATCCAGGTGGCTTCCTCAAGAGGGTAGCCCTCCAAATTAATGAGGCTCATCTAGAACTGGCAAAGACCTTATGGCACATACCAGCCTCCTTAGATCCTATAGCTAATCACACAGATAACAGTATTGTGGCCCACTGCAAGACTTCAAGTGTTTTTATTCCCATCCTGCCTCAAATTCCCTGCTAATTGTGGCTGCCAGTGAGATATCGCATCAGGGGAGATTTAAATAAACCCTCAAAGAAAAAGAGCCAATGAGACTCTTGTTTGGGAGAAAAAAATATTCCGACTCCTTTCTGCAGATGCAGATAGCAAACCGTCAAGTGCTCTTAGCTAAATAGGATTTTGTAAACTGGGACACAACATCAGGAAGGAATATAAGGCTTTCCTGGTAAAAGGTTGTATGGTAGCCAGGACGTTGCTCTAGTCTGTGCTTGATGCAACTTCTTTTAGAGGTTGTTCTCTGCGATAAAAGTGAGGGCAGCCTCACAGTTACAAAACTCGGGCATAGTCTTGGAGCTCCAGCAATCCATGAAGGGCATCTCATTTGGTCAGTTTTTGTTTTTGTATACAATTGATGAAACTACATTCATTTAAAGACCCTTGTGCTACACTTCGTTCACTGGGATTCTATGCAGACCCCTGCAGCTACAATATCAACATCTGTACTAGAAAGGATCTTTATACTAACCAAGGCAGTATAATTTTTCAAGAAGAAAGCACAAATCACAGAGAAGGAGACCCTTCTGCTCAACACTGCCAGCTTGTTCTCTGTCAGCTGTGAGTAAGCAGCTCATGTGAGTTCTCCTTCGAGGACAGCAATACATCATTGGTGATCTTCCTGCTCACCACTCCACATCCCTGTTTCGGGACAGAGTATCCCACTCCCTCAGTGCTTAGGAAGACATAATGTCAGAAAAATGGGTCCTAAACACTATGAGGTTGAGATATTCTATCCAGTACCTTTCCACCCCCTTTTTCTTCCCATCTATCCTGTCCCTTTTCATGGACCCATCTCATGAGTCATAGCTCCTTCAAGAAGTTTGGACTTTGCTCAATGTAGGAGCCACAGAAGAAGTTCCCATTCAACATGTTAGAAAGAGGTTTTATTCACAATATTTTCTTGATCCCCAAGTCCAAGGACCCAACATTCACTCAGTTGAAAATCAAGTTCAGAAGGACTGCTCAGTGGCAGTTCAGGAAATATTGCTTAATATGAGAAAGCAGTTCACTAGATCCACTTATTTGACTAAGTAGAAATGTTTTTCAGTCTGGCCCACTTTTCAGGGAATACATCCAGCAGAAGCTAAGATTCAAAACATTTTAGAGCACCTGTTCCTTCTCAAATCCTTGAGTCTTTCTCTAAGTTCCCCGAGAGTCCATATAACAGTGATCTCAGCTATCCAGCCATTGAGAGAGCCTTTTTTCCAACCTCATGGTCACTAGATTATCATTTATTATATAGCATTTTTTTCAAAACAGGCCTTGTATAATTGTTAAAAACATTGTATCATTATTCAATGTGATTTATGATTTTTCCTAGTTGAATAAATGTAATATGTGTTTAGTACTTTAATATAAAAATATATATATTTGGGAAAAAGTTTGCTGTACCTTATTTTTCAGATAAATTGGGATTTTTGGATTTTGTGATTGACAAAACTGTGACTTCTACATTTGCTTCCTGTGACAAACAGCTTGCCTTAACCATTGCTGCTCTGCAGAAAAACGTATAAACATAGTTACAATAGTGTCTTAATGCATTTTGGAAAGGGGTTTAAAATAATAGCTATTTATTTTTAATCTACTTTCAAGCATTTGATTGCAGAAAGAAGGCATTTTTGGGAACATTTTTAATACTAAAAGTATCCCTTTCTTCCTCAAACTTTTGGAATATGTTTCCCTGAATATGTCATTATAAAAACTTATATGTATAACTTGTTTTCTGTTTTAATACAAAGTATTTTGGAAACTCTTAAACTGGAAGGAAAAGTGCTTCATGGGCTTCATGACTTTGGAATCAAAGAGAAGGCTTTCAGCAAATTTATGGGATTACAGATCCATCCTGTGGATGACAGTTGTTCATTAGATATTCGTCACTCTTCGATAATAGTGAGTAGCCAAATAACTACTTAGTTTTACATTTTGCTGGTGACAAAATTTGCTAGTTTGTGTTTTTGAGTTGTATGTCTTTTTCTTACATATTTTCTGTTCTGTCAGCAATTGCATTGGAATTACAAGTCAAAAATATTAAACGTCAGTAAACCATGGAAAACATTTCAGGGTAAGGGACAATATCTGTCTATATAGCATAAACAGGTACATTTTACCTCAGGATGGGGTGCAGAGGTAAAATTTCTAGGCAGCATTAATGACTGCTTCTTCGAGCAGCTAGTTCTGGAATTCACAAGGAGAGAGACAAGTCTTGATTTAGTTCTAACTGGTGCACAGGATCTGGTCCAAGAAGCAAACCACTTGGTAATAGAGATCATAATGTAATTAAATTTAACATCCTTCTAGGGGGGAAATATCAAAGAAACCCACCACAGAATCATTTAACTTCATAAAGGGAAACTACATGAAAATTAGGAGGCTAGTTAAATGGAAATTAAAAAGCCAAAATAGTGAAATGCCTGCGTGAGAACTTTTTAGAAACACCATAAAAGAGGCTCAAACTGTATTTTTACCCGAAATTAAAGAAAACAATAACACAAAAGCGGTAACTGGACCAAAATAATGCACCCATGGCTAAACAACAGAGTAAAAGAGATGGTGAGAGACAAAAAGACATCTTTTAAATATTAGAAGTCAAATCCTACTGAGGAAAATGGAAAAGAATATAAATTCTGACAAGTCAAGTGTAAAAGTACAATAAGCAATAAGACAGGCCACAAAAGAATTTGAAGAGCAACTACCAAAACTAACAGCATTTTTTAAAGTACATCAGAAGCAGGAAGCCTGCAAAACAATCAGTGGGACCACTGGACAATGGAGGTGCTAAAGGAGCACTGATAAGATAAGGCCATTGCGGAAAAGCTAAATGAATTCTTTGCATCAGTCTTTACTGCAGAGAATGTGAGTAAGATTCCCTCACCTGAGCTATTCTTTTTAGTTGATAAATCTGAGGAACTGTCCCAGATTCAGGTGTCAATAGAGGAGGTTTTGGAACAAATCGATAAATTAAACAATATTAAGTCACCAGAATCAGATAGTATTCACTCAAGAGTTCTGAAGGAACTCAAATATGAAAATGCAGAGCTACTACCTCTGGTATGTCACTTATTGCTTCAATCAGCCTCTGTTCCAGATGACTGAAAGATAGATAATGTAATGTCGATTTTTAAAAAAAAGGCTCCAAAGGCAGTCTTGGTAATTTATAGCTCAGTTAGCCTATCTTCAGTAGCAGGCTAATTGGTTGAAACTACAGTAAAGAATAGAATTGTCAGACATATAGATGAACATGATTTGCTGGGGAAGAGTCAACACGGTTTTTGTAAAGGGAAATCATGCCTTACCAATCCATTAGAATTCTTTGAGGGGATCAAAAGATGTATTAACAAGGGTGATCCAGTGGATATAGTGTATCTGGACTTTCAGAAAGCCTTTGACAAGGCTTCTCACCAAAGGCTCTTGAGCAAAATAAGGAGACATGGGATAAGAGGGAAGGTCCTCTCGTGAATCAGTATCTGGTTAAAAGTTAGGAAACAAAGGGTAGGAATAAATGGTCCGTTTTCACAGTGAAGAAAGGCAAACAGCACGGTCCTCTAAGGATTTGGACTTGGACGTGTGCTGTTCAACATATTCATAAATGATCTGGAAAAAGGAGTAATCAGGAAATGGAAAAGTGTGCAGATGATACAAAATTATTCAAGATAAGTCAAAAGTTGACTGCAAAGAGTTACAGAGGGATCTCAAAACTGGGAGACTGGACAACAAAATGGCAGATTTAATTCAGTGTTGGTAAATACAGAGTAATGCACATTGGAAAACATAATCACAAATATACATATAAAATGATGGGTCTAAATTAGCTGTTACCACTCAAGAAAGAGATGTTAGAATTATCCTGGATAGTTTTCTGAAAACATCTGCTCAATATGCAGTGTGGTAGTCTAAAAGCCAACAGAATGCTACATTACCCAATGAAATTAAAAGGCAGTAGGCTTAAGACAAACATAAGTAAGTACTTCTTAATGCAACATTCAGTTAACCTGTGTATCTCGTTGCCAGAGGATGTTGTAAATGCCAGAAGTATAACTAGGTTCAAAAAAGAAAAGTTCGTGGAGATAGGTTCATCAGTGGCTATTAGCCAAGATGTTCAGGGATGCAAACCCATGTTCTGGGTGTCTCTAACCCTCTGACAGACAGAAGATGGGACTGGACGACAAGGGATGGAACACTCGATAAATTTCCCTGTTCTGTTAATTCCCTCTGAAGCATCTGGCACTGGCCTCTGTCAGAAGACAGGATACTGGACTGAGTGGATCATTGATATGACCCAGTATGACCATTCTTATATTCTTATGTTCATAAAATGGATAACATTTTACCATATATTATGAATATTTTCCTATATCCTATTCAAAACTTCAAATTCTGAGGATATTTAAAGGAAAAGAAGATGTGTTAAATATCTACTTTTACTACAACTGAACAATAATCTCTGCACTCACAAAGGACCTTTCATCTGACTGTCTAAACTTTGTACCAAATATGAATTTAGCCTCATAGTACCTTTCTGTGGTAGATGACTGTGAAACCCATTTTACAGATGAAAGAACTGAGCCGCAGAGATTAATTGTCTGTCCATAGTTACTCAATAACTCAGTGACAGTCAGGAAGAGGACCCAGAAATTTTTACTCCCAGGCTCCTGTTCTACTCACTAAACGCACTCTCCCTGTTTTTAGCCGTGTCATAGAATTTGATACAATTTGCTCTTGCAGCCTTGTTTATATGTGGAAAAAGCAGTAAAAATATTAATTATTCCTCATCTGAAGGCACCGTATGTCATTCTTTAATTTATTAACTATACACAGGCTTCCATGAAAAACAGTTAAAGAACAGTCTGCAGTGACAAATGATATATGTCCTTTAATTGAGGAAGAAATTGAAAAGGAAAAAAAACCTCATGGAATGCCAAATTGCCTCTTTATTGAAAACTAATGATAACTGAGCAAATTTTAGTCTTTTATTGTTATCTATATTATCATTACAGTCTAGTAGGTTCAATCCAGACTAGTGAGGGGTTGTGTCACTACCTGTCCTGTAACCTTGGATGCCTCTCAGTGCTTTGCTTTTGTAGCTTCCAACCTTGGCTGCTCACAACCAGCAAACAGGTCACACCCTGAGTGTCTGTGTACTAGACAACTCTGGCTCAGCAGCTTTTCCTCCAGAAGCCTGTCTGCATCCGCACAGTCTTACTCTGGCTTCCATCAGCCTTAGTTACTACTTTCAGGGTGATCTGAACACATTCTCAGTCACAGATTTTCCCAAAACCATGGGCTCTGCAGTGTCCAGCCCTCTCCTGGACAATTTAGAGAGATAATATGGTTCATTTGTCCCTTTAAAGATACAGAACACATCACTGCTTATTAACTTAACTGGGGGTAAATACACCCTTCCCTTTAAACACAGCACTGAGTTGGTTTATGGTAATGCTCAATAATTTTATTAATAAAATATACGTAAGATTAAGTAAGTTAAAGTATAAAGAATGAAAACAGAAAGTTACAAGTAAAACAAAACAAAATATGCTTCTAAAGGTCTAAAACTTAATCTAGCAAGATACAGGCTTTGTTCAGTATGGTTTCTCTCACCAGTCACTTTTCTTCCTAGCCATAGCTGATTTTCTCCTTCGTCAGGCTCTTCCACAAAAGTATGAGATGCTGGCTTCCCTTGTTGTCTTAGGTGAAAAATCTTTACCTAGGCAGGTTTGTCACCTATATTCAGTTCTAGAGACTTCAGACTCCTCTTGTTTGAAGGACCCATCTTTGTCAGCTTGCAAGAACTCTAGCTTCTGAAGTCTGTCCAGTGATGGATGTCAAAGATGGCTTCAATGAACTTGTTTCAAGAGGCAGGATGACCTCATGGTGTTCTTCTCTTTCTGTGGGCTTCCAATCCCACTGTTTGATTTCTATATAAATAAGACTTCCCTTGTTTGATTCCACCATGCTTAATTTACACAGGAGATAGGTAGATAGCTGTGACATACCCTCCTGTCTGGGCAGACTGTACCTTATGTCAATGAATATCCATGATTCCTTACGTAGTATTAATACATACATTCCACAGTGATATTAATCACCAATGTGTCATTACCTTCAGAAAGGATCTCACTCTATTCACTCTTATAATACAGTAATATTGTATACAATCTCTTGATTCAGTTGCTTATCACTTGAAGTTCAGCCCCGTTATATAGACCAGTAAACCTTTTAAATAGATTCTTCTGAAGGTTACCCCTCAGAGTAAAGTTTATTCTAGGAGTGCAGAAGGCAACATGGAGTCTGCTGGAGAAAGAGGCTCCATGCTCTTTTTTTCCCTCCCACTTGTGTTTGCCGAAATGCAAATTGTTTTATTCCTTGCCATCTCCTCCACCTAATGTCATGATGAACCTGTTTAATGTTTACATGTAAATTGAGGTAAACACTCTTTCCTTTGTTGGCATACCTGGTCTGCACACACCTTAGTTATAATTACAGTATATATTCATAACTCTTAATAACCATCACATACATACATCATACAAGAAAACTAATGATTAGTGAGTTATTAGTTTTCAAAAGATACCTCATAAGGCATATTTTGTATAAAGATTATATATATGATGTGAATGCAGGAGTGCTTAGTGTCACAATTTACATACTCCCATGAGTGATAGAATATTTGTTTTACTTGTTTGATATTTGATATAACTTTTCTGCTCTGAGAGAACTGAAATTGATTTTAGTCATACTGCAGCACAGAATTACAATTCTATCTTTCCTCTGATTAGGTAATGATAATCTTAAAGATCTTTTTTCCTTTTCCTTGTTTCTGTTAGATCAATGTTTCATTACATACCTTAATTCAAAAACCCTAAGGATCTGATTTAAAGGGGGAAAAAAACCTAAAAGTATTATTGCTTCTCAGCATTTTCAGGAAATTTGATATGCCACCTGCATTTAGTTTTTAATAGTTATGTGCCATCATATTTTAGGACAGGTAATAGAATTCTGATGTTTTTAAACAAGTCCCACTCACCTATGTTTATATACTTCAGTAGTATACTCAGTATTGCCTGGATCCAGCAGAGCAGTTAAGCACAAGTAGTTTTAAGCACATGTTTAAACATGGATCTAAATGATACTAAACAAAAGAAGATTTGTACTTCGGTGACAACTTCTGTTTATTCAAATAAACTTATCTTAGGCCAGGTGTGCACTAGAAGCTTTTGTTCATATAGTGCTGTCAGTTAGGGATCTACTTTTAGTTGACATTTATATATGATAAAATCATATAGTATAGCTGCCATTATACTGGCATAAAAGTGCTTTTGCCAGCATAGCACACTTCATTCACCCAACTGGTATAGGTACTTTTTTTGGTGGTATAAGCATCTACACTAGCAAAGTTTTGCTGCTGTAGCTATACCAGAAAACTTTTAAGATTAGACTAGGCCTTACAATTTCATCTATTTGAAGTGTTACATATAACAACAAATTAGGATTCCTATTTTTATATTTTAGAGTCTATTTTCTATTACTCTCTCATTTAGAAAGAAGCTGGTCCTTTTTACTTGCTCCGCCAGCTGTTGTGAGAAAATAGTGTGTTTATTAGCATGGCTTTGGCTATAAATATGTGATTCAATGGTAAACCTTTGTGGCCTTTCTGAATGACTCACTTGTGTGTTTTTGTTTTGTTTTTTAGTGGGTCAATGACATAGAAAAAGATCACATCTACAGCAAATGGCCCACAAGTTTCCAGGAACTGCTTAAGCAAACATTTCCAGGAGTTATACCGCAGATTAGGCGCAATTTGTATAATTTGGTAAGTTTTGAGTTTCTTATGTTAGGTGAATATTCATGTATTGCTGCCTAGTGTATGAACAGCACTATGTATGAATCTTTTTTTTTAATGAGGAAATATATATAGCATTGCATTTAGTTTTAGGTTTGCTGGAAATTCACATTTTTCATTTAGAACCTTGAAATCTTACCTAAAATTTTCTAGTTCATTAAATAATATATAAATATCAGGCCTGATTTTCAGAATTGCTAAATTTCTGTGGCTGCCGTTAACTGTAGATGGCATTCTGCGTGTTTTTGTTTGTACTGAAAATTAGACTTATTTATTACAAAAGGCATTACATTTCAATAAAAATGTTATCAGAATTACAATTAATGTTAAATTGTATAAGGTACAATAAAGACTACTTAATACCACAGACACTTCTTTAATCTGTATGTATAAAAATCACGTAACTCTTCATTATAAATGTCACATTGCCTTGTGTAGTTTGTCATGTAACAAAATAATAATAATAATAAAAGCAAAGATATTGGCATTGCCCAGTTAAATACTTCTCAATGTGCAGGAGTTGAGAGGTGGAATTAAAGTTGACACAATAAGCTTAATTCTGGATTTCCTGGGCCCAGTTATCATGTTGGTTGAGTGTGGGGATGTGTGTTCAAATACCAATGACGTCAGAGGGAGTTGTGCATTCACAAGTGATGAGTTCCTCAGGTCAGTTAACCTTTGTGATCTTAAAACGCAGACTTTCTATTCAGGTAATAGCGTCTTGTTTTTTTAATCAAAACATTGTTATATTAGGGAGTACTTTAATCTCCTGTCTCTCTTATTTTATTCCCATCTTGGCTATTTCCATGAATATTAGATGCTAAACTTCAGTATATGTATCAGGTTACTGCTTGTATTGTACAGTACCATGCTGATTTACAGCATCAGGCCACCATGGAATCTTTCACAGAGATAAAGGTCAGAGCAGGAGCAACCATTATCACTAAAGCTCAAAGGTATAAATACTAACACCACCTGCTTTTAGAGAAGAACAGAAATTTATGCCCCATTTGATACCTATTTTAGAACACAACCCTAATTATGGTGTTGCTACCAGGTGCCATCAGAATATTATGAGCAGATGGTATACTACTGACATTGGTGAGCTGCTGGTAGAAATTAGACTGCATTGCTGAGTTAAGGCAGTGGGAGTTATGACAGTGGCAGTCTAATCTAGGCTATACGGACACATTCAGTGGGAGCTAGAAGGAATGTAGATTCAGCGCACAGGAATTTAAGAAGATCAACTGGTTCCACTTACTGAAAAACCAGTTCATTTGAAATTCCACTGATTTGTGAGATGAAATTTTCACACTCTAAAATGTTTTTGTGCTCTCTGGGATGGAAGGGAGAGTAAATTGGGGTTAGAGTGCAGCGTTGCCACAGTCCAGCTGAAGGAGTCTGAACTCAAAGGAGGAATGCAGTTGTGGATAGGGGAGGAGGTAGAGGGAAGCCTGACTTGCTTCTGTTGTGGTGAAATGAGCACAACTAACTACTGAGTGGGAGTGCCCATGTATAGGAAATTCTATTTTATATATTGCATATAGAAATCACATTAAAAAATATAAAGTTTGCAAAGTAAAGTATTTAAAAGTTAGGAAATCCCAATTAGGGCTGCCCATGGACTCTCTCTGCTCTTAGATCTTGTGTATGGTGCCCTGTGGCTCTGGGGAGAAACAACTACAGGGAAAGTCCTGCTCAGTCCATGCACCCCTGTGTTGTAGCATGCTCATTACAAACAGAATCTTTGGCAAAAAATACATCCCTGACACATCCTTAATAATATCCCCTTATTAAATGTCAGTACTCTGCTACAACGCATGAAGGCGCTAGAACTTTTTAGTGAAGTGGCTGTAAAAAAATTAACATGTGCAAAACAATGTATTCTTCCCTAACCTAATTCTGAGAAACAGCTAAACTGTTTGAGGGTTAGTGAGGCATATACCTGGCGCAGAAAATTTCGAACCAAGTTTGACAAAGTTATAAACAACTGAAAATGCGGTCTTATAATGGGAAGTGTCAGGCAGCCATAAGTATAGGTGTTACTGCCTGTATCATCTATAATTTTTAACATGTGATTTTGTAATGCAATACTATATCACAATGCATATGCACAAGGGGATAGACTTTAACTTTGGCATTCCATGATTTTTGACTTTCTTAACCGTGCAGTCTTAAAACAAAGTTATTCATTTGAAATATTAATACATAAAATATTGAAGATAATGTTAACTAGTTTAGGCATTTTAAAATTAGTTATAAAGTAAATATTTCAGAAGAAGAAGCTCAAAATAAAACACAACAGTATATAAAATAAAAATGTATATGTTTATAATGATAATAATAATAATGTGTGCGCTTATTGGTGTGTCTATATATAATAGAAAGAGTGTGTGTGTGTGTGCACACATAATTAAATATTGGTTTTGGAATATAAGACTCTCTGTTATAGAAACTTTACAATATAAGTATCACAGGGGTAGCCGTGTTAGTCTGGATCTGTAAAAGCAGCAAAGAGTCCTGTGGCATCTTATAGACTAACAGACGTTTTGGAGCATGAGCTTTCGTGGGTGAATACCCACTTCGTCAGATGCATGTAGTGGAAATTTCCAGGTTAGTCTATAAGGTGCCACAGGACTCTTTGCTGCTTTTACAATATAAGAAAAGGCATCATTGTCTTTTAATCAAAGAATAGGGTTTGGAGTTTTTTTGCACATTTGTATAAAATATTGTTATATGTACTGTATGTTGAACAGGAGGCAAATTACAATGAACACTAAACTGGA
Source organism: Gopherus evgoodei (assembly GCF_007399415.2). Lineage (NCBI taxonomy): Eukaryota > Metazoa > Chordata > Testudines > Testudinidae > Gopherus > Gopherus evgoodei. The sequence goes on along the minus strand of NC_044322.1, from coordinate 95,584,577 downwards.
TAGCATTGCAGGGCTGAATATCTAAGGTCTCAGTTCTGTAATCTGATCCACATACAGACAAGACTCCCCCCAGGTGGATTAGTTGCAGTTTCAGCTTCTTAGATTGCAAGTAAGAGATTATTTTGCATTCCAAGTTAAAACAAACAAATCCAACAACAGCAACAACAAAAACTGAAAACAAAAATGCAGCAGGGAGGAAGGTGAAGGTTTTTCTTTCAAAGTAAAATATATTTCTTATTTTTGCCAACAAAGTTAGATGGCATAGATTGTTTAGGCTTTACATATCTATTTAGCCTTTAGTGTTCTCATTTTTCAAGGTATATTTAGGAAGTGACAGCAAATTTAGAACAAGGCATGAGTTTATGAAAAATATATAGCTCTCTAATTTTCAAAAAGAGAGTGGTGATTGTACAGCTGTGGTGAAATGTAGTTGGTGGTTATCTCAAAATTTTCAGCTTTTAGTACAATACATAAACTCTGGAGTTGTTTTTATATGTACCCCTAATATTTTTTTGTGATGAATTTCTGAGATGACAATTGAGACCTGTATGTAGGGCTGCAGAACTCCTTCTGGAATCTCTGTACTACTTTGTATTTTAAATCTGAAAGGAACTAAAAGGATTATATATTGACTATATTATGTATTTTTCTCCTATTAGGTATTGTTTATTGATCCTGTCCAGGAACATGCAGCTGATTTTGTGAAACTAACAGAATTATTCTATCACCACAATATACCACTTAGGTAATGTAAAATTGCAATGTTAATTGATGTTATCTGCTTTTTGATGAGTACTACTTCTCTCTCATCATTTCCCAGTCTGAAAGAGAAAGATGTGAAGTGAAACTCAATTGTCCAGCATAGCTATGTAAAACGCTATCACTGGGCTTACTAGTTGGCCTAGTTGTGTTTAACATACTGTAGCACTTAGTTTTCATGAGAAAATAGTTTTCCAAAGGCTGGTAGGTTGCAGTTACTCTGTAAGAACATGTGGAGAATGACCAGATAAAATTTTCCTGGATTTTAGCATCATAAATAATCCCAACGGATGTCAATGTGGAACTTCTATTTAAAGCAAAACATTAAAAAAGCATGCACATGGTTGATGTACAATGATATAGGATGTGTTGATGAATTCAGTTCTTTGGATAGAGGTTTTGCTTTACATGATTTTATTGGTGTACTATAAATAAATAAATAAATAACTAGAGCCTACATTTTAAATGGAACTTTTAAATCAAGTACTTCAAGCACCCATTGTTTCCTAGGATCATTTTTGTTGATTTTTTTATTGCTAAATTTCCTTTTAAGATTTTAATATTCCTGTTTTTTTCCCCTCCATTTTCTTTGATTTTTCTTTTATGGAATTTTAGAAAAGTGATGGCTTCAAGTGGTGTTGCATACCATCTGAACATGTGTTACATGGATAGACGTTATCACTGTTTGTTTTTCCTGAGGGTTCCTGGGGAAATTTATTTTAAAATGTTTTCAAGAATGTTGCCTCTATTGGTGAAATGCATTTTAAACTGTATTTTGCTTCTCCTGTTGAGCGTGTATATCTGACTCTGTGATACAGGCAGTCCTCAAAGTTAACATTTGACTTGGGTGTGAGGACTGTGTCAGAGTGGTCTATTTCAATTTTTGTCCTCCAAATATTGTTTCATTAACAGTATCCACTAGTTTCCATGTTATGGAATTGTCAGTGTTATGGCTTCCTTTGTGGTACTTGACTTTCACTGTGAGGTCAAAGAGCCACATCATCGAGGTAGGGAACTGCATATTCTCCCAATCCTGCTAGTAGACCATCTACCAGCTTTTGGAAGGTGGCAGGTGCATTTTGCAGCCTGAAAGGAAGCACATTAAATTCATACACCTCTGTGTGGGTGATGAATGCTGACCTTTCCTTGGCAGGTTCATCTTGCGATACTTGCCAGTACCCCTTGGTTAAGTCTGTTGTAGATATGAACTGGGCACGTCCTAACTTCTCCAATAGCTCATCGGTGCGTGGCATTGGATAGTTGTGTGGATGAGTTACCTCATTTAGCTTATGATAGTCCACGCAAAAGCGTATTTCCCCATCTGGTTTGGGTACCAGAATCACTGGAGATGCCCATGCATTGGTAGATGAGCGGATTATACCGATCTGTAGCATGTTCTGAATCTCCCGTTCTATAGCAGCTTGGCAATGAGGAGACACCCGGTAGGGTGGTGTTCTAATTGGGTGAGCATTACCTGTGTCAATGGAGTGGTATGCCCTCACAGTCCGTCCTGGGGTGGCTGAGAACAATGGGACAAAGCTAGTGCACAGCTCCCTGATTTGTTGCTGCTGCAGACGTTCCAGGGTGGTGGAGAGGGTCACCTCTTCCACGCCACCATCACTTTTTCCTTCGTAGTAGACACCTTCAGGCCACTCAGCGTCATCTCCTCCCTGGGCTGTAAACTGGCAAACCTGTAAGTCTCTGAAATAAAAGGGCTTGAGAGAATTAACATGGTAAACTCTAGGCTTTAGGGAGGAATTGGGAAATACTATGAGGTAGTTAACAGCTCCCAGGCACTCTTGGACCGTGAATGGCCCTTCTCATGATGCTTCCATTTTATGGGCCTGTTGCGCCTTCAAGACCATAACCTGGTCTCCTACCTTGAAGGAACGCTCTCTGGTATGTCTATCATTCCAGGCCTTTTGTTTTTTTTTAGCCTCCTTTAGGTTTTCTCTAGCAAGGGCTAAAGAGTGTCGGAGGGTGCTTTTTAGGTTGCTTACAAAGTCCACAATGTTAGTCCCTGGAGAAGGCATAAACCCCTTCCATTGCTGCTTCACCAACTGTAATGGCCCCTTAACCTCGTGGCCATACACAAGTTCAAATGGTGAAAACCCTAAACTGGGATGTGGTACAGCCCTGTAGGCAAAAAGCAACTGCTGCAACACTAGGTCCCAGTCATTGGGGTGTTCATTGACAAATTTACGTATCATGGCCCCCAAAGTTCCATTAAACCTTTCCACCAGGCCATTGGTTTGATGGTGGTAAGGGGTGGCAACCAAGTGATTCACCCCATGAGTTTCCCACAGTTCTTTCATGGTTCCTGCCAGGAAATTAGATCCTGAATCTAAGGATGTCGGACGGCCAACCTACCCTGGTAAAAATGTCTGTTAGGGCCCGGCACACAGTGTTAGCCCTGGTGTTGCTTAGAGCCACTGCTTCTGGCCACCGGGTAGCAAAGTCCATGAAAGTCAGTATGTACTGCTTTTCCCTTGGGGTCTTTTTTGGGAAAGGACCCAGAATATCCACAGCTACTAGCTGAAATGGGACCTCAATTATGGGGAGTGGCTGGAGAGGGACCTTGACCTAGTCTTGGGGTTTTTCCACTCTTTGGCACACCTCACAAGATCGGACATACTTGGCAATGTCCTTGCCCATCCCCTCCCAGTGGAAGGACTTCCCCAACCTGTCTTTGGTTCTGTTCACCCCAGCATGGCCACTGGGATGATCATGGGCTAAGCTTAAGAGCTTCCCCCGGTACTTAGTTGGAACCACCAACTGTTTTTGCGGGTGCCAGTCTTCCTGGTGTCCACCAGAAAGAGTCTCCTCGTATAAAAGTCCTTGTTCTACAACAAACCAGGATCGATTAGAAGAGCTGAGAGACGGTGGGGTGCTCCGTGCTGCCACCCAAGCTTTCTGAAGGCTGTCATCTGCTTTCTGCTCAGTCTGGAACTGTTCCCTTGAGGCTGGAGACACCGGTTCTTCCTTGGACTGTGGACTTAGGCTTGGACCCTCTGGAAGCGATGTAGGTGATGGGGTTGTTTCCGTTGCTGGTGAACCACTCTCCACTGGTGCACCAGGTGGTATTTCAGGCTCTGGAGAAGCCTCTTGGGGGTGGTTGTCTGTAGCTTCTGCCAGATCAGGGCCTCTGGCATTGGGGTTGAAGATGGGTTTGCAAGCGCTGGCGTTAGTGCTGGCAATGGTTCCAGTGTTGGTTGCTTTTCCAGTTCTTGGTCTGGGACTGGAGGCACTGTGGCTGTTTCATTTGTTGGCATGGGACCCGGGTCCACTACCTCTGTCTGAGTCTTTGGTAACACAGACGGGGCCCTTGTGGACGGCTTAGGAACAGGAATAGGTTTGGAAGCTTGCTCGGTTTGGCTGCGTGTAACCATTCCCACTCTCTTGGCCCGCTTCACCTGGTTGGCCAAGTCTTCCCCCAGCAGCATGGGGATGGGATAATTGTCATAGACTGCAAAAGTCCACCTTCCTGACCAGCCTTTGTACTGGACAGGTAGTTCAGCTGTAGGCAAGTCTACAGCTTGTGACATGAAAGGATAAATTGTCACCTGGGCCTTTGGGTTGATGAATTTGAGGTCCACCAAGGATTGGTGTATAGCTGACACTTGTGCCCCCCGGATCTCTCCACGCGGTAGCCTTCTTTCCGCCCACTCTCAAAGTTTCCCTTCACTCCGAGGTATTTGAGAGGCATCTGGGCCTGGGGATCTTTGGTGTGATGTGATGGTGGTGTAATGAACTGCACTCGGTTGAGGTTCTTTGGGCAGTTGGCCTTTATATGTCCCAGTTCATTACACTTAAAGCATCGCTCAGCTGGCTGGTCACTGGGCCGAGGTGGGTTACTGGAGACTGGTGAGGTGGGAGAATAGGGCATCTCTTTCCTTGGGTTGTAGGTGGGGTCTTGTGCTGCCCTTGGTTATAGGGTTTATTGTCGGTGTGCCCCCTGGGGTATTTGCTCCCCTTGACAGTAGCTTTTTTATTTTCTATCACTTCCATCCATTTGGCTCCAATCTCCCCTGCCTCGGTTAAAGTTTTGGGTTTCCATCTAGGATGTACCTTTCTTTTTCCTCAGGATCACCATCTAAGAACTGCTCCATTTGTATTAGGAGGTGCAGCTCGTCCATATTGTTAACCTGTGTTTATGATATCCAAGCCTCATAATTCTTTCCAATGTGGTAGGCATGTCGGGGGAATGACACATCTGGTTTCCATTAGGGCTCTGAACTGCCGACGGGCATGCTCAGGTGTTAGCCCCATTCTGATTCTGACCTTGGTTTGAAAAAGTTTATAATCATTCATGTTCTCCTTAGGCATTTCAGCTGCCACCTCTGATAAGGGTCCACTGAGCTGTGGCCTCAGTTCTATCATGTACTGGTCTTCAGGGATGCTGTACCCAAGGCAGGCCCTTTCAAAATTTTCTTAGAAGGCCTCAGTGTCATCACCTGCCTTGTAGGTGGGAAATTTCTTGGGATGTGGAAAAATAACTGGCGAAGGGTTGGTAGGATTGGCTGTGTCATTCTGTTTAGTTTTTGCTAATTCCATGGCCTGCTGGTGGGCCTCCCTTTGGAGCTCCATCTCTTTTTGTTTCTTCTCCATGTCTCTCCTGTAGGCAGCCTCTTCCCTGGCCATTTCTGCCTGAATTAGTTCCATTCGTCTTTTATGTTTGTTATGTTTGTTTATTGCTTTTAGTTTAGCTATTTTTAGTTTGCTTGTTGCTGCACTGGTGCTCATTGTTCCTGCTTTCTTGTGCTGGTGCTCCCTCTTCTGTTTACTGCCAGAAATGCTGTTCCTCTGTTGCCTTCTTAGGGTTGCTTAGCAACAAAGTCTTTAACTTTTTCTAAGTAGCCTTTCCTGATAAAGTTAGAAACAAAAAAACCTTTCATTTGCAAATATGTTTTGCTGGAGTTCCTTTTGACTCACAGTTGGAGTTCCATTGTTTAACAAAAGATCCTCGTTAAACTTTAATGTCTCTGCCTTTGGGCAGTCTCTATGCAAAACCAGAAAGGAGAAAAGGAAAAAAAAAATTTCTGGCTGTAGTTTTAAAAATCCTCTCCTCTGCTTACAAACAGCTAGCAGAGAGGAAAGAAGAAAAATAATAATCCTACTGGCTTTTGCTTTTAACTCACTGGCTTTTGGATTCTTATCCCACCATTACCACCATGTCTTGGTATAATTCCCCAATCTGAACCTTAGAGTCCAAAAGATGGGGTACCAGCATGAATTCCTCTAAGCTTAATTACCAGCTTAGATCTGATAGGCTGCCACTACCCAAAAATATAGTGTTTTGGGGCACTCTGGTCCCCCAAAAACCTTCCCCGAGGACCCCAAGACCCAAATTCCTTGAGTCTCACAACAAAGGGGAATAAACCATTTCCCCCCCCCTCCTTTCTTCCTCCCAGATCTTTCCCGCCCTGGGTACACTAGAAGATCACCGTGATTCAAACTCCTTGAATCACAACACAGAGAAATCAGGTTTTTTTTCTCTCTCTTTTCTCCCCCCTCCCAGGCTTTCCCTCCCTCAGCTATCCTGGAGAGATAGACAGATTCAAGCTCCATGAATCTAAAACACAGAGGAAATTCACCTTTCCTCCCACACTCCTCCTTCCCTTCTACCACCAATTCCCTGGTGAGTACAGACTCAGTTCCTTTGAGCCTTAACAAGAAAAAAAAATTAATCAGGTCTTTTTAAAAGAAAAGCTTTTAATAAAAGAAAAAAGTAAGAAATCTCTGTAAAATCAAGATGGAATATTACAGGATCTTTCAGTTTATAAACACTAGAAAGAAGTCTCCCCCTAGCACAAATACCAATCAAAATCCATCCAGCAAAATACACATTTGCAAATACAGAAAACAATCAAAAGACTAGAGCCACCTTTTCTACTTTATACTCACTATTCTGAATATATAAGAGACTGTAGCATGGAGATTGGCAAGAAACCTGGCTGCATGTCTGGTCCCTTTCAGGACCCAGAGAGAACAAAGCGAAACTCAAAAAACACAAACAAAAGCTTCCCTCCACCGAGATTTGAAAGTATCTTGTCTCCTGATTGGTCCTCTGGTCAGGTGTTTCAGGTTCCCTGTTTGTTAACCCTTTACAGATAAGAGACATTAACCCTTAACTATCTGTTTATGACAAAAGAGGATAATAATTCCATTAATTTAGCGATCAGTGTAAATTGTGGCAACATCCCCTAAACCCTTTTCAGAAACAAGTGGAACCCCAGCTGAAAAAACAACACCTGAATTGCTAGTGTTATATCTCTCTCAGAAACATGGGATACTCTCTGTGACTGGGATGTATATCTGTAAGACTGCAGTCACATAACTAGTCTCCTCTCTTCAGAAAAAACTGCCTGAATTTTTCCCAGCTCAATGATTTTATAACAGGAAGCACTAGGAATAAAACTGCTTCTTTCTTTATCCTGCTGGCACAGATTCAAATGGATTTTTTCTCAACAGCTTGACCTCACTGCATAATCCTAGAGGCTTTGTAACATAGTTCTGGTCTAAAGTACTGCATAGTTCACAAGGTTTTAATCAAATGGCTGTTTCTTAAGCTTTTCTGCACCTCCTAGTGGTGTCTAAAATCTCAAAGCAAGGTATGCCTAAAAGCAAGTAACCCAATAAACTGATTGTGTGATTTTTCTCTCAGAACAGCTAACAGCACCTTTACATGATGGTCTGGTCATCTCCAAATCCTATTTAATAAGATTTTTAAGATCTGCATTTTTTTCTTGGAGACGATAATGAATAAATTCCTTCACATTACTTTTTCCAAAAATCATACTGGAAGTTGCCTGTGATAAAGGTTGATCATTCCAAATGTATGTGACTAGCATGGATAAATGATCAGCTCTGTTCTATCACATCGCACCTTTCAAAGTGATTACCTTGGGCATGCTCGTGTTTTGGTAGCCAACTCTGGTTTTGGCTATCACAGCCTCAAACCAGAAGGTCTGGTGGAAAGAGTGGGAGAAGCTGTTGATTGTAGCACAAGGTACTCCCCCGTGTGCTAATTATTATTTGTGCTAATTATTATTTGGAAAACCTATTACATATATTTTTCATATAGTGTTAAGTTTTTTAGTTAAGTTTAGTTCTGCTGTATCATTATGGCATGGTAAAAATCTCATTTTATTTCCTCCAAGGAAATAAATTTGAATCAGCCAAACAGTCTATTCATTGGTTGTGACAGTATTCTATTAAAGATGTTGAACCAATCTGTAATGCTGAAGATAGGAAGCTATCTAATTATTTTGATCTAGTTTTAATTCGAATCCATACAGTTTTGTAATTATGTTTATGATAAGTCCTTGATGTTGATTCATTTACTGTTTTTTCCCAATATGATCACAGTGCTCTCTTCCTTTTCCTCTTCCTGCATTACTTCTCATTTTGTTCAGTATAGTTGTTTTACAGTTTGCCTCTATTTTGGGGCAGATAATCCAGTAGTCACCATATCTAAACATTCACATTTTATTTAAATGTTTCATTCACAAGGGGCCTGATACTTCATTGTGTTACACAAGTGTACACTAGTATAACTCTACTGATTTCAGTGGTGTTACTAAAGTGTGTGTGTGTGTGTGTGTGTGTGTGTGTGTGTGTGTGTGTGTGTATATATATATGAGTTAACACTGGTGTAAAACTGGGAAAACACAGTTTAGAATCAAGCCCAGGATCTGAAAATTGGAAAATGTATTTATATTACTATTTACTGTTATGAAAAGGAGGTTGTATCTTTCGTGGTTAGAGCCTGGGCTCTTGGAATCTGAAGTTTTGGGTTCTTTCCATGGCTCTGACCCTTATTCCGATATGAGCTTTGCCACGTCACATCCTCAATTTGTAAAATGGAGATAACCCTTTCCTGTCTCACAGATATGTTAAGCTTAAATAACATTTGTACACTGCTTTTTGAAATACTTTGATGGTACTCTATGTAATTATGAAATATTTATGATTTTTAATTGTTACTATTATTACTATATTATGAATATTAAAGGACTGCAATATGTTCCACTCTGATGGAAAACTTTATGTATGTAGAATGAAGGAGAAGCTTTAAAAGAAGAATGATTTGATTCTGCAATTAAGAACAGTAGAAGTAATATTACACGTTGTGGACTGCGTCCCAACTAAAACTATTGGCAAACTTTATTTCATATATAATAGATAGTGCAAGGTACAGTGAGATGTTAATATAGAAATGTTCCTATTTGGGAGGAATGTTGAAAATTTTTTTTTGGCAGGACAGTAATCAAAAGTATACATCAAAATATGTATACATTTTGATTGCATTGTTGTTACAGCCATGTTAGTCCTAAGATATTAGTGAGACAAGGTAAATGAGGTGGTGACGGGTTGGATCCCCCTTCCAGGGTGCCACCTGATGTACTGAGATGCCTTCTGCACTAGCCTAGGCTCCCGTTCCCTGTTTTGGTGAATCAGGCTATTTGGCCCCTGACAGTACACACACACACAGGTAAGGATGCACCAGCTGGAGAATCACACAGAGTAGCCAGCAGCTCTCTATGAGAAGACTCAGCTAGGAAATTGTACAGCACTCAAGTGCAGCTCCCCTCTGGAAAATACACCCAAAATAATAATATCTTGCACTGTAGAGAAATATATAGAATGTAAACTCATAAATTTGCCCCCTCTCTCAATGTGAAGGAAGATACGCACAACTTCTTGTGCCCCCCCCATTATATATTGCACAAACTGGATTTTGTAATAAACAAAAACAAGTTTATTAACTACAAAAGGCAGACTTTAGGTGATAATAAGGGATAGCAAACTGAACAAAGCAGATTACAAGCAAATAAAACAATACATGCATACTAAGTTTAAGATCTTAAAGAGACTGGTTTCAAGAAGTAATTTCTCACCCTAAATGTTGCTTTTGGGCAGGATGCAAAAATTCTTGAAGGTTAGCTACCCTTCTTGCAGCTTAAATCTTCAGACACCATATTCACAGACCAGATCCCTTTTCCAGCCTGGGTTCAACTCTTTCCTCCTCCACCCCCCGCATGACTTTGTTTCTCAGAGCTTTCCAGCTGTCGTCTTGGGTGGGGATGCAGTGAAGAGTAAACCTAGATCAATTTACTCTCCAGCCTTAAACAAAATTTACATAAGGCGGGAACCTCTTGTTTTCCAGTCTTGACCTCCCTCTCCTTTAGTGGAAAATCACTAGATGTCCAAGTTCTGGGGTTCTCAAACTGGGGGTCGGGACCCCTCAGGAGTTCACGAGGTTATTACATGGGGGGCCGCGAACTGTCAGCCTCCACCCCAAACCTCGCTTTACCTCCAGCATTTATAATGGTGTTAAATATGAAAAAAAAGTGTTTTTTATTAATGGGGGTGGGGCTCACACACAGAGGCTTGCTATATGAAAGGGGTCAACAGTACAAAAGTTTGAGAACCACTGTCCAAGATGGTGTGTAGTACCAGGTGACAAGACCGCCTGACCTTGTAGTGTCAAAGCATCATCCCAGCTTCTCAGGAAGGAGAGAAATTAGTATGATCAAAGCCTTATTGTTTCTTCCTAATGGCCCATCAAGGCTGTTGGCCTGTTGTCTGGTGGGTGTTTCCCAAGTACACACACAATTGTAATGGTTACATAGTCAATATTCCTAACTTTAGATACAGAAATTATACATGAGTACAAATTGGATAATCACATTCAGTAAATCATAACCTTTCCAATGAGATATCACAATACCCATCTTGCATAAAACATCTTAGTTATGCCATATTCATACCATAACAATATTTCTGTGAAGAATATGGAGTGTAACGTGACAGAGGTATATTTTTTATTGGGCCAACATCTATTGGTGACAGTGACAAGCTTTCTCTTTCATCAACAGAAACTAGTTCAATAAAAGATTACCTCACTCATCTTCTTTCTCTAAATATTAATGTTTAAGATCAACGACCAGATTCAGAGATGATGTAAATACTAGTGTTATGTATCAGTGTAAATGGTTATAACTTACATACTGAGACTGTTGGGAAGGGCATGGTTGTAACAAGAAAAGCAACCAACAAGACAGTGAAAGAGAAATTACACTCTGCTTCTGTTTGCCATTCCTTGCCATTCCACTGTAGTGGAGCATAGGTTACGTCCGCTTACAAACTTATTTATGTGTAACTTAAACTTCAGCTTATGTCACTTCTAAATTTGGCCCCACGAGTTCATTGCCATTTTGAGACAAAAATCTTTAAAAAATTCAATGTATGTCTATAAACTTTTGTGGTTGACTTAAATCAGGAGCCCAGCTATATGTTTTTTATCTGTACAATTGAACTGGTACCATAATTAGTCAACATTGCAGTGTACTTTTATACCTAGTTCCATAAATTACATGGAGAGCACAGAATATATTAAACAATAATTTTGTACATTACAAATAATCTGGAGAGCACAACATATATGAAACAATAATTTTGTAAAGCAAGAGCCCACTCTCTGTAAACTTTGGAGGAAACAGTACAAATAGTCCTAATTTATGCAAGTACGTTTTATAATATTGAATATTGCAGATATTAATTTGTAGGATATTGGTAGAAAATCCTCACATTGTTTGTCTCTGAACAATCATGAGAAATTGCAATATCTTCAGTCTGTTTTCAATAAGGTTTAAAAAGCCAGATAAGAATATTTACAGAGGTTTTTTTCCCCCTACAGAATTGGATTTGTTTTCATCTTAAATACTAATGAAGAAATCGACGGGAATGAGGATGCTGGAGTAGCTCTTTTGAGAGCTTTTAACTACATTGCAGAAGAATCTGATACTTCTCAAGCCTTTATATCCATGATAAATGTTAGTGCCAGTAAATAGATAAAAATAATGCATAATACTTTTTAAAACTATTTGCTTTCTTATAAATTCAGAATTTCTCCTCCTTGTGACTGTCTTTAGTTGGAAACAAAATTGTTCTAAAAGTGGATATTAGGTTGCTGCAGGATATCTTACTGAAAACATTTTCCTGCTCCTCAGACAAATTCATTCTGGTAATATTGTCTATTTACAAATTTTCTTCAAGGATTAAGAGAAGGTAAACATACCTTTCAGCAGGCAGTATTTTCATGTGCAGTCATAGTTTGGGACTCTTTATATGGCCTTTTCATGCATGTCTTCTTGTCTGTGTTCTGGCACACACTGGAATAATGATATTCCAAAGTTGTTTAGGTCATGCCTTATGATTTATGAGGACTTCCATGGTCATTCAGTGGTATAGAAAATGGGGTAGACTGGGTAAGACATTTTCTTTATACAAGTGTTTGCCTAGTCTGGTTGACTCTATTCATGTCTCTGAAAGAATATGGAAATCTTCCAGGCTCAGATGTTGGGAGAGAAGTCTGACATCCTCGGCTAGAGGGAGTGGCTTCAGAAGGGAAATTTAGGGAACATTTAGGGACTTACAAGGGATAAATGGGTTGACTTGAAGTACAGGATCTCTGAGGACTCTTGACAAAAAGAAATTGAACTAGAGAATTGGGTGCAAACAGATTTTAAAAAATTCTGTAACCATATATAGTAACTCCTCACCAGGGCCGGCTCTAGCCATTTTGCCGCCCCAAGCATGGCGGCACGCCGTGGGGGGTGCTCTGCTGCTCACCAGTCCCACGGCTCCGGTGGATCTCCCACAGATGTGGCTGCGGAGGGTCTGCTGGTCCCGCAGCTCCAGTGGACCTCCCGCAGGCACGCCTGTGGGATGTCCACCAGAGCCGCCTACCGCCATCCCGGCGACCGGCAGAGCGCCTCCAGCGGCATGCCGCCCCAAGCACATGCTTGGTGTGCTGGGGCCTGGAGCCGGCCCTGCTCCTCACCTAACGCTGTAGTTATGTTCCTGAAAAATGCAACTTTAAGTGAAATGATGTTAGACTAATCCAGTTTTCCCATAAGATTTAATGTAAATGCAGGGGGTTAGATTCCAAGGACACTTTTTTGGGGCAGACAAAAGACATCATGTACTGTACTGTACTGTGGTGGAGAGGTGCGCCAGGCTTACCCCTGAGTCTCAGGGATGGGGGTGCAGCGTATGGGAGAGTGCTCAGGGTGCGGGGTCTGGGAGGGAGTTAGGATGCGAGAGGGCACTCAGGGTGGAGTGCGGGGTCTGGGAAGGAGTTAGGGTGTGGGAGGGCACTCAGGGTGGAGTGCGGGGTCTGGGAGGGAGTTAGGGTGTGGGGGGGTGCTCAGGGCAGGGGTGCAGGAGGAGGCTCAGGGCTGAGGCAGGCAGGAGGTGCAGAGCACTTACCTGGGGCAGCTCCTGTTTGGTGCAGGAGGTGTGCAGGTGGCTAAGTGCAGCGCAGCACCACCCCGATGGCTGCAATTCTGGGAGCTGCCCCCCACCCCAGCAAGCAGGGTCACATGGAACACAGGGGCTTTAGGGGATGCAGGGTTCTGGGCTAAGAGGGCCCTGGCCTGCAGCTCTAAAGCCCCTTTCAGAATGCGGCCCTGCCAGCACGGGCCAGAGGACTCAGGAGGAGCAGGGGCCGCCACGCAGCCAGCTGCCAGAGAGAAGCGGTGCTTTCCCCTTTAAGGTGCTGTTTCTCCCTGGCCGGCTTTGAAGGGGAAAGCAGTGCTTCTCTCCAGTTGCTGACTGCATGGCTGCCCCTGCTCCCCCTGAGTCCTCTGGCCCACGCTCGCAGGGCCACATTCTGAAAGGGGCTTTAGAGCTGCAGGCCAGGATCCTGGGGCCTCCTTAGCCCAGGGCCCTGGGGCCCCTAAAGTGCGGGAAGTGGCACAGGCATATGTTGGCCAGAGCTTCCCCTCTTCCCTCCCGTCCCCCATTGGCCTGGAGCAGTGAACTGCGGCCAGTGGGAGCCGCAATCAGCCGAACCTGTGGATGCGGCAGGTAAACCGGCCCAGCCCGCCAGGGTGCTTACCCTGGCAAGCCACGTGCCAGAGGTTGCCGGCCTCTGATCTGGGGTATTAACCTTCTAGCATCCAGTCTTGCACAGTTGATAAGAAGTAGATGAGGGAAGAAGGTTGGGAGAGACTTGTGAAATATCCACATCTGTCTTCAGTACACAGGAGGAGGAAAATCAGCTAAACAGAGATATAATAGGGAATAAAGAAACATTGTAAGATAAGAGATAGCAAGGAAAAAGAAATTACAAATATTGATTGGAGTAGTAGTCACGTAGGTGGTACAGTTAGTAAAAGGACTATACCTAATCCAGCTAAAAAACTAGGTGTGGTCTGAGGGAAGGAACTGAGATGCTTGTACATGAATGTAAGAAAGTTCAGCGGTAAAATGAAGGAACTGGAATTACTGGTGCAGAAGGTCAAACTGGATATTATGGGGATTACAGAAACATTGTGGAATAGCACTCATGGCTGGAATACATAAGAACAGCCATACTGGGTCAGACCAAAGGTTCATCAAGCCCAGTATCCTGTCCTCTGACAGTGGCAATGGCAGGTGCCCCAAAGGGAATGAACAGACAGGTTATCATCAACTGATCCTTGCCATCATCCAATCCCAGCTTCTGGCAAACAGGCTAGGGACATCATTCTTGCCCATCCTGGCTAATACATTGAAGGACCTATCTTCCGTGTATCTATCTAGCTCCCTTTTGAACCCCATTATTGTATTGGCCTTCACAATAGCCTCTGGCAAGGAGTTCCAGAGGTTGACAGTGCGTTGCGTGAAAAAATACTTTCTTGTGCTTGTTTTAAACCTGCTACCTATTAATTTCCTTTGGTGGCCCCTTGTTCTTGTATTATGAGAAGGAGTAAGTAACACTTCCTTATTTACTTTCTCTATACCACTCATGATTTTATAGACCTCTATCATATCCCTACTTAGTCGCCTCTTTTCTAAGCTGAAAAGTCCCAGTCTTACTAATCTCTCCTCATATGGAAGCCATTTATACCCCTAATCATTTTTGTTGCCCTTTTCTGAACCTTTTCCAATTCCAATATATCGTTTTTGAGATGGGGCAACCACATCTGCACGGAGTATTCAAGGTGTGGGTGTACCATGGATTTATATAGAGGCAATATGATATTTTCTATCTTCTTATCTATCCCTTTCTCGATGATTCCCAACATTCTGTTTGCTTTTTGACTGCAACTGCACATTGAGTAGATGGTTTCAGAGAACTATCCACAATGACTCCAAGATCTCTTTCTCGAGTGGTAACAGTTAATTTAGACCCCTTCATTGTATATATATAGTTAGGATTATGTTTTCCAATGTGCATTACTTGGCATTTATCAATATTAGATTTCATCTGCCATTTTGTTGCCCAGTCACCCAGTTTTATGAGATCCTTTTGTAGCTCGTCATAGTTAAGTCCCAGGCAGACTATCTTGAGTAGTTTTGTATCATCTGCAAATTTTGCCACCTCACTGTTTACCCCTTTTCCCAGATCATTTATGAAAATCTTAAATAGGACAGGGCCCAGTACAGATCCCTGGGGGACACCACTATTTACCTCTCTCCATTCTGAATACTGACCATCTATTCCTACCCTTTGTTTCCTATCTTTTAACCAGTTACCAATCCATGAGAGAACCTTCCCTCTTATCCCATGACTGCTTATTTTGCTTAAGAGCCTTTGGTGAGAGACCTTGTAAAAGGCTTTCTGAAAATCTAAATATGCTAAATCCACTGGATCTCCTTTGTCCTCATGCTTGTTGATCCCCTCAAAGAATTCTATTAGATTGGTGAGGAATGATTTCCCTTTGCAAAAACCATCTTGACTATTTCCCAGCAAATTATGTTCATCTGTGTGTCTGAGAGTTTTATTCTTTACAATAGTTTCAACCAATTTGCCTGGTACTGAAGTGAGGCCTGTAATTGCAAGGGTCATCTCTGGAGCCCTTTTAAAAAATTGGCATCACATTAGCTATCCTCTAGTCATTTGGTTTAAATGGTAGGTTACAGATGACAGTTAGTAGTCCTGCAATTTCACATTTGAGTTCCTTCAGAACTCTTGGGTGAATACTATGAAGTCCTGGAGACTTATTGTTTAGTTTATCAGTTTATTCCAAAACCTCCTCTAATGGCACCTCAATCTGGGACAGTTCCTCAAATCTATCAACTGAAAAAGAATGGCTCAGGTTTGGGAATCTCCCTCACATCCTCAACAGTGAAGACCGATACAGAGAGTTTGTTTAGTTTCTCCACAATGGTCTTACAGTATTTGAGTGCTCCTTTAGCATCTCGATCGTCTGGAGGCCCCACTAGTTGTTTAGCAGGTTTTCTGCTGCTGATGTATTTAAAAAAAAAATTGCTGTTACGTTTGGAGTCTTTGGTTAGCTGTTCATCGAATTCTTTTTTGGTCTTTCTGATTGTATTTTTACACTTCATTTGACAGAGTTTATGCTTTTTTCTATTTTCATCTTTAGGATTTGTCTTCCACTTTTTAAAGGATGCCTTTTTGCCTCTCACTGCTTCTTTTACTTTGCTGTTTAACCACGGTGGCTCTTTTTTGATTCTCTTACTATGTTTTTTTAAATTGGGGTGTACATTTAAGTTGAGACTCTATTATGGTGTCTTTAAAAAGTTTCCACACAGTTTGCAGGGATTTTACTTTTGGTACTGTACCTTTTAATTTTTGTTTCACTAACCTTCTCATTTTAAATGCTACAGTGTTGGGCCACTGTGGAGTTTTCCCCGCCACGGGGATGTTAAATTTAATTATATTATGGTCACTGTTACCAAGCGGTCCAGCTCTTGGACCTGATCCTGTGCTCCACTTCCACTTAGGACTAAATTAAGAATTGCCTCTCCTCTTGTGGGTTTCAGGACCAGCTGCTCCAAGAAGCAGTCATTTAAGGTGTCAAGAAACTTTATCTCAGCATCCCTTCCTGAGGTGATATGTACCCAGTCAATATGGGGATAGCTGTAATCCCTCATTATTATTATTCAGTTTTTTATTTTAATAGCCTCTCTAATCTCCCTGAGCATTTCAGAGTCACTGACACCATCCTGGTCAGTTGGTCTATAATATAACCCTTCTGCTATATTCTTATTTTTCAAGCATGGAATTACTCTCCATAGAGACTCTATAGTACAATTCAGTGTATTTAAGATTTTTACTTCATTTGATTCTGTCTTCTTTCACATATATTGCCACTCCCCCACCAACATGACCTGTTCTGTACTTCCGATGTATTTTGTACCCTGGTATTACTGTGTCCCATCGATTATCCTCATTCCACCAGGTTTCTGTGAATATCCTCATTTAATACTAGGCACTCTAGTTCACCCAACTTATTATTTAGACTTCTAGCACTGGTATATAAAGATTTAAAAAACGTGTCATTTTTTGGCTGTCCCCTATTGCATGACATAATTGAATAGGACTTTTTTTCATTTGCCTGTTTCTCATCAGATCCTCCCTGTATTTTATCATTTTCCATCCTCTCTTCCTTATTAGGACATAGGGAATCTCCATTTATAGATCCTCCCCTAAGGGATGTCTGAACCACATGCTCCTCTGCACCTGTCGGCTCTCCCCCAGCCCTTAGTTTAAAAACTATTCTATAACCTTTTTAATTTTAAGTGCCAGTAATCTGGTTCCAGTTTGGTTTAGGTGGAGCCCATCCTTCCTGTATAGGCTCCCCCTCTCCCAAAAGCTTCCTCAGTTCCTAATAAATCTAAACCCCTCCTCCCTACACCTTCGTCTCATCCATGCATTGAGACTCTGCAGTTCTGCCTGTCTAACTGTGCCCTGCATGTGGAACTGGAAGCATTTCAGAGAATGCTACCTTGGAGGTTCTGGACTCTTACCAAGCAGTCTAAATTTGTCCTCCGGGACCTCTCTCCTATCCTTCCCCATGTCATTGTTACCTGCATGTACCATGACCACCGGCTCCTTCCCAGTACTACACATAAGCCTATTTAGATGTCTCGAGAGAGCCACAGCCTTTGCACCAGTCAGGCAAGTCACCATGCTGTTCACCTGATCATCGCAAACCCAGCTATCCGTGTTTCTAATGATCGAATCGCCCATTACTAATACCGGTCTCTTGATAATAACTGGAGTTCTCTCCCTCGGAGAAGTCTCCTCAGTGCAAGAGGATGCCACAACATCATCTGGGAGGAGGGTCCCAACTATGGGATTGTTTCCCTCTGCTCCGGTTGGATGTTCTCCTTCCCTGAGGCTTTCATCCTCCTCCACAGCACAGAAGTTGTCAGACCCAGGGGGGAACTGTTCTATTGTGTCCCGGAAAGTCTCATCTGTGTACCTTTCTGTCTCCCTCAGCTCAGCCACTCTCTTCTCCTAAGTCCGTACATGGTCTCTGAGGGTCAGGAGCACCTTGCACTGAATGCATGCATATGCCACCAGCCCACAGGGCAGGTAATCATACATGCTGCATTGGGTGCAAGAAACTGGGTAGCTCCCACTCTGTGGCTGGACTTCTGCCTGCATTTTCTTTTTACTCCCTGTCATAAACAGATAGTAGAACAGAAGAACTTTATATCTCTTTTGACTGTAGAGGGTTAACAAGTTCAGTGAGCCTGGCTGTCACCTGACCAGAGGACCAATCGGGGGACAGGATACTTTCAAATCTTGAGGGAGGGAAGTTTTGTGTGTGCTGTTAGTTTTTGGTGGTTGTTCTCTCTGGGTTCTGAGAGTGACCAGATGTGCAACCAGGTTTCTCTCTAATCTCCCTGATACAGGTTCTTATAGATTCAAAATAGTAAGTACTAGGTGATAAGGCGAGTTAGGCTTATGTTTGTTTTCTTTATTTGCAAATGTGTATTTGGCTGGAAGGAGTTCAAATTGGTATTTTGCTGAAAGGATTTTAATTTGTACTTGTATACTTAGGCTGGGAGGGTATTCCCAGTGTCTATAGCTAAAAGACCCTGTAACATATTCCATCTTAAATTTACAAAGATAATTTTTACTGTTTTTTCTTTCTTTAATTAAAAGCTTTTCTTGTTTAAGAACCTGATTTTTTTTTATTCTGGTGAGACCCCAGGGGACTGGGTCCGGATCCACCAGGGAATTGGTGGGGAGAAAGGAGGGAAGGGGGAGAGAGAGGTTAATTTCTCTCTGTGTTAGGATTACTTTCTCTCTCAGGGAGAGTCTGGGAGGAGGAGAGAGAAGGAGGGGGGAAGGTGAATTTTCCTCTCTGTTTTAAGATTCAAGGAGTTTGAATCACAGTGATCTTCCAGGATAACCCAGGGAGGGGAAGCCTGGGAGAGGTAACGGTGAGGGAAAGGGTTTACTTTCCTTGTGGTAAGATCCAGAGGGTCTGGGTCTTGGGGGTCCCCGGGCAAGGTTTTGGGGGGACCAGAGTGTACCAGGCACTGGAACTCCTGGTTGGTGGCAGCGCTACAAGTAATGAGCTGGTAATTGAGCTTAGAGGAATTCCTGCTGGTACCTCATCTTTTGGACGCTAAGGTTCAGAGTGGGGAATTATACCCCCAAAGCTTGTTTCTTTGTTGGTGCTTTGTTTTTATCAAGCGGTATTTTGACCTTTAAGTGCAAAGAATGTTAGGTGTATCTAGCCCTTGCTCGCATTCCCCCTGTAAACTCCCTCGCCAAACTCCTCTGTTAGCCACTCCTGTTCGCTAGCTATATTAAAGAGTATATACTGTTTAGGAGAGAAAGAAATAAAGATGGAGGGGCAGTGTTGTATATTAATTGTGGGATAAACTGTAAAGAAATAAGAAGTGATGGCACGGATGAAACAGAATCTGGGTCAAACTCACTTTTGGGAAGGATTGTAAAAGAGATAGTATTATTGGTATAGTGTTAGGGGTCTGCCATAGACTGTTGGGGCCAGACTCAGAGAGAGATCTCTTTATTTAATATTATTAGAGAGAGAAATACTACTGGGAATTGTCATAATGGGAGAAGTGATGGAATTTGAGACTTAGTTTTGTAAGTAGCGAGGACATCACAGAAGAGTCAGTCATGGGAATTAACCTTGGATCAAATGATCGTGACCTGATTCAGTTTAAATTAAATGGAAGGATAGTCAAAACCAAGTAAAGAGCTATGGTTTTTGCTTTCAAAAGAGCAGACTTTGGGAAATTAAGAAAATTAGTGAAAGAAGTCGGCTGGATTGAAGAGCTCAAGTATTTAAATGTAGATGAGACTTGGAATTACAATATGATGGGGGCTAATTTAGCTACAAGAAGTCAGGAAAAAGATCATGGATAGTTCTCTGAAGATATCCACGCAGTGTGCAGAGGCGGTCAAAAAAGCAAACAGGATGTTAGGAATCATTAAAAAGGGAATAGAGAATAAGACTGAGAATATATTATTGCCCTTATATAAATCCATGGTACGCCCACATCTCGAATACTGTGTACAGATGTGGTCTCCTCACCTCAAAAAAGATATTCTAGCACTAGAAAAGGTTCAGAAAAGGGTAACTAAAATGATTAGGGGTTTGGAGAGGGTCCCATATGAGGAAAGATTAAAGAGGCTAGGCCTCTTCAGCTTGGAAAAGAGGAGACTAAGGGGGGATATGAGAGAGGAATATAAAATCATGAGTGATGTGGAGAAAGTGGATAAGGAAAAGTTATTTACTTATTCCCATAATACAAGAACTAGGGGTCACCAAATGAAATTAATAGGTAGCAGGTTTAAAACAAATAAAAGGAAGTTCTTCACGCAGCGCACAGTCAACTTGTGAAACTCCTTACCTGAGGAGGTTGTGAAGGCTAGGACTGTAACAGTGTTTAAAAGAGAACTGGATAAATTCATGGTGGTTAAGTCCATAAATGGCTATTAGCCAGGATGGGTAAAGAATGGTGTCCCTAGCCTCTGTTTGTCAGAGGATGGAGATGGATGGCAGGAGAGAGATCACTTGATCATTACCTGTTAGGTTCACTCCCTCTGGGGCACCTGGCATTGACCACTGTCAGTAGACAGATACTGGGCTAGATGGACCTTTGGTCTGACCCAGTACGGCCGTTCTTATGTTCTTATGGATTTCTTTGAATCAGCTATATAGACGCTATCTGCAGTTTACATTTCAAGCAAGGGGGGAAATTACATGGGCAAAGACTCCAGACTTAACAGTATGAATAACCATCTCAAAAGTAAATAGAGAGCCCTTAGGGAATAGAAGAAGGTATTTACCAGCAAAGAAAGCTACATCATGGAGATTAGAAAATGAAGAAATGAAGTGAGACTTGCTAAATTAAATGAAATAATAAGGTTGGGTTTTTTAGTTATATAAATAAAAAGAGAATAAGGAAGGATACGATTTGGCTGCTGTGTACCATGGAGAGGGAGGAGATTATAGATAATCTAGATATGGCCCAAAAACTAAATGAATTCTTTGCCTTGGTTTTCATTAAATATTGAACATGGGCGTGAAGGCAGGACAGCAGCTGGAAATGGATATGTAGAAGTAGAAATGACCACATCAGGTGGACTGGATAATTTTCATGTCAGAATACTGAAAGAGCAGAATACTGAGATTTATTAGTCCAGTAGCTAGGATGTTAGTAAATCTATCTGTTCAGAGATAGCTTTTCTCTAGTCATAAAATGTTAACATTGTACCTCTATTTAAAAAAAGGTTAAAAAAAGGTGATGTCGACAATTACAGATCTGTAAATCTCAGTTAATAGGCAAAATTTTGGAATAAACTGTGAGGAAAAGAATTATTGAATTTATAGAGGTAAACAGAATAGTTGATGTAACTAAGGCTGCGAGTTAGTCACAGAGGTCACAGAAGTCATGGATTCTGTGACTTTCCAGGACCTCCGTGACATCTGCAGTGGCTACCACCGTCCCGCCCCTCCAGCAACAGCAGCAGGAGTTTGGGTGCGTGTGGGAGGGGGCTCAGGGCTGGAGTTGAGGCAGGGGAGAAGGTAAGTGCTCTGTGTGGTGTTTACCTTGGGGGGGCTCCCTGGAAGCAGTGATGTGTGTCCCTCCCTCACCTTCTAGCTCCGTGCGCTACCCCCACCCATAGGCACCGCCCCTGCAGCTCCCATTGGCTGGGAACCTCTTTGTTTGCTGTCCATGACTTTTACTAAAAATACTCATGACTAAAATATAGCCTTAGATGTAATACATCATGGATTTACCAAAGGTAGATAAGATTGTGCCAGACTAACCCGATTTCCTTCTTTGAGAAAATAAGTTTTTTTTAGATGAGAGAAATGCAGTAGTTCTAATATACTTGGATTTCAGTAAAGCATTTTACATAATACCACATGGAAAATAATTAAGTTAGAGAAGATGGGGATTAGTACAAGAATAGTAAGGCAGGAGTGACAGATTTTTGTTACCATTCTGCCTGGGACCACAGTTGATCAGGCTGTGGCCACAGGATTTTTTGGGGAGAAGATGACAAGGCACACCAGGTGTCTGAATTTTAAAGCTTTATTAATAAAATAATAAAATGACAGCAGAGAATGCTGGAAAAGCTTCCATGTCACTCAAAAGAAAGAAAAAAGCATTAATGCCCCAAGCCCTAACCCACTTTTTTACTCGCATATGCCCAGCCCAAAGCTGGATGTAATGTAAGCTGAAGAAAGGGGGGAAGGGTGGATAGGGAGCACTGTCCTGGGCTCAGGCCATCCAAGAATCCGCTGTGTTCTCCCCTTTGCTTCAGCTTTTGGGAGGGTTATAAGTCTTGGGTTCTTTTGGGGTCGTTTTCATTCAGGGCCCTATGTTCCTGGTGCTTTTTGTGCCAGTCCAAACAGGCTTGCTGTGGCCTTCCTTGTTTCCCAAAACATCTCGGCTCCGGAGACTGTTTTCCCTTCTGTTGGCCTCTACTGTTGCTCTCACTGTTCTCATTGTTATCTCTGCAACTCTGTGTTTCATTCTCTTCTCACGGCTGGCTGGTGGGGGGGTTGGACTTCCGCCCTTCTTTCTTGGCAGGTAGCAACTGGCCTTGGGCAGAAGTCAGCTTCTTATCTTCGGACTGAGCTTGCTAGCTACAGTGTTGAGTTCACCCCTTGTTGTTGTTCTTCTTCTTCTTCTCCCCCTCCCCCTTGTTCTCCCAAACTCTCTGAGGAAACTTCCACTTTTCACTCACACACCTTTGACTCTCCCCAAAATGCTTTGCGATGCTTGCAACAGCGTTAGCAATATACATTGCTGATCTGCCTTCTCAGGGGACTCCCTAAGGGGGGGGGCATTGGATTGTGACATACCCCCCCTTGATCCGAATCAACATTTTGTTGGGAGGGGTCACCAGTTAGGTTTTCATTTTCCCCCTAGTATGGTGGTGAGGCTTACTATTGGCCTTTTATATAAACAGCAATATAGTATATATAAAATTATTAGGACAGCAACAATTGCATACACTAGCCAGTAATGACTTTTGGCTTTATTAGTTATATAGCATAATACATCCCCCCGTTGGCACAGATGCCCCACTCGAATGGTGGCAAACGCAGCTTTCTCCTGGTTAAACATATGTCATAATACTGTGAAGGAGGAGGCATTTGTCTGGAATACTGAAAGCTGGTTTTGAGTGTGTGCTAATGGAGGAAACACTGGGTGTTGTTTATGAAAAATTGAACACAACATAGTTAGAAACATTAACAGTTTGTTGCAGAACGGCGGGCCAATGCACCAAAAAATTTGGTGTTTGTGACCTTAACAGTAAATTAAGAGGCAACTTGGGGTCGGTGGTTTTCCAGACACACGCTGATGTATTGGTAAACAGATGTGTTGTGATGGGGGCATATTTTGATGCCTCCTCTTTTTAATAGATGTGTCAAGGTTCCTTCCCCACTCTGAACTTTAGGGTACAGATGTGGGAGACCTGCATGAGCAGCTCTAAGCTCAATTAACAGCTTAGATCTGGTCTGGCTGCCACGACCCCCAAGCACTCCCTTCCCTGGGTAGCCCTGAGAGACTTCACCAATTTCCTAATGAACATAGATCTAAAACCCTTGGATCTTAAAACAAGGAGAAATTAGCCATCTCCCCTCCTTTCTCCCACCAACTCCTGGTGGATCCAGATCAAACCCCCTTGGATCTAAAAACAAGGAAAAATCAATCAGGTTATTTTAAAAAAAAGGCTTTTAATTAAAGAAAAGAAAGGTAAAAGAAAACCCTCTGAGAGGGATTAGCGTACAAGCTACTCTCACAGACAACAGATTCAAAACACAGAGGATGTTCCCCTGGGCAAAAACTTAATTACACCAATGAAAATAGCCAAATACCCAATTTGATTCTTCCTCTAATTGCACAAGACAGATTACAAAGAAATAAACATAAACCTATTTATCCTTTTCTAAAACTTACTACTCTGATAAGAGACTGGTTCCTTGATCTTTTTCACTCCGACTGAAACTGACTAAACAAAGGAAACTTCCCTCCTTCCTTTTGAAACATCTTATTTCCTCATTGGTTCCTCTGGTCAGGTGTCAGCTAGGCTAGGTGAACTTCTTAACCGTTTACAGGTAAAAGAGGCATTAACCCTTAACTATCTGTTTATGACTCGATGTGTCGACCTGCCTTATAAAAGTGGCCTGGCACTGCCCTCTCTTTACACACCATATGAGGGGGTTTTATAGGCCAGAGTTGCCAGGTGTTGCCTTTTGCAATTTATATGTGCTGATAGTCCGAGGATGCAGTCAGCACATACTGCTTAGCTATGTCATTTGGGGGACCCACCTCCCATGCGTTGCGGTGGACTACCCAGTCCCAGAGGCAGCCTTCCCAAAGGCCTGGTTGGATTTTTGTAGCAGGGTCCCATATTTTTTTTATGGGACCGAAAGCCGTGAAGGAGCAGATTATGCCCGTGCACTTTCAATTAGTAAGCTTTCAGAAATGGCGAAAAGGACATTGTCCTCAGGGGATTCCAGAGTGGGGATGAATCTCCCCAAACCAGACTCCATGGAGCACATTCTCCTGTATGCTACAGACTTGTTGGGTTAAATATTGTTGGAGCTGTGAGCATACAGAATCCCATGCTAATTGATCCCCGGCGTTCATTATGGTTTTAATTAATTTCTTTAAGTCCCAGGGGACTCCCTAAGGGGAGGGGGCCATTGGATTGTGACATGGGTAGGGAACTAGCTAAAAGGAAGAAGGCAGCTGGTTATGATGAAAGATGAACTAACCGATTGGAGGGAGGTTACTAGTGGAGTTCCTCAGGGATCAGTCTTGGGACCAGTTATATTGAATATTTTTATTAATGACCTTGGAACAAAAAGTGTCAGTGTGCTAGTGAAATTTTCTCATGATACAAAGATGGGACACATTGTCAATGCAGAGGAGGACTGGAATATTAATCTGGAAAATCTGGATGACCTTCAAGACTGGAGTGACAAAAATGGAATGAAGTTCAGTAGTACAAATACAATGTCATCCACTTAGGGTCTAATAATAAGACTATCTTCGCGAGCCAGGGGCTTATCAGTTGGAAATGATAGAAGAGGAGAGAGACCTGGGTGTATGGGTTGATCACAGAGTGATTATAAGTCACCAGTATGATGTGGCTCTGAAAAAAGCAAATGTGATCCTAGGACGTATCAGGTGAGGCATTTCCAGTAGAGAGAGAGAAGTATTAATACCATTATACAAAGCTCTGGTAAGACCTCATCTGGAATACTGTATATTCTAGTCACCCATGTTCAAGAAACATTAATTCAAACTGGAACAGGTATAGCAAAGAGCTGCTATGATGATCAGAGGAATGGAGGGCCTATCGTAAGAGAGGAGTCTGGAAGAGCTTGGCTTGTTTAGTCTAGCAAAAGGAGGGCAGCGAGGGGTTATGCTTGCTTTCTCTAAATACATTAGGGGAATAAACATGAGGGAGGGTGAAGAGCTATTTAAACTAAAGGACAATATTGGCACAAGAACAAATGATTATAAAGTAGCTATGAACACATGGAGGCTGGAAATTAGAAGGTGTTTATCCACTGGAAGAGTGAGGTTCTGGAGCAGCCTCCCAATAGGAGCTGTGAGGGCAAACAATGTAATTAGTTTTAAGAGAGAGCTGGACAAATGTATAAATGGGACTATATGACAAGATTGCTTGTGATGGTGGGGGACAGAGCTCACTAGCCAGGGGTGGAGGAGCATCTCTTCTAGTTGTTGTCTTTTGTTTCTAAAGTTCATGCTAAGACTGAACAGGGAGTAGAAAGGAATTCCCAGTCACTAAAACTATTGCTAACTGACCTGGAGTATTGGATGTACTTTCCTCTGCAGTATAAGATATTAACCACTGCCAGAGATAGGATAGTAGACTAATTAGACTAGTGATCTGATGGCAAATCCTATATTCTACTTAAAAACAATGTATATTGTTATGATAAATGATAAAGTAATATTAATATATAGGGTAAAATAGCTTTGGTTTTTATCTGTTTTATAATTTTCACAGATGTACCATGAAATGAAAGATGGAGAAGTTTTTACTGTGAACCATGTGAGGAATGTTCTTAGAAGTGAGTTCCCTCATGCTGATATTCAGAGTATACTGGGTGTTGACTCTGAATATGATGAGAAAAGGAAGGTATGTTAAGAAAATACTTGCAAGAAATAGTAATCTGCACAGAGACCAGTTTTGCGTTTAATGATTTCTAAGAGTTAAAACACTTAAATGCAATGGGGTTGCAATTTTTTCCAGACTATTGCAATGTTGGAAGGGTCCATTGGATTATTGTCCTCAAGAATAATATTTAATGCTGACTTCTATCTACTGTATATATCTGCTACTATTAATGGTACCTAGTGATAAGCTTATTAGATGTGTATCATTTGCGATAGGTGGTAGGATACCCAAGCAGCCTGGCTAAAGAAGAAATTCTATCTTCTGGGCAAATCATATCTTCCTGGGAAAGAATCTGCCTGGTGGATATGGCCATTCTGACTCAGAATCACAAGATTCCTAGTGTCAGAGACTGAAGAGGTAGCAAAGGCACAAACATACATCATTCATTTGTATGTGCATGTAATGCTGAACAATCAGGGAGATTGCCAGGGAACTTTTTCAAGCCCTCACCTGATTCTGAGGGGAAATGAGGTTTATGTTCTTTAGAAAGTGACTATGTACTGTGAACATTTTGCTTCCAGTCATGACATCATAAATTATAAGGATTACATATGTGGTAAGCTGAAATGCACATACAGTTGACTGGTAAATGAAAACAAGAGGCCTTCTATAGGGAATTATCTGTGCAGTCCCCAGACTAGAATGTAAGTCTTGAGTTCCAAGATTATCTAGAAGATTTTAGAGATGCATACCCTCTTGCTGATATGAATGTTCAGTGAGAGACTAAGGGCAAATCTTCCAAATAAAAAAAATAACATTTTTATAATTTATTCTCACAATTTTAGTTCGATGTAGCCAGGATTTATGATTTGAAGTATAATGTTGCAATCATTCTGTAGTTAATTTAAGCACCAGATCACATACACTGGAGGTGGGCATTCTAAGGGCTGGTTTACACTAGGGGGGGAAATCGATCTAAAATACGCAACTTCAGTTACGTGAATAGTGTAACTGAAGTCAAAGTATCTTAGATTGAGTTACCTAACATCCTCACGGCGCGGGATCGACGTCCTTGGCTCCCCCGGTCGATTCCGCTACCGCTGTTTGCATTGATGGAGTTCCGGAGTCGACAGGAGCTCGTTCGGGGATCGATATATCGTGTCTAGATGAGACGCTATATATCGATCCCTGAGAAATTGATTGCTACCCGCCAATACGGCGGGTAGTGAAGACATAGCCTTACTGAGATATGAGGTGTAGGATGTATCCTATCAAATTTAAGCCCATTTTATTTTTTCATACATTGATTTTCCTATACTGAAATCTTACTGAATTGGCCTTCTTGTTGTAGGATTATTGGTAAATTGGAGTAGAATTCTTTTATAGAGGGTCACATTGTTGGCATAAAGTGAAACTGTGTTGTTTTTTCTGTTAATTTGGATTCCTGTAATTTTCAGATGTGAAACATTTTTCCAAAGCAAAGACTTGCTCTGACAATTGGAGCAAATATGTCTATCTTGAAACTTATAGTTTCTGTTATCAGTAGTTGCTTCTTCTATTATCAATAGATGTTTCTTTAAAAAAAGTATTCTGTAATTTGTAATCAAAGGTCTGTGTTGAAGATATATCAATATACCATTAAATAAAGGTCAATCACTGTGTGTAGAGGAAAGTCACCATACTTCCCTGTTGGTGAAGTTCAGAGTGGCAGAGTTAAAAGAAATAGTAAATAGAGCGCTGAATTTTATGCATAGTACTTGAAGGGAATATTTTCTTCTATTATAATAATGTAGGTAATTTTCTGCAGAAGTCCATACAAGCATTATTTTCAACCATGTCTGATCTGTAAAATTATCTGTGCTTTATTTGATTAATATTCTTTAAATAATGCCTGATAAATAATAGCTCTTAGCAAGACTGCCACAGAGTGATATAAAAACAAAGGTTTAAAAAAACCTTGATATGAATTTACAGGAGTTTTTGTCTCTCCTTTTTGATAAATGTGTGCTTCAGGTACTATTTAACTGATTAATTTTTCCAAGCTGCTTTCTGAAAAATCCTAACAGAATTGTGAGTTCAGTTTACTCATTATGACTCATGTAAAAGTAGGCCACAACACAGAGTGCTTGGACATTAGTGTTCATTGTCTCTTAATATTAGTTTTCTTTCTTACTACAGTCAGCCACATTCTGTTTAACTCTGTGATATTTCTGATTTGAATAGGCAGGAGCAACCTTCTATAAAAAGACAGGCCTTGGTCCATTGCCTCAAGCTCTGTTCAATGGTGTGCCCTTTAATGGTGAAGAGATGGCTGCTGCAGAGTTAGAAACAGTTATTCTTCAGAGGATCACTGATGCCATGGGGTTCTTCCAGAGGGCAGTTTTCATGGTATGCTTAGCATTTATGAAAAAATGTAAGGTGAAATACTTATCAATAGATTGTTACAGTCATGATTACTACCTATATTTTTTATAATGAGGTAATTTGAAATTATTGTTATGAAAGCTGAAATGACATCATTAATTTGCATTCATGAATTTGAAACTTAATGCATATTGATTATTGAAACTCTAAGGTTTGAGTAAGTACATGTTAATCTTTGAGATGTTTTCAGCCAAGAAGTGAAGAGAAATTGTAGCTATTCATAAGAAAATGAGGACCTCAGATGTTAAAATCTCTTGTATATAAATAATACACACTTCTTTTCAGTTTAAGCAGTCTCTCTTAGCATTCAATATATAAAAGTTCTAAACTAAACAGAAACATAAATTCATACAAATTCATCCATCCATCCTGTGCTGTCATACGAGTGTAATTTGTAAACCATGTATGTATAAAAGTCAAAAATGGCTGACAGTTTAAAAATTGGATGGTTACACATGTGAATGTCCCAGTGATTATTCAACCTGGTGATACTCTAAACATAAAGAGTTCTCAGTCATGCTTACAGCTGTTTCCATCACTTCATGCTGACTCCACAGATATTCTAGGCTTCCAAGTGGGGTTACTGTATGTGCTGGATATATTGTTGTGTGGGCAGTTGTGTTGATTTGTGTCTAGGGGATTAGACTGGGAGAATTGTGTTGATTTGTGCAAGTGGCAAATGAGGGCTATGTGCTTCCCTGAGGGGCTATATGTGTTGGGGGGCATTTTTGTGTGCTGGTAGTGTTGTGGTATTGGAGTTGTGTTGTGCTGGGAAAGTTCTGTGGGTGTCAAATAAGGGATGTGTGCTGCCATGAGGCGCTCTGTGTGTTTGGGATTCTTCTTTGAGTGGCTTTGCATATTCCCACTTATGAGTACTGTGCTGCCTGGTGGTGCCTACTGGTAAAACCTTCTCCAAGCAGTGCTTTCCGGATCTCACACGTGCCCACTACTAGTCAGTCCCTAGATGCCTTTGAATGTCCCTGAGAGCAGGGGCTCTGCTGTGCCTACCACCTCAATTCTTTCTGAAAGTGAACCACTTCAGTCCTTTCGACCCAGGGTTTTCTCCATTTTTATTGCCTTGTTAACTTTATAACTATAGTTGTTTGTTCTTAGTATAACTTGTAGCAGAGAATAGTTTTTGGTATGGATCGTGTATACATTTATAAAGTTGGTTCCATGTGTTATGGGAGAACTGCAAAAGAAAAAGATGTTCTCAAAGAGATGTGTTTCATGCCCTGTTGTTTTCCCTACATTGGACTAACATGTAAAGTGTTTTAAATATCTGGGCAAAGGACACTCTCTGTCTCTGAGTGCTCCATTTAGGGTGACCAGACAGCAAGTGTGAAAAATCAGGGGGTAACAGGAGCCTCTATAAGAAAAAGACTCAAAAATCGGGACTGTCCCTATAAAATCAGGACATCTGGTCACCTTAGTTCCATTTGCTGATCTTTCACTCCCAAGCTCACAAGGACAGGTGTACAAGGCTTCAGGTGCTGCTGCTGCTGCTTCAAATGCTGGTTCCTATGTGTATTCCACTGTGGGTACA
This sequence comes from Gopherus evgoodei, assembly GCF_007399415.2. Taxonomy (NCBI): domain Eukaryota; kingdom Metazoa; phylum Chordata; order Testudines; family Testudinidae; genus Gopherus; species Gopherus evgoodei. The sequence goes on along the minus strand of NC_044322.1, from coordinate 95,554,440 downwards.
CATGTACTCTGCACCTGGAGTTGGAGAATTCTTAAAAGCAGTATTCATTGGTCTGTGCATGTGCTCTCGCTACCCTCATGCCTCCAATTGTGGTGGAGCAACCTAACTGCCTTTCCAGTTCCTTCTTACCAGCGCATGACCTGGTTCTAAACCTCCAGTGTCCTGACCTTTGTCTTCATTTATTCTTCGACCTATAGGTAGGTAGATAGCATATTTTGTAAGTAGTTTAGATTTTTACTCTATAGTTTTAGCTAATTTTTCTAGTTAGATTCCCTGTCCCATTCCCCCTCTCTCGACTGTATCCCTGTTATACGCACTGGACTGTGCTCAGGACTCCGGGCTTAAAAATCTGTACCTCCTGACCCACACTCTTTCTTGGTCAGCAATGACTGTCAACACTGTCTGTAGTGCCTTAGGGAACTTACATTGCAGCAGGGAGCAGTATCTGCCACTCTTTTCCCAGTTGCACCTGTGACAGGAAGGAACTTCATCTTAAGAAGAACCTCATGGAGAAAGCCACAGGGCCCTCTGGACCCCCAGGCCAGGAGGGACTCCCATAGTACATCAGCCTTACTCAGTAAGGAGTGCAACTCCTGCCACAAGGTCTGACTTAAGAAAAAGGAATCTGCTCCCAGAGATCCCCTGTTGGGGTCTTGTCGGGAAGGCAGGGAACCTTCATAAATGCAAGAGCAAATTCTCCTCTAAATTCGTTTCAAGAAGTCAGATACAATCCTACCTAAGTCAAGCAAATCTTCTCGCTCAGTTCATGAGGACTTAGAACATCCTAAGTTTCGGGGTCATGACAAGGAAGCCCACAAATCCAGTGGCACTCCTCCGCCTCAATACTGCAGAAGCCACCACGGTTGACTCTGACATCTATGTAGGTACCATTTAGTCCAGAGCCAGAAGAGGCTTCCATATCAGCTGCGCCGTACCGATACTACCTCAGTATCAATCACGCCAGAGGTGTTTGCAGCTGCCAGGGATCTCCTCTTGCTGGCATGGTGTGAGTTCATAGATTCCAAGGCCAGGAGGGACCATTATGTTCATCTGCTCTGACCTTCTATATAATATAGGACATAGAATTTCTCTAGAGCATATTTTTTTAGAAAACATCCACTCTTAATTTAAAATTTGTCAGCGATGGAGTATTCACCATGACCCTTGGTAAATTGATCTAATAGATGCATGCCATGCTGTCATGTGGATGTAATTCATAAAGTCACAGTGGCTTGAGAACTTAAAAATTGGACAGTAGCAGCCCTCAGATCCCACTCATGATTGAATCTGGTGATCTTCTGGACAAAAACAACTCTCAGCCATGCTTGTAGCTGTTTCTATCTCTTCGCACTAACACTGCAGATATTCTAGGCTTCAGACTGACACACAGAGAGACAATCCTGAATTTTATTTTATAGATAAATGCTCATCTTGTATTTATCTTAAAATTATTACATTAATGGAAAAGTGGGATTTATTTTTGCTATTACAGGGTTTGCTAAACGATCATATGGATGCAGTAGATTTCCTCATGGATCAGCATAATGTAGTTTCCCGTATAAATCCCATTATTCTTGGCACTAAGAGAAGATACATAAATTTCATATCCATGTCAGGTAAATGCTTTTCTTGCCTGTTTAGTTATCATGTTTTTTCCAACTCCTAATTGTAACACATTTATATTTAACTTTGCAGTTCCTGTTGGCGTAGAAGATTTCTCTACTTTTTCCTTTTTGGACTCACAAGATAAGAGTGCTGTAATTTCACAGAACATGAAGTATTTAACAAAAAAGGGTAAATTTATTTTGTACAACCTTTTAACTATATAATGCTGTTTGCTTACAGTTATGACAGTAATGCATACAAGTGAGTAATTATGTGGAAATTCAGAATAATAAAGAAATGTTAGTGGTGGTTGAGGTGAATATATATACAAAGACTGGTCTAGGAAGGATCTGTGTGAGCCCTGATTTTTGTATTTTATGCAACATCCAAAATCTCTTGGGATAGTAAGCTTGTTTGATGATGGGATTGAAGTCGCTATCAAAGTTGTTAAAACAATAGCCTTATTGTATTAGATTATTTTAAAGCAAAAAGTAATCATGAGAAGCAATCTGATTGCTTGAAACCAAAAAAGTGACAGAGTGTTTTACTTAATTTTGCAAATCTGTCTTTAATTTTCCTCCCAAAGAGGAATCTGACCCCATGTTATTCACATGTCTAATGCCTCGTTTTTTCCTATAGATGTAGGCAAAAAGTATTAGAAAGCTTTTGCACCTACAAAAACAGCTTAATATTGCTTTGTTTTGGGAACTCCTTATTCAAATGATTTCAGATTTTCTCCGCAAACTCCAATTATCAGGCTGATATGATTTGACTTGAGGATTTTAGGGAGGATGCAAATTTCAGTTTAAAACAGAAACTTATCTGGAACATTTTCTGTGGAGAAGCAGTAGCCTCTCTATCATATCTATTAATATTAAAATTTACTGGAGGTACTCCAGCCCTTAACTTGTATATTGCTGCTGTTCATGCTAGGTTGACTTTTTCAATTCCTTTTGCCTGTTTTAAAGATCACTCTTTGTTACATTTTTTTCTGTTTACCCTGCTTAGTCTCTACATTTATTATAACTTTGTCTTTGAGGAAGGGGAAATTACTTACTTGAAGTTTCCTGAAGAATATGTTTTGATGGATTAGCACTCATCTGCGTGCTTGCTCTCTGAGTAAAAGGGTTGGCTTCTGTAGCTGTTGGATGTTTTTTGTTTTTTTTGTTGTCTTTGGATTTCTTTTGGCACTGCAATTTAAATATTACTTTGACCATAAAGGAATATTTTTTCTTGCATATTGGAATATTTTTACCTTCAGTTTGAAAGAAACGGATGATTGAAACACTAGAGGTTGGCAATATACTGTTTAGAATTTTAAGTAAGTTCCCACCTCACTAACATGCAGGAGCAGAGACCCCGACCTGTGATGATCTAGATCAGGGTTTTTCAAATGGGTCACTGCTTGTGTAGGGAAAGCCCCTGTCAGGCCAGGCTGGTGTGTTTACCTGCCCCATCCGCAGGTCTGGCTGATTGTGGCTCCCACTGGCTGCGGATCGCTACTCAGGGCCAATGGGAGCTGCTGGAAGTGTTGCAGGGGCCAATGGGAGCTGCAATCGGCCGGACCTGCGGACAGGGCAGGTAAACACACGGGCCCAGCCTGCCAGGGGCTTTCCCTACACAAGCGGCAACTCCTGTTTGAGAAACCCTGATCTAGATAAGAAGTAATGTGTAGCAGCACATCACAGGACAGAATAATGTTATTAAATAAATATTGATGTTTATCATCTGATTATGTTATATTGATGAGAGCCTTTCCTTGATTTTGTTATTTGGAAATATTGTTATCTACTTAAACTTTTTAGAATAAAATTCTTTTACTAGGTTATTTGTTATTTTCAGATGAAGATGTAATATATGCAGTTACCATCTGGATTATTGCTGATTTTGACAAGCCAGCTGGGAGATATCTGCTTTCTAAAGCTTTGAAACACCTGGTGAGTTTTTAACAATTCCTATCGGAAAATAATTATTTTAAATATCTGCGATTATGGAGATATGAATACTGTCCACAGCTCTGTTTATTAAATTATAGCAGATATGAAAGTAATCTTAATTTAAGAAACAAAGATATATAATACTTATTGGCAGATTTAGTAAAATAATACAACATTTTAATAGACTAATAATTAGTTTCATGGAAACGTGAAGGGTCTTCTGCATTTGAGATTGCTTATTTCTGTTAGTTCTGTGGTATTTTCAACAGGATTTAAAAGACTACAAGTAAATGCCATATGAACATTAATAGCAAAAGGGACTTTCTGGATCATATAGAAGACAGAATTACTCAATCCATCTCCCTTGGAAGTTTCTTAAATGATGATCTCTGTCTGTTTTCCAAAACTCTTTTTGGATTGTTTAGAAGAGAGGACAAAATGTTTTACTTGTGTAGTAAACTGTAACACAAATTTTAATACTTTATCTCTAAAATTTGCAGTCAAAGGTTATGTCTGCACTATGAGCCAGAGGGATGAGCATACATATACTCATGCTAGATCGATAAGAGCTAGCGTAAGTATGAATAATAGTGTAGCTTTGAAAGCGGCAGCATGGCTGAACCATGCCATATACCAGGGGTCGGCAACCTATGGCATGCACACCAAAGGCAGCACACGAGCTGATTTTCTGTGGCACTCACACAGCCTGGGTCCTGGCCACAGGTCCGGGGGCTCTGCATTTTAATTTTAATTTTAAATGAAGCTTCTGAAACATTTTGAAACCGTATTTACTTTACATGTAACAATAGTTTGGTTATATATTATAGACTTACAGAAAGAGACCTTCTAAAAAGATTAAAATGTATTACTGTAAAAGCAGCAAAGAATCCTGTGGCACCTTATAGACTAACAGACGTTTTGGAGCATGAGCTTTCGTGGGTGAATACCCACTTCGTCAGATGCATGTAGTGGAAATTTCCAGGGGCAGGTATATATATGCTAGCAAGCAAGCTAGAGATAACGAGGTCAGTTCAATCAGGGAGGATGGGGCCCTGTTCTAGCAGCTGAGGTGTGAAAACCAAGAGAGGAGAAACTGGTTCTGTAGTTGGCAAGCCAGTCACAGTCTTTGTTCAATCCTGAGCTGATGGTGTCAAATTTGCAGATGAACTGAAGCTCAGCAGTTTATCTTTGAAGTCTGGTCCTGAAGTTTTTTTGCTGCAGGATGGCCACCTTAAGGTCTGCTATAGTGTGGCCAGGGAGGTTGAAGTGCTCTCCTACAGGTTTTTGTATATTGCCATTCCTAATGTCTGATTTGTGTCCATTTATCCTTTTCCGTAGAGACTGTCCAGTTTGGCCGATGTACATAGCAGAGGGGCATTGCTGGCATATGATGGCGTATATTACATTGGTGGATGTGCAGGTGAATGAACCAGTGATGGTGTGGCTGATCTGGTTAGGTCCTGTGATGGTGTCGCTGGTGTAGATATGTGGGCAGATTTGGCATCGAGGTTTGTTGCATTGATTGGTTCCTGAGCTAGAGTTATTATGGTGCGGTGTGCAGTTACTGGTGAGAATGTTTCAGGTTGGCTGGTTGTCTGTGGGCAAGGACTGACCTGCCACCCAAGGCCTGTGAAAATGTGGGATCATTGTCCAGGATGGGTTGTAGATCCTTGATGATGCGTTGGAGGGGTTTTAGCTGGGGGCTGTATGTGATGGCCAGTGGAGTCCTGTTGGTTTCTTTCTTGGGTTTGTCTTGCAGTAGGAGTTGGTTTCTTTCTTGGGTTTGTCTTGTCAGATCAACAGAGCCAGACGCGTACCCAGAAGCCTCCTACTGCAAGACAAACCCAAGAAAGAAACCAACAGGACTCCACTGGCCATCACATACAGCCCCCAGCTAAAACCCCTCCAACGCATCATCAAGGATCTACAACCCATCCTGGACAATGATCCCACACTTTCACAGGCCTTGGGTGGCAGGCCAGTCCTTGCCCACAGACAACCAGCCAACCTGAAACATATTCTCACCAGTAACTGCACACCGCACCATAATAACTCTAGCTCAGGAACCAATCCATGCAACAAACCTCGATGCCAACTCTGCCCACCTATCTACACCAGCGACACCATCACAGGACCTAACCAGATCAGCCACACCATCACTGGTTCATTCACCTGCACATCCACCAATGTAATATACGCCATCATATGCCAGCAATGCCCCTCTGCTATGTACATCGGCCAAACTGGACAGTCTCTACGGAAAAGGATAAATGGACACAAATCAGACATTAGGAATGGCAATATACAAAAACCTGTAGGAGAGCACTTCAACCTCCCTGGCCACACTATAGCAGACCTTAAGGTGGCCATCCTGCAGCAAAAAAACTTCAGGACCAGACTTCAAAGATAAACTGCTGAGCTTCAGTTCATCTGCAAATTTGACACCATCAGCTCAGGATTGAACAAAGACTGTGACTGGCTTGCCAACTACAGAACCAGTTTCTCCTCTCTTGGTTTTCACACCTCAGCTGCTAGAACAGGGCCCCATCCTCCCTGATTGAACTGACCTCGTTATCTCTAGCTTGCTTGCTAGCATATATATACCTGCCCCTGGAAATTTCCACTACATGCATCTGACGAAGTGGGTATTCACCCACGAAAGCTCATGCTCCAAAACGTCTGTTAGTCTATAAGGTGCCACAGGATTCTTTGCTGCTTTTACAGATCCAGACTAACACGGCTACCCCTCTGATAAATGTATTACTGATACATGAAACCATAAATTAGAGTGAATAAATGAAGATTCGGCACTCCGCTTCTCAAAGGTTGCTGATCCCTGCCATATACGTACCCATGGAATTGGGGCAGATTTGTGCTCGGCACAGCTATTCTATGCTGCTGCTGCTCGCCATGCTACTGTGGCTACACCACTATTTATACTCTGCTAGTGAGAGTATGTGTATGTGAGCTGGGAATCACACCCCTAGCTCATAGTGTAGACATAGCCACACCTAATTATCAGTGGAGAAATTGTAGCATACAGCATAGCTGTCAGGACTACTACTATTACTTATCATTTCCTCATATCCCTGGTTGAGTAGCTACCCAGAGAAGTAATTAGATGGATTGAATAACTGGGATACAGACTGTTTCAAATGTAGGTTGCTAGTTTCAAATACGGTCAATGTTTGTAATCAGCAATAGTCATTGCCATCCAGAGGGTGACTAGCCTATGTGAAATTAGTTGGTAACTTCTTTGTGGATTAAAGACTAACAGCAATTTTCACTAATTGATTCCATTATTGGTGATCACAGAGAAGAAGGCAAGGATTGAATGAGCATGGAGAATGAATTACTTGAGTTCTGCTAAAGGTAGTTGCTGTCAGTCAGGGTTGAAACAGATTGATGTGGCGGCATTAAGAAGCTAACTATCTGTGTCCAGGCTGTGTCTGTTTTGTAGACTTTAATCTTCAGGGTTCTTATTCTAGCACCTTTCACAAACAATTACGTTTTCTTAATATTAAAATTTGACTTGTGTTAGGTGTGCATGAGATAAAACGAATGTTGAGTAGGGAAATAAGGATCCAGTGAAAGAGGTTGACAAAAGAGGTTTAAAAAAAAATAAAATTAATAAAAGTAAATTTACTACTCATTGATGAGTCCAGTATTTAGTGCACATGTAAGCTCCAGGAGGGAAAATGGAGCTTTTCTTATATTGTTATTTACTGTGGATAATGAGGGACACGTGTCAGAACTGGCTATCAGTTCCTGCCACCAGAAAAAAATATCTCCAGAGGCAGAAATTCTAGAACAAGTGGAAAAAAAATGAAAGCAATTTAAAACAAGTGATGCTCCATGTTCTGTATAGCCTGCATCCCACAACTCAAATATATGAAATATTATTAAAAATACCAAACAAACTAACAAAACATTCCACATGGGAGATGCTTTAGTTGACTAGGAGAGGGGTTGATCTGGATAAATCCCCTTTTCTGTGTGAACCATTCAATCTAGTGGTGTCCAAAATTTTCAGCCTGATGGCCAAACATTTTATTTCAAAGGGTCAAGGAACTGCATCAGTACATTCTCTACCCTGTTTCAATCCTTTGAGTCCATTCAGGAAGCACAAGGGTAGTGGAAACCACCACCAAGTGAAGTCCTTAGAGGGTGTGGAGCTGGCATAAGCAGCTCCTATATCACACTCCTCACAGTCTCTGGCATAAGGGGCATCAGAGGTAGGGAGAGAGAGAGACCAGAATGTGTTGCTCTCCTCCTATTCTAGCTGGAGTATGGCCACTTGGGCATTTCCTTTTTGAAATCAGGGTACAGTTCAGGGTACATAGTCAAGAGCTGCAATTTAGAGACTCAGAGGTCACAGTTTGAATGCCAGTAATTTTATCCTTTACTGCAATACATTTCATTTGCTTCTCCTTGATTTTAGAGAACTAGAAATTCACCTGATCAGCCTGTACTTACTCACTCCTCTCTAAGGAATAATTTCTTATCAATGTTTTCCTCCAAAGGCTTGTGTGGCATCACTGCCTTTAATGAGTATTCAAGATTTTCTTTCTGATTTATGATCAAGATTCGGGGGATAATTAAGTGAATTTCTCCAATTTATTCTCTGCTGAAGTTGACTCTTTTAGAGAAATTTGAGAAAATCCATTGAGCCATTTTTGAAAGTTATGCAAGTGAAATATGGCACATAATTAACACTAATTAAACATGTACTCCTACTGAACTGTCAGAGTACCCAAAAGTAGCCAAAAGTAGTCATTCCACAAAGAATACCTTGTATTTAAAATATTTGTTACAGGGTAAATATCTGCCTACTAGCTGCCTTTTCTATTGCTAACTAAAAGTCTACGTTTAGCAGTCACACATATATTTTTCATTAAAACTAATAGCCAAAAATAAACACTCTGAGGCAGTTGTTCTCCACCTGGGGTAGGTATACCCCTAGGTCAGGGGTTCCCAAACTTGGTTCGTGGCTTTTTCAGGGTAAGCCCCCATTGGCCGTGAACAGTGAACTGTGGCCACTGGGAGCTGCAAGTGGCTGTACCTGCAGACACTCAGGTAAACAAAGCGTCACGCAGCCCGCCTGTGGCTTACCCTGAACAAGTTGTGAACCAAATTTGGGAATCCCTGCCCTAGGGAAACGCAAAGGTCTTCCAGGGGATAGGTCAATTCATCTAGATATTTGCATAGTTTTTCAACAGGCTACATAAAAAGAACTAGCAAAGTTAGTACAAACTAAAATTTCATATAGACAATGAATTGTTTATACTGATGTATATACTATTATACGGTAAGTATCACACTGAAACGTAAGTACAATATTTATATTCCAATCAATTTATTTAATAATTATATGATAAAAATGAGAAATAAGCGAGTGCTGTCACACTTCTGTATTTTTGTATGATTTTGTAAGCAAGTAGTTTTTAAGTGAGGTGAAACTTGGGGTTCGCAAGAAAAATCAGACTCCTGAAAGTGGTTCTGTAGTATGGAAAGGTTGAGAACAATTGTTCTAAGGATATTTCACTGCACAGATGACTAAGATGATAAATATGTAAACATCAGGTGTGAGTAGATTAAATTGGAAGATTGTAATTATATATTTTTCTTTGTTTGCAGAAAACAAGCAGTCATATGCGGCTTGGGATTGTGAACAATCCAATGTCAAAAATAACGGAAGATAACACAGCTGTTGCAAGGGCAATTTTGACTGCCTTTTTAACACAGAAAAACAGCAGCTTAAAAAGTTTCCTAAGTAAGATAGCTAAGGAGGAAACAGCAAAAGCCCTTGCTACAGGAACTAAAATTAATAAATTGCTTGTTCCGGTCAGTAAACAACATTTTATTAAATAATAGTCACTTGATGTCTTTATATAAACTATTGCCCATTTCTTTTTTTCTTTTCATAGATACTTTACGTCAGTTATATGACAGGTGGCACATTTCTATCAGAGACTAACTTCCTGTTGCCTGGTGTCATGAAGCATGAGGTCAAAGGAAGTGATTTTAACCATAAAATAGTTGTTGTTAAGTACAGTTACTGGGGTATCTTGTTTTTATTTTGAAAGATTTTTCTATTATGAAAAATAATAAAACAATTTACTGAACAATGTGGCTATCAGGTCATTGAGAGCCAAATAGCTCTAGTCATCACTGATTTTCTTAAAGCCATTTCTTGATTTGTACTTTTTAAACACTAGATATGTAACTCCTATCTGGAAAGAATTATCAGCTTAATCCAAAAGTTACCGTGCTCCTATTGTAAACTTTCAGTATTGAATTTATTGAGCAATGATTAAGGTTAAGATTTTTTCATTGTTATTTTTAGTAAAAGTCATGGACACGTCGTGGACAATAAACAAAAATTCACAGGACCTTGTGACCTGTCTGTGACTTTTACTAAAAATAACAGGAGTCAGTGGGAGAGGAAAGAGAGGGGAAAAATGACAGCTGGACCCCCATGGTGGAGGCAACTGACAGCAGAAGCCCCACCGCGAGAGGTGAGGAGACTAACAGCCCAAGCCTCACTGTTATGGGGTTGGGGGATATAGCCCTGGCTCCTGCCTGGCCAAAGTCATGGGACTCGAGCTCACAGTCCTGCCTCCACATGCCTCTGGATGGGGCACGCAGCCCAGATCCAGCCATAGCTGTGGAGCAGGGGTGCACAGCTCCAGCTGCAATTGGGACAGGGTAAGGGGTTGCACAGCCCCAGCCTTGGCTGCAGCCACTGACACAACTGAAACCAAAGAAGTCATGGAGGTCTGGTAAAATCACGGAATCTGTGACTTCCGTGACTAAATCGTATCCTTAGCAATGATGGTGATAATCTTCATGGACTGAAGCAACTGAAATTAACAAGAGTGTCAATTACTTAACTTCCAGCAATCATTTTCCATGTCTGTTGACCTTAAAGCAGGGAAGGTAAGTTAATGTGTTTAAAATATGTTTTCTTATATTATTGCTAACTTGAAACACAGTCAGCAATTCCGAGTGAGAGGTCACTTAGATGTCAGCCACCAAGTAACAGCACCAGACTACAATGCTGGTTTCAAAAACAGCTATGTACTTCAATATTATTAATTAGGAAAGCTGCTCAAGAATATATTTAGAAGTTCTTCAAGTGGCCTTTCTATATTTCCATTTATGGGGTGCATTGATTGCGTGCATCTTAGACAATGGAACTCTGGCCACCACAGTTCCTTTCTACCATGTCCAGGAACAGCTCCATGATTTGGCTGGGGTCTGGTTTTCAGTACCTTTTTTAGATTAGAACTGTGGTCCTTTGAGATGTTATTGTCAGTGTGGATACCATGACCCAACCTCTATCCCTTCTTTTGTGGTGCTCAGCCATATGGGCTTTAAATTTTGAGGGAACTGAAGAAAGGTCTTTTTATTGTCCTGTCCTTGATGCCTTTGTACAGGAGCATGAGAAAACACAAGGCACATGCCTGGGTCCCAGTGGAAACTGCTATTAAAAAAACACCCTGTGATGCTTATGCCCACCTAGAATGCAATTCACAAAAACTATATTTTGAAGAACCACAGTTACTTAAGTAACCATTATTTCCTAACCTACTTCAACTCCTCAGAGGAGTCTTATGTCCCCTTCCCCCTTCTCCAGACTTACATCCCTCAGAAAGGACAAGTTTATCATCTGGGCTTGAGTTCACTCCACCTCATGATGTAGGTGATAGAATTGTAATGGATACAGAGTGGACTTGTTCTGTAGATGTGCAAAGGTTTTTACCTAATAATAGGAAAGGGTCTACATATGCTTGTTTTATTAGCAAATGAAAAAGGGTTTTATTATAACTAGAAAATAATATTGTTCCACATGTGGCACCAGTTCAGTCTATATTAGGTTACTGACTATATCTTAAATTTGTTTATCTTTTGTTATCTTGTATGTGGTTACACTGATCTGCATTTTATTTGGGTATTGATAAATCACTGTTTACTCAAGAGCCAATGAGTGAATGTTCTTTTTTTAGTTGTTTAAGACAGTTTTCATAATGGCTTTACTTAAGCAAGAGTCGGTGAACTACAAGTATTAATGATCAGGTGCTAGATTTGGCAGGCCAGTTCTTCAGGCACTTTTTAATTGGGAATCCATGTAATGTGAATACTGAGAGTTAAACTATCCCAGAAGTGGGAATATGCAGAAGGTACTCAAAGAAGAAATTAATATTACTCAACTGTAACCAGACTCTGCATATGTATACTGCCCCGCCTTGCCCCTCTTCCTCTGAGTCCTGATTTCCCGACAGGACCTGAGGGAGATGTGGAAGGAACTGAGGTGGTGGGAGTGCCATGCCTCCTTTTAGGTCTCACCATCAGAGGAGATGGTTTATCCTTATCGATAAACTAGGCAAATACAATTTAGGTGGGGCTACTATAAGGTGGGTGCATAACTGGCTGGATAACCGTACTCAGAGAGTAGTTATTAATGGCTCCCAATCCTGCTGGAAAGGTATAACAAGTGGGGTTCCGCAGGGGTCTGTTTTGGGATTGGCTCTGTTTAATATCTTCATCAACGACTTAGATGTTGGCATAGAAAGTACGCTTATTAAGTTTGCGGACGATACCAAACTGGGAGGGATTGCAACTGCTTTGGAGGACAGGGTCAAAATTCAAAATGATCTGGACAAATTGGAGAAATGGTCTGAGGTAAACAGGATGAAGTTCAATAAAGACAAATGCAAAGTGCTCCACTTAGGAAGGAACAATCAGTTTCACACATACAGAATGGGAAGAGACTGTCTAGAAAGGAGTATGGCAGAAAGAGATCTAGGAGTCATAGTGGACCACAAGCTAAATATGAGTCAACAGTGTGATACTGTTGCAAAAAAAGTAAACGTGATTCTGGGATGCATTAACAGGTGTGTTGTAAACAAGACACGAGAAGTCATTCTTCCGCTCTACTCTGCGCTGGTTAGGCCTCAACTGGAGTATTGTGTCCTGTTCTGGGCACCGCATTTCAAGAAAGATGTGGAGAAATTGGAGAGGGTCCAGAGAAGAGCAACAAGAATGATTAAAGGTCTTGAGAACATGACCTATGAAGGAAAGCTGAAAGAATTGGGTTTGTTTAGTTTGGAAAAGAGAAGACTGAGAGGGGACATGATAGCAGTTTTCAGGCATCTAAAAGGGTGTCATCAGGAGGAGGGAGAAAACTTGTTCACCTTAGCCTCTAATGATAGAACAAGAAGCAATGGGCTTTAACTTACAGCAAGGGAGATTTAGATTGGACATTAGGAAAAAGTTCCTAACTGTCAGAGTAGTTAAACACTGGAATAAATTGCCTAGGGAGGTTGTGGAATCTCCATCTCTGGAGATATTTAAGAGTGGGTTAGATAAATGTCTATCGGGGATGGTCTAGACAGTATTTGGTCCTGCCATGAGGGCAGAGGACTGGACTCAATGACCTCTCAAGGTCCCTTCCAGTCCTAGAGTCTATGAATCTATGAAGGGTGGGAGTGATGCATGAGTTTTCCATCAGGCACTGCTAATTAAAATTTCACCATCTAAACTACACCTGATCAGCTCATCTTACAAGTGTGAATACACAGAGTCCAGTTTGAAGAATTCCAGTTACAAGTGAGTAACTGTCATTTTTATTAATGAGAAATTTTATTTTTTCTCCTTCATAATCCATTTTTTTCTGATTAAGAGTGCAAGATAGGGTAAATTAACAGAATAGTTGACTTTATTGTAGTAAGATTCATGATTCTTTATGTGACAGTGTTCTGAGCACTTACTGGTCAAAAAGTGCTTAAACTCAGGCTAAGCCTGGCTCTTATATTGTGCTGTTGCTCCAAAAGAAAGAAGTATAAATTAGCTGCTTGGGACAGACACAGAGGAATGTAGATATGTAGGGCTTCGCTCCCACGGTTACATGACTGGTCTGAAGCTAAGGCTGGAGGAGTTCGCTCTTGCTTTTATCTTGTTTAGATTTTCATTATAAACAGTTTGAAGAAAACCCTGGCTGACTATCACTGTATTTTGTTTTTGCTGAATTTGGCCACCACCTTACACCTTACTTCTGCTTTAGGGAATGGATGACAGTACTTTTGAGAAGAAATACAACACTTTAGGAGTGGATATAATTCAAACTCACCAAATGTTCTGTCAAGAAGTTCTTAAACTGCTTCCTGGGCAAATGGCTGTTATCAGCAATGGGAGGGTAAGTAAAGAAACAGTTCATTTTCTTATTCTCCATGTATGCTTTCTTTCCTCTCCTTGAACTTTTATGTAATTGTAAGGTCAATGCATTATATTACTTTATTACTCTCCACAGTGTGGTTATTTTTTCTATAGTTCTTTATTACGGATTTCATTTGCAATCATTAACTATGCAGGAACATAGGAAGTGCCATGCTGGAATTGACTGGGGCCCATCTGGTTCACTATCCTGTTTCTGACAGTGTCCAGATGTGTGAAAAGAAGATGTGAGAACTCTGCAATAGTAGTTATGGGATCACCTACCTCCAAGGAAGGTTTCCTCCTAACTCCAATAATTAGAGGTTGTCTTACGCTGCAATGTGAGGGTTTATATCCCTTCCAAAATTCTTTTATAAAAATGTGTATCTTTATAACTTGCTCAATAGTTCTGTCTGAGATTTTTATATATTCTGGAGGTTGTCGAAGGGCCATGCAGGCCTAACCACTGCCATTCTTTTTTATTTTTCTTAGTATGAGTATGTGTGTAAATTGGAGTCTTTGCTGTGCCTGTGGGACTTTTGATTTTATGCTTCATTTCTTTCAAATTGTTATTGTAAAAAGATTTTATTAGTAGTGCTAGATGTTTTTTGCCTCTGAAGCAACAGCTAGGTCTGTGGCTTCCCTCTATCCAGAGAGCGAGATGGAAAGTCCTCTCATGGATCAGTAACTGCATAAAAGACAGAAAACAAAGGGTAGGAATCAGTTATCAGTTTTTTAGAATGAAAAGAGGTAAGTAGTGGTCCCCCAGGGGTCTGTACTGGGAGCAGTGGTGTTCTACATATTCATAAATTATCTGGAAAAATGGGTAAACAGAGAGATGGCAAAATTTGCAGATGATACAAAATTACTCAAGACAGTTATGTCCAAAGCAAACTGAAGAGTTACAAAGGGTCTCACAAGACTGGGTGACTGGGCAACCAATGGCAGATGAAATTCACTGTTGATAAATGCAAAGTAATGCACATTGGAAAACATAATCCCAACTATGCATACAAAATAATTTGGTCTAAATTAGCTGTTACCACTCAAGAAAGAGATCTTGGAATCATTATGCATAATTCTCTGAAAACATCTGTTCAATGTGCAGTGGCAGTCAAAAAAGCTAACAGAATGTTAGGAACTGTTAGGAAAGGGATAGGGATGCATCTGAAGATGTGGTTTTTTACCCACGAAAGCTTATGCCCAAATAAATCTGTTAGTCTTTAAGGTGCCACTGGACTCCTTGTTGTTTTTATGGATACAGACTAACACGGCTACCCCCGATAGGAAAGGCATGGATAATAAGATAGAAAATATCATAATGAACTACATAAATCCACGGTATGCTTACACCTAGAATATTGGATGCAGTTCTGGTCAGCCCAGCTCATAAAATATGTATTAGAATTGGAAAGGTACGGAGAAGGGCAACAAAAATGATTAAGGGTCTAGAGCTTCTGTAAGAGGAGGGATTAAAGACTGGGACTTTTCATCTTGGAAAAGAGATGACTAAGAGGCGAAATGATAGAGGTCTATAAAATCATGACTGGTACTGAGAAAGTGAATGAGGAAGATTATTTACTCCTTCACATAACACAGTA
The DNA here is from genome assembly GCF_007399415.2 of Gopherus evgoodei. Classification (NCBI taxonomy): domain Eukaryota; kingdom Metazoa; phylum Chordata; order Testudines; family Testudinidae; genus Gopherus; species Gopherus evgoodei. The sequence continues at coordinate 95,539,082 of NC_044322.1, read as the reverse complement.
ACCAGGGTCACTCAATGAAATTAATGAAATTAATAGTCAGCAGGTTTAAAACAAAGAAGAGGATGTATTTCTTCATACACCACACAGGCAACCTCTGGAACTAATTGCCATGGAATGCTGTGAAGGCCAAAACTATAATAGGGGTCAGAAGTGAATTAAATAAGTTCATGGAGAATAGGTCCATCAATATCTCTGAGTCAAGATGGTCAGGGATGCAACTCCATGCATTGTGCCCCTCTAACCTCTGATTGCCAGCAGCTAGGAGTGGATGATGGGATGGATCACTCAATGATTGCCTGTTCTGTTCATTCCTTCTAAAGCACCTGGCACTGGCCACTGTTGAAAGACCAACAATGGACCATTGGTCTGACCCAATGTGGCCATTCTTCTGTTCTCTGGAGACATTCAAGATTGCATTTGTCTGGATTCTCTTCTGATGTGCAAGTAAAAGAGAAGATCTTTCCTTTGAAGGGGAAGGATTGTTAGGTAACAAAATTGATGAGACCATAGCAAGGTCAGTTGCAAGGTCTGTGGTACTATCACTACCTGCCTTAAAGAAGAGATTCTGTTTTTTGGGCTTCTGACACCAAACACAATACACTAGAACCTCAATCCTTTCTTTTGCTCAGAGGAGATACCAGTCTCATTCTCAGCAATCCTATGTAGCTACCAAAAGACATCTCAAACATGAAACAGGAAGACAGAGCTCTTCTTCAGAGGATCAGTCTCAACCCTTAGCCTCTTGTTCTCAATTTTGACAGATTTGTTGGTAGCGCAGAACCAGTGGCCCAGCCATGCCACTTCTCTTGCACACTGTGACACTTAAATCCATTTTGTGTATATATATAAATAATTAGTATATTTGTGTAGATGGTATAGTTGTTAATGTGAATTTTGGTATTAATTTAATGCCTGTTGGCTTGAAAAATAAATTAAAAAAGAAGTTATCTTTTAGAAATAGAGACTTCCTCAGTACCAGGATTTAGCCAGGATGACTGAATTGAAGTCTTTAGGCTTCAAAACTTGTCCCACTTGTGATGAAGCTGAAAGAAGTCTGTTTTGCCTTAGAGAGAAGCATATCTCCAATAGGTGCTTCATTTGCTATTCCGTTTCTAAGAGGACACAGAAGGCAAGAAAAACCAGCCTTAGATTATTTCCATTAAGCATTTGATGAGAACCTCCTCACAACCAATGGGGGGAAAAGGGCCTACCAGACCTGAATAGCCTTTATAATTGAGTGCTCCTTTGAGTTGTTGCTCAGATCTGAGCTCCTATGCTCACTCTTCAAAGAAATCTCCATCTACTGAGACCAGCAGAGCATCTAAGTCATTCTCTACCCAGTCATCTGAAAGGAATAGGAAGAAATATGGTTCCCACAGCAAGCACAGGTCTAGTTCTTCCCTTTGACCTTGGTGCCTCATAAAGAGAGGTGCAGATCTTCTCAGGCTACTCAGTCAAAAGGTGGTTCATGCTCCAAACTGGGTCCTTCTGACAACCTGACAGAACCCAGTTACCAAGCGATGGTACCATCTGAAGTAGAGCACCATCCTTTGCCTTGTATGATCCATTGGTGCACTTCATGCCAGTGACCCTGGCACCCACACTTCCGGTACTGACCATTATGATATGGTTGCTACCTGCAACAACCGTCTCAACACCGAAGTTTTTCTTGGTACTGAACAATTTGATGGTTACTGCACAGCTTGTGTCACCACTACTGTCTATGACAGTGGTCTCCAAACTTTTTGGATCGTGCACACTTATCAGTAAAAAATTTTTGAGCACGCACCCTCAATATATGTATATTTATTTATGTATAAATTATATATACATGTACTACTATACTAATATATTATGTACATTATAAAACATACACAAAAAAAGAAATTAAAAAAGGATGAAATAAAGATGAAAAAAATTTTATTAACAGTACAAAATCCCTTTTTGCTCTCTCAAAAAATTATTATTAATATTTTTAGTGAGCAATGTGATTGAATATGCTTCATTATTTCTGAACATCTTGGTTTAACACTTTGTGATACAGTGATTCGAAGGTCTGGATTAGGGTTAGGGTGCGGGAGGGTGCTCAAGGTCGGGTGTGGGGTCTGGGAGGGAGTTAGGGTGCGGGAAGGCGCTCAAGGTAGGGGTGCGGGAAAAGGCTTAGTGCTGGGGCAGGCAGGAGGTGCAGAGCACTTACCTGGAGTAGCTTCTTTTTGGTACAGGAGGTGTGCAGGTGGCTCTGCACAGCGCAGCACCAGCCCCATGGCTGTGATTCTGGGAGCTGCCCCCCCAGGCAGGGGCTTTAGGGACTGCAGGGCTCTGGCCTAAGGAGGCCCCAAGGCTCTGGCCTGCAGCTCTAAAGACTCTTTCAGAATGCGGCCCTGCGAGCACAGGCCAGAGGACTCAGGAGGAGCAGGGGTAGCTGCACAGCCAGTGGCCAGAGAGAAGTGCCACTTTCCCCTTCAAAGGGCCGCTTCTCTCCAGCCGGCTTTGAAGGGGAAAGCGCCGCTTCTTTCCGGCTGCTGGCTGTGTGGCTGACCCTGCTCCTCCATGGACCAGAGGACTCAGGGCCGCATTCCAAAAGGGGCTTTAGAGCTGGGGCCCCCTTAGCCCAGGGCCCTGCAGCCCCTAAAGCCCCTGTGTTCTGGGTGGCCCTGCCTGCGGAGGCTGGGGGGGCAGCTTTCCCACTCGCTCATTACCTCCCTTCTCTGGCCACCCTCTTTCCCTCCCCCCCCCCAGCAGCACTCCTCCTGCCGTGCCCCCGAATGGATTGTCTTGTGCACCCCCTGGGGTGCGCGCACCCCACTTTGAAGACCATTGGTCTATGATTATGAGAGTGCCCTTTATAGTACCATGTGCCAACACTGGTACAGTACCAATCACCTCTTCAGGGTCAACAAGGGGACAGTCTCTAGCTCTGTCTGTGATTCCTGTTAGGGTAGCCCTACCACAGAAGGGAGGCATCCCTTACCTACTTGCCTTGGTCCCATTTGTATGACCTCTACTGGTGAGGCAGGGAGTCTGGGACCTGGTGCTATAGACATAGGCCTGAGAAAGCTAAGAACACTCATCATGGTTGTGACCCCTAGTCCCTTAATTCTATATTGTACAGTCTTGGTTGTACTGGGCTCCTTGGGGGCATGCATCCAGCAAGGGAACTGACCTCTATCGACTCTTCTAAGCCTAGACCTCTGTTTGGGATATAAGTATTAATTTAGGGACAGAATCTAGTAGCTCTGAAATAGTTTAGTAAATGACCTTTGCCCTCTGGAGAGAGAGGTGTGTGCTTTATATGAGTTTTATTATGCATTAATAAAGAGAGCAAACTTAAAATCAATTAAATTTCTAACTAAAACTAACTAAGAATTAAACAGCACAGTTATGAAGTCAAAATTACAGTTGGAATTGAGTTAATAAATTAGCAATTTGCCAGTAACATGAAATGAAACCAGCAATTGACCCAATCATTGGATGAACACGCTCAAGAGTAAATCATGAAGTTGACATAGCATATGATCAATTTTTATACATACTATACCTGGAAATCTAACGCAGCAAGGTTGATATTTACTAGGTGACTTTTAGTTTCTCAACTAATTTATCTCTCCTGTGCTACAGAGTGGTTAACAACCCACAAATTCCCTTGTTAGGATAGAGTAGTTCTACTTGGGCATTCTTTTATAGCCCAGAGTAATGCAATCTGTTTTATAATAGGATTTACTTAAAATTTGGATACATAACATACATTATCATTCAACATTAAAAAGTGTTAGAGAAAAAAAACCAATGTGGACTCCTGGCATCTCTGCCAAACCACAAAATAGGAAAAAGAAAAAAAAGCTTCTTAAGAGAAGGTGGTTAATTCTTAAGCTTGTTGGTCTTCAGAGCGTCAGAATTGGGACAGCAGTTCAGGAAACCAAGTGATGTTGCCTCTGGGTTTGTACCTTATGCTGGCCAGGGGGCTTCCTGAGGGCACTTGGCTGATAAGGGTGGCATGGCTTATAATAACCTGGGTCTCCTTCTTAGGGGAAGAAGAGCTATCAGCTCTTCTTGGTATTGTAGTGGCCCAGGAGTATCATACCTTGTTCTTTATTTAAGGCTGTGATTCTAGCTTGCTATATCCCATGACACCTGATGAGAGACCTTCCAAGTAGATCAGGTGATCTCATACCCCGATAACATGGCTAATCTGAGAGTAGGTGAGTTTGTCCTTTTGTTAGCCTGGGAAGTCCTGTCTCTCACTGGCAGTTCTGTAACAATATATATCAAACTGCAAAAACAGATGTATTCCAAAAATAGGAAAAAATGCTGTGGAATTAATAGGAGATGACTCCACAGATGGAAATCTCGCCCTCCTCCTCTGAGGGGGTACAGCTGGTCAAATTCCTCTAGACCTCTACACATTCTGGAAGTCATCCAAATGACCTTATAAGACTGATACCATTTCTTACTTCATTCATACTTCCACTCATATAAATTTCATTCTCTCAGCATTTCTTAAACTGTTCTGGGATTTTTACTGGGCAAAGAATTGTCTAACTAACTGTTTGTAGCCTGACTGGGTGAGTGAAGGATCATCTCTAAGCAAAACAACTGACTGAAATATTATAAAGCTTATTTAAGCAAAAGAAACATTAAATTTGCTGAACAAGAAAACTGATGGTTTGGGCCTTGCTCAAATAGGCCCATTTCCCTCACTTCCCTTTCCCCTACCAAATCCCATAGGATTTTTCAGGAGGGAAAGGTAACATTCTTTAATGTTATTCATCAAGAACAAGAAACTAAGGAGGATCACTAATCCCAGCAGCTATTGCCTCATCCTTCCCAGATGAGGCAGTAGGGCCCACTACTCCTCAGTCTGACGATTTCAAGACATTTCAAGAACTTCTGCACAGAATGGCAGATATGCTTGAAATCCCTGTGGAGATAGTCTAGGAAAGGTCTCACAAGCTGCATGATATCTTCCACGTTAATTTCCCAGAAGATTGACCATGCCAGTAAATGAGATGTATTTGAGCCAGCAAGACATCTTTGACAGACTCTAGGATGTATGGCACTTACCTCAAAAAAGAAAGTTTTTTCTATTGGTTTTGAACATTTGTACACGTATCCAGTTCTGGGATCCGTGATAGTAGGTGCTGTACATGAGCAGTCCAGACAGTAAGGGCCGCCAAAAATGACTTCAAAGGACAAGTATCCAAAAAACTTTATACACTTTTTTTTGCAGAATGAACTATTCTTGATCAAAACCAACCAGGAGTCCGGTGGCACCTTAAAGACTAATAGATTTATTTGGGCATAAGCTTTCATGAGTAAAAAACCCACTTCTTCAGATGCATCTTGTTGTTTTTGTAAATAGACTAACATGGCTACCTCCTATTCTTGATCAAGTTTACACATGTTTATTGCTAATTACTGGGCCCTCCTAGCAAAATATGATTAATTGGGACAGGGTATCACAATTCGGGGGGGAACCTCACTCAAGACAACAGGGAAGAATTAATGTTAGTTATAACTGAGAATTGGCTGGTAGCTCATACTACTTGGCAAGTGGTGTTAGAGACATCAGACACACCAGTTTGAACAAAGTCTGCATCCACTACTAGGCACAGGGCTTCATGGTGACAGTCTTCAGGGATGCCAAAGGAGATCCATACAGTACTTGAGTACCTCTCATTTGAAGGCAGTGTCCTGTTCAGCATTAAAACCGATAGCAAATGTGGTTTCCTTACCCGTTACAGCTGTCTGTTTGCTCTCTGATTATGCCCCACACTGCTCCGCATCTCCTCTCCCAGGAGGATAGGAAGATTTTTCATCCTCATCTCACAGTGCTTCGTCTTAAAGCATGGTTGGTCGATGGCTCATAGGATTAGAGAGAGCCTGCTCAGAAGAAGTGAAAAGAATGTTACTACACAGCGGGAAAGAATCTATTCGCTGTACATATTCTCAAAAATGGACATAATTTGCCAGCTAGTGTGAGCGCAGTCAGATTACATTAATGACTGTATCACTTCCATATATCCTGGAATTACATCAATGACCGCATCACTCCGAGATATACTGGAATACACCATAATGCTCAAAATCTCAAGTCTATTGATGAGCTCTATCAGGGTCCACCTGGCAGCCATCATGGCTTTCCACCCCCCAACAGAAGGCTATTCTGTCTTTGCACAGCCAGTAACAGCAAGATTCCTTAGAGGTCTGGGACACCTCTATCTGCCAATCCAACATAATATTCCAGTATGGTACCCCACCTTTTGAACCTTTGGCTACCCGCTCACTCTTCATTTGTCAATGAAAACGTCATTCCTGATAGCCATCACATTGGCATGATGCATTGGAGAAATAAGGGTCTTGATGGCATACTAACTGATCAAGGATGAGGACACGCTGGTCACACTGCAGTCGCACCTCAAATTCTGACTTATGGTTTGTTCTGAGTTCAATCTCTATCAACTCATTCACTAGCCTGTCTTCCACTCCAATGTGTGTCTCTAAATCACCAGGACTCAGCTGCATGCCCTGGATGTCAGGAGAGCTTTGATAGACAGAGCAAAGCCTTCAGAAAGACCAACAAGTTGTTAGTCTTGCTAGCAGACAGATCAAAAGGGTTGGCAGTCTCTAACCAGAGACTTTTCAAGTAGATATCAAGCTGCATAACTCTTGTTACCAGTCTTTCAACATTCAACCACCTTCACTTGCATGCACTCATTCTACAAATGGATGAAAGATCTTGCTTTCCTTGTTGATGTAACACAAGAGATGGGTATCCTAAACCTGAAGCTGCAAGGTCCAGGCCAGCTGCTAAGACACACCCGTTTCACCCCTTGTTAATGTCAAAGGCATTTGATTCTGTTTTCTTGCACTACAGTTGCCCTTGATACAATGAACAAATGATCAGTTTTTCTTAGAAAGATGACTAAAAATGTTAGGTTCTGTATGCATCTCTCAATGATTTCAATACCAAACTTTGTCAGTTAATAAGAAAAAACACCTTTTATTTTTCTATCTGCCAGCCCTGCAAACTCAGCATGGAATCTGAAAATCATGGCAGGGTCTCTGGCTCATGTATTACATACAACTTCCATTGACAACATTTGGCCTAAAGAATTTGCAAGCCAAAGTCAGTTTTCATTTATACCAGTGCAACATCACCAAGATATGATGGGGGCATTGAAAACGTCTACTTTAGATTTACCAATATAATTTTACTATAACTTTTCACAGTGGAATTGTTCTTCAAAGTTAATGAATGATTATTTGAAATTAATTTAACTATTTAACACTTCTAAATTTAACACATTTAGAGACTGGTTCTTAACTGGAAAAGTATTATGAAATTTTCTTGGGATTTTTGCTAGAAAACCAAAAGATTTTTAAAAGAAATTTAAATTTTCGGGATAATAACGTAACGATTTCTGAGCTCTTTACTTTTTTTCTAAGATAGTAAGGAGAAGTTTGCATACTGTGCAAATGGTTTAGAACAGTAATTAACAAGTTATTTCATAAGTATGTATATTTTGCCTTATTGGCATAACTTGTGTAAAAAAAGTTGCACAGGTATAACTGAGAGCAAACTTTGGTCCTGAAATTGGAACCTAGCAAACAATTATGTTGATACAAGTCAAAATAGAATGCATCTTGCAAGCAGCTTGATTTACTGCTGTAGTGCCCCCTGGCGTCATAGCATGGTGTTGCAAAGGTATTAGTCTATAGCATCTCCTGTGATGGCCTATGTCTGGCTAAGTCTTTTATGGCCTAGCCCTCCAGCCCGGGTCACCTCTTTCTATTTCTATCTCCTTCTGAGGTAACAACAGTCCAACTAAAGAATCCCAAACAATGTCCAAACACAAGATCCTTCTGCCCCTTGGGTTATGCTGAAATTCCTTGCTCTTCACCTCTGCTCCTGGGGAGTACAGAGTTCCTTCTTTGCTCCTTTGAAGGAGCAGTGCCTCCGCTGGTGTTTCTCCCTAGAGGCCCTTCTTCCTAGCAGGTTTCCCCACTGCATCCCCTTTCCAGGGACTCCTGCAGCTTCCCCTAAAGACTGACCTGCTTCTTACAAGCCCTATCTCAGGGCCTCCCACAGGAGCTTACCTTACCCGCTGTGGTACACGCGAGCATGCCTTCACCAGTCCTTTTCCAGAAAGAGGAAACTCTTCCCTCAAGGGTCTCCTCCTTCACTTAGCTCTTTTCCTTCTGTATGATGTCCTCCTTGACCCCTCCACAACTGTGATCGCTAATTGTAATTGAGTCCAGATCTCAATTTGCAAGTGGTTAACTTCTAGGTAACAGTCAAAGCTTACCTCATCACTTCTTGAAGGTCCAGGCACCTATCACAAACCCACTCTGGTAGCTGCATTAGCGCTATGGTTCTAGAAGGAATTAAAAACAATGAAAACTTTTAGTCTCTAATGTCAAAAGATGACTCTAAGTGCACACAGCAATAAGATATATTGAATAAGACCATGCAATTTTTCAGAATCACTTTCCTGACCAAAAGGGCCCTTTACATTTCTCTCTTTTTCAATCAATTATTGTTATTGATGTTTTATTTAAGAATAATAATAAGACCTTCTAAGACCTAGAATGAAATCCTGTCCCCATAGAAGTCAGTGGTAAAACTCCCATTTCAACTCCTTTTGCCTTTTCAACAGTTTCCTAAAACGAAATTGAAGAAGTTTGCCGTAATGATTTTACAGTTCAATCCAAAATCCATTGAAATCAACTGAGAGACTCCCGCTGACCTCAGTTGCTTTGGTCAGGCCCTTCATTGCTACTTAATCTTCTGAAAACATCACCTGTCCATTTACTTCTGCTTCCACTGAGACTGGATAACTGAAACTTATTTTCTTTATAGAAAAGTGTGTGTGTGTGTGTGTGTGTGTGTGTGTGTGTGTGTGTGTGTGTGTGTGTGTGTAATGTATTCATATTCTTATATGTTTTGGCATGTGTATGAGAATTTATTAATTTCCCAAATTTTTTAAACAACTTTCTGCACACCAATACACTAAAATAGTTCTGATGTAGGAGACAATGAAGGTTGTATGGGATGTAACAACTAAGCACAAAGCAGTATCGTGGTGGTTTGTGTTCAAATTTTGCACTTTTTTTCTTTGAGCTTTTGTTTAAAAGGAATTTATGTTGCAGAATAATACATTTCTGTAAATAGGCATGTGTAACTGTAACTGTTTTTTGTAACTGTTTTTTTACAATAGATGCATCCCTTGTTTGCCTGATGAATGTTTTCTACTTGCTATTAGGGATATCACCTGAAAGGAATGTATATTTAAAATATACTATAGTTCAATTTAATTAATAGAAAATTGTAAATGCTGAAATTTTCACAGCATGAATACTGTATAAATAGTAAAATCTAGTGGTATGCAGGAGAGAGATTTTTAATACTGAAAATTTTACTTTATTAAAAATGGAGTGTATTTTTTGCTTACAGAGGAAATATTTTTGAAAACCTAAGCTTCTAGTAAAATAGTGTCATTTGTTTTTCCTTTTAAGGTCCTGGGTCCTTTGGATGAAAATGAGTTCTATACTGAAGATTTTCATTTGTTGGAAACGATAACATTCAGTACATCAGCAGAGAAGATTAAAGGCGTTGTCAAAGAGATGGGAATCAGCTCTAAAGAGTAAAACACTTTTGGGTTTTGGGAATCTATTGTCTGAGTGCATGTGAGACTCATTTGAGTTTATCACCTATGACTAATTATTTCACTTTCTTCTAGAGGATATCTAGGTCTTCTTTCAGTGTTTGTCCATACGTATTCCACTCTTAGTGTGCATGTGCCCGAGTTTGGATTCTTTTGGACAGCATCTTCTGTTGGGACTTCCCTTATTCTCCAGGTGTCCTCATGCCTCTCATTCAAACGCATAAAGCGTGGAGTGTATCCCTTAGTTCCTTCTTACTGCCTGTGGCTTCAGGTAAGCACTTCGGCAGTGTCTCAGGCTATAACTATACTACCACTTACTGCGGTGTTACTTATGTCACTCAGGGGTGTGAAAAAGCAACCCCCTTGAGCAATAAAAGTTACACCAACCTAAGCACTGGTATAGACAGCCAATGTAGACAGTGCTGTGTCAGCTCTCCTGCTGACATAGCTGCTGCTGCACATGAGGCTGGAGTAGTTAAGCTGACAGGAGACCTCTCTCCTGTCTGCTTAGAGTGGTTACATTAGTTTACAGCAGTGCAGCTGCATCGCTGCAGCTCTGCCACTGTAAACTTTCTAGTGTAGCCATAGCCCGAGTTTCCCGCTCACTGTTCCTGTGTAAATAGTTGTAAATAACTTCAGATAGTTACTTGGTTAGTTAGTCTTTAGTTCTAGGTTTTTCATAATGTTTCCTTTTTTAAAAATAAAGAAAAGCAAAACAAGCTTTTTTTTTTCCCCCTGTGAGACTTTCCTGCTTCCAGGCTGAGCTCTTATGGTGGAACAAAGTCTGCAGGACTTGAAACTGTCCTTCTTGCCAGGCAATAATGCCCTGTAATGAAGGGCATGCCAGATGTTTATTATGCCTTAATGAGGAACACATTCCTGAGAGGTGTGCTATTTGCAAGTCATTCTTAAACAGAACACAAAAGACAAGATAGACTGGCATAAAGCTGTTTTTGCTGTAGGGGTCCATGCATCCCTCTTTATATGCTGGAGCGAGGGGGGCTGAAATCCCTGAGCAATCGTCTTTGATTAGTGCTCCTGTCAGCTCCTGAGCTTGAAGCTCTGTGAGTAATGTTTCTAAAAAATCCTCCTCTTGAATCACTACAACTTCTGAAGTCAAGAGAAGGAAGGAGAATAGCTCCTCTCAGGGACATAGATCTAGGTCACTCTCTGGGTGCTAGCTCCAAAAGCAGAAATGCTCTTGCTCTGCCATGTCAAAAGATAGCTCAAGGCCCAAGAAGGGTCCCTCTGGGCACCCACTCCAGTACCAGTGACTCTGCTCTGTTCCTGGCTCACCAATAAATGACACCAATAAATGAAAATCTGCTAGAACCAGCTAAATTACTCTGACAGTCACCTGCGTCTCTGGTGTCACTGTATAAGCATGCAAACAGGAGGTATAAATTTTACACTCATCCTGTGCCTGGCAGTGATGGTAGCCCAAGAACAGAAAAAACAACAGGCACAACCAAGTCCATGCCATGGGCTTCATCGATATCCATAAGGAGATCTTCTTGGTTACAGTTATCTGGAATACTTAAGAAGGTGCAGCTGACATTAGAAAGTCTGCCTTTGAGGGATGTAAATTGTTAAGGGCCAAAACAAATAGACCCTGCACTCCTTGAAAGGTTCTAGGGCAACAGTGAAATCTTTGGAAATGTGTGCACCAGAGTTTAGACCTCAACCCTATCAGAAACAGGTATACTTCTCACATCACAGAGCCTGAAGTAGCCAAAAAGATACAGAGATTGCTGTCATGAGAGACCTCTTTCATGAGAGCATGCCCCATCAAGAAGTGGAGTTCACTTCCAAGTCTCAGAGCAGTGGAAACAATGCTTTGATTATGGGGGGAGGAATGAATTTTGTTTCCATTACTTTCTGATACTTTTGAAGGGGGCCTTGCACCCAGTTCAGGACATGAGACATCTGAACACCTTCATCTGGAAGTTCAAGTTCAGGATTGTAACACTAGCTGCAGTAAGTAATTCCATCTATATTCACAGGATTAGTAGACAGCTCTCAGCATTCAGGATGCATGCTTTGATACAGCTATCCATCTTGCCCACAGGAAATACCAGAGGCTGCGGTTAGGCAATTCCCAGTACCAGTACAGGGTTCTGCCATTTGATCCATTTGGTGTTTACCAAATGGCTGGCGGTAGTGGATGTATACCAGAGAAAACAAGGAATCCAAGTTTTCCTTTACATAGGCTACTAGCTCATTCGGGAGAGATCTCCTTAGTATTTGAACTACTCCATTCACCAGGTACTGTGCCTTTCACCTCCTTAGGACTGAGAGTCAACAAGGAAAAGTTTGTGTTACATTTCTATCCGAACAATACAACTTATAGGGACAGTACTGGACTTTACCACAGCACAGGCTTATCTGACTCCAGAAAGATTTGACACCATAGTATGTCTGAACAAGGGGTCAGCAACCTATGGCACACGTGCCAAAGTGGCACACAAGATGATTTTGAGTGGCACTCACAGTGCCTGGGTCCCAGCCACCAGTCCTGGGGGCTCTGCTGCCATCCTGGGGTCCTGGACGCCAGCCCCCTGCCAGCAGGCGTCCCAGACGCCAGCCCCGCCTAGCCCATTGCCAGTTCCGGCCACTGGTCTCAGGGGCTCTGCTGCCATCCTGGGGTCCCGGGTCCCGGCCTAGGCCTCTGCAGCTTTCTCCCAGCTGTGGCCTACTGACCCCAGCCTGGGGCAATGAGGGATGCACACATAGGCAAGACGGGGCGCATCTCAGCATCCCCACCTTAAAAATTGTTCCAGAGTCACTGTACTGGGATATTTTTAAGTCCTGATTTGCTGCTTACATCACTGTCACATCACGTGGAACAGCGCACTGTGTTTGACATTGTGCATGCTATCTGCTGTGATTTTTTTTTCCATGTAAGTTGAGAGGTACATTTGACAAAATGTTAGTTCCTAAGAAAGCAAAGTTAGTCTGTTCATTTCAGCCTCTTGGACAGAAACGTTTGGATTTATTCAAAAGAAGGCGCGTGCTGTTTGTGCTTTCTGTTGTGAAAGTGTTGTTTGTCGCACATCAGGTGTTCGACAACATTTTCAAATGAAGCACGAGAAAACCTTTCTTGACAAAGCAGACAAGACTGGATCGATCAAAAAAGCAATAGAAGGATATGACAAGCAAAGCAGTATTTTTAAATGCTTAAGTGTAAGTAAAAATCAAGCCACAGAAGGAAATTACAAGATTGCACAGTGCATTGCAAAAACCAGAAAGCTATTTACAGATGGGGAATATATAAAAGACGTTTTTCTCAGCAGTTCGGAGGTTTTGTTCAATGATTTACCAAATAAAGATGCGTATCCAGAATAAAAGAACTGCCTATCTCTGCCAGAACAGTTGAGAGACACGTAAGCGAAATGGCAGAAAACATTAATGAAAAGCAGGTGACTGCATTAAAAGACACAGCAGTGTTTAGTGTTGCAGTTGATAAGAGTGTGGATATAAACAACGTTCCGTGTTTGGCAGTTGTTGCAAGATATTGTGCTTCTGATGAAATTGCAAGAGGAATGTTGTTGCCTAAAACCCCCACATGGCACAACAAAGGGGGAAGATATAGCGGAAACTTTTGTAAACCATTTTGAAGAACAAGGAGTTGACATCTGAAAAATATTTTGTGTAACAACAGATGGTGCTCCTGCCATGGTCATAAAATAGAAGGGATTTGTAAAGTTACTTGAAGATCAGATTGGCTACCCGACAGTCAAATTTCATTGTATCATCCATCAAGAAAACCTGTGTACTAAAATTTCTAACTCAGAGCTTAATAATGTCATGAATACAGTGGTGCAAATTGTGAATGTCCTTGTTGCTCGATCTGCTTTGACTCACAGACAGTTTCAAGCACTGCTAGAAGAGATGGACAGTGCTTATAATGACATTCCACTTCACAGCAGCAGTCAAGGTTAAGTCATGGCAAGGTTTTGGTGCACTTTGTAAACTGTTTTGATGCAATCAAGCCCTTTTTGTCAGAAAAAGGACAAAACTACCCCGAATTGGATGATGACAAATGGCCGTGTAAGCTCTGTTTCTACCTGGCATAACCGCTCACCTAAACGAACTCAACCTCCATCTCCAGGGTGCAGGGCAAACGGTTCTGGATCTTTATGAAACCTGGAAGGCATTTATTATAAAACTAGCAGTTTTTTCTCGGGATATTCGAACTTCAACTTTTCTCTACTTCCAACACATAAACAAGCTATCAATGTGTTGCACTGTTGGAGTCAATGAGATTGGAATGTAGATGCAAGAACTGGAATAAGAATTTTCCGACAGATTTCAAGATTTCCAGCGATTTGGCCCAATGCTCTCATTTCTAATTAAACCTGAAAAGTTCAACGAAAGCAATTTGGATTTGTCTGTATTTCAGTGGATGGACATTAAAGATTTTAAAATGCAGCTAATTCAGTTAAAAAGCTCAGAATTGTGGGCATCAAAGTTTGGAAATCTGTGGAGTGCACTTAAAGCTACTGAGAGAGATCACGGGACCTCTATTCTGACCTGCTGGACGTCCCTGCCATGAAATTTAACTGTTTGAAGAAAATTGTGTTTGCAGTGCTTTCCGCGTTTGGATCCACATATCTGTGTGAACAGGTGTTTTCACACATGAAATCTGTCCTCTGTCCCTCTTGGAGCCAGTTAACAATTGACCATTCAGAAGCCTGTGTGCAGCTTAAAGTATCCAAATGCGTGCCAGACATTGGAAAACTCAGCAAGGAAAAGTAAGGGCAAGGATCACACTAAACTGATAAGATCTGCATTTTAATTTAATTTTTAAATGAAGCTGCTTAAATATTTTAAAAACCTTATTTACTTTACATACAACAATAGTTTACTAATATATTATAGAGATCTTCTAAAAACGTTAAAATGTATTACTGGCACACAGAACTTAAATTAGAGTGAATAAATGAAGACTTGGCCCACCACTTCTGAAAGGTTGCCCACTCCTGGGCTGATCAAACAGCTATGAACCTAATCTTGGTCATGAGTAAGAGCTTGTCTCAGGCTTCAGGGGCGCTCAAGGTCTCTGGTTAGCTCAGGAAACTCAGCCAGCGTTCTAAAGCTGAAGGCCATTCATCAGGCTTGCACAAAATTCCTACCAGTTCTGAAAGGTTTAATCATTCAGATTATGTAAGACAACACCACAGTTATGGTGTATATCAATAGGCAAGGAGAAGCAAGATCCACCCCCCTTTCTCAGTAAGCTGTGCATCTATGGAAGTACTGCACTTGGTAGAAAATTACTGCAATGGCCCATTGCTTACTAGGCCTGCAGAATGTTCTAGCGGATCACCTCAGCAGGCAGTTTGCAAGTGAGCACAGTGAAAGACACTATCATACAGGACATATTCATTAGATGGGGCTGACCTTCCATAGACACCAGAAAAGAATAAGAAATGTTTTAGATTCTGATCCAGAAAGGATCAGTGCCTGGGTTCTCTGTCAGAGGCTTTTCTTGTCCCCTGGGCTTCAAGACTGCATGCCCTCCAATTCCAATAATTCCAAATACTTTTCCAACTGAAAACTAAGACAGAACTCAGCCAAGATGGTCATGTTGGCACCAGGCTGGCCAAGGCAATTCTGGTTGTCAGGCCTATTGAATCTCGTTTATTTGGCCTCTGTAACAGGGTCATCTGCTTGCCCTTCTTCCTGAGGCCCTCTGCTGCCCCAGTAAAGCACAAAGAGACTTCTCTTGCTGCAGCACCCGTGGCTTTATTTACACAAGTTCCCACCACCAGTGATACTATTTACAGAGCTTGCAGGCCTGACAATCTCCTCTCCTACGTGGAGTCTGCCCTCAGCCTGGAGACTGACCTTCCCCTGGCCAAAAAGAACAGGAGTACATGTATGTGGCACCTTAGAGATGAACAAATTTATTTCAACATAAGCTTTCGTGAGCTACAGCTCACTTCTTCAGATGCCGTTCTCTTTCTTCTGGCTACCAACCAGCCTTTATAGCCCTTGAAGCCTCAGGCCCGCAGGTGCAGCCTGTTCTAAAGGCCAGGCACCAGACTTCTCCCCAGCCCCAATCTATTTCCCCTGATTGGGGCTGGCTGAGCAGGGGCTAATTAGGTGCCTTTGCACCAGCACCCTGCTACACACCTCCCCGCTTAAGCTGGTGCCAGGCCTGGTCTTCCTTGGCCTCGCTTTCCTCGGCCAGGGATTTTACTCTGAGGTTGGGCCCCCTACTCAGCCGAGGGATCCCCAAGAACAACCCCATGGGGCTTTGGCACACCCTACCCACAAAAGATGCATTGGGTAGGGGGTGGGGCACCCCACAGGTCCATGCTCACCCAGAGGTCCTCCGACCATTCACACGGCTGGGCCGGCGGCTCCAGAGGCTTCCCTTCCTGTTTTAGTGGGGGCGATGGCTCAGAGCCGGCTGCCCTGAGTCAACCCCCTGTCTCTGGTCCAGGTCCTCTGTCCCTTTGCTGTTGTGCCTCCCCCTGTTGGGTTTCTTCCACCTTCCCTGGGGTTCCCTTCCCCAGGTGGTCCTGCCCAGGAAGCTCCCTTGGCTTCTCAGTTACTCCCTCAGGTTCCCTCTATTGGCTTGGTTGTCTAGGCTGCTCGGTTTTTCCACCTGGAAGTTGTGGGGCCTTCCCTTGCTTCGGGTCCACCTCCACCAGGGTCTTGCCCTCTCTTTACAGGGTTCTCTTTCCCCCTTTCTTTGATGGTCGCTTCCCCATGGTGTCTCTCCCCTCCTGGGGAGGGTGCCAGTCCAGCCCCAGGACCACGGGGTAAGCCAACCCTTCGATTACCCCCCACCCACTTCCAGGTAAACAGCCCTTGCACTTCAAGGGGTACCTGGGCCATGGGACAATATTCCCTATCCCCGTGGATGCGTTCCACTAACATCCATTCCCCGGGGATAAGCCAATGTGACTTCACTAAGCGCCACTGTATAAGGGAGCGAGCGGAGACAGTGTCCACTAGACCCCTCTGGGGCCTTTTCCCAACCCGCACCAGGATAGTGGCCAACCCATGCCTCTTTTTCCACCCCCCAATCCTAGTCCATCCACAAAATTCAGTTGCCCCACATTCCATCACTGGGCAGTCCTGACTTTTATGTCCCAGCTGTCCACACCACCAGCATACAAGCTGCCCCGGGCAGCTAGGGGTCCCCTTGGGCTCCTCCCGTCGCCTGTCTACTGGCTTCGCCCCGGTGTGCTCACGGGGTTTCCTGCCACCCTCTGTGTCCCGCGGGGCTTGACGATCCCTCGGTGGGAAGTCAACCTCTGCATACTCCTCCGTTCTTTGCACGGCAGTTTCTAGGGTGGCCGGCTGATGTCGCCGCACCCAAACCCGCACACTGTCAGGGAGGCATTGTATAAACTGTTCAAGGATCACTTGATCCATTATCTGTCCTACGGTTTGGGCATCGGGCCTCAACCATTGTGTTGCCCAGTCTGTTAATTTTTGAGCAAAGGCCCAGGGTTGCACGCCCCCCACCCACCGGGCTGCCCAAAAATTCTGGCAATATTTCTCGACCGAAAGTCCGAGGCGGTCCAAAATCGTTGCCTTCACTGCATCATAGTCCCTTGCTTGGGCGTCCGTCAGGGCCATATATGCGGCCTGTGCCTCCCCAGCGAGATAGGGGGCCAGCCACAGGGCCCAAGTTGTCCGGTCCCATCCCGCCCCCAGGGCCACCCGCTCAAAGCTACCCAAAAAGGCGTCGGGGTCATTGGCTGGGGCCATCTTACAAAGGCTGAGGCCTGGGGCCTGGATGCCATCTCCCACAGCAGGACTCACCAGCTTTTGCAGGAGCAGCTGCTGCACGATCGACTGCTCCTTGATGAACTCCTGTAGGGCCTTCTGCTGCTCTGCCTGCCAAGCAAGTAGAGCCTGCCTCTCCACCTGGTGGGACTGCTGGAAGGATTGCAGTGCTTTCTGCTTTTCAGTCTGTTGCTCAGTGAGCCACTGCAGGGTGCCCTCCTTTGCTGGGTTGCCAAACTGTGTCTTTGGCACGAGGATCCTGGACAAGCCCCCACTTGTAACAGGGTCCTCTGCTCACCCCTCTTCCTGAGGCCCTCTGCTACCCCAATAAAGCTCAGAGAGACTTCTCATTGTGCAGCACCTGTGGCTTTATTTGCACAAGTTCCCACCACCAGTGATATTATTTACAGAGCTTGCAGGCCTGACAATCTCCTCTCCTACATGGAGTCTGCCCTCAGCCTGGAGAATGACCTTCCCCTGGCCGTTCTCCTTTTTCTTGCTGCTAGCCAGCCTTTATAGCCCTTGAAGCCACAGGCCCGCGGGTGCAGCCAGTTCTAAAGGCCAGGCACCAGACTTCTCCCCAGCCCCAATCTATTTCCCCTGATTGGGGCTGGCTGAGCAGGGGCTAATTAGGTGCTTTTGCACCAGCACCCTGCTACACCTCCAACCAAATTACCTCTTCAGCTAGAGTTAATACTAGAAAGTGACGGGCAAAATCTCCATCTGGATCCATCTTCCCTACACCTCACAATGTGGATGCAGGCCGGCTGACACTGTTAGAGAGAACCTGCTCCTCAGAGGTCCAGAACATACTCATACATAATGGAATGGACTCCATTGGGCATATATACTATGTCAAGCAAAAGAGATTTACTGTCTGGACTCACCAACATGGTTTATTTCAAGGTGACACTCAGATATTTGATATACTAGACTCTCCCTTCTCCTTGATGAGTTCAGGTGTATCTATGAGTTCTTCAAGTGGTTGTCCACATGTATTCCAATTCTGGTGTGTGTATATTGTGTCCTATGTGTGCAAGATCGGAATCTTTTCCTTCTTAGTGGCTGTGGCTATAATCAGGGCCGGCACCAGGCACCAGCTGACCAAGCACGTGCTTGGGGCAGGGCGGTGCTCGGGTTTTTTGTTTTTTGTTTCTGGTTCAGCAGCGCAGCGCTCGAGGGGGCAGGGGCTTCGGGCGGCAAGTGCTCGGGGGTTGGCATGGCACTTGGGGGGGTGGAGGCTTCAGGCGGTGCGGTGCTCAGAGGGGGCAGGGGCTTCGGGCAGCACGGCGCTCGGGGGTTTTGGCAGCGCAGAGCTTGGAGGGGCCGGGGGCTTTGGCCGGCGTGGCGCTCAGGGGGGGCGGGGGTTTTGGCGATGCGGCGCTCAGGGGTTTTGGTGGCAAGGCGCTAAGGGGGGCGGGGGTTTCAGCGGCGCAGCACTGGGGGGTGGGGACTTTGGCGGCACGGCGCTTGGAGGGGCGGGGGATACGGCAGCGCGGCGCTGGGGGGGGTTCAGTGGCATGGCGCTCGCGGGGGGGGGCGGGTGTTATGGCAGGGCGGCACTCTTTTTTTCTTGCTTGCGGGGACAAAAAAGTTAGAGCCAGCCCTGGCTATAAGATAGAACCTCTGCAGTGTCTGTGTCTCTATAAGAGACAATTTATCTTTCCAGCCGGGTAGTTATAGTTGTTAGTTTTAGTCTTTTAAGCCTTTTGACGTATTGGAAAAAAAAAGATTTTAGGGGTTTTGAGCCCACATGCCCCTCTCTCTCTCCCCCTCCCCCGTCATGACATGGCAGAGTCCAAATCTCCTGAATTCAAGACCTGACCCTCTTGGGAGGGAGCAGTCCTTATCCATGATATATACTCTTAGTGCCTCTTCTGTCTGGGGGAAGTGCAAATACCACAGAAGTGCTCTGTCTGCTGCTTCTTTTCAGAAAAAAAACCAGAAGAACGCTCCTCACAAGATGTTCCTCAGGAAGGAAGTGGATTTCCTCCTGCAGCTCAGATCAGTGGGAAATATGCCTATGGAATTGCAGGGCAGGGGATTCTGTTTCTTGGTCCCAAAGAAGAAAAGAGGTTGGCACCCCTTCCTAGAACCTCAATGACTTAACTTCATCTGTTGATTCAAGTTCAGAATGGTGACTCTATTATCCATAATTCCCACTCTAAATCCTCAGGATTTGTTTGCAGCTCTCAGCTTGCAAGATGCCTACTTTCGTATTGCAATTCACCTGGTCCACAAGAAATGATTCTGGTTTCATGTGGGAAAATCTCACTACTTGTGCAGAGTATCTAGTGATGGTGGCAGCCTTCCTGAGTAAGCAAGGAATTAATGTCAATCTATAACTTGATGATTGGCTTATCTGAGGTCAGTTACCGCAACCGGTGAACAATATGATCCGAATAATCTTCAGCCTTTTCACTGAACAAGGCCTCAGAGTCAACAAAGCCAAGTTCACTCTCACGCCTGCTCAAAACACAGAGTACATAGGGGCAGTGCTGAACTCCTCAGTGTCAAAAGCTTATGTGTCACAAGACAGATTTCTTGCCTTCTAAATTTAATCAACCAGCTGCAGCTTCACCTGAGAATATCAGCCCCAACCTGCCTAAAACTCATGGGTCACATGGCTTCCTGCATCTACGTGATGCAATTTGCCAGATGTCACCTGTGCTTCATGCAAGAGTAGTTGAGATCAGTTCAACTACCTGGCAGATACCACATAGATAGTCATGATTCCTCAGAAAGTCCTCTCTTCAGGTTGGTAGAAGGACCTTCTACTCGTCTGCAATGAAGTACCCTTTTCCTCATCTCTTCACAACATGACACTTATGACAGATGTGTCCACAGCAGAATGGGAAGCCCATTTGGACCACTTTCTGGTCTTTCCAGGAGATGAATCTTCAAGTAAACATCCTGGAGCTGACAGCCATTTGTTTCACACACATAGCTTTCCTCCCAGTACTTCAAAGTGCCACAGTACAGGTGTTCCAGGACACCACAGCAAAGTACTGTTATCAGCAAACATGGAGGAACTTGCCTCTCATGCTGTGCCAGAAAGCAGTCCCCCTTTGGTAATGTGCATCAGTCACTGCATCACAACAGTGGCCCTGCACAGTCCCAGACTACAGAACACTTTAGCAGACCATCTCAGTCATCAATTCTTGGACAACGATGAAGGGTCAGTCAGATGCTTCATTTTGTGAGGTATCTTTTGCAGGGGGGGATGTGCCTGGGTTTACACCTGATTGCATCTGACCAGAACAAGTGACATAGATTCTGCTCCAGAGGGAGAGCCAGTCACAGCTCCCTATCAGATGTTTTTCTAATAGGTTTCTAATTGCATGGGTATTAGGTATACCTGTCTTCCAATTCCTTTCATACCAAGAGTCCTCAGGAAGATTAGACAGGACATGACCCAAATGTTGATAGCCCCAACATAGCCCAGGCAATTTTAGTTTTCTGACCTCATGAACCTGTCACCATGGTCCCAGATCATATTCTGGCACACCCAAGATGTAATCATGCAATGGTAGGGTACAAGTCCTATATCTGGTCCTAGCATCCTTCCATCCATAAGTGCCAACTCCATGGGTGCTCCAGCCCAGGAGCACCCAGGAGAAAAAATAGTAGGTGCTCAGCATCCACCAGCAGGGACCACTCATCCCCCTCCTCCCCACCACCTCCCGCCAGCCATGGGCCCTGCTGATCAGCTCCTCCCCAGCACTTCCCGCCCACCAGGATCAGTTGTTTAGCTGCATGCTGGAGACGCTGGGGGGAGGGAGACGAGAGAGGGAAGAGGGCAGAATGTGATTGGGCAGAAGCTGGGGAGGTCTGCTTCTTTTATTCCTGCCCTGCTTCCTGGAGAAGTCCTGCCTAGACTGGAGAGGGTAGAAGCACGGGGGAGGATGGGGCTTAAAATACTTTCTCTGAGTAGCAGGAGGATGCAGCTCCAGGGACTTCAATGTTCCATTTGAATCCTTTTAAGCTATGGAGCTTGGACCCAAGGGAGATTACTGATGAACCCAGGATGCTGAGTAACACACATCGCTTCCTCAGACACCCTAAAACCTGCATGGTGCATATCAAAAGCTCAGGCTCTTCTTCCAGAAGCAGGGGCGGCTCCAGGCCCCAGCACACCAGGCACGTGCTTGGGGCGGCGTGCTGCGAGGGGCGCTCTGCCGGTTGCCGGGAGGGCGGCAAGCAGGGTGCCTTCGGGGGCATGCCTGCAGAGGGTCTGCTGGTCCCGCAGCTCCGGTGGACCACCCGCAGGCGTGCCTGCGGAGGGTCTGCTGGTCCCGCGGCTCCACCGAATCTGCGAGACCAGCGGACCCTCCGCAGGCATGCCTGCCGGAGGTCCACCGGAGCCGCGGGACCGGTGAGCGGCAGAGCGCCCTCCGTGGTATGATGCCGTGCATGGGGTGGCGAAATGTCTAGAGCCGCTCCTGTCCAGAAGAGAAGAGACAAGAGCTTTCCTGTGGGGCGGCTTGGTCTAGGGAGACGAGCTTTCCTGTGTGGCTGGTGGGCTCCAGCTGGCTAGGGTCTCCTCTGGCCACGGAGGAGGGGAGACTCGGGGCTACTCCAGGCAGAGGAGGGGCTCAGAGCTCTGGCTGCAAGGGGAGAGGGGGTTTCTGGGCTCCAGCTGCAGGGGGTGGAGGGGCTCGGAGCTCCAGCTGCACAGTGTCGGGGGGCTCGGGACTCCGGCCCTGGGGGGAGCATGGGCAGAAGGGGCGGAGCCAGGGGCTAGCCTCCCCAAAGAGGGGCCCCACCGGCCACTCAAGTCCATTTGCCTTGCATTTGTTTTAACTGCTACTGCCACTTGCCTGTTAGTATCTGCTACAGATTTTAGCAGCAGCTGCATCCACTGATCTGTCTGCATTCTAGGCTGCAGCTCATCTGGGTGCACTCTGGTTACCCACCATTGTCCAGGAAACTGTATATCTCTCCCAGTCATAGGTTTAAATGAAGTTATGCCATGTACTGCTATAGTTCTGCTAATTACCATTAAGATTAGTGGGAGTTTCTGGTCCCAATCCTTACCTTGCTGATATACCGCCTTCCTCAGGACAGTTTTTATTGTTCTCTTCGTTCTTTCTACCTGTCCTGAGCGTTGAGAGTGTCCTGCTCTATGTAATCTTTGCTTAATACCAAATGTTTGGCAGAGTCCCTTTGTGGTTTTGCCCACAAAATGTGATCGTTGATCAGAATCAATCTCTTGGGGAACATCCCATCATGTTATTATTTGCTCAGCTATGATGTGGGCTGTAGTTAGGTCAGTATTGTTTTGTTAGGTAATAAAGCAAGTCCTCACTCACCTCTCCAACACCCAAGTTCGTGCGGAGTTGGAATTTGGGCACACAATTCTGTCAGAGACCAGACAGCAATGCGTTGATCAACGGGCTCACACTACCCCAAAAGCTTTAGAATAAGTGTGGCCCCTTTATTAGGGGTGAGCATCAATATTTATACACAGAAGTAAACAAAGTGATTAATAAAAGATAATGGTCATGCATAATCAATCAAGATTTTACAGGAAAAGCAAGTTTAACAAGTAAATGCATAGAGATAAAGGCTAATGGCTACTTGAGGAAGGGGGTGTCATGAGTAGTTTGCAGGTCAGTGCTTTGTTCAAAAAAAGGTTCAGAAAGGATTATGCAGAGACGGCCAGTCTGGGTGTTTTTTTTTTTGCTCCAAAGTTCACCAAAAGTTTAGACCCAACATTCCTCCATTTGTAGCTTTGAGATAACTATTAATCAAAAAGCTACACCCTATTTCAAGATCTCAAGGGCCGCTTGGCAATTTCAGCCTGGGCCAATTCGAAGAGAGTAAGGCTTTTAGCTGAAGTGGGAAAAGAATAAACTGACTTACATGAGTTTATGAGGGAGGGGACACACTGAATACAGCAACACAGTATTATAAGGACTACCATGGCCCCAACAACACCCACCAAGAGGTTTTTAACCCACCCAAATCCGGGCAGCCAATTCCATAAGGCTCCCCACCAATCATAAGGTGGCTGGCCAGAGGAGTAGTTTTTAGCCATTTCCCTTAGGTGTTTGGTACGTTGAAAAGTGTCAGAGTAGGTGTCATTTACAAAAACACAGCATTCTTCATTTATGAGGGCGCAAGTTCCTCCCTGGGCTGCTAACATCATATCTAAAGCCATTCTGTTTTGCAAAGCCAACTGGCGCAGCTGGGACATTTCCCCGGCCTGATTCTCAAATAAGGATGCAGTTTCATTGGTCAAAGATTCTAATAGTCCCTGTAGACGGATGATGGCACCCTTCAAGCTAGTGTGACCAGCCCACCGCTGCCAGGACAAACCATCACGGAGATTAATATCTCTGTCAGTTTCACGGATGTTACGAACGTGGGGAAAATGAGGGGGAGTGAGGGAGATCCGAGAAGGCGGTGCTAGCCATGCCAAATAACATGACCCTGCCCAATCAGGGGAGAGAAAATAATAAGCCTTGGGCCCGCACACCCAGTATGTTCCATATAATGCGTTTTGGGTATTCCATTTCTCAAAGTAGGAGGTAACCCACCACCCGTTGTACCACTGTTCCCCCGGTAACGCAGAGGGGTCGTTGTGTGAACTGCAGAGGCACAATTTGGTAGTGTTGTCCTCAAAGGGCAGTGTAGTACTGCTTGAGCAGTTGTAGAAGGCAATTGTGTATCCTTTAACAATTAGTTGGACACCCTCGAGATCTGAGCAGGTCTTTTTAAAAACTGACTCTGAAAACCTGCCCCTCCATGAAAAAGTTAAAAAGGTTGGATCGGGGTGAGGGATCCACATATGGGATAAGTGGGATGCGCAAGGCTTGAAGCCAAGATTTTTACTAAAGGCGGTGCCATTAAAATATATGTTGCATTTACTTGTTCCCACAAAAGTTGACCCTTTTTCTTTAACAAAACACAGTGATCCTGTTTGATTGGTTACCCTGAGATATTTGTTAATTGGCACTTCTGTTTTGTCCCATGTAAGATTGGGTTGGACTGGATCTTTTATTCTAGTCGGTGGCATCCAAGTCATATTAGCAGTGGTTAGGGGAATGGGTGTGAAGGGGAGTCCCTGTGCTGCATTTACTGGAAATTGAGTACATACCCAGCAATCACTTCTATTTCCTAAAATACGAGTTTTAACCTCGTGGGAATATCTAATAAAAGCATTATCTTCATAAGCAGAAAATAAACTAAAAAAGCATAAAAAACATACAGTTGTCAGAATAAAGGGTCCTCTCATTTTTTTCGAGTTAATTTAAGTCTAATGTCTGAGAGAGGTAAGCTGGTCCACTGGTCGAAGGCAGTGTCCTCAGTGGTGACAAGAGCTGCTGGTCCGTCACTGTGGTCCACTACGGCTGGCTTGACGTGGGAGTGGTGGATCCAAGATTTGCGTCCTTCCAGGAACACTGCAGTCTGGGTTGTCAAAAGAACCTGGTGGGGTCCAGTAAACCTTGGCTGGAGGGTGTCGTCACGAACGAACTTTTTGGCCCAGACGAAGTCCCCTGGTTGGAACGGGTGGATTTGTTCCTCCAGCGGCACGGTCTGGGAAAACTGCGAGGCTTTCCAAAGGGTACGGAGGCGAGCCTGTAGGGAGAGAAACTGACACGCAGTCATATGATCCCCTCCCAATAGTGAAACATCAGCACGTGGTAGCGCCCCGCCTTTGAAAGGGGGGTGTCCATAGAGCAGTTCAAAGGGGGATAATCCCAATGCGCGGGTTGGGCGAGTACGAAGGTGAAACAGGACCAAGGGAAGTACCTGAGGCCACTTTAATCCTGTTTCCTGACAGTATTTAGCCAATGTAAACTTAAGTTCCCTATTCATACGCTCAACTTTCCCGCTAGACTGGGGGTGGTAGGGTGTATGAAAGGAGTGTGAAATGCCCAGTCCTTGTTCTAAATGGCCAAGGACATGACCAGTAAAGTGAGGTCCGCGATCTGAGTCGAGCACAAGAGGGATGCCAAAACGGGGTACAATATCTCTAAGGAGAATCTTCGCCACTGTGGCAGCAGTACAATTAGCAGTAGGAAAAGCTTCGACCCAGGAAGTCAGAGGGCAAACCAAAACAAGGAGGTGCTTTTTCCCAAAAGCCTTTGGCATATCTGCAAAATCAATTTGAAGATGTTGAAATGGAGCAGCAGGCGGAGGTCTTCCACCCTTAATTTTGTTAAGAGGTGGAGCAGGTCCATTACGCTGACATGTGCTGCATGCTTTCACTATTGATAGGCAATAGGGTTGAATGCCTGGAGCATACCAAAAGCGAGCGATAGTGTCCACGAGGGCGTGCGTGCCATAGTGACCCCCTTTATCATGGTGCCAGCGAACTGCCACGGGGTACGTGGAGCGAGGGAGGCAGGCTCGGCCATCTGGCATAAGCCAGGTCCCTTTGACCAGAGTGGCCCCGAGGCTTTCCCATGATTTTAGTTCAGCAGCGGGTACTGGTACGGGGTGCGGTGGAGTAAAGGAGGAGGTTGCAATAGCCAATGTGGGCATGGCTAAAGGTAAGGTGGCAGCCTTCTTGGCGGAGGCGTCAGCCAGGGCATTCCCACGGGTAACGGGGCTGCTATCTTTAGTATGGGCCCGGCAGTGAACTACAGCCAGGACAGAGGGTTTTTGGAGGGCGTCCAAAAGCTTGTGGATGAGGGGGAGGTGCTGAATGGGTTTACCGGCAGCTGTCTGGAAACCTCAAAACTTCCAGAGGTGGATATGACAATGCACAACTCCAAAAGCATATTTGCTATCAGTAAAAATGGTAACGGTCTTACCAGCGGCCAACTGGCAAGCTCGGGCCAGGGCATAGAGTTCAGCGGCTTGGGCTCCCCAGTTGCCTGGCAGTGAGGCGGCCTCTTGAATGTCCCATTCAGAGGTGACAGCATAACCAGTGAAACGCTTGCCATCAACATAGAAGGAGCTTCCGTCCGAGAAGAGGATGCAATCGGGGTTGTCCAGTGGCACGTCAAACAGGTTGTCTCTTATCTGTAAGATGCTGTAAACTACTTCCACACAGTCGTGCTGGTCCTGGGGGACTGGCAGGTCAGGAAGCAAGGTAGCTGGATTAAGGGGTCCACACCTTTCAAAAATTAGGTTAGTGTCTTCTAAGAGTTCGGCCTCTAGCTGTTGCTGACGATGGGCCGAAAAGACTTGGGTTGTGCCCCTACGCAGAAGGGCTGACAAGGCATGAGAGGTCCAAACCGTGGTAAAATGACCCAGGGTTAGGCTCTTTGCCTTTGTGATCAGCAGGGCAGCTGCTGCCAGAGTCCGGGTGCAGGATGGGGTTCCCTGAGCGACAGGGTCGATTTGCTGAGAGTAAAAAGCAAGCGGGAAATGGTGGGGCCCGCTCAGCTGGGTAAGGACACCACTAGCAATTCCGCCCCTCTCGTGGACAAAAAGGTGAAAGGGTTTGCTGTAATTGGGGGGGCGGAGAGACATGGAGGAGGCCACACTGTCCTTGAGTAACTGAAAGGCTTGAATAGTGTCCGGGGACCACTGCAAAGGGTCAGGAGCAAGGTTAGCAGTGAGTCGGTGGAGCGGTTTGCTTAACTCCCCGCAGGACGGCAACCAGGGGCGACAGAAGCCAATTAATCCTAAGAAACCTCGAAGTTGTTTCTTGGTGTTCGGTAGAGGGCAGTTTTGAATAGTCTTTATGCGGGCTGGGTCCATCTGTCTTCCTTCTGGGGTTAACAGGAAGCCCAGATATCGGACCTTCTGTGAGACCCACTGAATCTTTTTAGGGTCTACCTTGTGGCCTCTGGTGTGTAGGTATAATAAAAGTGCCTTACCATCGATGCGGAGGGCAGCTTCTTCGCGATTACCTAATAGGATGTCATCTACGTATAGGACCAATGTGGATCCCTGCGGACTGGTGAAACCTTCCAAGTCGTGGCGGAGGCACTGGCTGAAAATCGTGGGGCTGTCTCTGTAGCCTTGAGGAAGTCGTTGCCAGACATAACTTTGTCCCTCCCAGGTGAAACCAAAGAGATACTGAGAGTCTGGGTGCACAGGAATGCTGAAAAAAGCTGATTTTAAGTCAATAACAGTGAACCACTCAGCATCCCAGGGGATTTGGCTGATGATAGTAGCTGGGTCAGGAACTACTGCATGAAGAGGGACCACATACTGATTAACAACTCGTAGATCCTGTACAAAGCGCCAACGAACAGGGTCTCCGTCCTTTTTAGGAGGCTTTTTGACAGGCAGTATAGGGGTGTTACAGGGAGTGCGCTGAGGGCGGACTAGCTTTTGTGCAATGAATCCCTCAATAATGGGGCGGATGCCCTCCCGGGCTTCCAGAGACAGGGGGTATTGAGGGACTGACGGGGGGGTTAAGGAAGGCTTTACCTGAATCCTTACGGGCTCTGCCGAAAGGAGCAGGCCAACATCAGTGTCAGAAATTCCCCAGAGGGTTGAAGGCAAGTCAGTGAGGTCAGGGGAGAGAGAGAGAGGTGTTTCCCAATTACCCTGAGTAGGGGCCGAATCTCCTAACACTGTCATCAATAATCCTACCCCTTCAGGAGTGCAGGTTAAAGTAGCCTCAAGCTTACAGAGTAAATCCCGGCCCATCAAAGGGATCGGACAAGCTGGGGAAAAAAGAAAACGGTGAGAAAAACATTTATCAGCATAAATAACATTCAAAGGCAAAGTGAGTCCCAGAGACTGTGGGTTGCCCTCCACCCCAGTCGCAGTTTTAACCTCAGAGGATAGCCAGGGAGAGGGGGCATGATTTAAAAGAGAGAAAGTAGCCCCAGTATCAATGAGGAAAGAGACAGGCAGTCCCTGGACTGAAAGGGTTAAACGAGGCTCTTTGCTGGGAGGGGAGAAAGTGAGAAAGGAGCCGGCTAAAGACATTAAGGAAATAAGACCATCACATTGTTTGCCTTCGCCCCCGGGGTACCGTCATTGAGGAGGCTGAGTTTGCTGCGGCTGCTGCTGTTTCCCGTAGTTGATCCAGGCCTGGGGGATGGGCTGAGCTGGTGGTGCAGGGGTGTATTCCTCACTTGTATAAGCATCTGCGGATGCAACCAGACCCTCTGGGCGTCCCCAGGGGCATTCACGTTTAAAGTGACCAGGCTGTCCGCACTGAAAACAATTTCCTGATGGCTGGGGTCGCCAGGACCCTCTTCCCCGGGCACCCTGGAATCCCCTGCCACGGCCACGGCCTTTGCCTCGAACACCACCGTGAAAAGCTAAAGCCATCAGCTTATATTCTTCCTTTTTCTCTTTCTTTTTACTACTTTCCCTTTCTTTCTCCCAGGCAAAATCAGCTACTTCCAACACTGAAGTGACTGACTCACCTCCCCAACCAGGGCGAAACTTTAAGAAGTAATCCCTTACAGGGGGCACCGACTGATTCACAAAAAATGAAATAAGAGTAGGGTGGTCTGCTTCTCTCTCAGGATCCATCTGAGTGAACATTCGGGCCCCCTCCAATAGCCTCGACCAGAACTTTCTGGGCGGCTCATCAGATTCCTACCGAATCTGCATGAACTTAGCCTGATTAGGCAAGCGGCGAGCCATTTCCTTGAGTCTCTCTAACAATCGCTCTCGGTCTGTTTGCAGCTGAGTCAGCCTTAGCTGAGTCCAGTCTAGGGGATTCCAGCCAGCGGCCAGATCCCGCCTATCCATCCAAGTAAAATTAGCTGCATTGCTATCTCCCCATGTCCTTTCTGCCATCCACAATCTACTACGTTCTTCTCCGGTCAAAACTCTACTTAACAACTGATCCACATCCGTATAAGTAGGATTATAACTTAAAAACAATCTTTCTAGAAGTTCTATGATCTTTCGGGGATTTTCCCCAAAAGACCCTGACAACTGTCCCCACTCTTTCAAATCCCATTCTAGCCATCCTTTATATTCCACAATACTAGCATGTTGCAATCGTCCATCATTGCCCATATAAGGTTGATCGTGCACCTGTAAAGGCATCTCTATAACCATACTTTTATTATTCGCAAGAGATTTGACGGAGACATCCTCTGGGCTATCCTCAGGGGGGGGGGGCATGCACCCTGCTGTACCTGCTTGGACCTAAGCCTAGTAACTACTCCTCCCGAGGTTTGCCCCTCCAATTCCTCCTCATCCTTCTGCACAAATTCCAATCTGGGATCCTGCAGATTCCCCTCTGCTACAAGGAGAGAGTCCCCCTGCGGAGGAATAGGGGCAGGTGCAGAGGGGACCAGCTGACGAGTCAAAACACGCCGTGGTCTACACCCTTCATCGAAATAACCTGGAGGGGGTTCACTCTCGGGAGAGTACCTGACTGCCATAATTTTTAAAGATTTCCACAGCTCTGCTGCTGTGTCCCAACAAAACCAGTAACATAACTGTCCCGGATGGTCTTTTTCGATCTGGCTCTTTACTCCTCTTAAGGCAGCCTGTTCGAAAGAGCCATACGAAGGCCACCTCATCTCCGAGTCGGCCAATACCGCGGTATACCCAGTCCAATTCCTTACACATAGTGTGTACAACTTCTTCCTAGACATTCCTGTCTGTACTGGGAGTTTCCCTTCGTTCCATAACTTATTTACAATCCCCAACGGACTCTCAAGAGGCACGCTAGTCCCTTGACCCATGGTGTCTGACAGGAGCCCTCCAACTGGCGTTTACCCTGCTGTCCAATACACGACCCCTCAATATTGAATTGGCTGGGAGAAATCTCCTGTGGCGCCTTGCCAATTCATATATGAGTGGTCTGACCACTGGACAGAGGTACCGCACCAGAAGGAATCCCGGACGAGCCCCCAAATTGTTAGGTAATAAAGCAAGTCCTCACTCACCTCTCCAACACCCAAGTTCGTGCGGAGTTGGAATTTGGGCACACAATTCTGTCAGAGACCAGACAGCAATGCGTTGATCAACGGGCTCACACTACCCCAAAAGCTTTAGAATAAGTGTGGCCCCTTTATTAGGGGTGAGCATCAATATTTATACACAGAAGTAAACAAAGTGATTAATAAAAGATAATGGTCATGCATAATCAATCAAGATTTTACAGGAAAAGCAAGTTTAACAAGTAAATGCATAGAGATAAAGGCTAATGGCTACTTGAGGAAGGGGGTGTCATGAGTAGTTTGCAGGTCAGTGCTTTGTTCAAAAAAAGGTTCAGAAAGGATTATGCAGAGACGGCCAGTCTGGGTGGTTTTTTTTTTTGCTCCAAAGTTCACCAAAAGTTTAGACCCAACAGTTTCATGTGGGTATCGCTTCAACCCTTTTTGTAAATGCATCCACTATTACTAGGCAACATATATTCCCTTTTGCAGTCTTATCTAATGAGCTAATATCAATTTGCATTCATTGGTGACCGAAGGGTCCTTTTACCAATCTAGTATCTACATTACTGGAAGCATAAGGCAAGCAATTATTTACATACTGCTCTATATCAGGTCTCATATTTGGGGATCACCCTGCTGCTTGCGTTTTGCTGAGAGTTTTCTCCATGTCCAGGTGTCCATTATTATGGCTTAGGGTTATCATCTCAGAACTTATTTCAGTTGAGGCAACTGACATTGGCATATTTTCTCTCATTTTGGTGGCTAGAACCAATCCTGTATCATGCTGCCAAGTTTTCCACCCTTGATGTTCCACTTTAGCTACAAGCCTTTTCATTTCTGGATCTCTTTTCTGTAGGGATATTAGATCTATTTCTTCTGTTTTGTGCCCGCCTGCTATTGGCGCTAATTGGGAGTTGTGGCTGCCACAATGTCCCTCCTTGGTTCCTGTCTTAGCTTCCTCATTTTCCCCGTTATTTTACTGAGCCTCCTTTGTGTCTTTCTTGTAAGCCTTTATCTTTCCCATTTCTACTGGCTCTGTTCTCTGCTGTGCTAAGTGTCAAAGATAAGATAATTACCCAGCATGTGCAACAGGCTTGTTATCTGCTGATCTCATTCCTCTTTTCTTCCACTGGGGCATTCAGTCTACTACAATTCTTAATACCCACTCAGAATCTGTGAAGATAGCTCCCTCTTATCTATTGGTGTATTTTCCAGTGCTTTTGCCATTGCCACAGTTTCTGCTGCTTGTGCTAAGTGAGATATACACTGTTCCCTAGAAACAATCCCATCTGACACCCTTACTGCAACATATCTTGTGTATGGTTTTCCTTCATTATAGTAGCTAGACCCATCTACAAACCAGATTACATCCACTTTTTCTATCCCCTAACAGTGCTTCACCTCGGAACAATAAACAGTCCTCTGGTGGGATTCCAAGCAGGGAGCACTCGTGCTGTTCCTTTTCTGCCATAAGACCATATGAAACTGGAGCTAGAACTGACACCTTTTCCACGTTCACATTTTTATTTAATAATGTTAATGTCCACCTAGCTATTCGGGAGCTAGAAACATGGCCATCATTAGTCTTTCCTGTCAGCACATACTTTACCAGAGAGTGGGGTGTTTTAAGAAACACTGGGGACAGTCCTATCAAATATTCCCGGTGTTGTTGGGCCCAAATTAATGCTAACACTTCTTTCTCACATAGGGTAAATTCCTGCTCCATCCCATTTGATTTTACAGTCATATGCCCTGTTTCATGATCCTGACTAAGCACTGCACTCATATCAGTATCAGTGGTAGCTAACTGTAGTTTGTTTGTTTTTTAAATGACAGAAGAAAATTAATGATGGAGATAAAACAGTTAAAAATTCAGTTAAAATGGCACGGAAACTCTAGGAATAAATAAGATGCAGCCAAAAGATGGACTGATTAGCTGTGGCTGCTCATGGGAGTTGTCAGAGGGAATTTTTCAGTGAACAACAGCAAGAAATCATATTTTACATAGTCTTTTATGCACACAGATATACATTGAAATTTAATCTTTTATTCCCTTTTTGTTAGAAAAATCACATATTAACTAAGTTTGTTTTATTGTACTAGTGGCAGTGATTTGATTATGAAAGTGGATGCGCTTCTCTCTTCATTGCCTAAAACAGTCATTAGACAAAATGTTGAATTTCTCAAAGAGCAACACAGGTAAGTTCAGTCTGTCATCATAATGCATATATAGCTATGGCATCTTAATATTAAATGTTATTAATGCTTCAGGTACTGTATGCAATCTTCTAGAACTTCAATAAACATTTTGTAGTGTTAAAAGAAGAAACTGATTTTACAGACAATTCAGGAAACCAATGAGCAACACAGTCCATCTTAATTTCATTACTAGTATATTGGTCAGTAATGGTAAAAGATTGACACATTTTATCTATTTCTAATCAACACTGAAAAAGGTGACAAATAGAATTATATTGAGTGGAAGTGGGGGTACTGGGAGAGAAGAAGATGAATCAGTACATTATATTTACTTACTAATTTAAAAACCTGAAAGTAGTTAAACAAAATAGCAGGAAAACTACAGCTACAAGAGAACCTCAGTAATCTGCACTGATATGGAAAGACCCAGTAGAGATTATTGAATTTTGTGGATTACTGAGATGACATAGTATTCTCTCATGGGACTGTAGGATGTAAAACATCACTCGCACTGGCTACACTCCTGGCAGCACCTAACTGATACATTGTTTAGTGAAAAATAGTGGAAATCCACTAATCGTATTTACAATGCATGATTTATTATCATATGCATTTAATGAGAGCCTACTATTCATTCCTATGTCTACAGCTTCCTCTAATCAAGGAGCTATGATTAATACATTATCTCCTTTTTAATCCAGTTTGTCAAAACAAATTCTTGTCTAGGAGGGACAAACAAGTTCCTCCATTCTATTATATTTAACATTACCGAGTTTCCATTTTTATTAATGTTTTAAATCAAATTTCTGTCACTGTTGACTCTTGATACTTTCAAAATCTGATGATTCAGGATAGAGAAAGGGATAAAGTGGGGCTGGAGACTGGTGACTTAAGATTGAGCTTATGATTTTGGACATTATATTAAAGACTTTTTGGATTATTTTATGACTAAGTTTTCTGAGGTTTGTGTAAATTTTATTTGACATTAAACTAGCCCAAGAAAGGGCTACTGTGACTTACAACATAGACTATCTGGAGTATTTGAGTGGGTAATAGGGGAGGATGCTTGTAAAGCAACCCCTGGCTATGCGGAGGTGCTCAGTAGGCAGCCACAAACTTGTGTAGTCAGTAGGATCAAAGACCCCCCCTCTGCCTCCCCCAAGGAGCAAAATGGATATAGGACGGATGGAGAAAATTGTCTGTCTGTGAGCTGATCAGTAGCAAAAGACCCAGACCTTCCTCCTGCAACTTTTGCAAAAGCAACAGGATGAAAAGTTTTCCAACCATCTACAGTGGGAGGAGTCCCAAAGTCAGCTCCAAAGGAACGCTCAATAGGCAGCCACACCACTACACTGTGGTGATGGAAACCTGAGGAAGATTCTGGCTGATATTGCTTGCATGAAAGGTTTATAATGAACAAAAAAGTGAGTATTTCTGTTAATATTATGCTTTTCTGGACACTTTACAAGGAGACTCTGATGTATGTTTGGAGCAATATCTTATATTGAAAAATTCTTAAAGGTGATGTAAAGTGCTAAAAATATGATAAATTCAGAACTAAGAAAACTTGTTGATTGTTATTTTCACAAGTTTAATTTAGAATTTTTCATTTCACTTATGTTTTACATCTTTTTTAACAGCATAGTAAAAATAGATCCTCAACAGAATGAACCATTCTATGATGTTATTGCTATTGTTGATCCTTTAACAAGAGAAGCACAGAAGATGGCACATTTATTGATTGTAAGACAATGACAATTTCTTTTAATTTTGTAGTTTTGTGTACTTTATCTTGTACTAAGCATGTTTTTCTTTTTCTTATTTTGGCATGAAATATATTTATGTACCTGAAATATAAAAAAAAAAAAAAAATTACAGCCTAACATTTATCTGAGAGACTAATTTAACTTAAAACGGTCAAATATACATTTAACAATATAAAAAATGAATGTCTTCATTGGAAGATATATCCATAAAATCTAACCTAATTTCAGTGCTTGAATGGATGTTCCTTCGGGTGGCTAGTGCTACTAAGAATAACCAAGAACAATCCTCTGTTGTGTGTAACTGTTGATTATCTAGAGCTGTGGTTCTCAACTGGGGGTTCATGGCTCCCTGGGGGGCCTTGAGGAGGTTTCAGGGGATCTGCTAAAATAAATCAGAGAATACAGAAAATAAATGCTGTTTCTCCTTGCTCTGTCTGGACACATGGACTTTTTTTTTCCTTAACCAGAGAATGTGTTAATTTTCGTGCATGATATGCTGAAACCTACTGACTTCAGCAGGTCAGTCATTAGGGGAGAGCAAGCAGGGCAATTGCCTGGGGCCCCACGCCATAGGGAGCCCCAGGCAGCAGGGCTTGGGCTTGGGCTTGGGCTTGGGCTTCAGCCCTGCTCAGTGGGGAAAATACAGGCATATTAGTATTTAAACTTAATATTTAGTTTTTTATTTGTGTATTTATATTATCCATTTCTTTTTTATATTGTGTGTATGTGTGTTTAACTGTATGACTTCAAATTTAATATAACTTTTAATCTACTGGATATGCAGAAAAACAATTGTTCTGGCACAGGTGGACTATGGATGGGCAGGCCTTAGAAAGAAAATGGTTGAGAAGCCCTGATCTTGAGAGAGAATACTGTGGATACAAAGCTGCTAAAATTACCTTCCTTTCTCATGAGTCATATTATGCCATACCTTTAAGACCACCCATATGACATTTAAATTTCTTGCTTTGACTTCAAGGCCCTCTACAATTTTGCCCTATCCTGTCTTGATTCCTGTTGCAGTCTGTTTTACCTCCTTCCCCTTGAAAATGATGCAAGCCTCACACAGTTGTTTCTTTTTTCAACTCCCATTTTCATGCATTTTTCCATGATGTTCCCAGTGCGTAGGATGTCCTTCTAATCTTGGTACACTGGACTCCCACTTGCTTCTCACTCATAACTCTCCTGAGGATGAAGCCAAGCAAAATTTTGATCTCATGGGAAATTCTGATATTTGAACATTTGTTTTTGTCCCAAATATCAATTTGTCAGAGAACAAATTGTTCTGAAAAATTCAGTTCAGAAGTGATGAAATGTTAAGCTTTAGCATTTCCAATCAGAATGAAAAATTATGATGTTTCTGAATCAAAATATTTTTGTTTTGGGTTGATGCACAAACTGTATTTTCCTATTGTGGTACATTGCCTCCTGAAAGTTGTAGTTCAGGTCTGATGTTCCTGGTCTTCTTTATGAACTGGACTCCCTGGCTCAAATACATCTCCCGTGATGTACCTGCAGCTGTGTAACTCTCATGATGCACAACGCCACTTAGTCAAAGGAAAGGCTGCTTTGCATCATGAAAGATGCCACCCACCTAGGGAGCCCAGCCCAGGAGAGAATGGGGACCTGAACTTCATCTCCCAAGAGGTGAGTTGCAGTTTAATGTTGAAATGAGTCAAAACAAAACATTTTGAGTCAGTTCAGCAAACCAAATAAAAATATTCAGAAACTGCATTTTCTATTGAAAAACTATTCAGCTCTGCCTATTTCATTATGCCCTACAAATGTTAAACCATTACACCTTCTCCAGAAGAGTGTATTTGTTTAAACAAGCACATACATATATAAAACCCAAAGGGAAAAGATTCTAAGTTGGGTCATCTCTGGGTATCTTGTCTTGTATATGTCTGGCATCAAGACCGTAAGCTCTTCTGTGCTGGGTTTATATTTATATTTTGTTTTGTAAAGCACCAAACATTTTCTCGGTGTTCTACAAATAATAATAATGGTAACTATCCATGGCATAAATCCTATGTGTTACGTAGTGCAACAAAAAAATTAAGGAGTCATCCCCCAGTAAATGATTAGTGTCCCAAGCATTTATGAGCAGTTTAAGCAAAATCATTCATGATTTGTGTGCTCTGGTAAAAAAACAGAATGCTTTCAATACCTTGTATCATTTGGTAATCACTTCAAACTAGTCTCATGATACTGTATTGGAGAAACTTAAAATTGTTGTGTATTAAGACTAT
This sequence comes from Gopherus evgoodei, assembly GCF_007399415.2. NCBI lineage: Eukaryota > Metazoa > Chordata > Testudines > Testudinidae > Gopherus > Gopherus evgoodei. Next base: position 95,502,681 of record NC_044322.1, on the reverse strand, counting down.
AAGAAGATGAACAGGCTTTTGTTAGGTTACAAAGGCACAGTTAGGAGTTCCAGATAATCCAAAAACTAGTCTGAGGAAAGTGTGACACTTAGGGCTTGTCTACATCAGAAAGTTGCAGCGCTGGTGAGGGAGTTACAGCGCTGCAACTTTGAAGGTGTACACATCTGCAGGGCATCACCAGCGCTGCAACTCCCTGTTTGCAGCGCTGGCCGTACTCCCGTTTTGTCTCGGGTGTAGAGGATCCAGCGCTGGTGATCCAGCGCTGGTAATCCAATGTAAACACTTACCAGCGCTTTTCTTGACCTCCGTGGAAGGAGGAAGCCTCTGGTAATCAAGCTGATCTCCTTTCCCGGTTTGCTCTCTCGTTCCCGGAACCCCGAGCAAGCAGGTAAGGAGAACCGCTTGCTCGGCAGTTCGGGGAACGAGAGAGCAAACCGGGAAAGGAGACCAGCTTTGCCGCGGTTTGCTCTCGCGTTCCCGGAGCCACCCTGCAAACCGCAGGGAAGGAGACCTGCTTGCTCGGGGCTCCGGGAACTAGAGAGCAAACCGGGAAAGGAGACCCGCTTCGCCGCGGTTTGCTCTCGCGTTCCCGGAGCCACCCTGCAAACCGCAGGGAAGGAGACCTGCTTGCTCGGGGTTCCGGGAACGAGAGAGCAAACCGCGGCGAAGCTGGTCTCCTTTCCCGGTTTGCTCTCTCGTTCCCCGAACCGCCGAGCAAGCGGTTCTCCTTACCTGCTTGCTCGGGGTTCCGGGAACGAGAGAGCAAACCGGGGAAGGAGACCAGCTTCGCCGCGGCTTGCTCTCGCGTTCCCGGAGCCACCCTGCAAACCGCAGGGAAGGAGACCTGCTTGCTCGGGGTTCCGGGACCGAGAGAGCAAACCGCGGCGAAGCTGGTCTCCTTCCCCGGCTTGCTCTCTCGTTCCCGGAACCCCGAGCAAGCAGGTCTCCTTCCCTGCGGTTTGCTGGGTGGCTCCGGGAACGCGAGAGCAAACCGCGGCGAAGCTGGTCTCCTTCCCCGGTTTGCTCTCTCGGTCCCGGAACCCCGAGCAAGCAGGTCTCCTTCCCTGCGGTTTGCTGGGTGGCTCCGGGAACGCGACAGCAAACCGCGGCGAAGCTGGTCTCCTTTCCCGGTTTGCTCTCTCGTTCCCGGAACCCCGAGCAAGCAGGTCTCCTTCCCTGCGGTTTGCTGGGTGGCTCCGGGAACGCGAGAGCAAACCGGGAAAGGAGACCAGCTTCGCCGCGGTTTGCTCTCCCGTTCCCCGAGCAAGCAGGTCTCCTTCCCTGCGGTTTGCAGGGGGTTCGGGAACGCGAGAGCAAACCGCGGCGAAGCGGGTCTCCTTTCCCGGTTTGCTCTCTCGTTCCCCGAACCCCGAGCAAGCTGGTCTCCTTCCCTGCGGTTTGCAGGGGGGTTCGGGGAACGCGAGACCAAACCGCGGCGAAGCTGGTCTCCTTTCCCGGTTTGCTCTCTCGTTCCCGGAACCCCGAGCAAGCAGGTCTCCTTCCCTGCGGTTTGCTGGGTGGCTCCGGGAACGCGAGAGCAAACCGGGAAAGGAGACCAGCTTCGCCGCGGTTTGCTCTCCCGTTCCCCGAGCAAGCAGGTCTCCTTCCCTGCGGTTTGCAGGGGGTTCGGGAACGCGAGAGCAAACCGCGGCGAAGCGGGTCTCCTTTCCCGGTTTGCTCTCTCGTTCACGGAACCCCGAGCAAGCTGGTCTCCTTCCCTGCGGTTTGCAGGGGGGTTCGGGGAACGCGAGAGCAAACCGCGGCGAAGCTGGTCTTCTTTCCCGGTTTGCTCTCCCGTTCCCCGAACCCCCCCTTGAAGCCGCCCAACAGCGCTGCAGTGTGGCCACATCTAACACCACTTGCAGCGCTGGTTGCTGTAAGTGTGGCCACTCTGCAGCGCTGGCCCTATACAGCTGTACTAATACAGCTGTAACTACCAGCGCTGCAAAATTTTAGATGTAGACATGGCCTTAGTAAGCCGAGCTAGATTCCTTGAATCAAATGCAGCCTAAGTATACTAGAAAACAACCTTATGACTCTGAACAGTGTTAACCTTCCAGTTTTAATTGCTGTTATATTTATCTGCTTTCCTTTATATAATCACCAGAGAATTCAGCATTAAACCATGAGTTGTCCACAAAACAAAAGAAATGTGAGCAAGAAGTATTATTCTCATTTTTTATATAGCACCTAGGTACCAGTACTATGGAGATGTGTGCATTAGAAATGACTACAAACAGATAGAAAGAAATAAGAGACTAGGTGGAAATACTTCAAAAATTGTGGGATGAAGTGTCTTACACATCACTTATCCATCATTGGTAATATCAGCATAATTCTTGAAAGTTAGCTACTTTGCTGTTGCAGAACCAACAGATTTCATAAGAGAGAAAACATTAGCTTTAAACTGGAAGGTACAGATTAAAAAAAGTTTTAATACATAATGCAAGGAAATGAAGACAACAGCTGTTTCTAAAAAAAAAATTAATATTTTGGAGAAAAAAGTATTAAAATTTAGATTATGGAGGCTATTCCATGCTGGATCAGAACTAATTTTAGGGCAGGTCTATATTTTACCTAAATTAACTGACAATAATCTTTCTTAATTCTTAAGATATATACTGATTGTTACTGAAGCTTTAGAGAGGGTTTGAAAGGAGGCTGAGCTTTGCAGTGGCATCACCTAGTGTTCCCCCTGGGCTTCTGGTGCCTCCTGTTGGCAACTCCTCCAGAACTGGGATGGCCTGCCTTTTGGTGGGTGACAGCTGAGCCCAATTTATCTCAACTTCCCTTTTAGCAGTATCTGTGTCCAATGAACTCTAGAGGGTCCTGTGTCCTTAAAATGAAAGGAGCCTCAGTCTGTTTCCTAGCCCCTGTAGGAGGTTCCCCCTTGCCACAAGGCTTCCAATGTCTGTCTTCTCTTTACTCCTGAGAGGGATGGAAGGGTGTTGGTTAGGGAACCCCAAGCCCTTCCACTCCACCAGACTCTGACCGAGGGCCCTATGAGAGACAACCAATGTCAGGCGGCAGGGCATACCTCAAGACTGCCTCCCTGGGCCACTTCCTACCATCCATCCCCCTCTACAGTCTCAAAGTCTAGCTTAAGATAGCAAAAGGGAAAAAAAGCAGGGGTAACAGTCTTCAGCCCAGGGTTCCCAAACTTTTTGCCTGCATGACCCCATTTTGAGACTTACTGTTTCCTGTGACCCCAAACAGCACAGTCAACACAGCGACCAAGCAATTCAAGGAATTTGCCCATTCAGCATGTTATTTAGTGCTCTTTAATGTGAGACATAGTCTTGCATGTTGCAACACAGCTTCCCCAAGTCTGGCAACACGTTAGAAATTGCACATCTAATCTCTGGTGTGACATCAGTGGTAGATGGATATTGTGACCTGATGGACACAAGTGCATTGAATCCACCTTCACACACACATGTGCTTGCAAATGTCACCATCAGTTTCAAGGCATGTGTTGAGAGTGCAGTATAGTCATTCTTGACAGTGAACCAGACCTCTGGGAGAGAAAGTTGGACATATGTTCCTCTCAGGCTCGATTGTAGGAAATTTTGATGAGCTCTTTGTTTTGAGCTTTTGGCAAATCCATGGCATCAGGCTTGCAGTGAAAGGGATTTCACACACAGTCAGACTTTGACATGTCCAAATCAGGGGGAACAGGTTTCAAACTGTTGCTTCATCTGGCTGAGATACTCAGTCGTCATCTATGTGGGAGGCTAAATAATTTCATTGTCAGCCAGGAGTTTGCAGCACGGAGACAGTGATTTAAAACAATTCTTTACTGAATGCCTATAGGGTACTCTGGGTCGCATAAAAGAAGATATGAGCCCTGCCTTAAGGAGTTTACAAGACATTGCAGATTCCCATTTCAGAAAATGCATACACTCTTATCAGCTCAAGCAGAGAGAATGCTCTGTTGATAAGCTTGCTGCCCACAAATAAGAATCTTCTGGATTCAAGTCTCTCACATGGATGCTTACTTAGCTGGGTGGTGCTAATGACAGAGCGGCGTTCGCACAGCCAGCTCCACACAGCCTGGATCTGCTCTACAAATGTCAAGCCAGGAGGTGAGACATTTGTGGAGTAGGCCCAGACATGTTTGCGGGCAGACATCATTGTCTCACAAACCAAATCTTGCCTGTTGGATCCATGACCCCATCTACTGATACACAGTTTGGGAGTTGTTGAGGTAGTCCCTCCCTTCCCAGTGGAGACTTCTGTAGCAACTTTGGTCAGGAGATCTCAGGGCAGATCTGCCCTGTTCTCTCATCTTCCCCCATCTGATTTGTCTGGCTCCATTTAAAGCCCCTTGCTCTAGCTGGAGCATGCTCTGCAGGTTCAGGGGAATGGAGTCACCTGGGCCGAGCACTACCCCTTAACCCCTTCAGTTCTAGTGTGGAGTTAATACACCCCATCACAGTGGAAAAAAGATTTGTCAAGAGAATAGTTTGTTTTCAATGCCAAGGAAGTTTGATAACTACCAAAACCCATTTTTAATATGGAAAAATTCTTGTTTCTATTAGGTACTTGGAGATATTGTCAACATGAAACTGAGGTTGTTTATGAACTCTAGATCTAAGTTGTCAGAAGTACCTTTGAAGAGGTGAGTAGGAAACTATAGCTGTTCTTTGAAATATGTGATATTATATGACTAAAAGATGGTGCAGTGATATAATCTTCTCAAGAATCAGTAATGTTTCAGGGAGGCTGATTCCTACTGCTGGATCAGTTAGTTTCCCTGAATTTAAATTGAATAGTACTGTAGCGGTTTATACATAACAAGATACATTGTGTGAGATGAAAGTAATTAATGAGAATATATTTTTCAAATTTAAAATCACAAAAATATTTACATTTAAAAACACCGATTGAAAGTTTCTTGTCCATTGTTTTTTCTTCAACAGTTAATCTCTCAAACATCAAAAAGAGTTGAGAGAGCTACACATGGGGTCTTTTAACTAAAATGCATAAATCCACTTCATTTATTGGTGACAAATATTTAATCCTCATTCTTTCTTTAAAGTGTTTATGGAATTCCTCCTTGTTCTTTAGTATTTCCATTTTATTCTCTTCTGCAACCCATCAAATTGTTTCACCTAATTTTCCATGAAGGTGCTTATTTGGAATAACACTTAGACAAGTCTTAGAAAAAGTACTTGGGCTTGTCCCTTTTGCAAAACTCAAGACTATTTCTTCAATAAACATTTTGAAAGAAGTGCAACTCCTTGTTCTAAGGAAGGTCATGAAACTGTAGAACAACACAAAGATCAGAAGCACCTGCAAAATCTTAGCATGACTGCTCTAGGATGTGCCATCAACCAGCCATCTTTCTAAAAGGCAGGACTGCTCACTTTCAAGATTCTTGAGCCCTCACAATCTTTGACAGATAATACTAGAAGTTTTCTGCTACTGTTATTCCCTGGAGCTGAATGCTCCCCTGCATCTGTTCTTCTTTCCCTCTCTTAATAAAGCCAGTTTCCTCAGAACAATGATCCTTTGGTGTGTGCTCCATCTTCATTGTTCTTAAAAAATGGGAGGATTACAAGAATTGATAGATCTCAAAAGACTGATCAGATGGATAAAGAAAAGTAGACTGAGGGTACGACTACACTTGCCAGCAGCGCTTTGAAGTTTTGAGTGTGGTCGCAGCACCAGCGCTGGGAGAGAGCTCTCCCAGCGCTGCACGTGCTCCACATCCTCTACGGGTGTAGCTTGCAGCGCTGCGAGCAGCGCTGCGGCACTGTTTACACTGAGGCTTTACAGTGCTGTATCTTGCAGCGCTCAGGGAGGTGTTTTTTTCACACCCCTGAGTGCGAAAGTTGCAGCACTGTAAAGCGCCAGTGTAGCCATGGCCTGAGAGTGAAGACTTTCAACAACCCTAGTGACTGTGGCCAAGTGTACACTACAAAGATTTGTCAGCATAGCTATCTTGGTCAGGGGCGTGAAAAAATCTGCACCCCTGACCAACATAGCTATGTTGGCATGCCCCCCTGTGTTGATGCAGCTATACCTGCAAGAGTCATTTTGCCAATATAGCTTATGTTGTTTGAGAAGGCAGTTTACAGTTTACCTGTACTGACAAAAAATCTTCTTATGCTGTTATAAACTGCAGCTTCACTAACAGGCTCTGATGGTATAGCTATACTGGCATAGCTGTACCGGCAAAATCCTTCTAATGGCTAGCTCTTTGTCTGCAGGAGACTTTCTAATGTCTGTGGCTGAAGTGGTCACATACTTTCATCTGCCATAGGAGAGTCCTAAGTTTCACATATGAGAGTTTACACTTCCAATAATGGATTTTCTCATTTAGGGCTAGTTTAGATGGTGAGTTAATGAATAGAAACTGGAGAATAAATCTACAGTGCACTAGTATGGTGTGCACAAACAGGCTGTGTGGACTCTGATATTGCATACTCAGAGTTTCCTAGTGCACTTTGATCTATTCCCATTTCAAAGCAGAGTAAATCTAAGTGATTTACAGCAGAGCTTGATGTGCACAAACTCACTGACTAGACAAGCCCACAGTCTCTCTTTAGTCCCCAGAAACTTAATGAAAATGTAGATGGTTCCGATGGTTAGATTCAGACACCAGGGAATCTATCTTTATCCTTTACAAGATCCCCTTCATTAAGAATGCTTTGTCCCCAGGTCTCTTGCACCTTTGTCCTGGCCTTTGTGATCTATCTTGTCCTGGAGGAGCGCAGTTGGTATGGTGGTTTGTAATTCAAAATTCAGTCTTTATCGCAGCTGGGCTTGATCCATTAATTGTTTTCAATATTAGGACCAAAACCTCAAACTGCAGTGTAAATTGACTGGGAGTTAGTTAATGGGCTGAAGCATGGGTCTGATTGTTCACAGCACTCTAAGCCATGCAGAAGGGGGCAGCCACATTCTGTACTTGCTGGAATTTGTGCATTGTCTTCACATTCAGTTTCAGATACAGTGAATTACAGTAATCCAACCTGGAGGTGACAGATTCATGGATCGGTGTGGCCAGGTCTTCATTTCTGAGAAAGGGACAGAAGTTTTCTAGTGAGCCAGAGGTGAAAAAAGACTTTTTTAGATACTGATGCTGTCTGGTCATCCATGTTTAGTGGGGAGTCAGATAGGACACAGAGGGTTGGTACCGTTTTGACAAATGGTGGCTTTAGGTCTGCAGTGGAAGGTAGAAGCAATGTCTCAGTTGATTCTTAAATGCACTTCCCTCTTCTAATAAGCATCACTTCATTCTTGCCTGGTGAAAGATTAAAATGAAGAATAGCTGTCTACATCCACTCCAAATGATAACTCACTTTGGGCGGTAAAGAAGACCTTATTATAGCTGGAGTCTTCCCTAAAGATACAGGCCTCTAACAGTTCATTGGTCTCTGCTGCTCTAGCTCTGCTAGCATTCTGCATAGACTTTGTATCCTTGGCAAGACTTCACACGTGGACCTACAGAAATTTCTACTTTGAATATGGAATCTTTCATATGGAAAATGCTGTCACTGGAAAATATCCATTTTGGAAATAGCTTCTCCTTCACCCTCCCTAAACTGAAGTGCAAGATTGCCAGTTTGTCTTCTTGATTCAGTTGTTCTCATAGTATAACTAATTGGTATAGCATTTCTGGTACTTTTGTTTAACTAAACAATAACTTTAAAGTACTCCAAAGCTTGTGTGTCTCACCAACAGAAGTTTCTCCAATAAAAGATATTACCTCACCTATCTTTTGTAACCCATAATTAGGTCCACTTCTTTGTTTTCTGCTTTAATTTTATATAATAATCAGGAAGCTGGGTCACTACCAAAATAATTAAATCATTTGTTACATATTTTGAATTCCCTTGTTTTTGTGCATTCTTTCAGGCATAAAATAGGTTCTGTGCAGGAAATAAATAATTGTAGAGCTTCATAATTGCTAAGCCAATTTGAACTTGCTCACATATACAGAATGGTCTCATTCTTCTGGTGAATATTCTGCCTCCTGTCTTCTTTTGGCTTTCCCATTAACACATATGTTCTAAAAGTGATGAATGTGTAATACTTTTGGTTTGAATTAACAATCAAGCATTTGCTTTTGTAAGGATTTAATTGTGATGCCTGAGATTCTTCTTTAAACATATTGTCACACTTAGTCCTTTCAGATATTAATAAAATGGAGCTTTGAAAAATTTCAGATACCATGGATTATTAGGGATTCCAAAGTGTTTGAGGGGTAAAGTAAAAATCTCAAAAGAATATTAATACTTTTATTTAACAGTGTTTTATTCAAGACTAGCAACATAGTTTGGTCCATTGTGATTTTAATTATTTCCTCTTTCTGCAAGTGATGGTCTCTACTATATTCCACTGAGGGTGATGCACATGCGCCTGGAGCCGGAGATTTTCAAAGTATCATTGCTCAGCTGTCTACGCATGTGTCCTTATATTGCCATATGGCTTCGCCAGTGGTGGTAAAGGGCGAGGCAGACCTTCTGCAGCTCCAGTTCCTTCTCAACGCCACATGGTCTGAGTTGGAGCTTCTGCTGACCTCTTGTTCTTAGTGACACGTTTTCAAAAAAATTTACAAAAACAGTTCTTATTTTCATTCATAGTTAGGATTTTATTGTTTTTCGTTGTACTTTGGTAACTCCTAGCAGTGGGACTCCACTTCAGTGGTTTTTCCTGCCAAACATACTCCCCGACCCCAGCTCCTGCATCTAGGTAGTGGATTCTGCTAAAGATGCCAGGATTCAAAGTCTATGCTTCCTGCCCTTATTCATTTTCCATCAGCAGCAAACACCAATGCTGTTTGTACTGTTTGGGGGAAGCCCATATTGCCTCCAGGTGCAGTATCTGCCTCTCCTTCTCTGCCTGTATGCAGGAAACCAAGCTCTCCACCTCAAGAAGCACCTCATGGAGGGAGCCATGGCTCTGGAATCAGATCCTGGCCGGGGAACACCCCATACATCAGCCTGAGCAATCCAAGAGTGCTCCCCCTACTGTGGAGCCTCCATCAGGATCCGCCAGTACTAGTGCTATGGACCCTGCATTGGGGAAGCACATGCATAAGCGTGGCAGTAAGGCTTCCTCTAAATCCAAGAAGGATGCTGCATCGTCCACAAGTTCCGGCCACAGAGGAGCTACACACTGCAAGACACACTAGAGCAGTGGTCCCCAACCTTTTTGTGACCAGCAGCACATTCATGTTTTCAGAAGAGTGTGGTGGGCGCCAACAATTTTCCAAGGCTTATTTTGTATTTGTACATTAAAAAGTACAAAAAAAGTCATATTTAATATTACATAATATATGAATCCATAAGATAAAAAGGGTAATTTTACATGTAAAAGGTATTAATTAAATTATTTGGCAATTACTCTTTCACCTGACCATGTGAATTTGCTCTCTTTTATCTACCTGTAAGAAAAATTAAGGAGTTTTTACAAAATGTCATACAGTTTTCATCTTATTTATTTTAAAAAAGTAAAACATTGCTGAACTGCTAGTCCAAATATATTTATTATTCTTACTTTAACATAGAATGAAGCCTGCAGCCCCAGTGTTCTCTGTCCCCGGCAGGGGCGAGGCCGTGGCTTCTCTCCAGCTTCAAAGCCGGAGAGAAGCCATGTCCCCGCCCCTGCCAGGGACAGAGAACACTGGCGCCCGCAGCCTGCAGCCCCGGAGTTATCGGTCCCCAGCAGGTGTGGAGCTGCGGCTTTTCTCCCCTGCTGGGCACTAGGCGGGCGCACATAAATGCCCCGGTGGGCGCCATGGTGCCCGCGGGCACTGCATTGGGGACCACTGCACTAGAGTGATGAGAGGCCAATCTGTTTGCTTGGCACAGGATCCCTGGGTATCCCTCATGCCTTGGCTCTGCTGGCATTCCATGAATTTTAGTTTCCGAGATAGGCACTTTTACCAGTTCCAGTCCTATCAAGAGACTGAATACCATAGACTCTGGGAGAATCAGAAGCACTCCTGCCCTGGCGAACTGTTCACCCTGGGAGGAGCAAGATCTCTGCCTGTTCCGGTGCACTCAACTCTGCAGAGAGCACCATCTCCTGCATTACATCTACCTCCTGCTGACCATACCTCTCCAGTGCATCCCATTCTGGTGGCTCCATTGGCACTGCCATTCATGCAAGACTCTGATTCCTCTGACTATGAGGACCCAGATGTTTGGCACAGTCTGTCACGTCCATTCCAGAACATGACTATCAGAGGGTTCTGATGATTCTGTAGCAGTTTTTTTTCCCTTGGGCACAAATACAACAACAGCAGGATCAACCAGGTTGGCCATATTGGAGTTTATGGCCCCAAGTTTATGTTTATGGAGTTTTGGATCAACCAGGTTGGCCATATTGGAGTTTATGTTCCGAGACTTTCAGAACAGTCTCGTTCGGCTCAGGAGAACTCCCTTGTTTCACCGCCCCACCCTTCATCCAGTAGACATTCAGAAATGGCGTTAGATGATGCCCCAGTCAATCCAGTACCAGCATATCCAGAGAGATTCTCTTCATCATCTCCAGACACTGCTGTTTCCTTGACCTCTGCCTCCCTGCCAGATGACTATAGTCAGTTTCAAGAACTATATAGAATAGCCAATGCTCTTGTGATCCCACTGGACGAGGTGCAAGACAGTCAGCACCAGTTACTAGACATTCTTCACACATCAGCACTGCCGAGGGGATGGCCTTACCAATCAGTGATGCCATTCTTCAACTGACACACACCATGTGGCATTCCTCAGCCACGTGTTCACTAACCCTGAAGGGAGCTGAGAAGAGGTACTACATCCCCCCCACAAAGGGTCAGTATAACGGGGTGCACGCCATGCCCCTTCGGTTCAGTCCTTCTCCCCCTCTTCTCAGAGACTCAGGGACACTTCAGGCTGATGCAACACTCGTGCTCTTCATTTGTGATCAGGTCCGCACCGCCAGTTTCCAACTATATACAGGATTTTTACCATAGTTTGGCCTACCACAGGCCTGGCCACCCACAGACTAGATGACTCCCACTTCCCTCTCAGTCTGAGCCTGATCTTTCCCTCCTAGTCTCCCTGCCCCCTTTTGCTCTCACTTCCTCTCGTCCTTATAGCTCCTGCTAACACGGTTGGCAGGTGTGGTCAGTTACCAGGCAAGTGTCAGGATATCTACCCAGCCCCAATCCAATCCCCCTGATTGAGGCTGGAGTGGCAGGAGCTGATTAAGACCTCTCTAGCAGCACCCTGCCACAGTCAGAATTTTTATTTTCACACCCTCCACCTAACTCATTAGTAATACAGACTGTGTCAGACAGACCAAAGAAAAACACCCATTCTTGATTCCTGGCAGATGGGGAGGGTAATAGATTGGACCTTATGGGTTGAAAGGTTTTTTCCTGGCTGGACTACAGTTCCAGATCTCTAACCACTTGGCATTGATGGCCAAATATGACTTTATAAACTATAAACATATAAGCTACCTCAACAGGATCATATTTGATTCCAAGTGATTTTATAGGAAGGCAAGTTGGTCACCAGGGCCATATTTCAGGCTACAGTTTATTCCATGGACATGGCCTTGCATGTATTGGCAACTGGAATTGTCATGATGAGGGAATCCTGGTTACACTCCTCAAGTTTCCCTGGAGAGAGGTGCAGAACACAATCCGAGGACCTTCCTTTTGATGAATCACATCCTTCAACCAGTAAACTGATGATTCCTTATGTAAGCAGAGTCAGAATGAGCTCTTCCCTGACATCTGGGTGGTGAGTTGTGCAAAAAAGGACCTCAGGGGCTGATCTTGTTTGCATGGGTATACCCACCCCGTCTAGCATGAAGGGAATGTTTGCCCAAATGGTCTCTTTGGCTGCTGTGGGACCCCCGGTCTCTTTGTTATTGGGGCAGGAGTAATAAAATGGTGTTATCCTGGTTATGAACTCAAGGACAGTACAACTGTACTTGGCATTTTATGATGGACTTGCCCTCAACAAAGTAGCACTCGCTAGGCAAGGGACATGGGTTCCAAAGCCTAGTGAACAGAGAGAGGCAGGGGACAGGTATGTGTACCTGGTAGTGTGGGCCCCTTCTGAAGGCCCTAAAGACCACTTTGACCCCTCCTCTCTCCACTGTGTAATGACAGAGCTAGTTTTGACTCCATTAGGAGACTTGTTACATGCTGCAGAGCTGAAATCACTGATTCCTAGGTCTAAGCATTAGACCTACTTTAGGCGAGTGGTTCTGAGTGCGCCAGTACTGCTGTCCCCCTACAAACAGCTGAAATCACTAAAGAGCTGAAATCACTGAAGTTACTAACAAGCTGAAATCACTGAGAGCTGTGTTAAGTAGTGGGGGAGGGACTGAAGACATATTGGTGAGCGGCTAGCAGAGCAGCCAGCAGAGAGGAGTGGCTAGCAGGGCGGTCAGCAAGACAGCTAGCAGAGAGGAGCAACAATACACTAACTAGGCCATAGCTGACTGCATCCGCAGTGACCATTATGGGTTTGTGCCCCTTGTAGTACTTGAGAACTGGAGCTGTTGAGATTTCTTTTACGTTTTATAAGGCATTTTCTGAATTTTGTCCCCAGAGCCAAGATTTGTTGGGCTTTAACAATTCTTTCAGTGATTTGTCACTGTAAAAAGGTCTTGTAGGTACCAACCAAGGTAGTTTATGATCCCCAGTAGATGTCCCAATTCTGGTACATTAGTTGGTGCATTCAGTTCTCAAATTTTTACTTTCTCAGGGCTAGGACTCATTCCATCTTTGTTTATTGTTTGTCCCAAAAACTTGATAGGAGGTAGGCAGAAAATGAGGTAGCCTGTGGAGTGTGCAGGCAACCTTTCAGGCTCCCAGGCACATCTAGAAATCTACTTCCACAATTGAGGTATTTGTACCAGTAACCCAGCTTGGCTGAATCGTCCCCAGACCAGGATGAATAGCATACTACCTCTTCCCTATAAATAGCCAAGGGAAGCACGAGACATGCACCCTTTCCTCCTTTCACCCTCCGCCCCCCGGACTTTTCCAGGACAGTGGTTTACAAGTATCAGAGGGGTAGCCGTGTTAGTCTGGATCTGTAAAAGCAGCAAAGAATCCTGTGGCACCTTATAGACTAACAGACGTTTTGGAGCATGAGCTTTCGTGGGTGAATACCCACTTCCTCAGATGCATGTAATGGAAATTTCCAGGGGCAGGTATATATATGCTAGCAAGCAAGCTAGAGATAACGAGGTCAGTTCAATCAGGGAGGATGAGGCCCTGTTCTAGCAGTTGAGGTGTGAAAACCAAGAGAGGAGAAACTGGTTCTGTAATTGGCAAGCCATTCACAGTCTTTGTTCAATCCTGAGCTGATGGTGTCAAATTTGCAGATGAACTGAAGCTCAGCAGTTTCTCTTTGAAGTCTGGTCCTGAAGTTTTTTTGCTGCAGGATGGCCATCTTAAGGTCTGCTATAGTGTGGCCAGGGAGGTTGAAGTGCTCTCCTACAGGTTTTTGTATATTGCCATTCCTAATGTCTGATTTGTGTCCATTTATCCTTTTCCGTAGAGACTGTCCAGTTTGGCCGATGTACATAGCAGAGGGGCATTGCTGGCATATGATGGCGTATATTACATTGGTGGATGTGCAGGTGAATGAACCAGTGATGGTGTGGCTGATCTGGTTAGGTCCTGTGATGGTGTCGCTGGTGTAGATATGTGGGCAGAGTTGTCATCGAGGTTTGTTGCATGGATTGGTTCCTGAGCTAGAGTTATTATGGTGCGGTGTGCAGTTATTGGTGAGACTATGTTTCAGGTTGGCAGGTTGTCTGTGGGCAAGGACTGGCCTGCCACCCAAGGCCTGTGAAAGTGTGGGATCATTGTCCAGGATGGGTTGTAGATCCTTGATGATGCGTTGGAGGGGTTTTAGCTGGGGGCTGTATGTGATGGCGAGTGGAGTCCTGTTGGTTTCTTTCTTGGGTTTGTCTTGCAGAAGGAGGCTTCTGGGTACACGTCTAGCTCTGTTGATCTGTTTCCTTATTTCCTCATGCGGGTATTGTAGTTTTGAGAATGCTTGGTGGAGATTTTGTAGGTGTTGGTCTCTGTCTGAGGGGTTAGAGCAGATGCGGTTGTACCTCAGTGCTTGGCTGTAGACAATGGATCGTGTGATGTGCCCGGGATGGAAGCTGGAGGCATGAAGGTAGGCATAGTGGTCAGTAGGTTTTCGATATAGGGTGGTGGTAATGTGACCATCACTTATTTGCACCGTGGTGTCAAGAAAGTGGACCTCCCGTGTAGATAGGTTCAGGCTGAGGTTGATGGTGGGGTGGAAGCTGTTGAAATCATGGTGGAATTTTTCCAGAGTCTCCTTCCCATGGGTCCAGATGATGAAGATGTCATCAATGTAGCGTAGGTAGAGAAGGGGCGTGAGTGGACGAGAGCTGAGGAAGCGTTGTTCCAGGTCGGCCATAAAGATATTGGCATATTGTGGAGCCATGCGGGTGCCCATAGCAGTGCCACTGATCTGGAGATATATATTGTCATCAAATTTGAAATAGTTGTGTGTAAGTATAAAGGCACAGAGCTCAGCAGCCAGTTGTGCTGTGGCATCATCAGGGATAGTGTTCCTGACAGCTTGTATTCCATCTGTGTGTGGGATGTTTGTGTAGAGAGCCTCTACATCTATGGTGGCTAGGATGGTGTTTTCTGGGAGGTCACCAATGTATTGTAGTTTCCTCAGGAAATCAGTGGTGTCATGGAGATAGCTGGGAGTGCTGGTGGCATAGGGTCTGAGTAGAGAGTCCATATATCCAGACAGTCCTTCAGTGAGAGTGCCAATGCCCGAGATGATGGGGCGTCCAGGATTTCCGGGTTTGTGGATCTTGGGTAGTAGATAGAATAACCCTGGTCGGGGCTCTAGGGGCATGTTGATTTCTTCTGTGTTAGTGTAGGGAGTGTCAATGGCAATATACAAAAACCTGTAGGAGAGCACTTCAACCTCCCTGGACACACTATAGCAGACCTTAAGGTGGCCATCCTGCAGCAAAAAAACTTCAGGACCAGACTTCAAAGAGAAATTGCTGAGCTTCAGTTCATCTGCAAATTTGACACCATCAGCTCAGGATTGAACAAAGACTGTGAATGGCTTGCCAATTACAGAACCAGTTTCTCCTCTCTTGGTTTTCACACCTCAACTGTTAGAACAGGGCCTCATCCTCCCTGATTGAACTGACCTCGTTATCTCTAGCTTGCTTGCTAGCATATATATACCTGCCCCTGGAAATTTCCATTACATGCATCTGAGGAAGTGGGTATTCACCCACGAAAGCTCATGCTCCAAAACGTCTGTTAGTCTATAAGGTGCCACAGGATTCTTTGCTGCTTTTACAGTGGTTTACAAGGAGCTCATTAATGTTAAAAAAAAATCTTCCATTTCAAGCATTATTAGATACATGACACCGACTTATGATTGTGGCATGAATGTTTATATCCCTTCCAAAACCAGGGAGTCAAAACTTCAGCACAAAAATGTAAATAATGTCTTGGGCAGAGAAGAATCAGCTGACTTTCAAGTCAGTTCACATAAAGGATACATAAGAGAAGAAAAGGAAGAGTTTGAAGTCTTCTTTCTAGTCCTCCACTGGCTCAGAAAGGACTTTGGACTAGCTTGATAGCCAGGGAACCCAGATTGCATGTATAGAAAAGACCGTACCTCTTGAAATAGGGACTCCTTCATCCTGACCAGAAGCACTTAGAGTTAACAGCCTGGGCACTGGAAGAGAAGTGTAGTTCTGCATACCTTGTCCATTAGGCTGTTGTTACATTTTGGTATCCAGATAGAACTCAGCTGGGATATGTCATTCATTGGTCTGGTCAAATTTACATTTCTGGTGTAAGGGAATCATAAAGCTCTTCTGGACAAGGACTTCCTGTTGGTTTGTACGGTGCCTGGGCCAATGGGTCCCTAGCCTCTAAATGTCACAATATATATAATCATAATCACAAAGTTCTGATGATTTCAGCTATGCTAGAGTTTATCCAGAGTGCTTGATTGGAGGAGTCCTGCAACAAAACATGATAAAAATGTGCGTAGCGACCCTAATAACATTGCATAGGTAGGCATGTCAGACTCTCCATTTGAGTATCATCAGATGGCAAGATTAGTCAAAATAACAGATTACACAATCCTGTGGCCGTTGCCATTACCTCTAAAAGGCAAGTTTTGGAATTAGTTCCCCTATGTGTACAAGAACTACACTGCTGTTGTCATAAGGAAAAGGTTATTCTTATAGCTCCAGAAACTTTTCTGTTTAAGATTAGTTAATCTTTCCATAATTCCTGGGAAATAGTTCTCCCATCATTTTGTTCTAACCCTTGACACTTCTTTGGAATGCTATGGCATAAATGGACTACAGTTGCTCCAGGCAAGATGTAAAAACCCTTTAGCAGTTGGCATGCTAGGCGTCTGGGAAACTATTTCCAGAAGTACCTTTGGGGGCTGTAGAGGAAAAGTGTACACCCCTCATCTAAGGGAGATTTTCAAAGTAAGATCCCATTCCTCTTCAGAAGCATCCTTTGATAGGAAGCTGCAACTGAGTTACTTACCGCATGATGTCGTGTTTTGTGTCAGTGAAATTTCCTTTGCTTCCTATTATTCCAGTATAATAATAACTGAAACTCTGCTTATCCTTTCCCTCTCTACTTCAGTAATTCACTGCTTGACACTTCCCACCAGAGATGAATGAGGAGATAAGCAGGGCAACAGAGTGAGAAATTTCTTACCTGTTAATTTTCTTTCTGTTAATATCTTCTCTCCTCATTCAAACCAACCTGGTAATCTGGTAAATGACCAGAATACAAATTGATTTTTTTTTTGTTTAAAGGGAAAATTAGACATATAATTGTTTTGGGACTAATTAATATGTTATGTCAAGTTGGTGTCTTAATACTAACAATCAGTTACTGGCATAGGCGGAAGGTTATATACTTTTGTGGTGCTCGGAAATCAGGAATATTCTGGGGGCCCTGCTCCAGCACTATTTGGAACTGGGTCTCTCCCCCGGCCCTGCCTGGATCAGGCCCCGGCCCCCGCAGGCCTCCCCCCGCCCCGCCCCCCCACATCCCTGCCTGGAGCAGGTCCCGGCCTCCACCTGCCACCCCTCCCCCTGCGTGACCACCCCCGCCACGTCCCTGCCTTAAAGAAAGCAGTGCAACGCCTTTCCCGTGCCTGCTTGTGCTGCCAGTGTAGCACAATGCTAGGTGGAGCAGCTTCCAGCAGAACTGCTGTCTGCTGCCCCAGGGTCCTAGTGCCTGCCAATCACTAATGGCAAGGCAGGCTGCCCTTACCATGCCCTTCCGCCCTAGCCCTGAGCCTCTCCAACGCCCCTCATCCCCAGCCAGAGCCCTCATCCCCCTGCACCCTGATCCTCTGCCCCAGCCCCGAGCCCCCTCCTGCATCATGAACCCCTCATCCCCCTGCACCCTAATCCTCTGCCCCAGTCCTGAGCCCCCTCCTGCATCATGAACCCTTCATCCCCAGCCCCAGCCAGAGCCCTCATCCTCCCACACCCTAATCCTCTGCCCCAGCCCTGAGCCCCCTCTGCATCATGAACCCCTCATCCCCCTGCACCCTAATCCTCTGCCCCAGCCCTGAGCCCCCTCCTGCATTGTGAATCCCTCATCCTCAGCCCCACAGCCCTTACCCCTGCACTCCCTCCTATCCCCAAACTCCCTCCCAGAGCGTGCACCCCCTTCCCACACACCCCTTCCCACCCCCAAACTCTCTCCCAGAGCCTGCACCCCTCACCCCCTCCTGCGCCCCCACCCCCAGCCCAGAGCCTGCACCCAAACTCCGTCCCAAAGCCTGCTCCCCTCACCCCCTCCTGCACCCAGCACCCAAACTCCATCCCAAAGCCTGCACCCTGCACCCCTTCTGCACCCTAATCCCCTGGCCCAGGACCTGCACTCCAGACCTCCCCTTCCCAAGCCTCCTCCCAGAGCCTTAGGCAGGTGGGGGCAGAATTTGAGGGGGCAGAGTTGTGGAGGTGGGTTCTGGGCACCACCAAAATTTCTACAAACTTGCCACCCATGGTTACTGGAGAGCTTCAACAGCTTTGGAAGAGCTCCTATGGTGGCCTGAGATGAAGGGCAAAGCCTAGTCCTCGAGTGTCCAGCAACAACATTGGACGGCCTCCAAATTCCATAGGTGAGGGGGATTAACCATTAGCAAGGAATGTGAAGAGACGCTGCTACCTGAAAATTATCAGATTAAAAAAATCCTCATTCTTTTATGTACACTCTGTGTTTGACCCTGACCTTTTGAATCCACATTAATCATTTTATACTATTACCTGACCAACCATATTTCTTAAAATGTCTCACACACCTCTGGTAGAGCAGTAGTTAAAGTAAATCAGAACAGGAAGGGGGACTCAAAATTGTGGTAGTTAATGTGTTGGGGTCTCAGTCATGTGGTGATGCAGTGTTGTATCATCTTGTAATGCTGGAATGCAACAAGGGGAAGTGGATGGGTATAAAGAGAACAAATATCAGGAAAGTATTCCTGGTCTGCAGGAGGTCCTAAATGTCCAAGCAAAAGCACATGTTTATGACAATAGCCATGCCTATCACATAGGTTTGACCTGGAAGGAGAGTCTGTTTTGACGTAAATACAATGGATTAAAAACTGGAAGGTCCAGGAATTCTTATCCTTGCAAAATTTTGACATACCTAAAGCAATTTTCTGCATTCTAGAAACTTTTAAGATCGTTTGGGAAATATATATTTTTATACTTGACCTCTTCTTTTCCCCTTTTCCCCCCTTCCAAAAAATTACTAAATTTTTAATTGTAATTTGGTAGAGGCAAGTTGTGTTCTATTAAATATATATTTTAAAAATGCACCAAAGCCGTCAAAATCAGTGGGGCCTAAACATCTCAAACAACAACTCATTATCCCCTCTCCTATTCATAAGAATCCTGGTATCCTGTTTGTCTTCCATCTGAAATCCGGCCTCCCCAGCTCCATTTCACCTGCCCCAATCCTGACATCTGAATCCAACATTAATGGGTATTTGATTGCATTATTTTGGCACCAGACTTTGTATACAAATATTTAAATATCTTTGACCTACTAAGATTCACACATTTCTTTTCCTTCCTTTATGATACTACTTTTTCCAGTCTGCCTGCCTGCCTTTTTTTCTTAGTTTTCTACTTTTTCCCCGTAATAAAATTTTCCCTTTCCTCCATGGAAATCTCCCATTTGTCCACTATCTCTAGTTTTTCCATTTTCTTGTTCTGTTCTTCTCTGTTATCCTCCTTTTCTGGAGTAACAGCAGGGGAAAGAAAGCCAACAGGGCCATTTTGTTGCTCCTGGAATCTGTTTTTTCTGGACTGTAGTTGGTAGGATGGGAGATGTCTCTCCCCTCATCTGTACCCCTTCTTCTGTTGGAGCTACTGACAAAGATGTCTTCCTTGGAGTTCCTCTTCTGTGAGGTGCCGCTGCTGCTTCACCTACTGGCAGGTGTTCTGGGAGGCCAAGAAACTCCACAGCCAGACTACTCGTGCTGCTCCCACTTCAGATTCCCTGTCTTGGGTCATCACTTTACCAACCACTGAGAGTGTGGAAGGAGAGGGAACTTCTCTCTCCCAAGCCAGAATGAGTGAGAGGGAAAGTAATCCTCCCATGCTTAGTCTTTAGCCGATGTGTTAAACGGTAGGTATTACATGAACACATCTCACAGGTACATGGAGCTGACATACCCTCAAGCATCGTTCATATATTAAATGGATTCGGAATGTTCACTGTGTTATAACATGTTTTTTTACAAGAACTTTCTTGTACTTAAAGCTGAGCCTGCATATTGTATAATATGTAATCTTTTGATGTACTTATTTTCAACAGCTTTTACCGTTTTGTTCTGGAGCCAGAACTGACCTCTGGAGCCAATAATCTTTTTCCTTCTGGACCTGTGGCAAAGTTCCTAGAAATGCCAGAAACACTACTTTTGACTTTAAACATGATCACTCCTGAAAGCTGGTTGGTTGAAGCAGTAAACAGTTCTTATGATCTTGATAACATTCATTTACAGGATGTAAGTAGTAATTTCTGAACACCTCTGAAAACTATAGCTGGATCATATAAGCAGAAACCAATAATAATTTTGCATAAATGCTTAATATTTCAGTGAATTACTTTGTTAATCTTTCCCCCTTTTAAATCCCATCTTCTCCTGTCAAGATCTCTCAGCAGCCTTCTTTTTTTCATAAAATAAACAAAACCCTAAGAATTAAGCAATAAATTATACAAAATTAGCAAAATTATTAGTGTATAATAGCAGTACAGGCAGTTACTGTTGTACGTTGAAACAATAGTATATACCTCTAACCCAATATAACACTGTCCTTGGGAGCCAAAAAATCTTACTGCGTTATATCAAACTTGCTTTGATCCGTCGGAGCGTGTAGCCCCTCTTCCCCTCCCTGGAGCGCTGCTCTACTGTGTTATATCTGAATTCATGTTATATCGGGTCACGTTATATTGGGGTAGAGGTGTATTTATGAAAGTGCACATCTTCTTGAATTAGGATTGAAACAGTGAAGTAGTCGTTCCATATGTTAGCCTTTCCTTTCCTTTTATTGAGTATTTCATTTTAGCTTCATCATCTGGCAAAAACTGGATTTTGAATTTTCCAGTCTATTCAGGATCTTCCATATTTTGTTCTTTGTTCTCATTATTGTGTACTATTTCTTCTTGGACTTCTTCTAGGGAGATGTCCAAAAAACTTACGACCCTTCTATAGAGGTCTTGACATTGTTTAAAATTGAGTTTTATCAGTTTCACCAGTGGATTATAAGATGTTTTCATATATTCCACATTAATAGAGACTGTTTAATTCACACACTCTGCTCCCAACTTTCCAATTGCACTGTTCCATTGAAATCATTGCTTTAATCTCTGTTATTTGCAGAGTTTAGTAATGCACATGCATAATATTTAATTTGTTTCTCACTTCCTTTTAACTTGGCTTGAAACTTGAGATGTTGAGTATGCATTTGTAAACATATTTGAAAGAGTAACATCTACTACAGTTTATTTTGTCCAGCAGTATTCACCACAGTTTTTTTTCTCAGAATAAACTATAGATTCTTCTTCTAGTGATGTCCCTGTGAATGCTCCACTTTACGTGTTCATGCGCCCCTGCACTTGTAATCAGAGATGTATGGTAGCAGTGCCCGGTTGGATCGCACATGCGCGGTCCCGTCTCACGCCACTTCAGATGATGATCTGGCTCTGTTTGACCAATCTCTCCCCCCTCCTCTTCAGTTCCTTCTCTTCTGCCTTTGACTATGAGTTGGAACATTTAGCTGCACCTCAGAGTTTACTTAGCAAAGAATAACTCCAGTTAGTTCTAGTTTTTTTAATACTTAGCCCTGTTCTTTTGTTTGTTTTTTTTCTTGATTAGAAATAGGTTTTTATTGAACCGTGGGGGAACAAAATTCTCTCCACAGGAGCATGCCTGATTCCCTGGGCTTCAAATGCTGCCTCGCCCGTAGGATGTCAGTGCCAGTGTTGGACAGAGATTCTCAGTGTGTCCGCTGCCTAGGTGAGACACGCATTCCTCAAAAGTGTCCACACTGTCATAAGTTAAAAGCTAGGACCAGGAAAGCCAGAGACTTATAACTGAAATTACTCTTAATGGAGAAGTCCCTGAGGCTGGTGTCTGAGCCAGAAGCAAGAACCCCTGCGGGATAGAAGTCACCTATGGCAGCCTCTGATAGAGGCTCTTCTTCTGAGGCTCAGATAGCAGACCATCCAACCGTAAAGATGGCTAAAAAGCATCCTGCGGCTTCACTGATTTGGGAAACGGCCAAGAAAAGGTGTTCCCCATACTGGCTTTCTCAGTCAGTACTAACCACACCGTCTCTACAACTGAGATAGCAGCACCCTCCGGTAACATGGGTACCATGAGAGCTAAGGATTCTAAATGAGCCAGCTCTGACACAGGTAGTAAGGGGAAAACAAAAACCCCGTTCCTTGGCATCGCTGGAACTGACCAATGTCCAGCACCCAGCAACTCCCTGCAACTGCAGTCCAGTTTGCCACCTACTGGCGATATACTACAACCTACGCACACTCCTGTACCAACATCGACCTCACAGTCAGCAGCACCATCTGCTATGACCTCAGTGGCACTGGCGATACTGAGTCAATTCTTACTACAAAAGGCTTTAGCAGTCTACTCAGTGCCTGACTTGCCTATCTTTGGCACCGACATCATCTCAGCTTAATCAGTTCTGAGTCACCTTTTCACTGCACCTTGCTGAGCTCCCCTTCTTTCAAGCAACGAACATGATAATAATGACAGGGAGATTTATTCCTCTCACCACTCTTCTCCCATTCACTATCTGGCTGGTCATGCCCTGTCACACAGAGGTTATCATACTGAGGCCAAAGAACCCCAGTGGTACAGGTATCAATGGATAACACCCATGTTGCCTCTGCCACAGTGGTTGTATTGGACCCCATGGATGACATCCCTGCAAACCTCTCAGCAACCCAGGGAGAGCACACATGAATCACCATCACCGTTGGTACTGGGACTGTTTCAGTCCCCTGCAGAATAGAAGGAACCCTCTGACCAGGAAGTTGAACCTACCATCCACTTCTTTTCATCTTCTCCTGTTGACACCATCATGCCCCTCCTCCCAATTCTGGGGACAACTTTAAACAACGTCAAGACATCTATAGGAGCGGTCGCAAGTTCCTTGGACATCTCCCTGGAAGAAGTCCAAGAAGCACAACGCAAGCATCTCGACATACTACAGACATTGACTTCATCTGAAATCACCCTACCCATGAATGATGCCATAATGAAACCGGTTAGGTTGTTTTGGCAGACCCCTGCAAAGATTCCACCAACTTATCAGAGGTCTGACAGAAAATACTATATTCCGTCAAGGGGCATAGATTTCCTCTCTTCCGACCCCACACTGAATTATTTGGTTATGGATGCGGTCCACAGATAGGGCAGGGAACCATTCCCCCAAAATACATCATATGACAAAGATTGGAAGAGGCTTGACCTCTTTGGCCACATAAGGCTTATTCTTCGGCGACTCTCCCTCTTCGAATGGACAACTATGAAGCACTACTTGCAAAATACAACCGTATGAATTATGTAAACTTAGCAGATTTTATTGAATTTCTCTCTGAGGAGAAAAAAGAGCAGTTCAGATCACTCACCTCTGAGGGACAGCTGATTGCCAGAACAGCATTGCAAGCTGCCTTGAACTCTGCAGACATGGCAGCATGCTGTAAGGCTACTGCAGTAGTCATGAGAAGAGCTTCTTGGTTGCATCTTTCTGGCATTCCCAGAAAGGTACAATCGACTGGTCAAGATCTTCTGTTTGATGGACCAAACTCTTCATGGCCAAAACTGATGAGTCTCTACTCACTGTCAGGGACAACAGTGAAGCCCTGGGTATTTATACCCCTAGGAACAAGAGAAGACAGCAAATATTACAACCCCCAAAGGTTCTGATCCACACCATATACACAACCAATCAGGCAGTACGAACCTCAGGGACATAAACAGAGGCCATTAAGGAGATGACAGCCTCCATTTCAAGCTGCCATGTCCCACCAACCATCCTCCAGATGCAAGTTTGATGTATTGGTCGAGGGCCAAAGTACACCACATCTGTCAATGCTGGAACTCATTTCCATCTCTGACATTTTCAAACCATTGTATCCCATTTTACCCAGTTGGACAGGCCACCACAAATGACAGATGGGTATTGGAGATAATCAAAATAGAATATTCCATTCCATTTACTTTCATCCCTCCTACCCACCCTCCCTTCCCATCCATCTTCAGGGGACCCCTATCACAAACATCTACTGTGACAGAAAGTAGCCCATCTCATAAATCTAGAAGCAGTAGAACTATTACCCATAAAATACAGAGGAAAGGGCTTCTACTTGCATTATTTTCTTATGCAGAAAAAAACAAGAGGATGAAGACCCGTTCTTGATCTCCAACATCTCAAAGAATTTGTAAAAACACAATACTTCAAGATCGTCACTCACTAACCACCATAATCCAGTACTAGAAAGAGGGGACTGGTTCTTGGCCCGCGACTTCCAAGATGCATATTTTCATATAATCATCCATCCCTCGCATTGGCGGTTTCTCTGATATTCAGTAGGACAGGACCATTTGCAATACAAGGCCCTACCTTTTGACCTATCCACTGTCCCTCAAATTTTTTTGAAGGTCCTTGCCGTTGTGGCTGCCTACCTATGCAGAAAAGGAATTATGATATTTCCATACTTAAACAATTCTCTGCTGAAAGCACCGACAGAACAAGTGGCTGTAGAGTCCACAGAACAGTCACTTGCACTCTTTAAGAGGTTAGACCTCCAAATAAATCCACAAAAATCTACACTGACACCAGTACAGAAAATAGAATTCATTGGAGCCTACCTTAATTCTCCTGAGGCGATGGCCACTCTTCCATGACAATTCCTCACCTTAACCAACCTGATTTTCAAAGTACAAATCAGTTCACAAGTCATCTCCAGGATGTTCCTGCAACTACGAGGCCATATGGCCTCCACAAAGTATGTTGTCAGGCATGCAAGACTCCATATGTGGTGCATACAAGCCTAACTCCTCTCAGCTTACGTCCCACAAGCGCCTCGCAATATCAAACAAGATAAAAGACACAACTAGACAACATCTGTGAAGGAGTGCCTTTCACTCAAACTCTCCCAGTGATGACCATCACAACAGATGCTTCACTTCTGGTTTGGGGAGCACACCTACGCCAACACTCTATCCAAGGTCGCTGGTCCCCAGAGGAAACTCTTCTGCATGTAAATCTTTTAGAACTAATTGCTGTTTGCAATGCTTTCTCCAATTTCTTACTGATCATAAAAGGCAAGACCATACAAATCCTTGCAGACAGTGTAGCTTGCATGTTTTATATAAACAAACAAGGGGAAGCATGATCAAACTCCCTACGTGTAAAAGCGATGAGACAGTGGCAGTGGTGCATCAGACACAATATCCACATTACAGCACAATACCTAACTGGCTGCCAGAACACCACAGCAAATACATTAAGCAGGAATTTCTCCCAGGACCCCAAGTAGGAATTGGACACCCACATGCTTCGAAACATTTTCAAGCATTGGGGATTCCCAGTGATAGACCAGCTCACAATGGCACAAAATACCAAATGCCCACAGTTCTGCTCCAGGGCAGGACTTGGTCACCACTATCTGGGCAATAACATCCTTGTGAAGTAGAGTGCTCCTCTCCTATATGTGTTTCCTGCCCACCCCTCTCCTAGCTCGGGTGATCTACAGAATCAGACAGAACAACCCCAGGGTAACTCTAATAGCCCCCCATGTGGCCTCACCAAACCCAGTACCTTTACCTTCTGAAGCTATCGGTATGCCCACCATGCATGCTCTCTCATCTTCTGTCCCAGGACTCTGGTCACGTTCTTCATCCAGATCCTCAAAGACTCCATCTCAAAGCATGGCTACTCCATGGCTCAAGAGATCTGAAATAACATGTTCAAATGAAGTACAAAACATTTTGCTACATAGCCACAGAACAAACACCCATGCCATCTACCTGCACAAATGGAAACAATTTGATGCAGAGAGCCAACAAAAACAAATTGCAGCAATCTCTTCCCTTTACTCCTAATACTGGACTACTTGTTACAACTTAAAAAATCAGGCCTTTCCATGAGTTTGATTAAGGCGCATCTCTCCACTATCATAGCATTTCATCACAAAGTAGACGAATTACCCATATTCACACACTCATTCACCAAAAGGTTCCTTCAAACCCTCAACAGCCTCTACCTTGAGGTGAGAAACCCTACACCTAGTCCTTTGAATCCTCATCGACCCTCCATTTGAATCCAGAGCGACATGCTCTTTATTGCTTCTTTCTATGAAAGTAGCATTCCTTGTGGCGATTTACATCTACCAGACAGGTGGGAGAATTGGGTACGCTCATGGCAGACCCACCATACATGATCTTTTTCAAAGATAAAGTTTCCCTGGGGCCACATCCTAAGTTTTTGTCTAAAGTCACCTCATCATTTCACCTCAATCAACCTATCTACCTAAGAACATTTTGCTCCAAACCTCATGAGGATAGATGACAGTCCAGACTACATACCCTGGATGTATTCAGAGTGTAGATCAGTGGTTCTCAAACTGTGGGTCAGGACCACATACCTTGGTTCGCGCTGCTTCCTGCCGCCCCCCTTGGCCTGGGACAGCAAACCATGGCCAGTGGGAGCCACGATCGGCCAAACCTGTGGATGCAGCAGGTAAACAAACTGGCTCAGCCCGCCAGGGTGCTTACCCTGGTGAGCTGCGTGCCAAAGGTTGCTGATCCCTGATCTAAGCAGTCATCATTCCAATAAGATGATTTAAAATGGGTTGTCACAATCAATCTTTATATTCTATTGTACTTAAATCCCAAAGCATCAAACATAGGAACATAAATGGAAAATATTACTTTCCCTATGAGCAAGTTACTCACCTTGTGCCATAACATAAGTTCTTGGAGATGTGTCTCCCTGTGGGTGCGCCACTTTAGATGTTCATGTGCCCCTGCTCTCATAATTGGAGATTTATGGCAGCAGTGCCTGGCTGGGTTGCACATGTGCAATCCTCATCTCACACTGCTTCAGGCAGTTATCTGGCGCTGTGCAACCAACGACCCCTCTGTTCCTTCTCTATTGCAGAGCATTAGTATGAAAATCCGAAATTTTGGGGGGGATCTGGTTTTAGATGCTGACAGAAAGTACACTTCTGTGGAATGTGGCCCTCCCCAAGGCAATGGACACTGAGTGAATACCCATCTGTTACTGGAATGGACTCCTTGCCGGAGAAGCGCCACTTAAATCTGGGTGAACTGGACATGCCCTTCACTTGGGGGGATGGACAATCCCTCGTACTAATGTGACATTCTATACCATGGGGGAGCACCCTGTAACCCCCATATTTATCATTTGTATATAATTGTGATATTGCATACACAGCCTGCATTGTAAGGAATCATGGGAACGGTTATGATCTGCCTAAACCCACTGTGCCACCTAAATAAATAAATATATAATTGATTCGTATGAAGTTATGAGAATTGTGTGATATGTTTGTCACTAAAATATGCTGTCGGTTTGGGACGCACCCAGATACTAGCTCTCTAGAGACAATGACAAGGGAGGTAACCACAACCAGCTGAGTGCTGAACAGACATCCCCAGCCATTGTTCAGCAAGAGAGTTACAATGCAATGAATCACTTTCACAAGGCCACACCAGAGGAGTTACTCAAACTTGCCTGGTAACTCAGCAATGCTCACCAGACATGCGTGGACTTGTGTTCTCCAACCACATAAAACAGAACCCAGTGGTCCCATGCTTGGCCTTTTCTCCTCCCCTCCACCTATGCTGCAAGCAACAAGGACACTCAGAAAACTAAAGACTCCAACAGAGGAGACTGGCCCAGATTTCAAAGGTGAAACCTGTGTAATATGAACTGCAATATTGAGTGGGATAAGAAAAACTGCTTAATCTAGATGTTGCCCAGCCTAATAGGGTGCAGAGTTTAGACTGTGTGCTTATATTTTATTTTATTTTATTTTGGTAACCACTCTGATTTTTTGCCTATCACTTATAATCACTTAAAATCTATGTTTTGTAGTCAATAAACTTGTTTTTCCAGTTTACCGGTGAGATTGCCTGAAGCATTTGGTAAATCTCCTCGGGTTTACAAAGGCTGGTGGTATATCCACTTTCCATTGATGAAGCGGTGAGCAAATTAATAACCTTGCACTGCTCGTCTTGAGCAGTGCAAAACAGTATATTCCTGAGGTACAAGGCTGGGAGCTGGGCGGATTTGGTTGATGACTTTCTCTGTGTGATTCATGAATGGCTCTGGGAGAATTCATAGAATCTACCTGTGTGTGGGGCTCCACATGCAGTTGTGCTGAGTTATAACGATGTCTGGAGGGGTTTGCTGCTTCTCACTAGCAAAGCATTTTGAGAGACAGCCCAGGCTGGACAGTTAAGGGGGCACAGCAGTCCCACAGTCCCAGGGATCCAATCACAACTGAAATCTCTTCCTCCTCTCCAGATGAGACTGTAATGCCCCTTCCACCATCTATGGCAGATGATTTTAAACTCTTCCAAGACGTGACTAGGAGGGTGGTATATAACATACAAGTACCTCTCAAAAAAGTAAAAGACACTCACCATAAGCTACTGGATATTTTACATGCATCCTTCTCCTCCAGGATAGCCCTCCCCATCAATGAGGTGCTGTTGGACCCAACTAAGCTTATATGGTAAACGCCAGCATCAGCCACACCAACATGCAGTCGGGCCAATAAACAGTATTATGTACCTCCCAGGGATACGGAATTTCTTTTTTTCCCACCCTCCTCCTAATTTCATCGTGATAGATGCAGTGAACTCCCATGACTGGCAACATCATTCCAAGTCCACCCTTTGACAGATTGGAAGTGCCTTGTCTTATTTAGGTGAAAGACCTACTCTTCTGCTACTTTGCAATTCAGAATTGCAAACTACCAGGCCTTAACAGCAGAGTATGATTACATGAACTATAACAAGCTTAACACCTTTATTGACCATCTCCTGGAATCACAACGGGAGTAGTTTTGAGCCATTATCAGTGAAGGGCAGCTAGTGGCCAAAACTGTATTCCAGACAGTGCTTGATGCAGCTGATACAGCATCCTGGTCCATCTCAACAGCAGTCGTGATGCGATGAGCTTTGTGATTGCATCTTTCAGGCTTCCTGAAAGAGGTGCAAACAGCTGTCGAGGACCTCCCCTTCAAAGGTTCTATATTGTTTGCTGAGGAGACTGATGTGTCGTTCCACACATTCAAAGACTCCAGAGCCACACTTGGTCACTGAGGATCTATAGACCCCTTCAAAAGAGAAAATTTAGTCCTCAGACTTCTCACTAATACATCCCAGAATTATGTTTGCTTTTTTTGCAACAGTATTATGTTGTGGACTCATATTTAGTTTGTGATTCACTAACACATAGATCCTTTTCTGCACTACTCCTTCCTAGGCAGTCATTTCTCATTTTGCATTTGTGCACTGATTATTCCTTCCTAAATGTAGTAGTATGCATTTGTCCTTATTTAATTTCCGTCTTGTTTACTTCAGACTATTTCTTCAGTTTGTCAAGATCATTTTGAAGTCTAAACCTGTCCTTCAAAATGCTTTCAACTCCTTCCAGTTTAGTATTATCCACAGACTTCAAAAGTGTACTCTCTGTGCCATTATTCCAAATCATTTATGAAGATATTGAACAGAACAGGACCCAGGACAGATCCATGAGGGACCCCGTTCAATATGCCCTTCCGGCTTGATTGTGAACCATAGATAACTACTCTCTGAGTATGGTTTTCCAGACAGTTGTGCTCCCACCTTATAGTAGGTTCATCTAGGCTATATTTCTCTAGTTTGTTTATGAGATCATGTGGGACAGTATCAGAAGCCTTACTACAGTTGAGATATATCACATCTACTGCTTCCTTCCAGCCACAAGGCTTGTTACCCTGTCAAAGAAGGATGTCAGGTTGGTTTGACATGATTTCTTCATGACAAATCCATGTTGATGCTTACTTATTATTTTCTTCTATATTCTGACAAAGGAATTGTTTGATTATTTGCTCCATTATCTTTCTGGACACTGAAATTAAGCTGACTGGTCTATAATTCCCTGGGTTGTCCTTATTTTCTTTTTTATAGATAGATATTATATTTTCCCTTTTCCAGTCCCCTGGTATCTCTCCTCCTCCTCCACGAGTTCTCCAAGATAATCGCTAATGGCTCAGGGATCTCTTCAGCAAGTTCCTTAAGTATTCTTGGATGTATTTCATCTGGCCCTGCCAACTTGAAGACATCTAACTTGTCTAAGTAATGCTCAACTTGTTCTTTTCCAATTGTAGCCTCAGATCCTACCGTATTTACACTGATGGATGAAGAAAGTTCTGGATGGAGACTCTACCTTCAAGAGTGACATCCCTGTTAAGGGGACTTCCTTATCTCATTGGATTTGGGAGATGCATACATTCACATTCCAGTGTACCCCTGCTACCACAGGCTTCTGAGATTTGCTTGCAGCATGAATCATTACCAGTACCAAGCACTGCTATTTGGTCTCTCATAGACTCATAGACTCATAGGTCAGAAGGGACCAATATGATCATCTAGTCTGACCTCCTGCACAAGGCAGGCCACAGAACCCCACCCCAGCGCATTTACAAAGATGCTGGTGGTGATCATAACTGGACTTGGATTCACTGTAGCCATGTCTGGATGACGTCTTATTCAGAGCCCCATCGCAGATTATGGCTCACAGTGCCATGATCCAGACTCTCAGAATCTACTGCAAGTGTACTGATTCATCATAAACACTGGGAAAAGTTCCTTGATTCCTTTGACAAGGATTTTCACTCGGTGTGGTGATAGACACGTCAGTAGTGCAGATCTGCCCATCACTTGACAGATTCTAGAACGAGTAGGCATGGGTGCCGAAGGCGGCACGCGAGCTGATTTTTAGTGGCACTCACACTGCCCGGGTCCTGGCCACCGGTCTAGGGGGTTCTGCATTTTAATTTAATTGAAGCTTCTTAAACATCTTAAAAACCTTATTTACTTTACATACAACAATAGTTTAGTTATATATTATAGACTTAGAGAAAGAAACCTTCTAAAAATGTTAAAATGTATTACTGGCACACGAGACCTTAAATTAGAGTGAATAAAAGAAGACTCGGCACACCACTTCTGAAAGGTTGCTGACCCTTGTTCTAGAAGATTCAGGATCTGATATCCATGCTGGTCCAGTGCAAGAGCCCATCCATAGTTCAGTGCCTTAAGCTATTGGGCCTCCTAGTCTTGTGCATAGGAATCATCCCCTGGGTAAGATCACTTCCAGACCTTTCTTCTGAAAGTATGGAGCCACTCCTTGGAGCACATGGAAGATCACATACTGGTCCCGCACCAGGTCATTAATGTGCCTCCATCTGGACCAATTTCAGTCTTTTGTGTCAAGAGCACAAAGAAAATCCAAGAGATCCTTGGAATCCAGTTATTCTGGATTTTCTTCAAGAAGGAGTGGATAAGAGTTCAGCCAAGCATACCAGGTATCAACCCTCAGTAGTATACTGTTTACAGGATTCTTAGGCTCCTTGGCTGAGAACTGTCAGGTAACCAGGTTCCTCAGAACCATTAGATTGGCCAGACCACTGTTTTACTTCATAGTCATCTATGAATTAGGAAAAAATCCACTACTTTAAAAATTCATGTTTTTATGTTTTGTCTGAAATGGAGGGAATTTCTTCGGAGTATTAAATACTCTGAACACTAAAGATGAAAACAGAATTATAAATGGATTTCTATATGTTTTGCCTCACCAGAATGCTATGTAATTGAGCAAAGCACATGTAGTCAGTTGAGTCAATTCTGAGCTAAATTTCAAGCCCTTTCTTGTAGACTCTCATAACAGTGAGTCATGAGTACCTTCATTTGTCCACTGCTAATAGAATTTTTGAATACATAAAGTTGTTTTTATGTTATACCATTGTTTTACCTCTCCATCAAAACCTGTTTTCTGGTCACCATCCCATCCACCAGACAAGTTTCAGAGTGGCAGCCTTATCTACACAGAAACCTTACTGTGTGTTCCTTGATGACAAGGGGTGCTAAGAACTCTAGAAACATTTTTGTCTAAGGTAAATTCTGCTTTCTGTGCCTTGCAGGAAGTTGTTTTCTCTTCATTCTGTCCAAAGCCACAGAAACCAACTGAGAAGCTATGGCACACCTGGGACGTCTGATGAGCGCTAAAATTTTGTACCAAACATACAGGATTCACAAAGAGATCAATCTCTCTATTTCCTTTCAGCCAAGATGTCAGGGTCTTCGAGTATCCAATCTATCCCTGGCCAGATGGATCAAACTGTGTATCATTGAGACACACAAAGACATTCAGCATGCCTATTCCAGAAGGAGTCAAGGTATATTCCACAAGATCCCTGGCAGCCTCTTGGGCTGAAAGATATTGTCATTGGTTAACAGATACTATGGAATGGACTTTCTGCTTTTCACAGAGGCCTCCTTTGGCATGAGGATGCTGCAGGTGGTCATCTAGTAATAACCTTGCTGTTTGGGCAATCCTGAAAAAGGTTTTTTTTTCCTTTCTCCTCTTATTGGACATTCTTCTGTCCCTCCTTACTCCTATCCACTGCTTGCTACTTCCCATACCTGGCAGAATTGTAGGAGATTCTGGGATACAGAATGGAACATTTCTTACCAGATAATTTCCTTTCTGCTAGCAGTGTCTCCCACAGTTCTAGCCACCCCAGATGGCTCTCCATCTGAGGGTCAATGTTTTATTTGCATAATTACCATATGAGCAAGGACTTATTGTACATAGCGAATTGGTTGGCATTATTACTAATTATTTTCTATACGTTTTTAGACAGCTTTGAAATGAATCATCTGATAGCCAGCCAGTGTAGGGTTTGTGGCTAGCACAGGATATGCTACAGCTTTGAACTGTCTTCCGAAACTGCAGTCAGGAAGGGAATAACCCATAGGTAGCAGAATTATGGAAGATGCTGCTAGTGGAAAAGAAATTGTTAGGTAAGAAATTTTCCATTACAAACAATAAAATAAAGTTGGTTAGATGATAGGATAAACAATGTCAAAAACTGAACTCACCATGGAATATTATGATTTTAAAGAGATAAGAAGTCAGTTCAATTAATTCATGGTCTAAACACAAGTTTGTTACAAAGGCAAACTTTTATCTTAGTTCTGTACTACTCTAGGCAGGTGATTTTGGTACCAGCCTAGAACTATAGATGCTTAAATATAGATCCTTATTTATTTCTGATCACACTTAAATACCAATCAAATTATATGACTATTTATGTCACTTAAACTGAACAGTTCTGAGGTAGAATTTTGAAATTTAGATAAGTTATTTAATTATCAGAGGATATCAGCTCTGTTCAAACTAGGTGATACTCATAGCCAAGCTTTGCCACATGCACAGAACTATTACACATTAAATTCACAATATAATTTGCAAGTAATAACTCTGAAGTTATTCTAATTTCTCTGGAATTTCACCAGTGCCATAAGCTTTTATGCTAATTTAACCAAAGATTCAGATAGTGATAAAATCTTTAGCTTACAAGCCAATTCAAAGTGTCTTCCTCTTTTTGCCTTAGAAGCCATTAGTTCTGTTGACCACAAAATCTGTCTGGTTATTAAGCTGAATTCCTTGAAACTCGCAGGTTTTCTTGGTGTAACTTTAACTGTAGAGAAGCAGTTTCCTACTACAAACAGTACTAAGTTTAGTTAGGGTAATGAATTTCCCCAGCCTCAATGCTCTCATTTACTTACTGATTTAGTGTAATTTCTAGACAACTAAGAGTACGTCTGTGCAGCAAATGCCACCCCAGTACAAGCCCACTGGGGACCCTGGATTCCTACTTGAACTTGCTGGTCGACACTGAAATCAGTGCCACCATGTCTTCACAGCCATTGTTAACTGCACTACTTAGTGTCCCTGCCTGCAGGTATATGGGATCTTGGGGAGCAATTACCACACAGGTGGGGTGCAAAATAAACTTTATTAAGGAGATGCAAAAACAGGGAAAATGTAATAGTGAGGGGTATGGGGTTTGTTAAGGTAGGCAATTGGGGAGGGAGTTCTTTTAGTATAGTATAGGGGGTTTCAATAGTGGGGTACAATACAGTGGGGTACAATACAGTGGGGTACAATACAGTTGGGTACAATACAGTTGGTAACCAACTAACACTGAAGTATAAATGTAACAGGTAGCTAACAATTTCTAGGTAAAGGGTGTGTCACAGCAGCATATAACCAACTAACAGTTATGGGTAAAATGTGTTAAATAACCAACAACTTTAGGTAAAAATGTGTCACAGTGGTGTAAATATAAATGTGAGGTGTGTGAGAGAGAAAAAGGGTAACCAATGGGGTTTTATGCTAAACTTCAGTAATACAATTGAGGTTTGGCAGCAGTAGGAGCGGGGTGAACACGTGGGGGAAGGGAATAAAAGAGAGAGAAAGAGAGAGAGGCAGTGGTAGAGGAATGAGGTTAGGGGATGGGGGAAGAGGAGCACGTGGTGGAGCAGAAACCAAAGATAGAGGCGCTACAGAGGGAGATTTAAACTCAGGGAGACACAGAGAGCAGACAGGCTGCAAGTTTAAACAGCAGAGAGACTGCAATGAGTGACTCTGGAGCTCGGGGGGGGGGGGAATTGGGGCAGTGGGAAGACAAATTTAAATAGTAAAAACCTTATCTATCCCCTAACTTAATCAAACTTATATAAAATGACAAGCAGCTACAGAATACAACCAGGCAATGATTTTCTAAACTTATCTTAACCAACAATTAGGCAACACAACAAATATCACAGAAACTTACAAGCTCTACAATCTTAACAAACTATGACTTATTAAAAAAAAACAAGACCTATGGTGCACCTTATGCTATGGGGAGGTTACAGAGGGCAGAGTGGTATGTATCCAGGACCCAGCTCCAAAGGAAGCCAAGGGATGGTAGCTACAGCGGTGGATACAGCTGAAAGCAGAGAGCCCCAAGGCAAAGCCCACAGGAGCAGAGCTTAGCAGTGGCAAAGAGCTCTGTAGTTTAAGAGAGGTTTTAAGACACAGACCAAGGTTTAGCTTGAGTCTGTGTGCTGGGGAAACAGAGCCAGCAGCTAAAATAATAAAATAAAAGTATAGAAAGCTTTACAGAGGGATTCTTACCAGTCCCCAAGGCAGCAGCAAAGGCAGAAGCAGCAGCAACATCAGAAGAGGCAAGGAGGGTTCGGTACAGTCTCAATAATCAGGAGATCTCTCAGGTAGCAATTCGTTTTTCGTGGGGGGGGGTTCAAAAACGGGGGTACGCTCAAAAATAAAACGAGAGCGGAGAAAGGACCCCCCAGAACCCCTGGCTGATCAGACCAGGCAGCAATGCAGGAACCTTTCTGAGGTGTGTTTCAAAAATGTCTGGTTTTAAAGGCAAACTTGGGCAGTTTCCCACCAGTAATCCTGATAGGCTCCCTCTGTCACAGGGGAGGGGGCACAGGGGAAAAACTGAAGGTAAGCCCAGAGACATGCCTGGACATAGTCCTGTGCAATAGGTGACTCAAGAGCACATGAGACTATGACTCATGCCCAGGATCTTAAAACCACAATAGGCCTTGCAGCTCTGGACATTGCCTACCCTACACCAAGCCCAGGTTCAACGAGGTGATAACAGGACTAACCCTTTGAAAAGGGCAGTGGTCCCACTTAGCATGCAGCACAAGTGGCCATCCCTTTGAGAAGGGCAATGGCTCTTGTTAAACAACTTAAGGGGCCCTCCCTTTGAGAAGGGCAGTGGCCCTGGTAAACAACTTAACAGCCAGGGAAGGGCGGCCACAGGAGAACAGAAAACAAAATGGAGTCTGGGGAAACAAAATGGAATAGGAGAATAGCTGTAACGGACATGCCCCCCTGGCCGACCTGAACGGGCTGTGAGGGGGATGTCCCATGCAAAGGCCAAAAAAAAGGAAAAAAAGAAAAAAAAAAAAGGTTTTACAAGTCATCGTCTTCGTAGTATGGAGGTGGTGGTTTGCTGCTGTCCAAGGGGATGGAGGAATACCTCACCTGCAAAGGCAGGGCTGACACAACCTTATGAATTAGCTGCTTGACCACTGCTATCCCCAACAGAAAGGCCACAAGAACAATAGCCACAGTGATAAGCCACTGCTTGATGGACTGAGCCCAGGTCCCCAACCCCCAGCTGGACCACTGAGCTTGCCACCAATCCCACTGCTTACGCTCTTTACGAATCTGGACGGCGAGGGAGGATAGTTGGTCAGCCACGGCTGAGACATTGTTCCACCCAGGCTGAAGGCGCAGGCAACATTGTCCTTTAAAGCGAGGATCGAGGTCCTCCAAGGCGACACAAAAGTCCTTCTGTAGGATGGTCTGGATGAGAAGACGGTTCTGCTCGGCGTAGTTGGCTAGGATAGTGAAGGCGTCGCTGGTTCGACGAAGTCCTTCTGCTGTGATGTTGGTGAGGGCTTCCAGACCAAGCGACAGTCCACGGATTTGCTGTAAAGTTAAACTGTATGAGAGGGGGTTAAACTGTATGTACCCTCCTATGACCATCTCGGTGGCTGACTTGAGTCGCTCCCATGCGGTGGCTGTTCGTCGTTTGCGTGGTGAAGAGAAGAAGGGGCGACGGTGGTGAAAGAGCCCTCCTCCCTTTATGACGAGTTGCCCGATGGCACATACCCCCTTTGGGAATGCGGGTAGAGCAGTCCGGGCAATGTTGTTCCCACAGAGCCACACTTGTCCTGCGGAAGAGGGTAAAAACTGGTCATGGATGGAGCTTCGCTGGGGGGATTTCTGGCCAGGTGGTATATCGACCTCCATCCATAGTAGGTGGGCGGCTCTGACCTGTCTCAGTTCTACATGGGTCTGAGCTGTGGATAAGTATTGGGTGGGGTTAAACACTGTACTTGTTGAAAGATGATTAATAAACCTGGTGAACTCAGTGCGGTATCTTGAGCTTCCTTTCTTGGGGTTTGAGTTAGGCCGAGGTCCTATGAACCACTGGGTGCAATTGGGATACTGCCCCAACGGAGTGGGATTGGAGAAGCCAAAGAACACGATGCAGGGGGCTGCTGGGAGTGGTCCTGTCACCGCAACAGGGGCGAATGAGTTGGGTCTTCGGTCGTCGCTGGTGGTGTTGCACGTGAACAGAGGCCGATGAACCCAGTCTGTGTTGTTGCAGGCTGAAGCTGGATGCTGTGGAGTCAGGTTCGTGAGGGGGAGGAACTCCCAGAGGAAGGGGGACCCTCCCTCTGAGGCCTTTGGTCTTGTACAGGCAACACAATCGTGTGATGGGGGGACATCTGACAGGTTCCCGATGAGGACCTCCTGTAGGGCGTAGGCTCTCAACCAGGCAACCAGGGGGTTTTCTCGAGGCGGGGCGGCAATCATGGCGACTGATTCCTATGGAGACATAAAAGAAAAGTGGCCCATCTAGGGCCTGTTATGACTGAACACTAAGCCAGTTGTGGTGGACCAGGTCAGGCTTGCCCCGTCCATCTATTTGAATATGATAGGTGTTAGGGAACCGGCCAGGTGTGATGATGGTGGCTGCTAGTGGAGTGCAGGTTCCCTGGGCATTGGGAATAGAGACCCACACTGGCTGAGAAATACTATAGGCAGGTTTCCAAGGTTCCCGTGGTTTAGGAGCAATTTCTGGCCATCGGCTGTATGCTGTATTAAGGGAAATGAGGGCTTGAGGCAGGACCCGGTCCCACCCCTTGTAATCAGGGGTGCTAAGTATGGCCCGAATCTGGGTCTTCAGCATTCCGATCCGTCTCTCTACGACTCCGTTGCTTTGGGGGTGATATGGCAGGTGGGTGTGAAGACGCACCCCCCACTGGGACACCGTCTGGTCTATAGCTTTACTGGTGAACGGTGGCCCTCCATCGGTCTGGATCTCTTCGGGTGCCCCCCAGGCAGCAATTACCTGGAGAAGGGCTACAGAAACAGCTGGTGCAGTAGATCGCCTGAGGGGAGAACACATTAACTGACGAGACCCTAGGTCAACTATTACAAGTCCCTTTGGATACTGTTTGGCCCCCGGGAGGGGGCCAATGAGGTCCATCTGCCAGGTTTTACCTGGGCTAAAGTGCTCAGGGCTATAAGCACCATGAGCATAGACAGGCTTGTTAGTGACTCGTGCCTGTTGGCAGCTCAGACACCCTTGAACAGCTTGGGTGCACTGCTGCCTAGACACGCTCGATGTTCGTCTCCCTCGGTCAGTCAACAGCTGATGTAGGGCACGGGCAGGCAGGTGCCCCCACTCTTTATGAAGCCAGGTGATGAAGGGATCACTGCAAGAGATAATGTTAACCTGGGATGTGTTACACTTATATTCTCGGAGTTGTAGATCCAGGCTGGAATGAAGAGGGTTACTGTCAGACCTGTGTGAAGGACAATGAGTAACAAACCATGGCAGCTTGGACTGTGCTGCCAGTTGAGTAATCTGTGCCCATATTTCTTCATGAGCGGTGGGCCGTCCTTCTCCCATCAGGATGGACACGCAGTAGCTTGAGTCCACTCCCAGGACCACGCGTGTTTTCGGGTGGGCTGCCACAATGTGAGAGGCTGCCAGTAGGACGCCTTCTGCTTCGGCCTTCTGAGCTGAGCTGGAAAAATCTAAGAGTTTAACTTTGAGGGTGTTACAGGTAGCACACAGCATTCCTGCTCGGGGAGAAGGCGATGTGCCCCCATCAGATACAATCCAAGGGGCATAGGCACTCAGTTGGGCAATAGCCCCCGGCTCAGTGGGAGCTGCAGTGGAGGAGGACTTGAGGGCCCAATGTCCAAATACCTCCTGGGCCTGGTAAACGAGTCGCTCCCAGGTAGCAGGGGCTCCCTGGAACTGGGGGGCCGGGGTGAAGGTGAGGTATGGGAGAAGCTCCACATGAGGCCCCTTTAGGGTGCCTGTGGCAGATTTACCCCATGGGAGAGCACACTGGACAGCAAGCATGGCAATGCCCACAGGCCCATAACGATATTCGGGTCCTGACAACTTCCGGGCCTGATTGTGGACAGGGAGGTCCTCTTGGGACACAGTTACGGCCACATGGTCTGAGGACACAGTGAGGGTAATCTCAATAGGGTTGGTGGGATTCCATCGAGCCAAGGTGGGCCCAGAGCCCAACCAGGCAGCCAGGGAAGACACCGCCTGCTCGGCCTCTGGTGTCCAAGGGGTTTTAATGTTCCTGGCATATTGCTGCAAAACAGATAGTTGTGGCAACAAAGCAGCAGGGAGAAACTGTCTGTGATAGTTAATTACACCTAACACATGCTGCACGTCACGTCTGGGGGGAGCTACCCCCAAGGGGAAAGAATTCGTGAGTGGGTGGTAAGTTAAGTGGCGTAGCTGTCCCTTTTCTACAGTAAAACCTAAAAACTGAAAGGTAGAAGTAGCAGTGAGGACACTTTTAGGCAAACTGAGGTTCCACCCATCGGTGGATAAAGCGGCCTGAACCTGTTCAGTGACCTTTTGTACTTCAGTTGGTATGGTGCCAATTATAAGAATGTCGTCCACGTAATAGACAACATGAATGTTGGGGAGGGATGGTACCTTCTCTAATGTGCGGGTTAGGGCCTCACTGGCACAGGCAGGTGAGTTTTTGTACCCTTGGGGACACGCTTGCCATTGGTACTGGGCTCCCTGGTAAGCGAAGTTTAACAATCCCTTGGGGTCATAGAGGGGGATCTGATAAAACATATCTTTTAGGTCTATTGTACAGGCCCATTGGTTAGTGTCGTCCAGTAGGATGCGTTCTATAGTGGGGATATCCCATTTGGCGGCGAATGCTACTGATCGTATGTGTTTGTTAGCGGCGCGATAATCTATAACCATCCTGTACTCATTGGTTTTGTGTGGTTTTGGGATTCCCCATGCACTGGACAAGTATTTGCTCGCTGACACACGCCGAATCTTGTTATCATTAAGCAATGTTTCAATGAGCTGGGCAATGTGTGGTTGACCTTCTGGGGCTGTGGGTATGGGTCTGTATTTCCAGGGTGTGGGGTTGAGAAGTTCAGGTTCATGGGGGGCACCGGCACCCGATAGGGTGACTGGTAGTGCATCAAGCACAGCTTCGGCCAGTTTAAAACGCCGTAGCTCCCGAACCCCAAGGAGTGGCATGGGTCCCACTAGGGCCCGAAATGTTACTGGTGTGTGGCCTATGGATGCGTGTACCTTTACTTCTGCACGGGGTTCTGTGCTGTTGAGGCCTTGCACATAAATGGTGTGTCCTGTGGGGGTGTGAGGGACGTGAGGAGGAACAATGGACACCTGTGCCCCCGTGTCCAGCAAAAAGGGGATGACGAGACCCTTGTCAAAAACTAGCGGATAATAGGGGCGGGGGTCCCCTTGCCGGGTGCTGGCCGCCGCCAAGCACCCGGCCATTACCCGTTTTTGGCTGGGAAGGTTCTGAGCGCTCTTCCCATCCCAGAGCTATGGCCAAGGTTCTTTGCTGCTCACTATTGAGCTTACGTATAACCTCCTTAGTGAGGCCCTTGTACAATAAGAACCCAAAAATCTTGCGTTCTGTAAATGAATGCTGTGAGTACTGGGGCCTGGGTTGTGAACTGGCATGTGGGGGGTGTGGACTGGCATGTGGTGGGGGTGGACTGATGTGTGGTGGGGGTGGACTGATGGGTAGAGCTTGGGCTGAGGGCCATCTTATTTTCTCGAGGGCTTCATAGAGTCGCCCAATGGGGCGCCTAGCATACCCCCTTAGCCACAGAACTGCCCCAGTGTCAGGGGTGGTACTGCTATCCATGGCTAAGTCAATGGCAGCTTCGTCTATGGGTATCTCGGTGGGGTCAATAACGTGTCTGAAGGCATTGACCTGGTTAATCTGAGCCTGAGTAAGCCCCAGAGGGTGTTGGGTAGGGGACCACAGCATGATGGACCCCCCTGCGATGGCACATCTGAGGGAAGAGATGTCCTTGACGCTTCCTCTGGGGACTTGGATCCCTTGAAGGGAGTGCTGTAAATGGAGGAAGGCCAGTGCTGGGGCGGTCAGGGGCCATGCAGTGTTAGATATTACCAGGCTCCCTGAGAGACCCCTGGACCAGCTACTGGTCCTGGCTAATACTATGCCCTCTTCTCTATCCACTAACTCTTGTCCGTTTTCCAGAGCCAGGCGGCCTAGCCACAGTAGTGGTGGCTCATTGGCCCCCCTAGCGGTGTCCGAGATGAACTCCTTCATCTCTGCTTTGGAGCGAGGTCGGAGTTCTGTCACCTGTGTGGTATTGCCCTGGTTATCAATCTTTATACGACTGATGGATACCGGCAGGGCTTCACCAGAGGTGACAGTGGGTGCAGGTTCATGGGCTTGGGCCTCTAGAGG
This sequence comes from Gopherus evgoodei, assembly GCF_007399415.2. Classification (NCBI taxonomy): domain Eukaryota; kingdom Metazoa; phylum Chordata; order Testudines; family Testudinidae; genus Gopherus; species Gopherus evgoodei. The sequence continues at coordinate 95,461,681 of NC_044322.1, read as the reverse complement.
GGCTGAAGGTAGGGCTGGGTATAGTGGGGTTTTCTTGAGGGGAGATGAGGTCTCTGGGTGGGTATATGGGGGTGGTTTTTCAGGGGATTTATTGGGACTGGGCAGGCTAGAGGTCAGCGGTGGTCCCTCCTGGCTAGCCTGGCTAGTGGCCTCCTTGGCTGAGGTCATTAGGGCCCCATGGAAAACAGTTAGTTTATCAAGGGCCTGGGCCAGGATCTCATAGGTAATTGTGGCTACCTTTTGGGGCTTATATATGTCATGCCACAGTTTCTTGGGCTTTCGAATTTCATCCAGCTTCTGCACCAGTTCTGTTAATATCTGGTGGGTGGGGGACCCCTGCAAAATTCGAGGTTCAGGGGCAAGCTTAGATGGAGCCCCCCCGCAGGCTTTCACAACCCTTCCCACCTCTCTCCAGAGGCGGGTGGGATCTGAATCTGCGGCTGGCTCTCCTGCCTTAGTGCAGACTGGCCGGAGGCTGGAATCAGCAGGGCTGGCCCTGAATGTGGGGTGGCAGGTTAAGAGGCACCCCACATCAGTGAGCCCCAGGTGGGTGGTATACACCCTGGAGCTCTGGCCTTTGCCAATAGTACAGACCCATTCTAGGGCCTTAGGCTGCTGTTTACTTTGCAGCAAGTGGTATTGTAGGTGGTTGGTCTGATCTTCCTCTGTCCCAGAGGTCTTGGCCTCTTTCCAGGGACAGGGAGGGCAGTAATTGTTACCCCAAGATCCTGTTCGTGACGCCATGTCCCTGCCTGCAGGTATATGGGATCTTGGGGAGCAATTACCACACAGGTGGGGTGCAAAATAAACTTTATTAAGGAGATGCAAAAACAGGGAAAATGTAATAGTGAGGGGTATGGGGTTTGTTAAGGTAGGCAATTGGGGAGGGAGTTCTTTTAGTATAGTATAGGGGGTTTCAATAGTGGGGTACAATACAGTGGGGTACAATACAGTGGGGTACAATACAGTTGGGTACAATACAGTTGGTAACCAACTAACACTGAAGTATAAATGTAACAGGTAGCTAACAATTTCTAGGTAAAGGGTGTGTCACAGCAGCATATAACCAACTAACAGTTATGGGTAAAATGTGTTAAATAACCAACAACTTTAGGTAAAAATGTGTCACAGTGGTGTAAATATAAATGTGAGGTGTGTGAGAGAGAAAAAGGGTAACCAATGGGGTTTTATGCTAAACTTCAGTAATACAATTGAGGTTTGGCAGCAGTAGGAGCGGGGTGAACACGTGGGGGAAGGGAATAAAAGAGAGAGAAAGAGAGAGAGGCAGTGGTAGAGGAATGAGGTTAGGGGATGGGGGAAGAGGAGCACGTGGTGGAGCAGAAACCAAAGATAGAGGCGCTACAGAGGGAGATTTAAACTCAGGGAGACACAGAGAGCAGACAGGCTGCAAGTTTAAACAGCAGAGAGACTGCAATGAGTGACTCTGGAGCTCGGGGGGGGGGGGGGGAATTGGGGCAGTGGGAAGACAAATTTAAATAGTAAAAACCTTATCTATCCCCTAACTTAATCAAACTTATATAAAATGACAAGCAGCTACAGAATACAACCAGGCAATGATTTTCTAAACTTATCTTAACCAACAATTAGGCAACACAACAAATATCACAGAAACTTACAAGCTCTACAATCTTAACAAACTATGACTTATTAAAAAAAAACAAGACCTATGGTGCACCTTATGCTATGGGGAGGTTACAGAGGGCAGAGTGGTATGTATCCAGGACCCAGCTCCAAAGGAAGCCAAGGGATGGTAGCTACAGCGGTGGATACAGCTGAAAGCAGAGAGCCCCAAGGCAAAGCCCACAGGAGCAGAGCTTAGCAGTGGCAAAGAGCTCTGTAGTTTAAGAGAGGTTTTAAGACACAGACCAAGGTTTAGCTTGAGTCTGTGTGCTGGGGAAACAGAGCCAGCAGCTAAAATAATAAAATAAAAGTATAGAAAGCTTTACAGAGGGATTCTTACCAGTCCCCAAGGCAGCAGCAAAGGCAGAAGCAGCAGCAACATCAGAAGAGGCAAGGAGGGTTCGGTACAGTCTCAATAATCAGGAGATCTCTCAGGTAGCAATTCGTTTTTCGTGGGGGGGGGGTTCAAAAACGGGGGTACGCTCAAAAATAAAACGAGAGCGGAGAAAGGACCCCCCAGAACCCCTGGCTGATCAGACCAGGCAGCAATGCAGGAACCTTTCTGAGGTGTGTTTCAAAAATGTCTGGTTTTAAAGGCAAACTTGGGCAGTTTCCCACCAGTAATCCTGATAGGCTCCCTCTGTCACAGGGGAGGGGGCACAGGGGAAAAACTGAAGGTAAGCCCAGAGACATGCCTGGACATAGTCCTGTGCAATAGGTGACTCAAGAGCACATGAGACTATGACTCATGCCCAGGATCTTAAAACCACAATAGGCCTTGCAGCTCTGGACATTGCCTACCCTACACCAAGCCCAGGTTCAACGAGGTGATAACAGGACTAACCCTTTGAAAAGGGCAGTGGTCCCACTTAGCATGCAGCACAAGTGGCCATCCCTTTGAGAAGGGCAATGGCTCTTGTTAAACAACTTAAGGGGCCCTCCCTTTGAGAAGGGCAGTGGCCCTGGTAAACAACTTAACAGCCAGGGAAGGGCGGCCACAGGAGAACAGAAAACAAAATGGAGTCTGGGGAAACAAAATGGAATAGGAGAATAGCTGTAACGGACACTTAGATTCAAGTTGGTGCAAGTATGCCTACCCTGCATTACAATCACACCTTTATTTGCTGTGTAGGCATTCCCTGTGACTAAACTTGTTACTAAAACACATCATACATTTTAGTCATTGGGAGGGTTTTAACTCAGGTACATACTTTCTGGGAAGTATTTAGCTTAAAAAAGCCAAGTCATGTATTGGGTAAACAACACATCAATTTTTAAATTGCATAAAGTCTCTTCACACTCCTTAATGGTTCTGTCTTTGTTTAATAGTTCATCAAGCAGCAATGTAGTCATTTGAGTTGTTTACTAGGCCCATCACCAATAGGATACAACATTTAATGAAATAATACAAAACTGCTGTACATACCTCTGTGCCTGTACTTGATTATTCCCTACACCTCAGTGGTATAAGGTTGATAGGATCAGTTCATATGCAGAACTCTGTGTGTAACTGCCAGTGATACAGTTAATCAGGTTTTATGGTCTTAAACCATTTTGTTTGGTTCACCTTAAAGATTTACACTTCACGTTGGCTTCTCCACGTACCATTTGCATGTATTAGCTTCTTTAATACAAAATAAATACCTGTGTATATATACTTTGCTAAAGATTATTTATATATTGATCTTATTGATCACATTTCTATTTAAAATGGCTATTTGCAATACTTTGTGTTCAGGATGTACCGTAGAACCTCAGAGTTACAAACAGCTCAGGAATTGAGGTTCTTTGTAACTCTGAAATGTTCATAACTCTGAACAAAACATTATGGCTGTTGTTTCAAAAGTTTATGACTTAACATTGATTTAATACAGCTTTGAAACTTTATTATGCAGAATAAAAATGCTGATTTCCCTTTATTTTGTAGTAGTTTACATTTAATACAATACTGTACTGGGGTATTTGCTGGGGTTCGGTTGCTGTTGCCTCCTGATTGTGTACTTCCGATTCCAAATGAGGTGTGTGGTTGACTGGCCAGTTTGTAACTCTGGTGCTCATAACTCTGAGGTTCTACTGTATAGAATGAAATTTCCTCAAACTGAAGGGGCCTATTACAGAATGCCTGTCTTAAATCTTAATTTTTTTTAAAATGTATCCGTTATCTAGTAAAATTATATCTCAAAATACTACATCAAATAGTATAGATTCATCTGCTATATGTCTGTTACTGTTATATAGGCATAAAACACATAAAATAAAGGGAAGGTAAAAGAGGTTGTTATGGTTATTATTTTTTTTTATATTATCTTAGTGCTTAAGATTCTTAGTCATGAACCAGGACCTCATTATGCTATGTGCAGTCTGAACACAGAACCAAAAGACAGACTCTGCCTTGAAGAGTTTACAGTTTAAGCGGATAAGATAAACATGGGGTTGAGAAAAGGGTACAACACACAAACAGAGAAAGCAATGTAATGGTGACAAACCTCATGTTAGTTCCATTATCACTCTCTCTGTTTGTTTTCTTTTTCATTAAGAAGGATAAGCTAAAGAGAGGGGAGAGGGGATACTGAAGAAAAGAGCAAAGAGGAGTGATGCTGAGGTGAAGAATCTGTGAAGGAAGGAGGAATGGGAGGGTTGGAGCAAACAACCTGTCATGTAAAGGCCAAGAAAGTCCAATCAAACCTGTGGAAAGCTCTCCAGAGGACCAGAAGTCTCTGCATTGGCTGCTTCTACCCTTACTGGCTAAAATCTGTGGCTAGCTCCTCTTTGCAGCTTTCTCACAGAGTAGACAGATGAGGGGAAATGTTACTTCACAACTTAGCAAGAGTTTGTGTTAGCTGTGGTAGTTATTTAACCTGTGTGAAACACAGAAACACCATCAGAAATTTGACATTTTTAAAGACTTAGACCTAAATTATATCAAGAATCTTGATCTATGTATGACTATACATGGTATTATGGTTATTAATAAATTCCCTATTTTCTGTATTGTCACTACATACCTCACTGATCAGAATAAACGAGGGCAAATGTACTGGCACCAGTAGAAACTATCCAAAGGAAAAGAAATGTAACTGTATCACATATTTTAAATAGATAGAAAACAATATACCGTTAATATATAGATACCTTAAACATTTTGTTTTTCAGTTTCTCAATACTAAATTGTCAGCACAGAAATACACAGGTTCGTATTCAGTTGAAAGAGCTTTTTCCTTGTTAGATATTCTTATGGCTTCAGTTTAAATAATTGTTTTTAATCCTGATTTACACTCTGGATTTCCATATGAAAATATTGAAAATGGAGGACATGGTTCAGGGAATTAATAAATGGATATGAAGCTTTTCACCTGGGAGTTATGGATGCCAATCTCATTCAGCTTGGAAATGGCCAAAAGTTAGAACTATCTGATGATAGCTGTTTGGCTTATGCAACATGAGTTAGTGATGTCATCCCATTTGTTAGCAGATAGGTATCCACATCTCTAAAATCACCTTGCCAGTCAGCACTGTTGTTGACAATAGGATATAGAGACAAAAGATTGAGTGTACATGGGCAACAAAATATTTTCTCAATCCTAAAGTTGAATCTTCCATTAAGCTTGAGGGAGCTTGACTTCAGTGATTCCAACTTTGCTTAGTACAGTGAACTGTACATTCACATGATGAGAAGCATTGCTGTATATTATTTGTAAAATATGTTTCCAAATAAAGTTTTATTTATATACATACACACTTAATACATGCTCATTCTCTCTCTTACTCTCTCTCTCACACACACATGCCCATTCCTTTATGTTCAATTGTCTTACCAATCTTTACTATATCTGTTTGATGAATGAATAAAGGACTTTGGTCTGCATCAACTTTCACAGTCACTAAATTCACCCAAAATGTTAAAAAGAAAGAATTAAATCAACGTAACCTATTCATACTGAAGGCATGTTATGAAAAACCAAAATTTCCATCATTGTAATATGCTCCTTTGTTATGAGAATTCAAAATGCCAGATGTTCTAGTGATAAAAATGTTGATTTCCACAGGTAGAAGGAATTGTTACAGCAGAATATGAACTGGAATATCTACTACTTGAAGGACATTGCTTTGATGTGACCACTGGACAACCTCCTCGGGGATTACAGTTCACTCTAGGCATGAAGAATAATCCTGTTATGTTTGACACAACTGTGATGGCCAATCTGGTAGGTATTAACTAACGAAAAAGTTGTGTGTTGCTGTTTTTTTAATGTTCTTTCTCCTTCATGAAATTTATTCAAGATACCCATTCTTTGAGTATTCTTTTCTAAGTAGCAAAATCTGGACTGCTAAAAGTAGTTAGCATACCTCAGAGTTGTATGCTTTAATGTATATACTGAATAACACAGAGGTGATGCCTATAAAGGGTGACGCACAGATGTTGCTCTCTCAGCTCATTTTCTGCTATCTTTGGACTTGGAATACTGTGGTCTCACCAGAATTAGTGTTTGTTGTTATATTTGTGCTTAGGGGAAGCACAATTAGCAGTTTCATGTTTGCGTCTTTTAAATACATTGGGGGTAAAATTTTCAAAAGTGCCTAAATCCCATTTCAAAAGTGATCTAAGCACTTAAGAACCTAAGTTTCCTAGGAGTTGTCTGTTGTCTTCTATTAATCATACCAGACTTAGGCTCCTAAGTGTTTAGGTATTTTTTTAATGGGACTTAGGCACTTTTGAAAATTTTACCCTTTGTTCTTTAATGCTCTCATGGACAGTATGAGCCAATGAGTATGACAACATGCTCTTCTGATGGTCTCCTGAGAAATACTCCAGAAGCAGCTCAGTTTCACAGTGACCTTAAAGAGGTGAGTCCTGGTGAGAAAGTATGTGCAGTGAAATACAGGGGTGTGTATTAACCCAGTAAGTACAGATGAAGAGCTTTTGAAAAATGTAACCCCTTGCCGGCAGAGTACAGAAGGACCAAGATGTGACTGAATAATACTAGTGAGAACACTGGTTGCACCATTACTGCTATTATGTCTCTGCTTGTAGTCTAAGCTCTCACTGGACCAGTCCACACTGACGTGATGATGGCGTAGCGTTTGGACTTTCTCAGAGCAAGTGCAGGCCACATGGTGGCATTATTATGCACTGTTAGCCACAATTTTATGTTGTGTTTCTTTTTGTTTAGTATAGACAAGGCTCATGAGTAGGTATTTGTAGGACTGATTTCTGTAGGAGAGAAAACTAAGTTGTTTACTTACCAGTAATTGTGGTTCTCTGAGTATATTGTCTTCTGAGATCCAAACTCTTCTACCCTCTCTTTTTATCTTTGGAGTGCTGATTCTGAACAGAATTTAAAGGATGGAACCATCATTTCTCCTTTTATAGATGCAGTCTCTGCAAGGTTCTCCATTGTGAACTAACTGCTTTTTACAGTTTTGTGTTCATTTGACTTGATATTCAGTCCCAGTAATATGGGTCTGTGAAAGTGATATATTCAAAGAATTCCAGTTAATGGTTAAGTAACCTGGATAGTCTTGTGTGTTTCCTTAACTATTAGCAGAAGTCTAAGAGTTAGTGGCAGCCAGCAGTGTGTTAATATTAAAATATTCTCAGAAGGTGCTACATATTGTTTTCCCTGTTACCAAAGAGGGTTTTTGGGTGTGTGTGGAACCAAACTCTCTTTTAATATTTTGGGAAAAAATGTGAAGCACTTAAACATTAAAAAATTTTATTTTGTTTGATTGGCTTGGTATTATTCACTGAAATATTTGGGACTAGATTAACGTAGTAGGATTACCACATTCAAACTGGTTTAGGTAGAAGGGCATGAGGGATCTTATGTACTTTTTACCCAAATGAAAGAAATGGAAAAAATTACTCATCTAGTCGGACCTACGGCCGTATGTTCTGTACACTCAAGTGAAGAGAGGGGCAGAGCTGGCAGCTGATCACCACTTGGTGGTGAGTTGGATCCGACATATGAGATGCCAGCCAAATAGACCCAAGAGGCCCAAATGATCAGTGCAAGTCACCGGGGAACATCAGGTGGAGGACCCTGTGCAGAAAGACTTCAATTCCCACCTCCAGAGGAACTTCTGCATTCTGGGTGAGGTCTTGAACATTGAGTCCAAGTGAACCATTATTCAGGCCTCAATGTAGAGGCAGCCACAAAAAGGCAGGTGCCTGTCATGGTGGTGACCTGCTAGTAGACTCCAGCGGTGAGGGAAACTGTCAAGTCGAAGAAGGAGCCTTCTGAGCAATGCTCACAAACCGGACTCCTGATACAGCTGAGAGGTACCAACTGGTAAGAGGACTGTGGCTGTGGCGCTTGTTGAAGCAAAAACCCAGGCTTGGGAGGAGTTTGGAGAAACCACGGAGAATGACTGCTGGACAGCCTCAAAGGTTTTCTGGCAAACCATTCGTTGCCTTAAGAGGGATCAGTAGGACGTTGCCCAGGCTATACTCAGCAAGGGTGGTGAAATGCTGACTTCAACTGAGGAGATTGTTGAGAGCTGGAGGGAGCACTTCAAGGAACTCCTCAACCCAGTGGACATGTCCCCCTTCCGGGAGACAGTGCCAGAAACCTCCAGTGAGATCAGATCTATTTCGGATGTTGAGGTCGATAAGGCAGTAAAGTGCTTTCATAGTGGTAAGGCAGCAAGTGTGGATGAGATTCATCCAGAGATGTTGAAAGCACTGGCTAATGTTGGGGGCGTCATGCCTCTTCAGTGTGCATGGAACATCGGTGCAGTACCTCTGGACTGGAAGACCAGGGTGGTGGTCCCAATCTTTAAGAAAGGAGACCAGAGGGTGTGTTCCAACTATAGAGGGATCACACTCCTCAGCCTCCCCAGCAAAGCCTATACCAAGCCTATGCTGGAGAGAAAGTTATGCCCATTAGTAGAACCTCAGATTCAGGAGGAACAGTGTGGATTCCGTCCCAGCCATGGAACAACGGATCAGCTCTTTGCTCTCTCATAGATACTCACGGGGTTGTGGGAATTTGCTAATCTGGTTTACCTTTATTTTGTAGTCCTGGAGATGGAATATGACTCTGTTCCCCAAGATGTCTTGTGGGAAGTGCCGTGGGAGTATGAGGTGCCGGTGCCACTTTTGCATGCTATCCAGTCCCTCTGTTCTTGGAATGAGAGTTGCATTCGTATTCTTGGCATTAAGTCGAGTTCGCTCAAGGGGGGCGTTGGACTCTGCCAAGGGTGGGTCTCGTCCCCACTCCTGTTCATGATTTTCATGGACAGTATATCAAGGTGCAGTTGAGCTGTGGAGTGCATCTGGTATGGGGACTTGGAGGTGGCATCTCAGCAGTTTGCAGATGATGATGTCCTTCTTGCTTCTTCACACTGCAATCTCCGACACCCATTTGAATATTTTGCTGCTGAGTGTGAAGTGGCTGGGATGAGAATCAGCACCTCCAAATCAGGTCATGGTCCTTTCTCGGAAGAAAATGGACTGCTCTTGACAGGTGAGAGGGGAGTAGCTGCCCTTAGTGGATGAGTTTAAGTACCTATTTGTCTTCTTCAGGAGTGATGGCAAGTGGGAGCGTGAGATCAACCGGTGGATTGGTGTGGCGGTGATGTGGGGGCTGTTCCGATCCATGGTGGTGAAGTGGGAGTTCTAGGATGGGGTTTACAAGTTGCTCTACGTCCCCATCCACACCTATGGCCATGACCTTAGGTAATGACCACAAAGACAAGATCGTGGGGACAAGCAGTGGAAATGAGGTTTCTCCGCAGGATGGCTGGGCATACTCTCCAAGACAGGGTGAGGAGTTTGGCTATTTGGGAGGGCCTCGGAGTAGAATCGCTGCTCCTCCGGATCGAGAGGAGCCATTTATGTTGGTTCAGGCATCTGATAAGAATGTCCTCTAGGAGGCTTCCCCATTGGAACTCTACTGGGCACGTTCCATGGGGCTGAGGCCCTGTGGCTGACCCGGGACATGCTGGAGATGATATATCTCCCAGCTGGCCTGAGAGTGCCGGGGAATCCCCCAGGAGGACCTGGAACCTCTTGCAGAGGAAAAGAAGATCTGGTCCTCCCTACCCTCTCTGCTGCCACAACGACCCTCACCAGAAAAAGCAGCATAAAGGAAAAAAGAAGATTCTTTATATAAACTCCATATTCAGGTAGGAACAAATCTCTTTATCACTAAGAGCCTGTGGATGTGAATATAGAGGAGAGAAGGCACTTGACTGCATTACCGTAGTACTAATTTCAGGGCTAGAATTGCAGCTGACAATGTGTAGTAGCCTTGATGACAGACAGTGCTGAACGCTGGAGAATCAGTGTTTACATGTGAATGTGGTCATTTCCAAAGTTTTGATTATACCAGACTGTGCTACTTTTTCTCTTTGCTCACAGGGATATTTTCAGTTGAAAGCAAATCCAGGTGCATGGACACTGAGATTACGCAAAGGAAAATCGGAAGACATCTACCACATATTTGGGTAAGTAGTAACCTAATTTTTGAGCAAACACAGTTGTAAATTACGATCACAAACATATTTTGTAAAAAAAAAAAGTACCACAGTCTTTGCAAAAATATGGAATTTACTGAAGGAAAACAAGCAAAAACAATACACAAATAAGAACAAAAAGCTAGCAATGATGATAATACTGATCAGTGAATGCAGTGGAGAAAAAGGTGTGAATGGGTGAAATTTAAAAGGTTGAGTATCAGTGAAAGTCTCTCTTCATGCAAATGGTTTTTCCAAAAAGTAGGGCAAACTACCTTAGCCACATAGAGTGGGGAGGATGAGGTAATATTTTGCAAAGACATAAAATTGTCATTAGGCTGATCCTGAATTTCATTAGTTAATTGGGAACTAGTGGAGAGAAAATAGGGAGTGAGGATAATCAAGCCAGCCCACGTTCTTGTATTCATGATAATATTTCAGTGTCATTATACTAAATCTCTATATTAAGGAACTTGGATAATATCTTTTCCATAAATGCTACAAGTCCCAGTTTTCTCTTCCTGGCTGGCATGCCAGAAACATGTATGTTGCAATATCATGTTTGTTTTTAGTAAATCTGCTTACATCTTCAGTTTTTAATCGGGACTGTGTTCCAAGCAGTGATAGACACTGAGGGGATGAAGATACTTTGTGTCTTCATTTCAGACTGATTTGGTGTTTTGTTCTCTTCATTAATTTTTTTTCATGTATCATCATTCTAACATCTCATCCAGTGGAGTCACTGAAGCTTATTGTTTACCTTGTCTGGAAGGACTGATTTCTTTTAGCATGTTTTTACTAGCTGGCTCTTTTTCTTTGTCATCCTCTGTATTTTCAGTAAGTGTTTGCAATATGCTTAGGTGCCTAATCTACATATGATGTACTGTGATTTAAGTCTGAGACTGTTTTTTCTTTTCTTTACTGAGCAGTAGCATGAACCAGAAATGCTGAAAATTCTTTTTTTAAGTTTTGCAAGTATCATTTAAAAAGAGATTTTGTTAAGGAAAAAGAGCTTACCCAGTCAACAGGTATGTATGGGAATCCAGTGCAGAGAGCAGAGAATAGATTTGATGTGTTTGTGGTAGCGTTTGTTGCTGAGAATTTCACTGCTCCATTTTGTCTTAGGTGGAATTTCTTAAGGGTTGATGGCTTCATGCTCAAATATATTGCATTGCTGTAGTCTTCCAATCCAGAAGTGAGACAGGCACGTATGTAAATTTTGGGGGGCAGGGACTATCTTTTTGTTCTGGGTTTATACAGCACCTAGCACAATGGGGTCTTGGTCCAGTGAGGGACTGGGACTCCTGGGCACCACAATAATAAATTCAGGTCATTATCTACCAGAATAGGACAGTCTCCAAGCCAACCAGAGCTAGAAAGCATTACTCATGGATGCTGATGAGTAAGCCTTCCTAAGGTACAGATTGAACTGCCCAATTGCAAGTGTATGTCTTCAAATAGAGGAGACTGCACCATGGCTGTAAATTCTTCAAAGTGTTATCCTTATCCCTACCTAAATCACCTGTTCAGCTTCAACCAACTATTCTTCATCCATGAAGTGGGCCATCTTGGTGGTGATATAGGGTTATGTACTGACAGATAACTAGAATGGGGTCATTGACATATTGATGGTACTTCAGTCCATGTCATTTTACTATTCCTTCTAGAGGCTGCATATGAATGTTGAATAGGACGAGAGAAAATTGATCCTTGTGGTGAGGAGACTGGAGCAGAGATGCAATCTCCCACCACTAGCCTTTGGCTCTGTCCCTCCAGGAGGGACTGAAACCATTTAGCACATTTCCCTGGGCCCCTTCCACATCTTTTAAGCAAGACAGCAGTATCTCATGGTCCACAGTGGTGAATGCGTAGAGAAGTCTAGTAAAACGAAGATTAGATGTCTGCCCTCCTTCAATCAATGACATGAGATCATCTATCATAGTTACTGAAGCTGTTTTCATCTTGGCTTATAATACAGCTTCAGTACAGGTTTTAAAAAGGTCTTTGAGCTTTATCCTGTCTTTTCAGCCTTCCTTTCTGCCATTGGTGCTCAGATTTCCATACCCCTCTCTTCATCTAATGCACAAGTGTCAGAAAACCAAAGAATTCTTGGTGGGCGATAAGGGAGGGGCCATTTGAGGGCCAGTATGGCAATTATCAAGACTAGAACACAGTGGTAATGATTCATCGGATTGTTGATTCCTTGTCCTGTGAGTGGAGTGCTGCTATCCTTTAGAATACTTTGGAATCTGGAGAAGTACATGAACCTTTCTCCCCTAACCCTCCCTTTTCTTTACATGATCACTCCATTTGTTCCAGATCAAAATGAGTATCTTTCATATTCCACCTTTTCTCTGACAACAGAGGCCATACTCTTTGGATCAGGCACCCACCTGGTCTGCCTCTTGAATCAGTGGACTTAGTCTCTTCCAGAGTCAGAGCATCAATTTACTTGAATTTCAGGCCACCTCTTTTGTCTTCTGTGATGGGGAGGACTAGGCCCAAAGGCCTCAGTGTCCTGCCACATCTGTCCCAGGAAAGGAGTAGTAGGAGTCTTCCAAGCAGCTGAGAGTCACTGCAGAGGAATCAGCCAATCAGAGAGGCTTCAGGGAGCAGCCAATCAAGGCCTAGGAGGGCCATATAATAGGAGCTGCAGAGCCAAATACAGTTCCTTACTTGAGCCAGAGGAGTGCAGATGATGCTCATGGCTGGCCAAAGGGAACTGCAGAACCGTGGACAGCTCAGTGCTGCCAGGGTCTGGAACGGTGAGGAAGAGCTCTTGGCTGGCTGCTGCTGAACTGAGATGAGACCTGAGGTACAGTGAAGCTTTGGTAAAGGATGGGGCTGCAAGGAAGTTGCCCAGGGAACCGAAAGCAGTTTAGTTAAAGGGAGATGTTGACACCTGGCGGTTATTCTTAGGGTCCCTGGGCTGGGACCTGGAGTAGTGAGGGCCCATAGGCCACCAGGGAACTGGCCTACTATTGGACAGCAATAACCTCCTAGACTTCCCTTCACCTGCCCTCCTACAGTGACTGTCATAACAACAAATGCTTCCCTGTTGATGAGGTTTGCATCTAGACAGCCATGCTGCTCAGGGCAGGTGGACAGCCCAAGAAACCACTCTGCACATCAACCTCTTGGAACTCAGAGCTGTCACATACACGTGTCTCCAGTTTCTGCCACTAATCAGAGAGAAACACATAAAGGTCATGATGGACAACATGTCACACATGTCTTCTAGAAACTGGTAAGGGGGAGCAAGAGTCCCCCTCCATCTATGTTGAGGTGATAAATCTTTGGAGTTGGAGCATACACAATCACATGTTGCCACCGCAGCTTACCTTTCAGGAGTTCAGAATGTGACTGTGAACAAACTCAGCTGGCACTTCTCTCATGACCATCAGTGGGAGATAGATTCCACCATACTTCACCGTGTAATCTGACAATGAGGCACTCCTCAGATAGACTTCTTTGCTATGGTGATAAACAGGAAATGTGCCCAATTTTGCTCCAGAGCAAGTCTGGGTTACCAATCCCTGGGGATGTCTTTCACTTCCAGTGGTCACCGGGTGTTCTGTTTGCATTCCCCCTTACTCTTCTGATAGCCAAAGTCCTACTCGAAATAAGACAGGACAAGGCCAGAGTTACTCTGATTGTTCCGACATGGCCCAGACAAACATAGTTTCCTTACTTAATACAGCTGGCTGTGTTCTTCCTGGTCACTGTCCTCACACTCCTCTCTCAGGAGAGCAGGAAGATCCTTTACCCCAATCTCAGAATTCTTCAATTCAAAACATGGCTGCTTGATGGTTCATAGGCATACAAATGGCCTTTTCACAGCAAGTAAAAAGGGTGTTACCACACTGTTGGAAACAGTCTACCTGCTGCACTTATTTACGGAAATAAATAAGATTTGCCTGCTAGTGTGATCTCAAACACATTGCATCAACCACCTCATTGCTGCCAGAAATACCGGAGTACATTCTAGAACTACAGACCTCAGGTTATTGCTTAGCTCCATTAGAGTTCATCTGGCAGCCATCACAGCCTTCCACCCTCCAATAGAGGTCTACTCCATATTTGCCAGTCCAACAACAATGAGATTCCTCCAAGGCCTGGTCAACCTTTTTCAGCCAGTTAAAAGCCCTACTCTGGTTTGGGACCTCAGTTTGATTCTTACATGCCTTACAAGACCACTGCTTGAACCTATGGCTGCCTGCTCACTCCTCCATTTATCTATGAAAACGGCATTTTTGGTTGCCATCTTATTGGCTCAATAAGTGATAGAAATAGCTTTTCTTATGTCAATCCCACATTTACAGTATTTTTCAGAGACAAGGTTACATGATGTCCACACCCTGAGTTTTTTTCCAAAAGCAGTTTCTCATTTCCATATTAATCAGCTCATTCACCTCCCCACTTTTCAACCTAAACCTCACTGAGATAAGAGCAAGGCATTGTTCAACATGCTTGATATCAGGGGAGCCCTGGCCTCTAACTAGATGAGACTAAACCTTTCAGTAAGTCTTCCAGATTGTTTTGATCACAGATAGAACAAAAGGACTTGCAATCTCTAAACAGAGGCTTTCTAGGTGGATAACTGACAGTATTAGTAACTGATACAAGTATCGTCATCTCGAAGCATCTACTGACATACAAGAATACTCTTGAAATCTGTTTAACACCTGTGCAATCTTTCTTAAAAATGTTCCTATCATTGAAATATGTAAAGCTGCAACTTGGGCTTCTAAGCATACGTTCGCCAAACACTGTGCAATAATCTGTGACTCTGCTTCCAATACGGTGTTTGGCTCAGCTGGTACTTTCCTCCATACTGGAATAGACTGCAAAGCCCCCTCCTCTTTAAAGGGAAACTGCTCAGTAATCACACATAAGAACGCTACTCGAAGAAGAAATGGTTACTCTGTGCAGATTTCAGAGTAGCAGCTGTGTTAGTCTGTATCTGCAAAAAGAACAGGAGTACTTGTGGCACCTTAGAGACTGATAAATTTATTTGAGCATAAGCTTTCGTGGGCTAAAACCCACTCTATTGGATGCATGCCGTGGAAAATACAGTAGGAAGTTATAGATATATATATAGAGAGAGAACATGAAACAATGGGTGTTACCATACACACTCTAATGAGAGTGATCAGTTAAGGTGAGCTATTACCAATAGGAGAGAAGAAAAACTTTGTGTAGTGATAATCAAAATGGCCCATTTCCAGCAGTTGACAAGAAGGTGTGAGGAACCGTGGGGGGGAAATAAACATGGGGAAATAGTTTTACTTTGTGTAATGACCCATCCACTCCCAGTCTTTATTCAAGCCTAATTTAATGATGTCCAATTTGCAAATTAATTCCAATTCAGCAGTCTCTCATTGGAAGTTTTTTTGTTGTAATAATTCAACTTTTAGATCTGTAATCGAGTGACATGGGAGATTGGAGTGTTCTCCAACTGGTTTTTTAATGTTATAATTCTTGACATCTGATTTGTGTCCATTTATTCTTTTACATAGAAACTATCTTGTTTGGCCAATGTACATGGCAGAGGGGCATTGCTGGGACACGATGGGATATATCACATTGGTAGATGTGCAGGTGAACGAGCCTCTGATAGTGTGGCTGATGTGATTAGGTCCTATGATGTTGTCCCCTGAATAGATATGTGGACAGAGTTGGCATCGGCTTTGTTGCAAGGATAGGTTCCTGGGTTAGTGTTTTTGCTGTGTGGTGTGTGGTTGCTGGTGAGTATTTGCTTCAGGTTTGGGGGCTGTCTGTAAGCAAGGACTGGCCTGTCTTCCAAGATCTGTGAGAGTGACGGATTGTCCTTCAGGATAGGTTGTAGATCCTTGATGATGTGCTGGAGAGGTTTTAGTTGGGGGCTGAAAGTGATGGTTAATTGAATTCTGTTACTTTCTTTGTTGCGCCTGTCCTGTAGTAGGTGATTTCTGGATATTCTTCTGGCTCTGTCAGTCTGTTTCTTCGCTTCAGCAGGTGGGTATTGTAGTTGTAAGAATGCTTGATAGAGATCTTGTAGATGTTTGTCTCTGTCTGAGGGGTTGGAGCACATGTGATTGTATCATAGAGCTTGGCTGTAGACAATGGATCGAGTGGTGTGATCTGAATGAAAGCTAGAGGCATGTAGGTAAGTATAGTGGTCAGTAGGTTTCCAGTATAAGGTGGTGTTTATGTGACCATTGCTTATTAGTACTGTAGTGTCCAGGAAGTGGATCTCTTGTGTGGACTGGTCCAGGCTGAGGTTGATGGTGGGTTGGAAATTTTTGAAATCATGGTGGAATTCCTCAAGGGCTTCTTTTCCATGGGTCCAGATAATGAAGATGTCATCAGTGTAGTACAAATAGAGTAGGGGCATCAGGGGATGAGAGCTGAGGAAGCGTTGTTCTAAGTCAGCCATAAAAATGTTGGCATACGGTGGGCCCATGCAGGTACCCATAGCAGTGCCGCTGATTTGAAGGTATACCTTCACAAGTACTCCTGTTCTTTTCACTCTGTGCGGTAACTGAAGTTCAAGATATGTGTCCCTGTGGGTGCTCCATTACCCACCTTCCTCCCCTCTGCTTCAGAGTTCCCTGTCATGGGACTTTGCAGTAGAGAAGGAACTGAGGACAGTTAGTCTGTACAGTGCTATATAGTAACTGCATGGAGCACAAAGTGGAGTAACATGCATGTGCGGGCCAAATGGATGTCACTATGAAAAATCTCTCATCAAAGGTGCACAGGGCTCAAGTGCACTTATAGTTGAGCACCCATAGAGGGACACATCTTGAAGAACTGCCATTACTGCACAAGGTGAGTAACCATTTCTTGTGCGCCCCATTACAGGGAAGTGTTGAGCAACATTTAATAAGAAGCAGCGATACTAGTCCCGAACATAACAAAAAATTGTTTTTAATATTTTTCATCATATATTTAATCCTAGTACTTAATAAAACTGGAAATTCCTTTAAACCTCAATAAATATCCCCATTTATGTAATGTGACTGAAGAATCTTCGAGTAGTGTAACTTGTAGGGTTTTTCTATAGTAGTCAAAGGAATAAAAATTCAACATTCAGGTATTCAGTTTGGCAAGATATGTCATTTTACAGTTTTCTTTCCAAAGAAAATGTTGATTTTTGAAAATGCAAAGTCTTACGTCGTCATGAGGACACTCTTGTGTTGTGCAGTGATGATGCACAATTATTGTGAAAGAACCTGTCATTCATTTTACTATAACTGTATGGAGACTCCTGTTAAGCACCGTGAAGAAGAAAAATTGAGAAAGGTTCCAACATCAGAAAACTAGTGCACAGACATTTTTAGCTTCAGCAAATGTAAACAGTTCTACAATAAAAATAAAACTCAATATATGTAACATTTTAAGGAGTGTATACATTTGTATATCTGTTGTTGTTTTCCTCATAGCCATGAAGGAGCAGATTCTCCAGTCCACCTGGAAGATGTTGTTGTGGTATTAAACAACTTCAGGAGCAGAATTCTCAAAGTCAAAGTATGTAAGCAGATAATTTTGTGTATGCATCATTTCTTTAAACATATTAATAATGCTCAGGTGCCTTGGGTTATGTTTAACAGTAAGATGAAAGTCATAGACTCCAGGACTGGAAGGGACCTCGAGAGGTCATCGAGTCCAGTCCCCTGCCCTCATGGCAGGACCAAATATTGTCTAGACCATCCCTAATAGACATTTATCTAACCTACTCTTAAATATCTCCAGAGATGGAGATTCCACAACTTCCCTAGGCAATCTATTCCAGTGTTTAACTACCCTGACAGTTAGGAACTTTTTCCTAATGTCCAACCTAAATCTCCCTTGCTGCAGTTTAAGCCCATTGCTTCTTGTTCTATCATTGGAGGCTAAGGTGAACAAGTTTTCTCCCTCCTCCTGATGACACCCTTTTAGATACCTGAAAACTGCTATCATGTCCCCTCTGTCTTCTCTTTTCCAAACTAAACAAACCCAATTCCTTCAGCCTTCCTTCATAGGTCATGTTCTCAAGACCTTTAATCATTCTTGTTGCTCTTCTCTGGACTCTCTCCAATTTCTCCACATCTTTCTTGAAATGCGGTGCCCAGAACTGGACACAATACTCCAGCTGAGGCCTGACCAGCGCAGAGTAAAGCGGAGGAATGACTTCTCGTGTCTTGTTTACAACACACCTGTTAATGCATCCCAGAATCACGTTTGCTTTTTTTGCAACAGTATCACACTGTTGACTCATATTAAGCTTGTGGTCTGCTATGACCCCTAGATCTCTTTCTGCCATACTCCTTCCTAGACAGTCTCTTCCCATTCTGTATGTGTGAAACTGATTGTTCCTTCCTAAGTGGAGCACTTTGCATTTATCTTTATTGAACTTCATCCTGTTTACCTCAGACCATTTCTCCAATTTGTCCAGATCGGTTTGAATTTTGACCCTGTCCTCCAAAGCAGTTGCAATCCCTCCCAGTTTGGTATCGTCTGCAAACTTAATAAGCATACTTTCTATGCCAATATCTAAATCGTTGATGAAGATATTGAACAGAACAGGTCCCAGAACAGACCCCTGCAAACCCCCACTTGTTATACCTTTCCAGCAGGATTGGGAGCCATTAACAACTACTCTCTGAGTACGGTTATCCAGCCAGTTATGCACCCACCTTATAGTAACCTCATCTAAATTGTACTTTCCTAGTTTATCTATAAGAATATCATGCGAGACCGTATCAAATGCCTTACTAAAGTCTAGGTATATCACATCCACCGCTTCTCCCTTATCCACAAGGCTCGTTATCCTATCAAAGAACACTATCAGGTTAGTTTGACACAATTTGTTCTTTACAAATCCATGCTGGCTATTCCCTATCACCTTACCACCTTCCAAGTGTTTGCAGATGATTTCTTTAATTACCTGCTCCATTATCTTCCCTGGCACAGAAGTTAAACTAACTGGTCTGTAGTTTCCTGGGTTGTTTTTATTTCCCTATGGTCAGATTATACTATTCAATTTTTGATAACTAAATCTGCAAAATAGAATGAATATTATAATTTTATAATAAATGCTAAGTCCCAGGTTGTCCCTTACACAGAAAAATCCTGTGTAGGTGACTGGAAAGATTGAGTTTTCCCTTACATAATTTCCTATGAATTCTTTCATCTCTGAAGATGCAAGACTGGTCTCCCCTGGTGAAAGAAACAAGAGGGCTTAGCTCCTACAACCCACAGATCCCTTACAGTCAACTGGAAACCAGAGACACCTGCACCAGCTCTGCCGCTCCTTCACCCCAACCCCCTTATCATTTCCAACATCTTTGCTCTGTCGGAGTTGCCACAGTATTTTTCCATCTCTGATGCTGTTTCTTTTAATTTTATCTGCATTTCCCATGGGCATGCCTTTCAACTTTTTGAAGGATAGTCCCAGAATTACCTGCATTCCATAAAAATGTGGTGTCCCTTTGCTTCTATAGTTGCAAATTACATCAGAAATAAAGAATAATGAAAGTGAGATTGTGTGAAGAGTTACCTATTGTTAAGGAGTAAGGAATCCCACGTTTCTGGCATTATTATTTTTTTAGTTTCTCCTTTTGAGTCTTCTTCATACAGTGTGTCCCAGTTTTGGACTTTCAGTCTGAGAAAGGTACAGAGCTACAGGGCAGAGGCAACAATACATGTTTCCTCTGGGTCTCCTGCCCAGTCCCATGGATGTAAGGTTCCAGGATCTGAGGGAAATGGGATAAAATGCCATAGAGGCAACTGACCCCACCCTGTACCATGCAGATCTCTCTGCACACAACCTGGGTCAAAATTGGGTAAATGATATGGTTGGAAAGTTAGTGTCCCCTTATCTGTTGTAACCAAGTAATTTAAATAAGTAGACTTGTATCAAACGTGACAGATAGTATCTAATTTAAATTAGGTTGCAGTCTTGGCTATAATAAATCAGACCTACGATATATCTTCAGAGACGTGCTGTGAAGAAACTAAAAAGCCACAGGTTTTTACTGATTCAGTACTGTCACAAAGCTAATAACTAGCTTGACAATACAAAAAAAGTCTAAATTAATTTGGATAGAATTACATACATTCAGACACTTTTAGTGTTTGAAAAACTTATGTGGATTGCAGATATGTTATGCCTGTAAGTTCAGAGAGTGAGGCCATCTAGCAAATTCAATTAAATGGCATGGCCAGTCTTGGACTTTGGCATAAGAGAGTAAAGGGAGTATAAGGTGTGTTGAGGGGCGTACTCTATGACAGGTACAAATCTGTCACAGTTTTCTCCTTCTCCAAAGCAAGGGGGAGACAAGGAGGGAGCTTGTGATTCACTGAATCACTAGCTTTGTGTATTATTAGTTACTCTTTACATATACAAACACAGAGTGCTTAAGCCTTCTCTTTGATTTGAGGATGTGAATCCCCAGATGATCTTGCATAATCAGTTACTATTCTCTGGCATGCCTGGAGCAAATTTTACAAAGTACATGGAAAGGATGGGTCACGTATCTAAGAGAGGTTTCAGAGGGGTAGCCATGTTAGTCTCTGTCAGTAGAAACATTTGTAGTGCTAACAAGACCAATTCAGTCATAGTGAATGTGGCCCATTCCCAACAGTTGACAAGAAGGTTTGAGTATCAACAGAGGGAAAATTATTTTTTGTAGTGACCCAGCCACTCTCAGTCTTTATTTAGGCCTAATTTGATGGTGTCAAGTTTGCAAATTAATTCCAGTTCTGCAGTTTCTCGTTGAAACTGATGCATCTGATGAAGTGGGTTATACCCCATGAAAGCTTATGCCCAAATAAATTTGTTAGTCTCTAAGGTGCTACAAGGACTCCTCATTGTTATATCTAAGAAAGGAAGAGGACTGAATCTGAGAAATCTATATAGATAACATTGTAGAATATATGCTACTATAGAAATTTTTTTCAAGATCCAGGTGGACAGGACTGATTAAGTCTACATTGTGTACAAAATACTTACATTTGAATAGTATGAAATGATGTTATTACAGTGTAATTTCAAACAGTTAAAGAATTGACTTGCTGAATTAGAAAACTAGGACATTAGTTCATCTGGCCAATAGGTCCATTTTACAGCTACTGTATTTACTAGCTAACCTCCCAAATTACATGAATGCTACTTTTTTTAATGACTAGGTACAAAAAAAACCTGATAAAATTGATGAAGATCTCCTTAGTGTTGAGGTTACAGAAGAAAAAGGAGCTTGGGAATCCATTACAAGGTAACTGAAGTTTGTTTCCACTTGGATCATGCCAATACAGTATGATTATGATAATAATTATTAGTTTATGATTTTTAGTGTGGTAGCTCCCAAAATGTGACAGGGACTGTACAAACACATAAGAAAAGACAGGCTGTACCCCAAAGAGTTTATAATTCAAATAGACAAGAGAGATGAGCATAGAAACAAATATTCTTGGTGATATGAGGTAAATATTTTGTTAGTTATTTTGTTTCCTTGTGCATCACTCTCTTCCCTTTTCCAGATGCTCCAGCCAGCTTGCTCCACAAATATGCGTTTTATCACCTTATGGCATAGACTCAATCTTATTATGAGAATCAGGGAGTTAGGGAAAAAAAATTAAAAATCAGCTGTTAATATGGTACTCATATCAAATTGAATTCCTAAAGCAGACTATGCTATGGCAATAATGTCTGTTAGCAGACAAAATTTGTGAAAACAGTGTTTCTACTTTTTTTTTTCTGCCGGGTATATATTAAAGTCTAAATTTAAATAATTTGGATTTGTTTTACAATTATATAGTGATTCTTAGGCCAGAATGGACCAGTGTCATCATCTAGTCTAACCTCGTGTATAACACAAGCCATAGAATTTCCCCAAAATAATTCCTAGAGCATATATTTTAGATATTTTAAAATACATTTTAGATGTTTTAGATACAGTTGTGAGGAATGTGTTATTTTTCGATAATATTATGTATGCCTTTCTCAAATTGGAAGTGGAAATCACTAGGATAATATGGAGGAAAGTCCAAAAATAAGGATATAAGTAACTCATAATTCTTCTTGAGTAACATCCTTTATGGGTGCTCCACTGCAGGTGCATATATGCCTCTTGTACCTTTTGATCAGAGATTTTTCAGTAGCCGTGCCCGTTTGCCCCGTGCATGTGCTCTAGATAGCCTAATGCCCTGTACCAAGGATATATGTGCAGGTGAACCTCACCTGGTTTTTTCTCAACTGCTTGACAGCCTGAGGTGGAGCATCTAGCGTGCCCATTTCAGCTTTGCTCTAGCTTAGCCTCAAGATCTTAGTTCCAGTTCAGTTTATTTAGTTCTTTTGATAATCATACTCCTTTAGTTAATTGAAGGTTTTCTGATTTATATTCCCTTTCCCCATCAGCCCCCCTTTTCTGAAGGGTTTTCCTTGGGGGTTGTCATCAACCTGGCATACCAGAATCCCCATGATTCGAGCGCTGCCTTACCTGCTGAGAATCTATACCAGTGAGCGATGGACATTCTTGGTGTATCTACTATCTGGGAAACACCCACATTCCAGCCAAATGCAAGATCTACTCAGCTTTTAAAAGCAGATTTAAAAAAAAAACAAGAGATTAAATTTAGGCTCTTCATAATGGAGCGTTCCCTCTGACCAGCCTCAGATCGAGGCCCAGATATAGCCCACAGACACAGGCCTGGAACACTGGCCTCCAAGTGAGCACAGTGCCCCTTCAACCTCCATACCTAGATCTTTTTGGGGTAAGAACACAGAGGTACTAGTAGAGGTCCCATGGGGAGGGAGTGCTGGATCTCCTTTTAGAGAGCCTAATTCAAAAAAAGTTTGGTCACCATCAAGAATGACCGTTTTGACGACTTCAGGTTCCAGGAAGCGCTCGGGTACCAGGAGCTCTCCGAAGATCTTGATGTCCTCAAAGGACCCATGATACCATGCAAACCTCAGTACTGAAGTTTTCTGCGGTACCGTCCAAGCATGACTGCTCCAGCAGAGACTCTAAACACTCTAGAAAATCTGTAACTTTCATTATCACCTCTGCAGACCTAGGCTGCAACATTAGTATTTCTGAGGTCATCATCCTCAGTACCATGACCATTGGCTGCACAAGATACTACTGTCAACATCCTCGGTACCGACAGCAGTTAATCTGGAGCCTCATCCAATCCTGGCGGAGATTTACCCGGTACTACAGGAGCTTGAATTCTACAAGGACTTGTCAGTGTCTGAGATGCAATCGTTTCCTTTTTTTTTAATGTTTATCAAACAATTGTTTATGATGAGATCTGCAGGGTCTCCGAGATCGTACCTTTCTCTGATACCATCAGCACTATATGGACAACTGTTCTTGCCATTGGTGTCTGCTCCTTCTGTAGACTATACTGAAGACACTTCTTCAGATTCCTAGATCTCTGTGCAGGGATTCCCTACATATCACCATAGAGACATCTTTCTGGACATGTTAACTGAGAAAGAAGCCTCGGGGCAAGGCAATCTTTAGCCCCTTCTCACTGGTATGAGCAGCACTGTAGTCGTCCCCCACTACCTTATGGTTCCCCACAATGGCTGTATTGTTATTGTGGTAGCCTGTCATCAGCAAATGTCAAGGACTCCTAGCTATTCCTTGTGGATCATCATGAAAGGCAGTCTCCTGCTCCATCTCTCCCTCCTCAAAAGCCTCAACCAGAAGAGGAGTCTTTTTAGGAGCAATAGACTAAAATGGGCAAGGAGGTGACACCACAAACTAATATCTCTATCAGATGAAGGTATGATACCTTCTCTGCCCTCTTACACTGATTATTTTAAACAGTTTCAGGAGCTGATGAAAGAGATTGCTGAATCGCTTCAGATCCCACTGGGAAAGATGCAAGTGTCTCAACTTAAGTTCTTGGACATCCTCCACAGACACCCTCTGGTTGTGTAGCTTTACCAGTAAATGAGGCTCCACTGCGTCCTGCCAAAACTGGCTGGAGTCTGACACATACAACTACAATGTATGCAAGCAAATAAAAAGTACTATGTTCCAGAAAAAATTATAAGTTTTTATTTTCACATCCTCCTCCCCACTGTTTAGCTGTAGAGGCTGTTAGTAAGCATGGTAGGCAATACTAACAGCATACTGACTCATATCATATGATAAAGACCAGAAGCCCTTCAGCCTTGCTGGATGTAAAAACTACTCTTTCGTAACCCTGCAGTTTAGAATAGTGAATTATCAGCTCTGATGGCAAAGATGGCACACCAACTACAATAAACTCAACACTTTTATTAATCATCTTCCCCCGGAACATTAAGAATAGTTCCAGGCTGAGTTCATAACTGAGTCATCTCTTAGCAGGCACCCGGTTGTGAGCCTCTCTAGAGGTAGCTGACACTGAAGCTCCTTCCATCTCTGCTGTTGTCCTGAGTCGAACATCTTGGCTGAAGCAGTTGAGATTTTCTAGGAAGGTCCAAAATATCAGAGACGACCTTCTTTTGACAGACTGAAACTTTTCAGTGAGTCCACTGAGTAATCCATGCACACTGTAAAGGATTTGAAGGCCACACTCAGGTCTGTCAGTATATATACACCTGCAAATAAAAAATTTAGTAGATCCCAACACAGAGATCCCATCTGTTCCAGTTCTCCGACATTCATAGACTGGCTGAACCACATAAGAGACCTAGATATCAAAAGAAAAGGCCTGCTACTGCAACCATTGCTATCACCCAGCCCCCCTACTCATCTAAATGTCAATTCTGATGGTGTGGTCAAAGGTCCAGAACATCCCCACCTTTGGAATCTTCAGCTGTACCACTACTCGCTTCCCTCCCTCTGGAGACAGTCTCTTCCATTTTTGAGCTGCATGGGAATAAAGTACAACTGACAAATGGGTTTTGAAGATTATAATATCAAGCTACTCCATCCATTTCACCTCATCCCACTCCTGTCCCCATCCCTCCTCAGGGACTCTTCTCACAAACATTTGCTGAAACAGGAGACTACCTCTCTTCTAAGCATAGAGGCTGTAGTTCCAGTTCAGCACAGATGGAAAGGGATTTTATTCCAAGTATTTTCTGGTTCCGAAAAAGAATGGTGGATGAAGATCAGTTTTAGATCTCATATTTCAAAACACATTAGTGAAATCAGATATTCAAGATTGTAGCAGAGTGGGTCTCTGCTCCGGCCCGGAAGGGGTTAAAACAGCCCTGGATAAGGGCTGGGGGCTGGAGAAAGCAGCCTTTTAGGCTGGGCTGATTGGGGAAGTGGCAGCAGCTGGGGCCATGCCCCATACTGAGCCACAGGCCCTTATATAAGGGCAGAGAAGCCAGGAGCCTAGACAGTCTCTTTCTGCGTTCAGAGATAGAAGGGCCTGGCTGCAGGGAACCAAATAAGGTACCTAGGATGAAGCAGGGCTGGGGAAAGGCAGAGGAGCTGGGGAGCTCCTGCCTGGAAAGCCCCAGGCTGCAGCCTAGCAGAAGGCTAAGAGGTACTGGGCATTGCAGGGTGCAACCCAGGCGTAGCCCAAGGCAGCAGGTCCAACCCCCTTTGCCAATGATGAGAGGCTAATACTGCAGTCTGACCCAGGGTGTGGGGCTAACTAATGACTGGGCAGTTGCCAAGACACTGAGGCAAAGTGGGGATAGAGGGTGGGGGGGTTCCCAGGGAGGGGAAACCCCTAAGAAAGAGGAAGGGGTTACTGCCAGGGGGCAGAACCCCACATAAAAGGGGCACCGGGGTCCAGGGAGGGACACGGGGCCAGTAGCCGAAAGGCGGATCACCAGCCTGCAGAGGGCCCTCCGAGCTGGAATTTGAGCTAATTCCCAGGACAGCCAGCAGGAGGCGCCGCGGGGGTGAGTCGCGCCCGGTTACAAGGATCATAGCTATAATTCTATCATTAGATTCTGTGGATTGGTTGCAATCCTCGACCTTCAGATCATGTATGGCTATCACCCCTCTCTCAAGAGGTTTCTTCTTTTCAAAGATGACCAGCATCACTTCATGTATCAAGTACTCCCTTTTGGCCTCTCATCTGTCCCAGGAGTATTTTCCAAAGTCCTGGTAATAGTAGCCTCTTATCTTTGTTGGCAGGGAATAATCATCTTCCTCTGTCTCAACAATTGGCTATTAAAGGGCTGGTTGTACATCAAAGTCCTCTCTGTAATACAGCAGCCATGTCCTTATCTGCAGCCTAGAACTTCAGCTCAGTATCAAAAAGTCCATTTTGATTCCAATTGAACAGATAGACTTCATAGGATCTTCTCTGGATGCTGTGACTTGTAGAGCTTACCACCCTGTGGACAGATTTACAACACTGACCAGCCTTATTGCCTAGATTCAAATAAGGCTCCAGACAACAACAAGAAGTTGACTCCAACTGCTGGGTCATATGGCAGCTTGTACTTTCATCTTTCATAACACAACACACCAGGCTGCATCTTTGCCGCTTCCAGAATTGTCTCAGAACAGTCTGTATCCTGAATAAACATGGTCTAGACAAGTTGGTATCTGTCCCTTATCGGGTGATACACTCACATGGCTGGTGGAAAGACCTTTCCAGTGTTCATGCATGATTTCCTTTTACCTAGCCTCCTCCTACTATTGTCACAACTTCAGATGCATCACATGCATCCAACAAAGTGAGTATTCACCCACGAAAGCTCATGCTCCAATACATCTGTTAGTCTATAAGGTGCCACAGGACTCTTTGCTACTTATGGGGTGGAGAGCTCATCTTGGGGGATGCGTCATCCAAGGCAAATGATTGCCTCAAGAGTCTCTCTTATGCATCAGCCTTCTAGAATTATGAGCAGTAAGGAACACCTGTATCCACTTTCTTCCCTTAACTGAGCAAAGTTATGCCAGATAACATAGCGTGCATGTTCTACATAAATCATCATGGAGAAGCAAGATTCCTCTCTCTCTGTGCTGAAACAATAAAACTATGGAAGTGATGTATAGCCAATCATATTCTCATTTCAGCCTCTTAACCTCTCAGGCATGCAAAACACCATGGCAGATGATCTGACCAAACATTTCTCCCAGGATTACAAATGGGAACTGGACCCTTGGATTCTCAAACAGATTTTCCTGGCTTTGTGGGTTTCCGAAAATGGACCTTTTTTCAACTACTGCCAACAAACAGTGCAAGAATTTCAGGTTGATGGTGCATCTGGATCATCAGTCCTTGGAAGACACCTTTCTCATTCTTGGACGAGGGACTTCCTCTGTGCACATTCTCTGATACTGTTAATTCTAATGGATGTTGAACGAAATAAGTCAAAGCTAGAGTCATTCTAGAGTTGCATCAACTTGTCCAAGGCAAGTCTGGTACCTTTACCTGATTTACCTCACTTCATTTGCAGTGTTGCGGCATTGACCATTTCCCACCCACTGTCTCAGGATTCCAGTTGAACGCTATCTGGACTTGGCCATCCTCCAAGACAGAGCTTGGGTTTTCAATGGTTTTCAGGCGTAGAGGTTTCCTGTGTGACAGATACAAGACTACTAAACCACAGAAAAATGTCTATTTGAAATACTTATCTTCAAAGCTGGAAGAGATCTCACAATTGGTGTACTCTTCCCTCTTTGCTGTTCTTGATTGCTTGTTGGATTTAAAGAAGTCAGATCTTTTCATGAGTTCAGTCAGAGTTTTAATTTGACAGATATTACAGCCTTTCATTCCCCTGTGCTGGGATTCTCAGTCTTTGTTCATCCTACGTTGAGCCAATAGCTAAGTCTTCTCTGCTGCACTTATCTATGAAAATGGCATTCTCAGTGGCCAGCTTTTCTGCTTTTGTAGTCAAGAAACTAGGATCGTTAATGGCTGATTTCCCCTCACTCATTTGCAGTTCTCTTGAAGAATAAGGTATCATTATTCCCATGTCCCAAGTTTGTACCTAAAATATTCTCTGATTTCCACATTAACCATGTTATCCACCTTCCTGTGCTTTTTCTCCCAATGTGACACCGATATTAGAAGGGCATTAGCCTTCTATTTGGACTGTTTAGAAAGTCTTTGGGACTGTTTATCTCAGTTGTGACCAGATCTAAAGGATCCATGATCTCTACACAAAGACTTTCAAAGTGGATTTCTGGCTTGTTACCAGGCTGATAATATTCAGGCCCCTTGAACAGCTCATTCTACAAGATCCCAAACTAACTCCATGGCACTATTAAAAAAATGTGCCAACTGCTGAAATTTGCAAAGTGGCAACCTGAATATCAATGCGTTTTTTTCAAACACTGTATCCTGGTATGTGCCTCTAAATCAAAAGCTGTTGTTGCCTTGACAGTCCTTCTTTATTGGATTCAGCTCCAAAGCTGCTCTTCTTTTTGCTATTGCTTCGGGGTCACCTCAAGTGGAGAACTCATAGGGACACTGCGACACTCTGTACCTCAGGGGAACACCCTGCACCTCCATGTTGATCCTTATAATATGATTGTGTGGTATCCAATGCAAAGTTTGTCATGTTGGGTGTCTTCCGAAGGCTCATGATGCACTGAGCATTGTTGTTATAATAACAGCATAGGTTGAAATTTTATGTATGTAGTTATGAGGCTGAAAATGTGTCCTCATGGCTTAAAACAAGCCCAGGCAAAAACTCTCCAGGAGCAGAGGCCCAGGCAAAACTCTCCAGGGGAAGAGGGTCAGTTCACACCTCAACAGGGTATGTGTGAGACAAATCTAGCCCAGCCTCACAGGAGCAAAGGACACTGGCCTAGGCAGCAACAAAGGATCTGTTGGACTCAGCCCCCTTCCCTTGGTCAGTTTGGGACTACAGTGAGGTAATCCTCACCTAACTCTTAAGCGGGGGCGGGGGCAAAGCCAAGAGGGAAGAAAGGACATGATAAAAGGGAGAGATGTGTGGCATGCTAGACTTAATGATGAATGGCTATTTAAAACCAGTTTCATCCACCAAAGGGTTCTTCTCATCCCAAAGGACCAGCCACATACCTAGGTCTATATATAACTCAGATCTTACCCAATAATCATGCTTTTGCCGATCTTTTAGTATCTAATATCTAAAGATTTATTTATAAGAGAAAAGAAAGAGGAGAGAGTTAAAATGGTCAAAGGAATCAAGTATGTACAACAATTGCAGAGTTCTTGTATCAGGTTTGAAGCAGTGATGACATAAACTGCTGACTTATAATCTCTCTGGTAACATCCAAAAGATTGGAAGATCCTCAATGCATTGGTTGTAATGCTCCTGTTAGTTAAAGTCCATAGCCCAGGGATCAGAGCAGGAAAGAGGCAAAATGGAGATGTTTCGAGGGCTTTTTATAGCTTCTACCATGTGGAGGGAAACTCATTGTTCCAAGCAAAGCGCCCAGCACAGTTTGTGGAAAAGTATAGTCACAAGATGGAGTCCAGTGTCACATGAGCTTGTCACATGCCCTTGCATGCTTCAGTGTGTCATAGCTGG
Source organism: Gopherus evgoodei (assembly GCF_007399415.2). Lineage (NCBI taxonomy): Eukaryota > Metazoa > Chordata > Testudines > Testudinidae > Gopherus > Gopherus evgoodei. Next base: position 95,432,181 of record NC_044322.1, on the reverse strand, counting down.
GGCCAGAACCCATTATTCTGCCTAAAACATCCACAGGAATGTCCATCAGGTGGGGATAAGCTTCTTCCAGGACACATGTTCATCAGTGGGCCATCAGCTTGAATAGTCCATTCACAATGTGCTGGCTAGATCAGATGTAAACTACCTTGTGGGTATTACCCAAGAGCAAACACAGATATATAGTCAATATTCACAACTTCCGACACAAAAATGATACATGCGTACAAATAGGATAATCAATCATAATTTTTCCATTGACACCTTACATGACATACTTAATATAAGATTTGTTGCAAATATATAACAGTGGTTGCAACAATTATTTATGTGGTCATATTTGATTCATATAACATCACAGGGACTCAGAAGGAATTTCCATGTAATAGCTACTGTCAGCTGCTCCAGCCTGGGGTGCAGCTGGGATCTGGAACTGAGGAGTCCTTCTGTTGTGTTAATTGGGTTAAGTTCCTCCCAGCAGAAATCTGAGAGGGAAATTTTCATGGGTATTTCCCCTCCCATATTCCTTAGATGAAAGCTCATTTTGGATCTAAATTCTACATAATGTTTTTCATAACTCTTTTTTTCCCTTTTTAGTTCTATTTAGATATTTTCATCTAGACTGCACAAATTGGAGACAGTGCAGAAAAGAGCCAAAAAAATGATTCAAATGCTGGAGAAAATGCGTTTTTAATGAGAGATTTAGAGTTCAACCTGCGTATCTTATCAAAAAGAAGATTGAAAGATGATTTGATTATTGCGTATAAGTATTTTCATACAGAGAAAATACTAGGTACTAAAGAGCTCTTTAATCTGATGAAGAAAAGTATAACAAGAACCAGTGGCTGGAAGCTGAAGACTGACAAATTCATATTTGAAATTTTAGAGTGATTAACCCCTGGAGCAAACTAGGAAGGGAAGTGGTGGATTCTCCATCTCTTGATGTCTTCAAATCAAAACTAGATGCCTTTCTGGAAGATATGTTTTAGTCAGACATGTTACACTTATTATGTGGGCTACTGAGTGAAATGTAACTGCCTGTAATATGTAGGAGGTCAGACTCAATTTGTCGGTCCCTTCTAGTCTTAAACTCTATGAATCTTTGAACCTTAATTTTACCCTTTTGTTAGCATTTCTTATAATACTAATTATATGATCATAGCCTATACTTTCTACAGGACATCCCCACTCCTGTCTTCAAGTATGTGGTGCATGGTGGATAGAGTAGTATAGAAAATAAGACGGGAGTCCTGTAGATTTGTATCTTATCCTTGGCAATGTTCTGTTTGCAATTTTCACTTGTAATTTGACAACATATACAAATTTTAAAAGGTTTAATGGAGAGCATATTTGAGCTTCCAGGAAACTGGATGAATAATGGTTAGTGAATGAGGCTGTGGTCCACTCACTGAACAATGATAAAAACAAATATTACTCATTCACACTCACTCTGTCTCATTCACTCTGCAGTGAATAGAAAATTCACTGGGACTTTTGGAAAAATAGAATGTGGTCATGTAATTTTAAAGACTATATTGTAATACATATGCAAAAGATAGGGGCAGAGTTGAGCTTGTATAGAAACCATTACTTACAATTCTGTCAATATATAACCCTGCTATTAATGTAGTTCTTTGGGTGGCTTATAGTCTTTGTCCTTCTCCCTAGTTACAGAGCCTATAACAGATATTTATTTTTAAGTTTTTCAGATCTTCAAACAGAAGAAAAGGAGAAGAAAAATGTTCTAAATATTTTTTCGGTTGCTTCAGGCCATTTATATGAACGCTTTTTAAGGTAACTTAAGCAAAAAGGAAAACTTAGGAATTTAATGGGAATACTCTAAAAGTTCATCAAAAAGTTAAATGGTTTTTAGGAAGTATGGCTGTTCTTTTTAAGAAAACAATAGGAATAACAACATGGCATAGAAAAAATGTACACAGGAAGGATCAAATTTGTTTTTGGTTCAACTATTGAATTATACTAGAGATCTAATTGATCCAATGTCTGTGTGTTCAAGAATATTATATATTTCTCTTTTAAAGAAAATCCTTTTTTAATGCTGTGCATCAATGTATGTCGGGGTCGGCAACCTTTCAGAAGTGGTGTGCCGAATCTTCATTTATTCATTCTAATTTAAGGTTTCGCGTGCCGGTAATACATTTTAACTTTTTTAAAAGGTCTCTTTCTGTAAGTCTATAATATATAACTAAACTATTGCTGTATGTAAAGTAAATAAGGCTTTTAAAATGTTTAAGAAGCTTCATTTAAAATTAAATTAAAATGCAGAGCCCACTCGGACTGGTGGCCAGGACCTGGGCAGTGTGAGTACCACTAAAAATCAACTTGCATGCTGCCTTCAGCACCCATGCCATAGGTTGCCTACCCCTGATGTATGTGATAAACACCAAAAGGCCAAAATCAGCCTTAGTATATGCTGTGGAAGAAACAAAACTCCATTCTCAGGTTGGAAGCAACAAAATCAGAGACAGCTTTATTCAGGCAATTGCAGGGGAAGAATACAACTGGCAGAGAGCATCTCTGCGCAGTTTCTCCAAAGTACAAACAAAATCACACAAACATTTATACTTCTTTGTGATGTGCATTAATTAAAAACATCTACATTTTATTTAGACTATTTGCTATCTGTTCCAGTATTTTCTCACTTTCTCGTCTCAAAACGTCGCTATCTCAAGGCTAGGTCACTCTGACTATTCTGCTGTTTTCCACTTGCTTCTGATGTGGGCCCTGCTTCTACTAGGCTAAAACTTAGCAGGACAGTTGCTTTGTCTCTGCTGTTAAATGGCTACACTTAAATCCTCTCTTCTTTTTCTCTGCTTCCACAATGCAAAGTAACTCCACAACTTCATTGGTGTCACATCTGTTTAGATAATGGCTGAATTTGGCCCCAAATCCACATACTATAATGTGATGTCCCATTCCCTATATATACTAATACTACTGTATCCACAGGTTAATGATCTGATAAATCGTAATTGTTTTAAGGGAATCATTATAGTGTGTTGTGTCAGACTGCTTAGTCTGCTTTTGTTCACAGATTTTTTGAAACAGTTGACCGAGATTAACATAAGAACAGCCATACTGGGTCAGACCAAAGGTCCATCAAGCCCAGTATCCTGTCCTCTGACAGTAGCCAATGGCAGGTGCCCCAAAGGGAATGAACAGACAGATTATCATCAAATTACCCATGCCCTGTCACCCAATCCCAGCCTCTGGCAAACAGAGGCTAGAGACATCGTTCCTGTCCATCCTGGCTAATAGCCATTGATGGACCTATCTTCCATGTATATATCTAGCTCCCTTTTGAACCCCGTTGTAGAATTGGCCTTCACAACACCCTCTGGCAAGGAGTTCCAGACGTTGATAGTGCGTTGCGTGAAAAAATACTTTCTTGTGTTTGTTTTAAACCTGCTGCTACTTAATTTCATCTGGTGTCCCCTTGTTCTTGTATTATGAGAAGGAGTAAATAACACTTCCTTATTTACTTCTCTATACCACTCATGGTTTTATGGACTTCTATCATATTCCCCCCTAAGTCGGCTCTTTTCCAAGCTGAAAAGTCCCAGACTTATTAATCTCTCCTCATATGGAAGCCATTCTATACCTCTAATCATTTTTGTCGCCCTTTTCTGAATCTTTTCCAATTCCAATATATCTTAAAATTTTGAGATGGGAAGACCACATCTGCATGCAGTATTCAAGATGTGGGCATACCATGGATTTATATAGAGGCAATATGATATTTTCTGTCGTCTTATCTATCCCTTTCTTGATGATTCCCAACATTCTGTTTGCTTTTCTGACTGCAACTGCACATTGAGTGGATGATTTCAGAGAACTATCCACATTGACTCCAAGATCTCTTTCTTGAGTGGTAACAGCTAATTTAGACCCCATCATTGTATGTGTATACTTAGGATTATGTTTTCCAGTGTGCATTAATTTGTTTATCAACATTAAATTTCATCTGCCATTTTGTTGCCCAGTCACCCAGTTTTGTGAGATCCTTTTGCAGCTTGTCACAGTCTGCCTGGGACTTAACTATCTTGAGTAGTTTTGTATCATCTGCAAATTTTGCCACCTCACTGTTTACTCCTTTTTCCAGATCATTAATAAATATGTTAAATAGGACTGGGCCCAGTACAGATCTCTGGGGGACACCACTATTTATCTCTCTCCATTCTCCCTTATTGTCTTTGTGTATGCTGTTACCGGGATAGCTGTCCCTCTATCCTCTCTCTGAGTGCATCCCCACAGAATGGAATTCTGTAATTCCCCACTCTTAGGGCTAGTCAACACTAGAAGCGATACAGCAGTGCAGCTCCACCAATGCAGCTGCACCGCTGTAGTGTGTCTGATGGTGAAAATGCTCATGCCAACTGTAGAGAGCTCTCCAGTCAGCATAATAAAACCAACTCTGCAAGAGGCAGTAGCTATGTCAGCGGGAGAAGCTGTCCTGCCGACATAGCTTTATCCATACCTGCAGTTAGGTTGGTGTAACTTACGTCATTCAGGAGGGTGGCTTATTCCCGGAGCAACATAAGTTATACTGACGTAAGTGGTGTGCACAAGCCCCTAGACTAGTCCCAGGGCTGTAGTACCTTGTGAATCAACTATTCTTACCTAGCAGGTCTGACTGAGCTTGGACACCTCCAGTTCTTCCCTCCTGAAATCTGTAACCAGTGAACTACAATTATTCAAAATAGCTTTCTTAAAATAAAATTATTTATTTTGCAGGAGGGACAAAGCATTTAGAGAAAACTGTTTATACCCATGTCTTTCTTACAGAGAGGCATGCCATCCTCTAATAGTAACTTAGGCAGGATCAGCTTCTTCAGACTCCTCTGGCAGGCTGTCACGTACCTCGGTCTTGTTTCCCCAAGCAACTCTTCTGTCTCTCTTGAGAGTGTTACTTTTAAACCTGCCACCGTTTTTCTGATTTTCTGCTTTGCTAGGCCTTTTTCTGACCTGGCATTGTCCTGTACACTGTCAGTGTTTGCTGAATAGTGGCTTATCTTGAGCCATTCTGTCTCCTTCCTGCTTGTTTTTTCTTACAGTCCCTATTAAACTAAACCAATACAGTCATACAGTAAACATCCCAATAACCAAGTTAACATACAGTATTTATGAATTATTACAGAGCAGCTCCATTTCAGTCATATATGTATGTACCTTACGATAGAACTTGTTAGTAGACCCATGTTTATTTAAACACTGTTCCTTCTAATGTGGTTTAAATATAGTTTGGCCAGTGTAGTGTAGACTTAGCTGTCTAAAAGTGATCTAGAAAAATCTATGTCAGAATGCAGTTTATGATCATGGATGTCAAACCTTGCTTAAACTGTGTTAGCAAGAATCATAAATAGAATCAGGTTTGCTACAAGTTTTTATTTCTAATATATAATGGGTCTTAAAACTATAAAATCCCTTTTGATGTTATGGTTGAAATGTGATTTCATTAATATATTAATTTGTTTATTATAGACTTTTCTTTCCACAGAATTATGATGCTTTCCGTTCTGCGTCATACCAAGACACCTGTTAAATTTTGGTTTCTGAAAAATTATCTTTCTCCTACATTTAAGGTAAGTGTAATGTCCATTTTTCATTGTGCTTGCATTGTTAATAAGAGTAGTAAAATGAATAGAAATGCATTGTCGCTTTTACTGAATATCATATTTTTTATAATTAGAATGGATTTTAAAATCACTAAATTAATTTAAATCATTACATTATGGAGACATTAAGATCTTTTTTTCCTTCTGAAACCAAGGTAGAATGGGTACATTTTAAAAGTTTCTTGTATTCTGTCAGATTATATCATTTTGAGAAAAATACATATAGTTGGGAATACCACTAGAATTATGGAAATTGTCAGAGCAGCTGAAGCATGTTAAGTGCACCAACTGTTGTTGTAGTTAGTTTCATTTTGCATCAGACTCCATTTATAAAACAATTTCGTGCATAATTATGGTGTTAATCAGTATGTCCTGACCCTAAAAGATAAAAAAAAAAAAAGAAAAGAAAAAAAAAAGAAAAATCAGTTGGGGGCATTAAAAAAAAGGGATGTGATGAGGGGGAGACTATATATAGGATAGGGACAACAAGAATGGTTATAACTGAGAGCATTATCTGTTGGTTAACTTACAGAAATGGGAGTTTGGAGTTATGGGTTTGGGTATCAACAACGCCAGCTTTGCCGTGTGACCTAGCACAAGTCACTTAACCTCTGTGCATTTGCACTGTATAAAGTTATGTTTTTTTCTTTTTCCATTTCTAGGAGGTTATTCCTCACATGGCCAAAGAATATGGATTCCAGTATGAACTAGTACAATATAAGTGGCCCCGCTGGCTTCATCAACAGACTGAAAAGCAAAGAATTATCTGGGGTTACAAAATTCTTTTTCTGGATGTTCTTTTTCCACTGGCTGTGTACAAAATAATATTTGTTGATGCCGACCAGGTAGGAAACAATTTTAGAAAAATACATCTGAAAGCAGGGTTTTGCATTGGTTCATGTCAACCCTTTACCATCCATGTAGATATCCTGTCTCAGATATTGATCTCATCAGGTCTCAATAACTGGATTGGCCATCACTAAGCATTACTGAAGGTGCTGCATGATGTGGTGTCCAAAATTCAGTATGCAGCCCTTTTTACTCATTAATGAAGTAATACCTTTACACCATAGACTTGGAGCCATTGTGCTGTCTCAAATGGATGTGATGCTGAAGTTTTGATCACGTGTTCATTAAAAATCCCAGGATACTTTTTGTAAGCGTTTTGGTGCTGAATAGATACTGTTTGTAAAGCATCTTCAGAACCTTTCTGAAAGGTAAGGCTATTATATGGCCTAGATTTGCAAAGGTGACTAATGATTTGGGTGCCACAATTTTTGGGTGGCCAAACTGACATACCTAACAGTCCTGATTTTCAGAAGGGAGGTGCTTGTCACTTTTTGGAAATCATGCCTCTTTAAGGTGTGTCAGCTTGGGCATCCAAAAATGTTGGTCTATAAATCAGAGATGATGCTTTTTACTTATTATTTCTTATAGTTATTAAATGTGAGGCTTGGCAGAATTCAATTTTTATAATTTTGGCATCTATATATTTTTGTTTTAAAGCCTTTTTGCCTATTTGTGCAAAATTATGGGGTTTAAGCATTTTTTAAATTTTTGTTGATTTAAAGTTTTGAAGTTGCAGGAAATTAGTAGGTGTGTCAGACAATTATTTAATGACAGTAGACACAGATTCAAGAAGTTAAATTTTTTGCAACTATTAAACACATTGTCAGTATCACAGGTCAAAATATATAAAGTAAACATCTTTAAATCAAACTCTTAAGTTCTCAAGTAGCATCTTTCTTATTTTTCCTATCTGTAAGTTTCAGTTATTATTGATGGAAATATGTTTTCATTCATTTGTGTGTGTATGGTGAAATCGATGTTTACTGACATTTACCAATAAAAATCTAATCCTTCCAAGCCTAAATATGATCAACTGAAGCTGTACATAATAACCTGTCCCAGGCTGGCTAGCCTCACCTGTGACCGCTCATCTCCCCCAGCTGCCTCCAGCTGATCCTGATTGACTGGGAATCAGGTGGTTGGGGTCAGTTATCAGACCCAACTGGGAAGCAGGCCACAGAGATGTGCTGCAGAGGCTGACCCTACCACAGTAATAAAAAAAAGTATGCATTTTGCCCAAGCAGTAACTAGATAAACATGTTGTAACAGACTATTAGTCTAACAGACTAGACTAATTTCTGTCAAAAATCTGTGTAGTACAGTTGTCACTTGGAATATATCTATATAAAGGGGGCAAAACAACATTAAACTGCTAAATAGAAGTGTTTCCTGTTTTTCTCTTGTTTAGATTGTGAGAAGTGACCTCAAAGAACTTAGAGATATAGATCTAAATGGAGCTCCCTATGGATATGTCCCCTTTTGTGACAGTCGCACAGAAATGGATGGGTACCGTTTCTGGAAATCAGGGTATTGGGCATCACATCTTGGAAGAAGGAAATACCACATAAGGTTGAACATTAATTTATATTTTTGGACTATTTGTAGAAATGTTTAAAATTTTGGTCTTTTGTCAGTAAGGTATTCAATAACAATCAAATAGTCTTACATATCCTGAGAGAGATGGAAATAAAGCATAAAATCAATGCAACATGGATTGATTTAAATCATGATTTAAATCACTTAAGTGGAAAGTTTTGATTTAAATAATCAATTTTAATGAACTTTTCCATTTGTACTGCAGTTATTTTCTAAAGAAAGGTGCATTGTCATTGGTCAATATAACCATTAAAACATTTTGATTTACAGCTAAATAGAACCTTTACGCTACATTTGGTACATCTTTTGCCACGTAGGATGATATGCATTTATTTAAGCAATTATGTAGCTTAATACTTTCAGATTCTTATTAACTGTACATTTTTAGTATGTTAGAAAATGGTGAATGATATACAAAACATGTTACATATATACAACTAAATAATTTAATAAACAGAGAGATTCACTGTAGTCAGTAAATTAAACTGATTTTTTCAGGTTATCCTGGGAAAAATTTCAACCATCTCTAACTGAAAGTGAGTTGATCTTAAGTTCTTGAATCTCTTGAAAATGAGACAACAGTCTCCTAAGTTACTTAGTCTGTCCTTCAGACTTTTTTCAAACTAGTGGTTCTCATCCCCTCCCTCCTCATTTTTATTTATAGACTGGAAGACAGACCAGTTTTCCTGCTGTTTCAAATCCCAATTGATTTCTCAGCTTTGAATGAATTCATCCAAATGAAGAAAATATATTTTGTGCCTGCAGAATAGGCTGCTGCTGTCAAAAGCTGGTTTAATACTTCAACAAACTCTGGTTTCAGGTACTTAGCTAGTGACTTCACCAGTTCAGTGACTTTCTTTAGAACATCAGTCAGGAGACATGTATTACTTAAATGGATCACTCCAGCCATATAATTTTATTACTTTTGGCATGACTGATGGGTGATGCCCATGTCATAGAAGCATCTTCTTTTTTTCAGCAGTTAGACATTGATCCTGGTACTTTGGGTTGAGAATATTGGCAAGCAAATGAGGTGGAGTAAGTGCTTGTTCCATCCTTTTTCTTTTTTTTTTTTACTGCCTGTAATTTAACTTATTTATTTCTTCAACGTCTGCTGAAGATCTTTCCAAATTTCAACAGCATCAGCAATAGCAACCATCTTTCTGCAGTTTGACTCGGCTATCGAAATAGGTTTCAGTTTATTCAGCATATCTTCTATGTTTCTCTTTAGTCTGCTGTTGACTACTTAGTCTGTGATACTTCCATTTATTTTGTCACAATTTTTTTCACAAATTATCATCAAAATAGCTCAGTTCTTAATAAATAGCTCAAAACAGTCAACCACTGAGTTCCGCTGTACATCTTGGCAGAGAATTAGTTTGGGTGCTCCTGCTCTTTTCAGTGAAGCCAAAGCAAAGTGGTTGTTACAGAAGTATTTTGCAATTTCAGCAGCATTTTCCTTTGTTCCTGGAGTTGTACTTATATATTAAGCTAAAAAGATTCATCAAATGAGTACTGCACCTATATGTTATAAGTTTCAGGTTCTTTTATTATCTTTCTCTAAATTTCTTCCTATCTGTGCTACTTTTGCAACACTGCCTATGACAAAGCTACACACTTGAATTTTTGTTCACAGTTTGTTATAGCTTTTACTTCTACTTCCATTGCTGCTACTTTTAAATATTCTGCTGTATCAGTTGTTTTTGCAAGATTGACAACTCCATATTCTCTTGTCACACAAGCACATATTACTGGATCATTGTGTACATTGCTCCACCCATCAAGATTCAGATTAACAAATTTCTCTCCAATTTTTCGGCACATTGTTCAATTTCCTTCTCATATATTGTATCCAGTAACCTTCTAGCACACTCTCTTCTGCCAGGTGGAAAAGTAGCCTGGTCATAATGAGTGAACCATGTCTCGGGCTGCATTGTGAAGAATTTTGTCCCTTCTTCACAAAGTGTCCTGCTTTGACACCAGTGTTGCTTCTTTCTGGTTGCACACTCTGCTCCTTCTGCCTTGTTTTCATAACTCTCACCCCTACAGAAAACGAACTCACAACAATCTAAAAATTCTGCTTGTATAATCTACATATCTTTTAGACTTCAATATTTTATTTGTTTAGAGACAGAAAGGAAAGCAATTGAGAAATTAATGGGTTTCTGTTTGCTTCTCTGTCTGCATACATATGCAAGGACACAGAGAAGGGTCATTTACCTGAAATGCTGAGAACCATCCAGAAGTAAGGGCTGATAGTTACTGGGCAGATCAGTATTTTTCCATGAACCGGAGAGTAAGTTTCCATGATGGGTGAAGGCATAGATATTCATAATTTGACAACTGAGCCAGAGTTCAAGTAGGGAGAAGCTGTAAAATAGGAGAATGAGCGCACACAGATGGACTTATTGAATGATCCGGATGAGATACATGATGGTGTCTCCTGGTGTCAGAGTCTGGGTCCCAACATCTATGATGCCTTTGTTAGTCTCTTGCACCCAGTAGCACAGCCCTTGGGTCCTTCACAGGATCAAGCCGTCAATATGGTACATGACTTATTGTGACATTTATAAAGCTTAACCTCAAAAGTTAGTTTTCCCCCTGATTCTCTGTCTACATAGAAAAACAGCTTTTAACTCAAAGTTTTTGATAGAGGCTTATGGATTCAGCATGTTTATTTTTATTTAAATGTTAAGAGATTATAATAATTTTAGGCTTAACATTTTTGTATTAAATTCAGATTTCATTTTAAACAGGTTTATTTTTAAGAAAAACTTAAAATTTAAATAACACATGAAAAAATCTGATTAATTTTTTTTAATTGATTTCTTTTTATCCACCCTAAATCCATGTGGTAGATTGATTAGCACATGCTGAGTTCACTTCTTGTGTTGGGGCTTCAGCTAGTTATTTAAAATAACATTCCTTTAATGCAGGCACAGTATTTGCCTCCTTGTTATCAAGTTTTTTCCAGTTTCTAATAGATATGTCAAATTATGCAAAACTTAATGAATTTTTGTTTTTGTAGTGCCTTATATGTTGTGGATCTTAAGAAGTTCAGAAAGATTGCTGCAGGAGACAAACTTCGGGGCCAATACCAGGCTCTCAGTCAAGATCCAAACAGTCTATCAAACTTAGATCAGGTATGCAAGAGTTTAATGTCTGCCTGAAGATAAATGACATTTTTTCTTTTCTTTAAAATATTCTTCCTGTTTTTCTCAGTTTTCACTATTTGTGGTTTGCGTGTAGACTTAATTACTTTCTTACTATGATAGGAGGAGCTCTCCATAGAAGGTTTTGCAAATGCGCTTCTGTGTTGCTATCACATTACGACATTTTTAAAGTTGTGATCTGGTTACTAAAGTATAGCTAGAATTTCCAGGGGTAGGTATTTTTATTATATTTATTATCAAATAAATTATGTACATTATGCACATTTTTAGGAAAATGGAATGTCAGGTTATAGCTCTCCTACTATCTAATGTGTGTAAATCTTCTCTTTCGCAGTGTATGCAATGGAATCCAACCTACCATCTGTCAGTACAAACAGACCAAAATGCAAGGAGAGTTCTAATGGTTGATGTTTTATTTTTGTTGTTATCAGTCAGAGTTTTAGTGCAAAAAAATCCAATTCTTATTGTTGGCGCACACTGCAGCAATCATGGGATTGTGTGATGGATGGACTAGGCCGAGATGCCCTCTCAGGGAGGCCTTAGGCCACGCCTGTCCCAGGAGAGGAACAAGTCCTCGAAGCAGTCTAGAGAGCCTGCACAGGAAGTAGCCAATCAGAGGGAGGCTAAAAAGTTCTAACCAATCAGAGAGGCTGCAGGGAGCAGCCAATCAGGGCCTCAGAGAACCATATAAAAAGGAGCTGCAGAGACAGTCAGTTCCTTGCTGGAGCCAGAGGATTCCAGTTGGTGCTTCTGGCTGGCCAAAGGAAACTGCAGCACCATGAACAGATCAGTGCTGGCAGGGACCAGGAGAGCAAAAAGGAGCTTCTGGTTTGCTGCTGGGACTGAATACAAAACTTCAGCCCTTCAAAAAGTATTGACACATTGCTGAAGGCTGGCACCTTGGGGAAGTGGCCATGGGAACTGAAATCAGTTCAGATAAAGGGACATGGCAGCACATGGCTGCTATTCTGAGGGTCCCTAGGCTGGGAGTAATGGGCAGGCCTAGGTCCCACCCATAGGTTACTGGGGAAGTGGCCTACAATTGGAGAGCAATAAACCCCCAGAAGGGGATCTGAACTACTTAGTGACCCAGCTGGAAAACCAAGGCCGGGATTGTTTAAAGACTGCAGACACACCTGACCATAAGGGGCGCAATGGACAAAGTTTGAGGAAAACTGACTTAGAGGAAGGATCCAAAGAAGACGACCTCGGTCTCTCACTACCAGGAGCCAGCTCCCCAAACGCCTGGATCTCCACTAAGTCTACAGTGTCATAGGCTTCAACCTGTCAACTCGATACCATGGAGGTGAAAGACTTTTCTTCTGGTACCAATGGGGCTGTGAGATCCTGGAGCACTTAGGAGAAGCATGACTCCAGCAGGCTACAGTACCATCTGTGAAGGACACAGAAGCCCTGGACATACATTCTTCTAGCATGGCATCATCTGCATCAGGCTTACCAATGGTACTTTCTCACTCAGCTCCATCACTACTGGCAAAATTGCAGCACCAGGCACCTTTGGCCCTGGCACCTACGTACTCCAGATCAACGGTACTGTCAACCTCAACTGCTACATTGATACCAACAGACTCAGTACAGCAGGAATTTTGCTACTCCAAGGCCTTGTCAGTGTTAGATGAGCCATTGTCCCCACTATTTATGGGTACCAAACGACCAAGACTCCAGTCTCTGGATTACCATTGCTTCCTGGAGCCACAGGATTTTCTGCCCTTTTCTGCTGCATCTCCTCATTGGAGGACATTGAGGAGAATGAAGGAGACATTCAATCAGTCTCCACCTTATCAGTGGGGGGTTCCCCTCCACATAATTGCAGGAACCCATATTTCGTCAAGAACCCACATCAGGGAGGATAGAATCAGTCCTGTACCACCTCTACTCATGTATGAGCCCCTTCCCCTCCCCCCACAAGTGGCCATACTGGTATCCTTGGGCAGCATAACAACAGCAATTTGCCAGACCTTTGGCTTTATTTCACCAGGAGAGTAGGGTTGCGCAGTTTCCTTCCACCAAACCCCAACGCAAGAATACCTTTGAAAAACGGGAGGCTAGGGCAGGCAAAGAGGCCACCTCTCAAACTCCTGTTTTGTAATCATCTCCAGATGAAGCAGTCACCACCACCACCACCATCAGTGGCTGCTGATTTTCACCAAGTCCAGCATCTTGTGAAAAGGGTGGCTGACACCTTCTAGATACCTCTTTAGAAATTAAAGACTCACAACACAAGCTTCTGGACATTCTGCAGTTGGCAACACCCACGCAAGTTGTGCTCCCATTAATCAAGCATTTCTGGATCCATCAAAGACTGTGGCAAACTCCTGCCACCATCCCACCAACTTGTAAATGGATAAGAAATATTATGTTCCCTCCAGGGACTCAGAATTTTTGTTTTCCCCCCATCTAATTCCCTGGTGGTGGATACTTTAAATGAGTCGGGATAAGCAGCATTTCTCCAGGTCTACCCTGTACAATAAGGACCAGAAGAGGTAGGATTTTTTTGGCCGAAAGGCATACACATCCACACCCCAACAATTTTGGTTTGCAAACTGTCAGGCATTCATGTACAGTTAGGACTTAATAAATTAGAACAAGTTTGCAACCTTTATTGAACATCTTCCACAGGATCATAGAGAGCTCTTCCAGGGCATCAGTAAGGAGAGTCAGTTATTAGCCAGAACTTCTCTCCAAACATCTTTAAATGCCCTGAACACTGCCGCTAGATCTGTCTCCACAATGGTTGTCATGTGCAGAGCGTTATGACTCCAGCTGTCAGGGTTCTCGAAAGAGATTCAGAATACTATTGAGGACCTCCCATTTGATGGTCAGAAGCTCTTCTCTGGGACTGTGGATGAGTCCTCACACTTTCTGAAGAACTCAAGGGCCATGTTGATGTCTCTGGGTATACACAGAACAAACAAAAGGAGAATTTAGCAGGTCTCAAACTGCTCAAAGATCATGCCTGACCCAGTTCTCTGGATTTCACAGAACCACTGAACCCTCTAAGAACAGACGAAAATTCCAGAGGAAAAGAGCTTCTCACAAGTACCCAGTCATGATCAAAACAACAGTTTTGATGGGCTGGTGGAGGGCTCAACTCCTCTGTCACCTCTAGTTTGCAAGCTGCAACACTGTGCCCATCTTGGCACTTCTGGATACCTCCTTTCCCATTTTCGGAAGGTCTGACAGCATTTTACAATAGATAAGGGAGTCATGGAGGTTATAACATTGGGCTACACAATCCACTGTACGTCCCTTCCTTCCTCCGTCCCACCCCCATTTCCCCATTCCTCTTCAGGGATCCATCTCATGAGACTGAACTGAGTCAAGAGTTCCACTTTTCTCTTTTGTTTAGGAACAGTAAAATTGGTCCCATCTCCTCACAGGGGGGAAACGGTTTTATTCAAAGTATTTTTTTGTGCCACAAAAGGACGGATGATGAAGACTGATCTTAGATCTAAGACAACTGAACAAATTTGTAAAGTCTCATAAGTACAGGATGGTGACTCTGGCAGCTGTAATTCCTTCAATAAAGACAGGAGATTGATTTCTGGCCTTCAACTTACAGGATGCCTATTTCCATATAGAGACTTCCTTTCAGCCTCTCTTTGGCTGCAGTGATGTTCTCAAAGGTTCTAGCAGTAGTAACTGCTTGCCTTCGACAAGAAGCAATTTTAGTCTTCCCATAACTTGACAACAGGGTACTCAAGGACTGATCTTACGCTACAGTATTAACTTCCACCAAGACAGCTCTCTCTGTCTTTCAGGAATTGGGTATCTAACTAAACGTAAAAAAATCCATGTTAACCCCTGACAGAGAATTCACAGTAGCATATTTGGATTTGTTGGCAACCAGGGCCTTCCTTTCCACATACAGATTCATAACTTTGGCAAACCTGATTGGGACAATTCAAGGAACCTCCCATGCTACAGTAAGAAATGTTTGCAACTCCTTGGTCATATGGCAGCTTTCACCTTTGTGATTGCACTTGCAAGTCTGTACCTTTGCTGCTTTCAGGGCTTGTTCACAACGATCTGTTCCTCCACCAGAGATAACATGGACAAACAGTTACAGTTCCCCTCCACGTGAAGAATTCCCTAGACTGATGAAAAAATCCATTCAGTGTCTGTGCGGGTGTCCCTTTCATCTGACCAGCTCCAACAATATCTGAGACAACAGACACATCACTGTTAGGGTGAGTAGAACACCTCAGTACCCTCCCAATTCAGGGTAGATGAGCACCTCAGGAAGCCAGTCTGCATATCAACCTATTGGAACTCAGAGCAGTCAGGAATGTCTGCCTTCCTGGTGCTCATAGGTACAGATTGTCTCTTTGTACTGAGACCTACTCAGTCACTGGACTCCCATCTGTTCCCCATATTGCCCGAATCACTGCCTTTTTTGCCTGGGGCACCTCCACTAGATGATGTTGAGGATGATAATGGAGACTTCCCTTTAATCTATTCTCTCTTGGGCTTTCCTACCCAGCCATTTGAGAACTCGTTGTTTGATACCCACAGAGAGAGGCATTTCAGGTAAGACATCATAGCTAGTGGGAACAACTTTGGATGATACTCCCCATCCCCTCTACTACGCCCCCACCCCCACCCCAATAGCAATACCTGGGACCTCTGGGTGGCATAATGACAAAAAATTTCCAAGGCATTTTGATGCACATTTTGACAGTTTATTGCACAAGTTGAGTAACCTTGTCATCTTCGCGTAGTGGCCTTAGGGCTGCTCCACTTCAAGTAACTCCTTCGGAGTATCACCACAAGGGGGCATGAACTTCAGAAGCAAGTCTAAGACTGTACAGCAGAACCCATCAGGATAAGAGACATACAGTCCCCTCCACCACAGCCCATTCTTCAGCAGAAGGAGGCATTCTAGGAGCAGGAAGCTAGGGCAGATGAGGAAAAATTACCATTCCTTGTCATCAGATGTTGAGGAAGTTAAGCCTCCACTCCTGCCTATGATCAGTGATTTCCCACCATTTCAGGACCTCATAAAATGGGTGGCAGACGCTCTGCAGATACCACTTAAAGAAGTCAAGGAATCAAAAAAATGTTTACTCACCTTCTCATAACTGTTGTTCTTCGAGATCTATTGCTCATATCCATCCCAGTTAGGTGTGTGTGTGCCGCATGCACAGTCGTCAGAAAGTTTTTCCCCTAGCAGCACCCATCGGGTTGGCTGTGGAGCCCCCTGGGGTGGCATTTCCATAGCACTCTATATTTGACCCTGCCGACCCAGTGCCTCCTCAGTTCTTTCTTGTTGGCTACTCCAGTAGAGGGGAAGGCAGGTGGATCTGGAATAGACATGAGCAACACATCTCAAAGAACAACAGTTACAAGAAAGTGAATAACTGTTTTTTCTTCTTCGAGTGCCCATAGAATGGGCCGTGAGAGCCGGGGCTGAAACGTTGGCTAATTTGTAGCAGGTGCGGATGCAGAAGGTAATCCGCAATGAGATCCTCTGTGGCAAGACTGGGAGACCTTTCATATGGTCAGCCACTGCCACAAATAGCTGTTTTGACTTCCGGAACAGCGTCATGTGTTCGATGTAAAAAGCGAGTGCCTGTCAAAAGTCCAGAGAGTGGAGCCTTTCCTCTTGGCTGCTTGCATGAGGTTTAGGGTAGAACACAGGCAGGAAAATATCCTGGTTGGAGTAAAATTGGGACACAATCTTTGGAAGAAAAGCCGAGGGAGGCCTAAGCTGCACCTTGTCCTCGAAGAAGACCATGTATGGAGGGTCAGAGGTGAGGGCCTTAAATTCCAAGACCCTCCTTGCCGAAGTAATGGCAACTAGAAAGACAACCTTCCATGATAGATACAGGAGTGAACAGGTTGCCAGTGGTTCAAACGGAGGTCCCATCAGTTTGGAACTAACGAGGTTGAGATCCCACACAGGGATCAGCTGCCGAACCTGTGGGTTAAGATGCTCCAGGCCCCTGAGGAAGTGGCCAACCATGGGGTTGGCAAAGATGGAGCAACCGGCTGCTACCGGGTGGAATGCAGAGATAGCTGCCAGGTACACATTGATGGAACAAACAGCCAGCCCTTGCTGCTTGAGGTGTAACAAGTACTCCAGGATGACAGGAATGGGGGCCTGCAACGATGGAGTACAGCCCTGGGGGCACCAGGTCCCAAACCTTTTCCACTTTGCCAGATAGGTGGCCCTAGTGGAGGGCTTCCTGCTGCCGGGAAGAACTTCCCTGACCAACTCTGAGCACACGAGTTCCATAGGGTTTAGCCATGAAGCTTCCGGGCCATGAAGTGGAGAGACTGGAGGTTTGGGTGACTAAGGCGACCATGGTCCTGGTTGATTAGGTCCAGGAACAGTGGTGGTAACGTGATCAGAGTGTCCACTGAAAGTTTCATGGATATGTGGAAGTAAGCATCCTTGACATCGAGGGCGGCCTACCAGTCTCCTGGATTGAGAGATAGAATAATTGAGTTCAAGGAGACCATGCAGAACTTCAACTTCTTCATGAATCTGTTGAGGCCTCGTAGATCGAGGATGGGTCAGAGACCCCCTTTGGCTTTGGGGATTAGGAAATAGCTGGAGTAGAATCCCTTGCCCTTTAGCTCCTGAGGTACCTCCTCCACTGCCCCTGTACAAGGAAATGCTCATGAGAGGTACCTCCTCCACTGCCCCTGTACAAGGAAATGCTCATGAGAGAGAGGGTCCCTGAAGAGGGACAGGGGCGTGGGGATGGGAGGAAGGGAAAGAGTAGAATTGGAGAGAATAGCCCACTTCTACTATGCAAAGAACCCAGCAGTCTGATGTTATTTGGGACCAAGCATGGTAGAAGTGGGATAGACTATTCAGGAAATGGGTGATGATCTGGTCCATAGTCTGGTACGTTGTCCTGGGCACACCTTGAAAAGGCCTGATTAGAGACCAAAGAAGTGCATATCTGGCCCTGGTTGGATGAGGGCTGGGACTGCTTGTGCCTACTGTTCCTACCATGCTTCCTAGAGAAGTCCTGTCTAGGATGTGGCAGGTAGGGACACTGAGAGGGCTGCAGCTTAGTGTTTCCACTGAGTAGCCGGAGTATGGACCCCCACCGACTTCAGTGTAGCCCTCGAGTCTTTAGGGCTCTGTAGCCTAGAGTCAATCTGCTCTGAAACTGGCCCACTCCATCAAATGGCCTGGAGGGTCTGATGTACCTCGGGTGGCAGCCCCAAGGCCTGCAGCCATGAGCTGTGCCTCATGGCGATACCGGAGGGCAAGGTGCGTGATGCTGAGTCTTCAGCATCCAGTGAGGCCTGTAATGAGGTCCATGCCACTGCCTTACCCTCCTCAACTATAGCCCCAACCCCTCCGCAGGTACCAGCTCTCTGAACTTCAACACAGAGTTCCAGGAGTTAAAGCTGTACCTGCTCAGGATTGCCTGCTAGTTAGCAATCCTGAGCTGCAAAACTCCGGTAGAGTAGACCTTCCGGCCGAAAAGATCTAGTCTTTTAGAGTCCTTGGACTTGGGGGTAGGGCCTTGCTGCCCCTGCCTCTCACATTCGTTCACCGCCACCACCACCAATGAGCAGGGCTGCGGATTCGTATAGAGGTACTCATAACCCTTAGAGGGGACAAAGTATTTCCACTCAACACCCTTTACAATTGGAGGAATAGAGGCTGAGGTCTGCCACAAGGTTTTGGTGTTGGCCTGAATGGTCTTAATAAGAGGCAAAACCACCCTTGATGGACCTTCCGGGGCCAGGATGTCCATCATCGGGTCCTGCAGCTCTATCACCTCCTCAGCTTGCAGGCCCATATTACGCACCACCCTGTACAGCAGGTCCTGGTGGGCGCAGTTGTCTTTGGGGGGCGGCCCTAAGATGGAGGTCCCCACAACCGCCTCATTCACGGAGTACGATGAGGCCAGTGGAGGGGTGGGAGAGGGACACAACAGGTTCGTCCTGACCCTCCTGATCCCTTGGGGCATCCTGCCCTACCTCTTGTGCTGAGTCAACTACCCCAGGATCCACTATGGGAGTAAGGGTTGGCTCCTGGGAAGATAGGGTGGCCGGTGTTATGTCAGCACTGTAGGAGTGGGGCAGCTAGCCAAAGCCATCAGTGCCCTGTGCTTGGATAATACAGACTGGGAGCCCTTAGATATGGTGCCCTGAGCCTAGTGGTATGCCCAGAGGGTCCAAAATAGCAACTGCACTGGTCCCTGCCTCTGCGCGAGCCATGGCCCTGCATCCACGTCAGGCCTCTTATGGACTGACTGGCTCTGGCTCTGCTCCAAAGTATTTGGACCGGTTCCTGGATGACTGGTGCCGGGAGCAGGACCTCCACCATGTCGGGGAGCAGTGCTGCGATGGAGTAGTGCCGCGAGTGGGATCATTGATGCAAGTCCAACTGGTGCTGCGGGCCAGAGTGGCGCTGGTACTCAGAGCAATGGCTTCTCTCCGGTGGCCTCAGAGATGCCAGTGCATGCATCATTGTGGGCTTGCCTTGAGACGGTGCTGCGCACTACGGTGCTGGAGGCTTCTCCTGGGGGACTGGGGACGATGGCGCCATCATGGCAATTAAGTCCCTCATGGCTTCGAAGGTGTCTGTGGTGGATGGTAGCTCCACCTCTACCATCTGGCTCAGGAAGTCCAACAGCACCAGACTTGATGGTCTCCTTTACACGGCTGAAGTAGATGGTGCCAGCTCCTGAGCTTTTCATGCCTGGTGCTCCTCCACGGGATGCACTGCAGAGGCAGTCTCCAGTGCAGCAGGTCTTGGTCCCAGAGATAGACCTCTGTCCTGCTTCCAGTGCCGCTTCTGTGGCTCCGGAGAGTGAGACCGGTGCCGGGTAGATTCTACTGGCTTTGGTGCCGGCGACCAATGGTACCGAGGATCTCTGTGCCCAGAGTCTTTCCTTGGCCCTGCTTCTCTAACGGAGGCTGGAGCACTCTGCGCCAATGATCTCTGCGCTGGGTCCTGCTGCCCCTAGGCAGGCTGCGGTGTCAGTGCCGCCTCTATAAGGAGCTGTTTTAAACACAAGTCCTGCTCCTTTTTAGTTCTGGGATGGAACCGTTTGCAAATCTTGCACCAGTCCGACTCGTGTGCCTCCCCCAGACACTTGAGACAAGAGTCATGGGGGTCGCCTGTTGGCATGGGCTTGTGGCAAGACTTGCAGGGTTTGAAACCTTTGGATCGAGGCATGACCTGAGCCCCAAGGGGAGAATAGAAAGGTGGGGTGGGGGGGAGGAACCCCTCACTCTTAAATTACTAACTTAACTATAAACTACAAACATTATGAAAACTGGAGTACTTGTGGCACCTTAGAGACTAACAAATTTAAGTACTCCTGTTCTTTTTGCAGATACAGACTAGCACGGCTGCTACTCTGAAACCTGACATTATGAAAACTACATCTATTAACAACCATACACAAAGCTAGAAGAATAAGCCGAGTACTGGCAGGAGCAAGCTACTGCAGTTCCAACAACCATCACTGGGGCTAAGAAGGAGGCGCCAGGTCGGCAGGGTCATATATTGAGCACCATGGAGGAGCCACTCCAGGGTGCTTCACAGCCAAACCCGATGGGTGCTGCTAGGCAAAAAACTTTCTGATGACTGTGCATGCATCACGCATACACCTAGCTGGAATCGACATGAGCAAGCGCTTGAAGAAGAGCGCAAGTTACTGGGCATTCTGCAGTCAGCAATGCCAACCAAAATTGTGCTACCTGTCAGATCTGACAGAGACTGTTCAGCAGACTCCAGCAATAGTAACACCAACTTTCAAATGGGCTGATAAAAAACTATGTCCCCACCAAGGGCTCTGAATTTTTATTTCCTCACTCACCACCGAATTCTCAGAATATAAGAACAGCCATGCTGGGTCAGACCAAACGTCCATCTTACCCAGTATCCTGTCTTACCACAGTGGTCAGTGTCAGGTGCCCCAGAGGGAATGAACAGAACAGGTAATCTAGTGAACCATCCCCTGTCTCCCATTCCCAGCTTCTGGCAAACAAAGTCTGGGAACACCATCCCTATCCATTCTGGCTAATAGCCATTGATTGACCTATCCTCCATGAACTTATCTAGTTATTTTTTGAACCCTGACATAGTCTTGTCCTTCACAACATCCTCTGGCAAAGAGTTCCACAGGTTGACTGTACTGTGTGGAGAAATATTTCCTTCTGATTGTTTTAAACCTGCTGCCTATTTCATTTGGTGACCCCTAGTTCTGATGTTATGAGATGGAGTAAATAACAATTCCCTATTTACTTTCTCCACACCAGTTGTGATTTTATAGACCTCAATCATATTCCCCCCTTAGTCATCTCTTTTCCAGGCTGATATGTCTTCTTATCTATCCCTTTCTTAACAATTCCCATCATTCTGTTAGCTTCTTTAACTGCTGTTGGACATTGAGTGGATGTTTTCAGAGAACTATCCACAATGACTCCAACATCTCTTTCTTGAGTGATAACAGCTGATCTAGACCCCATTGTTTTAGATGTATTGTTGGAATTATGTTTTCCAATGTGCATTATTTTGCGTTTATTAACATTGAATTTCATCTGCCATTTTGTTGCTCAGTCACCCAGTTTTGTGAGATCCCTGTGTAACTCTCTGCAGTCTGATTTGGACTTAACTATCTTGAATAGTTTTGTATCATCTGCAAATTTTGCCACCTCGCTGTTTACTCCTTTTTCCAGATCATTTATGAATATGCTGTATTGGTCCCAGTACAGACCCCTGGGAGACACCACTATTTCTCTCTGTCCATTCTGAAAACTGACCATTTAATCTTACCCTTCGTTTCCTGTCTTTTAACTAGTTACTGATCCATGAGAGGGCCTTCCCTCTAATCCTATGACAACTAACTTTGCTTAAGATCCAAGGACCTTGTCAAAGGCTTTCTGAAAATCTGAGTGTATCGTATCCACTGGATCCCTCTTGCCCACGTGGTTGTTGACCCCGTCAAAGAACTGAATCATTAGGCGTGATTTTCCTTTACGAAAACTATGTTGACTCTTCCCCAACAAATCGTGTTCATATATGTGTCTGCTAATTTTTTTCTTTACTATAGTTTCAACCAATTTGCCAGGTACCGAAGTTAGGCTTACTGGCCTGTACTTGTCTAGATCACCCCTGAACCCCTTTTTAAAAATTGGTGTCATACTAGCTGTTATCCAATCATGTGGTACAGAAGCTCATAGACTCATAGACTTTAAGGTCAGAAGGGACTATTATGATCTTCTATAGTCTGACCTCCTGCACAACGCAGGCCACAGAACCTCACCCACTCACTCATGTAACAAACCCCTGACCTATGTCTAAGTTATTAAAGTCCTCAACTTGTGGTTTAAAGACTTTAAGGTGCAGAGAATCCTCCAGCAAGTGACCCATGCCCCATGCTGCAGAGGAAGGCAAAAAAAAACCCAGGGCCTCTGCCAGTCTGCCCTGGAGGAAAATTCCTTCCCGACCCCAAATATGGTGATCAGCTAAACGCTGAGTGTGTGGGCAAGACTCACCAGCCACCTAATTCTCTTGCAGTGGATGCTGTGAATGAGAGGGGTTGGCAGCAATTCTTGAGGGTTACCCCCCCTATGCCAAGGATAAGAAGTTACTGGATCTCTTTCATACTTCACCACCACCTTGCAGTTCTGGATTGCAAACTTTCAGGTGACCATGGCCAAGTATAACTTTACTAATTACAACAAGCTCATGGCCTTTATTGAAGATCTGCCACATGACTGCAGGGAACAATTCCAGTCTATTCTTGCAGAGAGTCAGCTGTTTTGGATGGTTATCGAACAGAACCATGATCATGGATGCATATCTTCTTGAATGCTGGTTGAAGCATGAAAGAACATAATGAAACTTTAGTGCATCTGGCACTAAATTTATGACTGAACTCCTTGGGGGAGAATTGTATGTCTCCTGTTCTGTTTTACCCGCATTCTGCCATATATTTCATGTTGTAGCAGTCTCGGATGATGATGTGCTGTTTGTTTTAAGACCACTTTCACAGCAGATTTGACAAAATGCAAAGGAGGTACCAATGTGAGATTTCTAAAGATAGCTACATCACTTGACCCAAGTTTTAAGAATCTGAAATGCCTTCCAAAATCTGAGAGGGATGAGTGTGTGCTTTCAGAAGTCTTAAAAGAGCAACCCCCATGATGCGGAAACTACAGAACCCAAACCACCAAAGGAGAAAATCAGCCTTCTGCTGGTGGCATCTGACTGACTCACATGATTAAAATGAACTTGGCTATTACAACAGTTATTTCTCTTTGCCATGATTTTTTTCTTTTACTTGACCTTCTAGAAGTATTAAGGCAGTTACTATAGATAAGATATTCCTCTCAAAGGATAACCACTTGAATTGACTTTTATGTTTAATAACACAACTTCAATAATCTGTTTTAAACCATGCAACTGGTGAATAGCTATCTGTATGCCACTACCCTTCTAATCTTTATAACCTTGTGGCACCCTCCATTTGTACATTCACAAACTTCTTTTCACTCAAGAATTCTGATTCCATTTAGAAAGTCAGTGAGGTGCAGTAGAGGAACAATCTTGGTTTCACTTGAATTTGAGATGGTAATGGTCCACTTGTTAGATCTTCCCAAGTTCGTGGAACTTTTTTTTGCAAAATAGCAAACATTTAAATTTAAATTTAAGTTAATATGTAAGTAAGTATCTTGATACTTGATGCAGATTTAGTATAATCTTTCCATGTTATTGTCTAAACACACCAAGTAATTTTAGATACATATTTTAAAATGCATTAGATCTTTTACAGATCGAGTACAAATATGTTACTTTATTCTCTCCTGTTTATAATACATTATGAATTGTCAAGAAAACAAAAATATTTGACTATAGTAGTGCTTGGATATTGAGATTTACTTTTTCAAATATAAACACAGTGGGTATGTGCAAAATTGCTTATCAGCAGATGCAACAGTTGCATCTATATTTTTTTAACTTTGGACCTGAATATCTGAAGATATATTGTGCAAGGCTGGCTTTGTAATTTTGAGTGATATCACACTTACTCTTAGATCCTGTTCCCTATACACAACAAACCATGGGCATTAGCATCATTAGTTATATGCATTATCTGCACCACATATATTTTAGTATGCATTAAGCCCAAATATTATAGCCATTAGATAGCCTAAATTGGCCTACACCTTTACTATAATGGTGTTCTCTTATGCCAAGTGCCTCCATAACACCTTGCATTAGTTGAAGTAAGATTTGACTTAAGTTGATAGGAGAATTGTCAGAATCAGGACATATGATTATTTTACTATAGCAATAGTCAGGATTTATTCTCACAGGCCAGTACTATAGTGTTCCAAATGAAGAGGACAAAACGTGATTGTTCTACTCTTGTACAAACCAAGAAATTGACTTCACACCCCTTGCTACTTGTAATGAATGTGTTCAGAACAAAGAGATAAGGGGTACACAGTGGTACCAGAAAAAAAAGGTAGAAAGCTGATTGGTTAAATCTACTTTCACATGATGTATACGGTACCATTTATTTGTAAACAGGTAGAGTATAAAAAGGTGGCTTTAGGGATGTAACTTTGGGAACACATCTTCTATGTAAGGTGAATGTTAACATGCTGCATGAGACTGGTATCATAGAACCTTTTTCCTGTGCTATATTATTATTGGTTTATAGTAATACACCTAACTGACACTGGTTATTTGGTCTCAAGAATAGTTCATAAAGAACCAACGTGCGATCAAGCAGTTGACTGTACAGTGTATCAACGATAGGCATCTGAAACCCATTGTGTAAAGATGGGTTAAAAACAAGGAAATTTGAGTTAGGAGAAGAGCATAGGAAAGACTTTTATTTCTTCTACCTTTTTCAAAATAGCACCCTGAAGTCTGCCTTTTAAAAAATAAAATAAAAAGTGAATGGGTTGTAGAATGCAGTATTAGCATTTTGCTCTTGGAAGAAGTTTAAGAAAAATAGTTTTGGACGTTTGGGGAATGGGAAGTGATTCAGTTATGCTTTGATAATTTCACAGGACCTAATTCTACAACCTTTATATTGAGTAGCACTTACTGTGAATAAGGTTGCTGAAGCAGACCCATAAATATCAGGTAGAAGCAGCATTGCTTGCATCAAATATCGGAATATGAATTGAATAAGAGAAGACCACACGTTATGGCAATACAAGGAAAACCTCCATACTCGTATTGTAATTAAGCGATGGGACTGGATACCAAAGAATAGCAGATATTAACCAATTTGAAAAACAAATAGACAAGCACAGAGAGAGAAACTTAGAGAGTAAAAATACTTCACAGAAGTAAAAACAGAGAGAGGTGTTCTCTGCTGTCTTCTTCAAGTAGTAGTGCTATAATTCAGTTTTTGGTATCTGGTTATTAGCATATCAAAATTCAGGGTTACTAATTTTGTGGTTTGTTACGTAATTATGCAGGATCTTCCCAATAATATGATTCATCAGTTGGCCATTAAGTCTCTCCCTCAAGAATGGCTCTGGTGTGAAACCTGGTGTAACGATGAATCAAAGGAAAAGGCTAAAATAATTGATTTGGTAAGTCAATTTAGAGTTGATGAAAATGTCATTTTATTAACCCAAGTTTCTTCATATTTCATAAGATATGAAATTTAGCTCTGTACTCATATGCAAGACCCTGTCAGTTCTAATGGCTACTGGTTCTACTATCACCCACTGAGTGACATGGAGGCAGGTTTATCGGGGGTATGCACGCCCATGTATAAAACATACTATGAAAAGTGTGTGTAGAGAAGGGCTTGGAGGAGGGAGAGAAAAATGTTCCTCACTTGTAACTTATTTCTGACGGCATATGTTTTGCAATCTTGACCCACCGTGATCTCAGATTACAGACCCAGGCATAGTTGTTCTGAAGAATAATAATCATTCGGTGTCTGTTACCAAAGGTTTATTGTGTATATTTTATAGCTTTCATACCATTTTTGCTTTTATTGGAATAAGCTGTTGCGAGGAGCCCTTGGTTGGTGGAAATCAGCAGTAACCATTTCTAGCATTACTTATGGAATTGTTTGGAACAAAATTTTGCCAAAGAATTAGGGGGAGGCAGAAGTTGTGAATATTTTTTCCATTATTTGACCATCTCTAATTGTGAGACATAATATTTGAGAATAGAAATGCACAGGAAGTGACCAAATGTTTTTTCCCTAACACTATGAAAGTAAAAAAGATGCCACACTACTCTATGCTTAGTTCAGATCTTCCTGGGAATAGATGAGTTTTTGTGTGAGAAAGATTTATGCCTTACCTTACTCATGTTGATTTAATTTATATAAAGTTTTGAGTTTATTTTGCTGATCCTTCTTCCCTTGTACCATCATGTAAGGATCAGTCATTATTCTTCAAATTTTTCCAATCCAAAGATCACAAAGTGGCCAGGGAAATCCTTTTTTTTTTTTTTTTTTTCCATTAAGGTCTTATGTTGGTCTGGCACATATATCTAAAGCGTTAAGAGTTCTTTTTAAATCAGTTTGAGTTAATTTATCAGTCTGACTATATGGTCTTTTTCCCTTTATCATCACTTCCATCTACTTTCACTTCCTAAATCCCTTTACCCAGCTAATCCATGTCTTTTGCAGACTCCACTAAAGAGAGTCTCATAGACTTAGATAGAGAGACAGAAATCTTAGTTATCTAAAATCAGTGTATCAGTATAGTCCTAATACTTGGCAATTCCTGAAGTAGCATTACAGTACCACTGGGCATTTGACAAAATATTTGATCCTCTCTTCAAAGAGGAGCCCAATAGAAGTGAAAAGTATTTCAATAAAAAATGGTTTAAATAACTATCAGATTTTGGTTTATAGACCATTTCATACTGTATGTTGCCCTTTAAGTGATTTGTAATGCTAACAGAGTAGCTAATTAGGCATAAGGTAACTGAGAGAGATGAATGATTATATAGGAGACTGAAGACATTCCTATGGGCTAGTGACAGATGGTCCTGTTTATCAAATATAAAGAACGTTACCTTGATGTTTAGAATGACTAAAGGAGTAGTGACTGAAAGGTATGGTAAATAATAGTTCTGTTGTGCTCTGCTGTACTACAAAATATTAATAGGTGGATTTTTTGCCAATTTGCGTAATAGTTATTTAATTTCTTTAAAACATTTAAAATTTGTTTTCGCATAGTTTGTTTTCCAGTGAATTAATAGTCCACATTGATTTCAAAAAGGATACGTAGTGAAACACTCATTGTTGTCCTAGTCAGTGTTTAAGTTTGGAGCTAGTTTTTAGCAGTGTTCTGTTTAGTGACTTGTTGTTTTTCCATCACTAATGCTGAAGAGAATACTTGTGTTTACTTAGAATGCTTGGTGTTTTTTCAAGAGTGATATATTTTATACTTGCAGTGCAATAACCCCAAAACCAAAGAACCCAAACTAAAGGCTGCATTGAGAATAGTCCCAGAATGGGTTCAGTATGACTCTGAAATACGAAAGCTAATAAAGCAGATTGAAAAAGGGAAGAAAAACTTGACTCAGTCTTCTCGAAAAGGTAAGAGAATAAGCTTTTTCACATGCATGTTTATCTGATTTCTCATTGGCAATTTAAGCAAAGATTGGGGCTAGTATACATATGTATTGTGCCTTGAGTCATTCTCCGTTTTCTTGAAGAAGTTGTGTACATTGTATTAGGCCTGGTCTACACTACGCATTTAAACTGATTTTAGCAGCATTAAACCGATTTAATGGCGCACCTGTCCACACTACGAGGCCCTTTATATTGATATAAAGGACTCTTTAAATTGGTTTCTGTACTCCTCCCCAACGAGAGGAGTAGCGCTAAAATCAGTATTACCATATCGGATTAGGGTTAGTGTGGCTGCAAATCGACGGTATTGGCCTCCGGGCGGTATCCCACAGTGCACCACTGTGACTGCTCTGGACAGCAATCTGAACTCGGATGCAGTGGCCAGGTAAACAGGAAAAGCCCCACGAACTTTTGAATTACATTTCCTGTTTGTCCAGCTTGGAGCTCTGATCAGCACGGGTGGCGATGCAGTCCCAAATCCAAAAAGAGCTCCAGCATGGACCGTACGGGAGATACTGGATCTGATCGCTGTATGGGGAGACAAATCTGTTCTATCAGAGCTCTGTTACAGAAGACAAAATGCCAAAGGGTTTGAAAAAATCTCCAGGTTACACAGTGCTGCGTGACAAGCGAAATGGAAAGCCAAAGAATCATGGACGCTCATGGAGGGAGGGAGGGGGTACTGAGGACTCCAGCTATCCCACAGTCCACAGCAGACTCCGAAAACTATTTGCAATTCTTGGCTGAGCTCCCAATGCCTGTAGTTTCGAACACATTGTCCAGCATGGTTCAGGGTATAGCTTGTCAATTTACTCCCTCCCCCCACCACGTGAAAGAAAAGGGAAAGAAATCGTTTCTTGACTTAGAATCATAGACTTTAAGGTCAGAAGGGACCCTTATGATCATCGACTTTTTTCAATGTCACCCTGTGTCTACTGAATGCTGGTGGTAGACGCGATGCTGCAGCAGTGAAGAGCAGTATCTGCTCTTCTCCCCTCCCCGGTGGCAGACAGTACAATATGACTGATAACCGTCGTCACCATCAGCCCGTGAATGCTTCTGGCTGGCCTCAGGTGAGGCTGGCCGGGGGCGCCTGGGTAAAAATAGAAATGATTCCTGGTCATTCCCAGTAGATGGTACAGAATGGCTGGTAACCGTCCTCATCATAGCAAGTGGGGGCTGAGCTCCATCAGCCCCCTCCCTTTCATATGTAAAGAAAAAATTCTGTACTGCCTGGACTATCATAGCAGCGGGATGCTGGGCTTCTCCCCCCCGCACCGCTTAATGTTCTGCCTGGACTGTCATAGCAGCGGGAGGCTGCCTCCCCCTCATTTTATCTCACTAACAAGTCACTGTTTCTTATTCCTGCATTCTTTATAATTTCATGACACAAATAGGGGGGACACTGCCACGGTAGCCCAGGAAGGTTGGGGGAGGAGGGAAGCAACGGGTGGGGTTGTTGCAGGGGCAACCCCCATGAATGGCATGCAGTTCGTCATTTCTGCGGGATCTGACATGGAGCAGCGGTGCTCTCTGATACACTGGTTCTCTAGTACACTTGCCCCATATTCTAGGCAGGATTGACTCTATTTTTAGATACCATAAAGGAGGGATTGACTCGGGGAGTCATTCCCATTTTTGCCTTTGTGCCCCCGGCCGACCTCAGCCAGGGGCACCCATGATAGCAGCAGACAGTACAGAATGACAGATAACCGTCATCTTACTGCCAATTTACACTGGCAGCAGACGGTATAGAACGACTGATAACCGTCTCTGCTATCAAGCAAAAGCAAACGAATGCTGCTGTGTAGCGCTGCAGTAATGCCTCTGTCAGCGGCATCCAGTACACATACGGTGACAGTAAAAAAAAAAAAAAAAAAAGCTGAACGGGCTCCATGGTTGCCGTGCTATGGCGTCTGCCAGGGCAATCCAGGGAAAAAGGGTGCGAAATGATTATCTGCCATTGTTTTTCTGGAGGAAGGAATGAGTGATGACATTTATCCAGAACCACCAACAATGATTTTTGCCCCATCAGGCACTGGGATCTCAACCCAGAATTCCAAGGGGCGGGGGAGACTGTGGGAACTATGGGATAGCTATGGAATAGCTATCCACAGTGCAATGCTCCAGAAATCGACGCTAGCCTTGGACCATAGACGCACACCGCCGAATTAATGTGCTTAGTGTGGTCGCATGCACTCGACTTTATACAATCTGTTTTACAAAACCGGTTTATGTAAAATCGGACTAATCCCATAGTGTAGACGTACCCTTAGTTACATGATGCCTTTGTGCCTAAAAACTACATTGAAAGGGTAAAATCCCGGCCTTATTGACATCAGTGGCAACATTTACTTTGACTGCAGTAGGAACAGGACTTCATCCAAAATGTTTAACTTTGTGGTGTCCTCACTGATGTCCTCAAAATTAAAACTTATTTGGGCAGCAATGATAGCCCAGTTTGAAATTTACTTCATAATCACTTGCCTGTTCGTTTTATTCTCTATAAAACATTTCTTGATACTGTCTCTGGTGTAAATTCTATAGTATCTCAAAATACAGACTAATAAACAGAGTCCACTTTGTAAATGCATTATGAAGTGTGAGAGAGATCAAATTACACACAAAAACAATTAAAAGAAAATAATTAAGGTTACAAAGTCAATCAGTCAAAAGTTAGGACATGCTTGTGCAATTTTAATTTGGCCCCATTGTTTATCTGCATTATAGTATTTTTTCATTACATGATCATTTGGTATTTTTCAACACTACCCATGCCTCATGCAGTGAACGGATTTGTGGGGGTTGCTTATTAGCAACAGTTTAATATTTTATTTTGTCCTTATTGTTCAATATGTGGGCCCAGGTCTTATTCACTGCACATGATTCAAACCCTGATCTGAAGACAGAATTATTAATTTCCTCATGGGCTTTTCTGTGGTGTCTATTACTGTAATATATGAGTGCTTCAGAAGTATTAATACTTTTTTTTCCCCACAATGCCTTTGTGAGGTAAGGGGATGCTATTATCCCCGTTACTCATTACATTATATATTATGTTGTAATGTTCTTAGTGCACTTTAACATAATACTGTTTAAAATAACACTATGTTAAAGCTCAGTAGGGAACCATTAGTGCTTACCAGTAGGGTCTACACTGACCAACTAATGCACAATCCATTACTACACTTTAGAAGAAACACCCCATAGTCCGCATTATTGCTCCCTGTAGACAAGCCCTTAGATACAAGTAATCATTTCTGGTGTTTTTGCAGTATTTATAGGATAAACGCTTTTTTTGTTCTCGGGATTGTTTTGTCAGTGTTTATTAGTTAAAACTGAAAATCAGAAGTCCTAACCATAATGCATATGCTACAAGAGGACTGAATTAAGGTTACCTGTGCAACTTTAATATTGTTTTTTCCTAGCTTTTGAGTGCTTGACTTTGTAACCTTAATAATCTTTTCACATAGTTTTATATGTAATTTCGTAGCTTTTTAAAAAAGCAAACTAAAAAAAAAAAGAGAAATAATTCTTAGTAATTCAGCACATACACATTCCACTGTAGGTGTAGGTGCACCCAATGCACTTGAGTTGGAGATTTTTGTCAGCCGTATCATCAGGCAGCATGTGCACTTCTGCTATCCTCATTCGCCAAGATGACAGTATAAAGGGGCATGACTGCAGCCTCCTTGTCAGTTCCATCTTACCACCCATGGTGAGAGTTGGAGTTCCCTGGTGCTCTTGAGCTTTGGTTAGCTAGTCTTTAGGGGACTTTTTTTTAAATACTTGTAGCTTAATTTAATATTATTTTAGTGTAGTAAGTAAGTTAGTGAATTTATCTGGGATTTTACTGTGCAGAAATTCCCAAATTTCAAACAGTGTGCCACATCCAGGCCCATGATCTCTGTTAATAACAGGAACAAAAGTTCCCTAATGTGCTTAGGTGAGGGACATGTGAAGAACAAATACCCTATTTGTACCTCCTTCTCAAAAAGAAAAAAAAAAAGGGGATTTCCGCCTTATAGTACATCTTCCTTAGAAGGTAATGCCTCCCTCTTCAGAGCCCAACCCTGACCATGAGAGGATAGACTGAGTTTATTCACAAGGAGTTCCCACCTGACTGCCTCAGCATATAAACCAAAATCTGGTGAGAAACATCGCTCATCATTTTCTCCCATGGCCTTTTCAAAGTGCACAAAACTCTCCTCACTCTCAGAGACTGCTACACTTTTGAAGAAGAAAGTTCTGAAGAAGTCTTCCAGTGCCAAGTTGAGGCCTGGTAATAAGACCTGATGTTCACTGGTATTGTCCAAGGTAGCACCAGCAGGACCATTAAGACTAATGTCTTCACCCCTCCTAGAGAAATCTTCAACCCCACTACCATCAACTCCAGAACCACCAGTGTTAGCATTCAAGCACTTACTTCTGCTGGTGGTGCCACAGGCATTCTTTGTGGCAAAAAACCTTCTGTGTCTCCCTATCCCAGACTCTTTGTTGCATTGTGCAGTTCTAGTCTCAATTCTCTCAACTTTACCTTTACTGCCGGCACTGGCTGTTAGAGAATGATGAGCAGGTCGACCCAGAGGCAGATTGAGTAGACATGCTTCTTTATTGTGGTACTTGTTCCCCTCCACCGAATTGTTGAGTAAACACTGAATTAATTACATCACACTCTTTTATCTATGTAAATACCTACATTTGCTATAACCCCCCAAAACCCTTTTTAAGTAATAGAAACTCCCATACTATGTTTAAACCCATCCCTATTGACTGACTACAGCATTACACATATTATACACACGTTTTTACCTTGAAAATACATTTCTTTGCAATAATTGTTGCTACAAGTTCCCTTAATCAGCTGTTCTCAGGGGATGGAGGGAGGGGCCATGATCCCGAGCTTGTTTATGTAGCTAGGAAAGGAAGGGAGTGGGAGATAACACTTCTTTACACAAAGGTATCCTTTAGACAACTACATTTCTTATGCAGCTGCAACACTTATTTATTCCCAACAAGCTGAGGGGGAAGGCAAGGGATGATACTTATCTATCAAGTGAAGAAACGGTGCCTGCTTGTGACTCTACTCCCTAATACCATACCAACACACTAGCGGTTTCCCAGGTCTCTACTTAACCCTTACATATCCCAGCACTATAAGCCCTGATGCTCAATGGCACCGTCCAAGGCAGCACCAGTGGGACCATCAAGACTAATGTCTTCACCCCTACTAGTGAAATATTCTACCCCACTACCGTCAACTCCAGCACCACCAATGTCAGCGTTCAAGCACTCACTCCTGCTGTTGGTGCCACAGGCATTCTTTGTGGCAAAAGACCTTCTGTGTCTCCCTCTCCCTGACTCTCCTTTGTTGGATTGTGCAATTCTAGTCTCTGTGGCCTCAACTTTACCATTACTGCCGGTGCTGGCATCTTCACTTACCACCACAGTTCCAGTAGTTCCATCCACTTTGTCGATGTATATTATTTTGGTTCCATTGACTCATCTGTCTGCATTTGGACTGCCCCATCCATCAGCACCATCAAATCCTTAGTCAACTTTTTGTACCCAACGGATATCACTAGGTGTCCCCAGGGCTGAGACCTCCTGTAATGCCTACAGGGACTGCTCCACAATTTACTGAGGATAGTTATATTTCCTCCTCTTTGAACTCTGATCATGATAGACCCATATCTTCAATAGGTCATTTAGGTTGCCGTACAGAAAATGTTGTAGAGCTTCCCCAACTCCAGAGCAAAATCATTATTATAGCAATGACCCAGTATGGTGCCCTCCACTGTGGGCAATACAAAGACAACTGTCCTCAGACTTACTGGCCTTCTTCAAGACCATGTAGGCCCCTGTCGACCACCAGTGCAGGAGAAAGTCACGTTTTGTACCTGTGGCAGCTAGAGAAGATCCTTCTCTAATCCTACAATCTCCCTTTTTATTTGTGCTCACAGAGAAAGAGGACACTAGGGAGAAACATCTACATATTTCCCTTTCCTTCATAGTTCTTCCTCTTCTCCAAATGAGGCCATCACCCCAGAGTTGACATCACCTCCTCCTGAGGACTTTAAAGTTTTTCAGGACTTCATAAGGCAAGTGGCCACATCTCTGGAAATACAGGAAGAATTTGTGCAAGAGAATCTGTACAAACTACAGGACATCTTGCAAACTCCTGCTCCTGGAAGGGTTGCCCTTCCGATTAAATAAGCCTTGCTGGGACCTGGAAAGACCCTTTGGCAGACTCAGGTCTCTATTCCACCCATTGCCAATGGGTGGACAAAATATACCAAGTCCCTCAGAAAGAATCCAAGTATTTTTTTTTATATGCATGCCATCCCAGACTCGTTAGTGCAGAAAATGAGCATTCAAGGCAGTCTCACCTTAAGACTACCCCAAAAGGTAAGGAATATAAGAGACTAGATCTATATGGCAGATCATATAAGGGTGTCAACTTAGGAGGCATTCTTGTCCAAATATACCTTTATTAACTGTAGAGCAATTCCACAATGTGTAGGAAAACTGCCTGAGGAATACAGGGATCATTTTTCTGGTCATGGTATCTAAAGGTCATCTCAGTGCTTACACATTCTTCCAAGCAGCTACCAACAGGTCAGATATCATGTCTGGTAGCTACAGCCATTTCAATGAGAGATTCTTCTTGGTTGCAGGCCTCCAGCATCCCAAAAGAACCATAAAATACAATAGAAGATCTACTTTTCAAAGGTGCTAAGCTGTTCGCTGAAAAAACTGATGATGCAATGCTCGCGTTGAAAGACCTTCACATGGCCCTTTATCTGCTGGGTTTCTGTACCCCAGTGACAGAGGGGAAGCAGTTTAATCCCCAAATGCAGTAGAGACTTTACCAGCAGCAGAGACCTCAGGATGCCTCAAGAAGAAGAACTGAGCCTCTCAGACATCGCCCATTGGCATCATCTGCAGCAAGCTGTTCTCACCAGATTTTGGTGGCTTCGAAACAGGCAGGATTAAAGGGCAATCTTTTATGATTTAACGTAATTCACATTGGATTTGTGAGTACATCAGGCTTTGCTAAAGTCCGGCAAAGGTCTTTCTTCCAGGTAGAATAACAGCCCACTCCATGAAGGCGCATGCCACTGCATCTGCCTTTTTGAGCAACATTTCTATAGCGGACATTTGCAAAGCAGCAATGTGGTCATCTGTACAAACCTTCTCCAGACACTGTGGTGTTACTCAGGCTTCTTGAGACTACGTCAACATCATCAAGTTGGTGCTGGAGTCTCTCTTCACATAGCCCAAAGTCCCACCACATGTAAGGAAACTGCTTGTGAGCTACCTACAGCAGAATGTACAGGAGCAGCCCTAACCCTTTTGTTAATATGCAGAAAACATTTTCACCCTCCCTATCCTTTTCCCCTCTCCTTACCCCCGCCCAAGTGAAAAAACAAAATTTAAAAAAGACTGGTGGGACAGCATCCCCTGGAAGTTGGTGCTCAGGCATCTGCTCCTGAAACTGATCCTGGGGATGTAAATTGCACAGTCATTCCAAGGAGAAATCAGTTAGTTACGTGTACAGTAACTATTGTTCTTCAAGATAAGCTGTCCACATATAAAAACCACACACCCCTACTGCCACTATTACTACCATCTTCTCTGCAACTTTGAATTTAGCTTACTGGCAGTGTTAAGAAGGGAGAGGGAGCCAGCATTCACGCCCCTTTAAACGCTTGACTTGGCGTATGAGTATAGCAGAGGCATACTCACCACCTGCTGGTATGGCTGGCAAAAGTTTCCAACTCGAATGCATTGGGTGCACATACACCTGCAGTGGAGTGTATACATGTACAGCACAACTCAAAGAACAACAGATATTATACATGTAAGTAACCATTTTTCCAGAGTGTGGCATCATATTGACACCCACATGGTTCATCGGCATAGTTGGATTCTTTAGAATCACTGTGCAGACCTCTGACGCTTGAGCTAGGAGACTAACTGATAGCAGCAATTGGTTATCACCCTCCATATGGATCATCATTAGAGGGAGATGAGACACACACTTTGCCAGTGGTTTTCACAGATATTTGCTAACATCACAGGAATTGTGAAACTGAGAAATCTTGGGTTCCATTCCAGGGTCTAGAGGAGTGTGTTCTCTAGTGGGCACATTTCTTCCATCTTTTTCCCCCCAAGTTTGAGCCCTTCCTTCAGCCGTGTTTCCTGTCCACACTGACTTCCAGCCCCCCTTCCCTGATCCTTCATTCAATCTCATTCTCACCCCCCCCCCCAGTTATTGGTCCCACTTTTTTGCCCATCCACTGTCAGATCTGCATCTTGGTCCCTCCCCCACACCTCCTACCCCCCACCCCACTTGTTCCCATCCTCCTCCTCCACAGCTCCCAGTCTCAGTTGTCTTGCCCAGCCAGTGCCAGTATTTCTTTACCAAGCTCCCAATCACAGCCTCCATTTCCCCTCCCCTTGTCTCCAGATCAGCATCCAAGTCCCAGTTTCCATCCTCAGGCTCATTATCCAAACCTGCTCCTCCCACCATCCCTTTGTGCATTCCCATCAGGCAGTTTCCTCGTTGCTGCCTGGAGCCACTGAGAGCATACAAGAGACTATCTCCCTTCTGTCAGTTCCACTGCCCAGACCTTGGCCCTGGACAGCCCACAGCAGTCCAGCTCTGCAATTGCAGGGCAATTCCTTGTCAGCCCTTGTCTGAAGCATGCCCAGTGCTGATGGAATCTTTGGGGAGCTTAGCTATGGACTAGCACAGGGTTTCTCAAACAGGAGTCGCTGCTTGTGTAGGGAAAGCCCTTGGCGGGCCGGGCCGGTGTGTTTACCTGCCCTGTCCACAGGTCCGGCCGATCGCGGCTCCCACTGGCCGTGGATCGCTGCTCTGGGCCAATGGGAGCTGCTGGAAGTGGCGTGGGCTGAGGGACTTACTACTGGCTGCCACTTCCAGCAGCTCCCATTGGCCCAGAGGAGCGAACCATGGCCAGTGGAAGCCACGATCGGCCGGACCTGCGGATGGGGCAGGTAAACACACCGGCCCGGCCCACCAGGGGCTTTCCCTACACAAGCAGTGACCTCTGTTTGAGAAATCCTGGTCCAACAAGTCTCTATTGAGCATATGCAAATTGCAGGGTGTTTTTAAAAGGCTTATAAACTGGCCAAACTTGGGTGGATTTTCACAAAGATGTCAAAAGACATCTCTCAGGGCTTGGCTACACTTGCAGCTGTAGATCACTTTGGGTTAAACCAGCCTTCGGAGAGCACACTAGGGAAAGTGCTGCAGTCTGGCCACACTGACAGCTGCAAGCGCACTGGCATGGCCACACTTACGGCATCTGCAGCCGCGTTGGGAGCGGTGGATTATGGGAAGCCATCCCAGCTTTCAAGTGGCTGCAACTGTGCTTTTCAAATGGGGGTGGTGGTGGGGTGAGGTTTGTTGTTTGTATGTGGGGAGAGAGAGGGAGTGGGTTTTTGGAGTGCTGAGAGTGTGTCAGCACACTATCTTGTAAATTCAGATCCCCCTAGCCCCCCTGCCTCTCATTCATTCACTCAGTAAATGTTTGCTTTGCCTGGTTGCAGATAAGCAGCCACTGTCTGAAGCGGAGCTCTGAAAAGGCACTTTTGCATTCCTCAGCCAACTTCACAACAAAGAGAAGAGATGCCACTTAAGGGAATTATGGGATGTTTCCGGAGGTCAGTCAGAATGCTGTAACTGTAACTCCTCATTCATACTGGCCCTGGGGCATTTCAGCCAATAGGCAACAGCTGTTATCCCTCTCTTGGAGGTAGAGTACCAGGAGTACTCTAACCAGGGAGTCAAGAGTGTTCTACGTGCTTTGCCAGTGTGGACGGGGAGTGAGGTAGAGCACTCTGTAA
Organism: Gopherus evgoodei; assembly: GCF_007399415.2. Lineage (NCBI taxonomy): Eukaryota > Metazoa > Chordata > Testudines > Testudinidae > Gopherus > Gopherus evgoodei. Next base: position 95,394,477 of record NC_044322.1, on the reverse strand, counting down.
GGGAGGCTTTATTGCGGTAGAAAGTGCCAGTGTAGCCAAGCCCTCAGACACAAAGGCCACACCCTGCAAAGTTTCAAGTCCCTGCTCAAAATAAAATAGCTCTAAAAAGTTACCAACATTTTGAACATTGGCAAAACAGTGTATTTCCCATAGGCTCATTCTTGGAAACAGATTAATTATTGTGGCTGAAATTTTCCAAAATTGCTCAGCCTGAGACAGAAATCCAGCATGTTAAATTTCTCCCCAAACAGTTAGTTTGACGAAGTTATAGGCTGTGAGAATTTCAACTTTTATTTTAAAAATATCTTAGCCCCAGTGGTTGCAGAGAAAATCATGAAAATGTGAATCATAATAGCTCAAAAATTAGAAGGCAAATAAATGCACTCTGCTGCTAAATAATACTTAATCGTTTCTTTAGTCATTTTGATTATTTATAAATGCTTATGGTCAATTGTTATCAGGGTCTACAAAATGTAGTGAATTTTTAAATATGTGATCTGACTTTTAGGACTCTGGGAATAAATAAAATGCCCCCTGAAGATATTGGGGCCTTTTTAACATTTTAGAATGTATTACAGCACTGCTGCTTAAATATGAGCGAATATATATCATTGTTATTTTTTGGTTACAGTTTTTAAACATGATGAACTTTAGCATCATTTGGAAAAAATAGTTATGGTGGCACAACTGAATCTTCTACATGAGATGGAATGGAAGATATACATACTGCAGAGGCATTGAACATTTCATCAATATGTGAAGTCAAACATTTTATAACTAATATGTTGCTTAAAGCATTCAAACAGAATGGGAAGAGTTGATAATGTAAGATCAGTATATGAAGATTTCATAGTTTTGTTTTTACCAAGGTAGGTGGGCATTCCTATTTTGTTAATTCTCCCCCTCTCCCCCAAAGACTGCTGATATATAGGACCTGGTCCTGCATCCCTCCCATACCCAAAACTCCCAGTTTATAAGGAATGCTGGATTGGACCCTTTAAATTTAAGTTATAAGGGGATTTTTTTTAGATTGGCTGGTTGTAGTCAGTGAATGTTACATACTGTCAGATATTTAAAGGGATACTTGAAAATAGTCTGCATTGTTTTGATTATCCTACACATAATCAAAGTTGAGCATATTTAAACTCTGTAGTATAATGTACATGCATCAGTTTTTTCTTGTGTAAGATGTACTGTGTTTCACAAGAAAAATTCACAGCATTGCAAAGCAGTTGTAAAACAGTTTATTACTGAAATATAGAACTTTGGACCAATCCAAAATATTTAAAACCAATTTCAAAGTTTATAAAACCTAAGATTTAATTTTTTATTTATTGTGCAAGCTTGATGAACTGTTATCTGTTTTAAAAACTCAACTTACAGCCAGTCACACTTCATTATTTATTTTGTTACACATTAATCCAAAACTAACTTTATAAGAAAAGATATTTTAAAATTTCAGTACAGTCTATTCTATGTTCACTTCCTTTATCATATTTGAAATACAGTACTGTAATTGTGTTCCATAACTATTCTGTCTGAAAACAAGATAAGAAGGCATCCAACAGAGAACTAGTCTGTTTTTCAAGCACACTGTTCCAGTCTCTGAAATCTATCCTATGAGCATTTTTTAAAAAATTAAACAGCAATAAAAGAACTGTCTTACATAAGGCCAGATTCTACTGTTGACTATATGTACACAGCTCCCATTGACTTAATATGTGTAAGAGAACAAATGATACTGTGTATTTAAAAAGGAAACATCTTCCTAGTCAAGAACTTGCTTTTTTTTCTTGAGATTTTACTTATATCCTTTTGCGTTCATGTGCACTAATGTTTTGCAATGATTTCTTTTTTGGAATTTCAAGTTTCAGATCTCTGCTATGAAGCTTTTGTTAAAAGAAGAGCTAAAGTCCTACAGCTTTAAAGCAATTTTTTGTCTCTATTAGCGTTATTCCTTAGCTGGTTGGAAAATTTCTCTTACAAAGCCATGAAAGGTTTATCATTTGCATATAGATTTTTTTTTTGTTCATTTTATGTGAAACCCTCTACTCAACATCCCATTTAATTGGCTTAAGATTAAATGTTAAAAAAACTGATCTGTTTTCTTTGAGAGAGTGTTTAAACAATATCTATTTTCTAAAATAAATATATTTTGTTGGAACTGTTTAAAAGATTTGGTGGGACAGATGCCTTGTATTTTATGCAGTGTTGCGTATGTTTATAGGTGATATTTTACAACTTTTCTTTTTCTATTTCTATTTGTGGAAGCATATTTTCAGAAAAAGGCCCACTAATACAAAACCTTCAGTTTGAGATGCTGTTTTGCTTGTAAAATAAAGGGCTCCAATAAATACAGTCACTACTTCTCAAAGACTTCAATAAAGCAGTACTGCAGTCATCACAGAATATCATTTTATATTTTATGATACAAGAAACAGCTGTAAATGTTATACAAAATATTAAAGATGCCACTGAATTGGCCTAATAAAACAAAATAACTGTACCTTCATTATGATCCTCCAGCATTTCTCTTTTCCCTGTTATTTTGTGTTAAACAATAAATTTAGCATGCCAGTTACTAGAACCAAAGGAAAAATTGCAGTGATTCTTCAGGTCGTTATTTTTTTTTTATTATTATTCTTATTTGAAAACCCTGGAGGTGGGGACAACACAGCAATATATACAGAATGATGGATTGCTTCTAGGGTAAGATATAAGAACTTAAACAACAAGGAATCCGGTAGCACGTCAAAGACTAACAAATTTATTTGGGCGTAAGCTTTTGTGGGTAAAAACCCCACTTTTTCAGATTTTTTTTACCCATGAAAGCTTATGCCCAAATAAATTTGTTAGTCTTTAAGGTGCCACCGGACTCCTTGTTGTTTTTGTGGATACAGACTAACATGGCTACCCCTCTGATATAAGAAGTTAGAGAGAATGAAGAGGGCTCATACCAACCTTAAAATATCTGTACTCTACTAAAATAAAACACTGGGTCTCCATTACTTTCCCAATGTGAAAGGGATAGTATAAAAGAATGGTTAAGGCCAGGGAGTAGATCCAATGGTGTTGCTATCAGTGGGCTGCTCAAACAAAGAATTTATATAACCTGTTGGCTGTTATATGTATGTGCATGTATTGTTTCTGGGCCTTTTCTACATCACATATTAGTTTAGATTTAAGTTGAGTGCATTTAACTTTGTTAGAAAGGCAAATAAAGACACTAGTGAGTAGCTCAGAATATATTGTTGAAATGTGGGTTGTCAGTTGAACTGAAATATGTTTTTCAGTTCTGTTTTTTTAAACTGAGTATGGTTCTCACTTTTAGAGCAAGAAATTCCCTTTTTGCTAACTAACCACAGATGCTAACATTCATTTGTATCCTGGCTTGTCATGATTTGATTCAGATTTCAGAGCACATGAGCAGTTTGAGTAGAAGCTGTGAACCGACTTGTGCTGATATACATAGAGTAAGGATCTGATGCAATATGGCAATTTCTATATTCCTGACTATGCAGTATCCTGTTTCTGACAGAGACTAGCCCAGTATTGTAGTCAAGAGTAAACTCCGATCAACTGAGTTTATCCAATTCTCATTTGGGGAATATGGAGTTTAGGTTATCCACTTTTTTTTTTTTTTAAACCAGTACACCTTTGAGCCAGCCCCGATGCTTCAGAGTGAGGTGCAAGAAACCCCACAATAGGCATATGTGGGATAATCTTCCCATATGAGGATCTCATTCTAATCCCGAATAGTTAGATTGGTTTAAGACCTGCAGTTTTATCTCTCTTCCAGTACTCTTGTAGCATTCATTGTTATAACTCTGGATAGTCTTGTTATTCATGTAAGTGTCCAATCCCTCTTTGAATCTCGCTAAGGTCTTTACCTCAGCTACATCCTGGGGCAGTGAGTTCCAGAGTCTAATTACACAGTATGTTAAAATATTTCTTTTAGACTCAGACTCATAGGTCAGAAGGGACCAATATGATCAATTGCACAAAATTCATCAGTTTTGAATTTGACGCGTTTCAGTTTCACTGAATGTTCTTCTTCGAGTGATTGCTCATATCCATTCCAGTTAGGTTTGTGCGCGCCGCATGCACGTTCATCGGAGAAACTTTTCCCTAGCAACCCAGGCGGGTCGGCTGGGCGCCCCCTGGAGTGGCGCCGCTATGGCGCCCAATATATATCCCAGCCGACCCAGCCACCCTTCAGTTCCTTCTTACCGCCCGTGTCGGTCGTTGGAACTGTGGAGCGCGGCTTCGCTGACCTCCACACTCCCTAGCAGCTCATTTAGCTATCGTTGTATATAGTAGTTATAGTTTATTGTTGTACATATAATATATATAGTTAGTAGTTAGTTAGTTATCTAGTGTTATTAGTGTAGTTCTTAGCTGTAGTTTGAGGGGATCGGGGACCCCCCCCTTCCCCACACCGGGAGCCGGAGCTCATGCCCGGCTCATCAGGCTTCAAGCAGTGCTCGGCTTGTCACAAGCCCATGCCAGTCGGAGGCCCCCATGACTCCTGCTTGAAGTGCCTCGGGGAGTCGCACTTATCGGCCAAGTGCTCAATCTGCAAGTCTTTCAAGCCGAGAACCAAGAAGGAGCGGGACATTAGATTAAGACAGCTCCTTATGGAAGCGGCCCTGACACCTCTGCCCTCGGCACCGAGCACAAGTCAGCCGACAAGCAAGGGCACCGCCACGGCACCGAGTGCTGCCACCAAGAAGCCGGCACCGAAACCGACTCCGAGCCACCCCCTCTCCCCGAGGCTGAAGGCGGCGAAGGCGCAGATCATCCCGCCACCAATTGCCTCGCAGTCAGAGCCTGCGCCAAAGACGGATCGCCCGGCACCAATACCTGCCGCAGCACCGTCTAAGCCGGTACCGTTGACTCTGACCCCACAAGGGCCGTCAAGTCCGGCACCTAGCGGCTCCCCGGTGCACACAGGGGTAGAGCCCGCTTCGCCTTCTACCCCGGAGACGTTTGCCGCAGCGAGAGATCTGATCGCGATCACCGAGGAACCGTTGCCCTTACCCCCGGCACCGCCGGTGCGGGTACTCCACTCCATGGGCAAACCGACCCTGACCAGACCTGCTTCGGTCAGAGTAGCAGACCGGCACCGCTCCAGATCGCGGTCCCGCGGGCGCTCTGCATCGAGGCGTCGCTCATGCTCTCGACGTCGATCTCGGTCCCGACGCCGGTCAGACTCTCGGCACCAATCACCTCGGCCCCGGTTGAGCTCCCGGCACCGATCACCCTGGCACCGGTCGAGCTCCCGGCACCGGTCACCTCGGCACCGATCACGCTCCTGGCACCACTCAGGCTCCCAGCACCGGTCGACGTCCCAAGCGTCAACCAGGTACTCCCGGTGCTGCTCCAGCTCACGGCACCGCGGTGGGCGCCGCGCCTCCAGGAGCAGATCGAGACAGGGGCACTCGGAATCCCGGTCGACCTCCCGGCACTGAGCCAGTCGCAGGTCTCGGTCTCGCTCTCAACACCGGCACCACTACCGACACCGGTCACCACTACCCAAAGGTGTAAGGTCTGTCGGTACCTCGGCACCGACTTTTGCCGCTCCACCTTGGCCATCTAGAGGCACGCTGGCATCCTCCCAGGCGGGTAGCTACTATGAACGGGACCAGGATCCCAAAATACCGCTGGGAGTGTTCCAGGACCCCCACCCGCAGGACGCAGGTACCCAACAGTGGGGTTTTTGGACACCCTGGGCATATCATCAGAGCCAGGATGCCCCCGTGCCCCAGACACGTTCTACCGCCTCAGAGCATCGGGTGCCAGAGGCCACTGTTTCCCGCCCCCCCGTGGTTGAGTCGGATAAACAGCCGCCACCAGACTCCCCGGGTCAGCTCGAGCAGGAGCCAGGCCAAGAACACCAGACCGCACAGGAGGCCCTCATCCCCAGAGTATCCTCCTCCTCGCCAGATGAGGCAGTGGCTGGGTCTTCAGCGTCAGGGCCCCCACCGATAGACCTCAGGGCCCACCAGGACCTCCTCCATAGAGTGGCCCTCAATATCAACCTACCTGTGGATGAGGTCCCAGAGGTTGAGGACTAGGTAGTGAGCATCCTCTCGGCCGATGCACGTACCCGGGTAGCCCTCCCATTCATAAAGACTATCCAGTCTACCGCCGATAACTTGTGGCAGTCACCAGCCTCCATCCCGCCGACAGCTAAGGGAGTGGAAAGGAAGTACATGGTACCCTCTCGGGGGTTCGAGTACCTATATGTCCACCCTCCTCCTTCCTCCCTAGTTGTCCAGTCCATCAACGATAGGGAACGGCACGGCCAACAGGCTCCGGCCCCTAAGGCCAAGAAAGCTAGGCGAATGGACCTCATGGGGCGCAAGGTGTATTCGGCTGGGGCCTTGCAACTCCGTGTGGCCAACCAGCAGGCCCTACTGGGACGTTATAACTATAATATATGGGCGGAGGTGGGTAAGTTCTCCGAACTTCTATCCCAGGACTCACGCCCGGAATTTAATGCGTTCCTGGAGGAGGGTAAGAAGATGGCCAGGACCTCCCTCCAGGCTTCCCTCGACGCGGCTGACTCAGCAGCCAGAACCCTAGCCTCGGGAATAACCATGAGGCGCATTTCATGGCTTCAAGCCTCCACACTACCTCCGGAACTCCAATATATAGTTCAGGACTTACCCTTTGACGGGAAAGGGTTGTTCTCGGACAAGACTGACTCCAAATTACAAAACCTGAAGGACAATCGAGTCGTCATACACTCCCTGGGGATGCATACACCTTCCACCCAGCGTAGACCCTTCAGGCCCCAAGCACGATGCCCATACTTCCCACCCCGTCAGAGGCAGGACCTCAATAGACGGCGTGGCAGGGGGGGCCGCAGACGCCAATCCGGCTTTCAGGGAGGCCAAAGTCAAGGGCCCTCCAAGGCACCACCGGGCTCCAAGTCCGACTTTTGAAGGTGCGCCCTAAGCGACATACCAGGCGCAAGACAAGATCCTTCCCCTACCTTCTCCAACCGCCTCTCCCACTTCCTCCCGGCGTGGTCCCGGTTAACTTCAGACCGTTGGGTGCTACGCACAGTGAAGCACGGATACCATCTGCAATTTGCTTCCTCGCCCCCTTCCCGCCCCACTTCCCGGTCCCTCTTCAGGGACCCCTTTCACGAGCAAACCCTCCTGCAGGAGGTTCGTTCCCTCCTCACGGCGGGAGCTATAGAGGAGGTACCTCTAGGCATGAGAGGCAAGGGGTTCTACTCCCGAAATTTTCTGATCCCCAAGTCCAAGGGAGGTCTCAGACCCATCCTAGACCTGCGGGGCCTCAACAAATGAAGTTCCGCATGATCTCCCTGGGAACCATTATCCCATCCCTGGATCCTGGAGACTGGTATGCCGCCCTCAACATGAAGGACGCGTACTTCCATATCGCCATCTTTCCACCGCACAGGAAGTACCTTCGCTTCACAGTCAAGCATCAGCACTTCCAGTTCGCAGTCCTACCGTTTGGCCTCTCCACGGCCCCGAGGGTGTTTACCAAGTGTCCAGTTCTGTTCAATATCTTCATCAACGATTTAGATGTTGGCATAGAAAGTACGCTTATTAAGTTGGCGGACGATACCAAACTGGGAGGGATTGCAACTGCTTTGGAGGACAGGGTCAAAATTCAAAATGATCTGGACAAATTGGAGAAATGATCTGAGGTAAACAGGATGAAGTTCAATAAAGATAAATGCAAAGTGCTCCACCTAGGAAGGAACAATCAGTTTCACACATACAGAATGGGAAGAGACTGTCTAGGAAGGAGTATGGCAAAAAGAGATCTAGGGGTCATAGTGGACCACAAGCTTAATATGAGTCAACAGTGTGATACTGTTGCAAAAAAAGCAAATGTGATTCTGGAATGCATTAACAGGTGTGTTGTAAACAAGACACGAGAAGTCATTCTTCCGCTTTACTCTGCGCTGGTTAGGCCTCAACTGGAGTATTGTGTCCAGTTCTGGGCACCGCATTTCAAGAAAGATGTGGAGAAATTGGAGAGGGTCCAGAGAAGAGCAACAAGAATGACTGAGAACATGACCTATGAAGGAAGGCTGAAGGAATTGGGTTTGTTTAGTTTGGAAAAGAGAAGACTGAGAGGGGACATGATAGCAGTTTTCAGGTATCTAAAAGGGTGTCATCAGAAGGAGGGAGAAAACTTGTTCACCTTAGCCTCCAATGATAGAACAAAAAGCAATGGGCTTAAACTGCAGCAAGGGAGATTTAGGTTGGACATTAGGAAAAAGTTCCTAACTGTCAGGGTAGTTAAACACTGGAATAGATTGCCTAGGGAAGTTGTGGAATCTCCATCTCTGGAGATATTTAAGAGTAGGTTAAATAAATGTCTATTAGGGATGGTCTAGACAGTATTTGGTCCTGCCATGAGGGCAGGGGACTGGACTCGATGACCTCTCGAGGTCCCTTCCAGTCCTAGAGTCTGAGTCTATAAGTGCATGGCCGTTGTGGCCGCCCACCTCCGTCGGCGGAAAATCCACGTCTTTCCGTACCTCGACGACTGGCTTCTGAAGGGGTCCTCCCAGCTAGGCCTGCTTCTCAATGCCGAGAAATCCAGCCTGGTCCCCACGCAGAGGTTGGACTTCATAGGCGCGACCCTGGACTCTACCCAAGCCAGGGCTTACTTACCTCAACCTCGCTTCCAGACAATCATTATGATCATACAGAGCTTGCAGGCCTCCCCAATCACCTCAGCTCGCACCTGCCTCACACTACTAGGGCATATGGCTGCATGCACTTACGTGACGAAGTATGCCAGGCTCCGAATGAGGCCCTTCCAAATGTGGCTGCACTCCGTATTCCGCCCGGGCAGGGACCACCTGGATGTATTGGTGACGGTCGCCCCCCCGACCCTCTCCGCTCCCTCGACTGGTGGCTGACCCCATCCCTAGTATGCGCGTGGATGCCGTTCCATCCACAGCAACCATCAATGACTCTAACAACCGATGCGTCATCCCTGGGGCGGGGAGCCCACCTAGGTCACCTGCGTACCCAGGGCCTTTGGTCGTCCCAAGAGCTGTCACTCCACATAAATGTCCGGGATTTGAGGGCAGTCTGCCTCTCCTGCCAGGCGTTTCAGCGACGCCTACGCGGCCGTTGTGTTTCCGTACTCATGGACAACACAATGGCCATGTATTATCAACAAACGGGGGAACCCGTTCGTCTCCCCGATGTCAGGAAGCCATTCGGCTCTGGGACTTCTGCATAACCCAGTCGATACATCTGGTGGCATCCTTCCTCCCAGGGGTCAAGAACACGCTGGCGGACAGACTCAGCCGATCCTTCCTATGCCACGAATGGTCGATCAGACCGGGTGTCATCCATTCCATCTTCCAGAGATGGGGATTTCCCCGCATAGACCTCTTCGCGACCAAGTCCAACAGGAAGTGCCAGGAGTTTTGCTCCTTTCAGGGTCTCTCTCCCGGGTCGATCACGGACGCATTTCTCCTGCCATGGACCCACCACCTACTGTATGCCTTCCCTCTGGTGCACAAAGTCCTGTTGAAACTACGCAGGGACAAAGCGCATCTAATCCTGATCGCACCTGCGTGGCCCAGACAGCACTGGTTCACCGCCTTACTGGACCTATCGGTGGACCCTCCAATCCCCCTTCCTCTCCACCCAGACCTGATTACGCAGGATCACGGCAGGCTCTGTCACCCAGACCTACGAGCCCTGCACCTCACGGCGTGGCTCCTGCATGGCTGAACACGGCGGAGCTCAGCTGTTCCGCACCGGTCCAGCACATCCTCCTTAACAGCAGGAAGCCTTCCACTCGCTCAACGTACAGGGCCAAGTGGAAGCGCTTCTCTTGCTGGTGCGCTACTTAGGGGGTGAACCCTACGCAGGCCCCGATTCCCACAGTCCTAGACTACCTCTGGTACCTTAAGCAGCAGGGCCTGGCGACATCCTCCTTAAAGGTACACTTAGCGGCTATATCCGCCTTTCGACCAGGAGAGGGTGGCCGCTTCGTATTTTCCCACCCCTTGGTCGCCAGATTTGTTAAAGGCCTGGAACGTCTCTACCCCCCCGTACGCTGCCCTGCTCCTACCTGGGACCTTAACTTGGTCCTAAACAGGCTCACGCTCCCACCATTCGAGCCACTGGTGACCTGCTCGCTCACGTACCTGTCATGGAAGACGGCCTTCTTGGTCATTACATCAGCCAGACGGGTCTCCGAGCTCAGAGCTCTCACAGTCGACCCACCCTACACCGTCTTCCATAAGGACAAAGTGCACCTGCGACCCCACCCGGCATTCCTCCCTAAGGTTGTTTCTGCCTTCCATACCAACCAGACATCTTCCTCCCGGTCTTTTTCCCGAAACCACACTCTTCTCGGAGGGAGCAGCAGCTACACTCCTTAGATGTACGCAGAGCGCTCGCTTTCTACATTGAGCGAACAAAGCCATTCCGGAAGTCCTCTCAGCTGTTTGTGGCGGTCGCAGAACAGATGAGGGGTCAGCCAATCTCCTCTGAGGATTTCCTCCTGGGTGACTGCATGCATTCGCGCATGCTACGACCTAGCTCGTGTCCCCTCTAGCCACCTCACGGCACATTCCACGAGAGCTCAGGCGGCGTCAGCAGCCTTCCTGGCGCACGTGCCTATCCAGGAGATATGCCATGCAGCAACCTGGTCATCGGTCCACACGTTCACCGCACACTATGCGCTAGTCAGACAATCAAGAGATGATGTAGCCTTTGGCGTAGCAGTTTTAAATACATCTCACTCCGACCCCACCGCCTAGGTAAGGCTTGGGAATCACCTAACTGGAATGGATATGAGCAATCACTCGAAGAAGAAAAGACGGTTACTCACCTTTGTAACTGTTGTTCTTCGAGATGTGTTGCTCATATCCATTCCAAACCCACCCTCCTTCCCCACTGTCAGAGTAGCCGGCAAGAAGGAACTGAAGGGTGGCTGGGTCGGCTGGGATATATATTGGGCGCCATAGCGGCGCCACTCCAGGAGGCGCCCAGCCGACCCGCCTGGGTTGCTAGGGTAAAAGTTTCTCCGACGAACGTGCACGCGGCGCGCACACACCTAACTGGAATGGATATGAGCAACACATCTCGAAGAACAACAGTTACAAAGGTGAGTAACTGTCTTTTCCTTTCTTGCATTATGAGACAGAAGCTTCTCATCTACCTTCTCTATACCATTCACTAAGTTTTCTACTGAGAGACCATCTTATTACAAGGTAAGTTGCTCATTTTACACTCAAATTTGTGTGTTAGTATTTATAAGGTGCTTTGAAGATGATAAGTTATTACTGATTTGAATCCGAGTTCCCTTTGAACAGTGTTCTGTCAGCGTGTCTTGGCAAAATATGTTTTACAGATTGCCTAAGTTGTCTAGATAAGACATGTAAATAAATTTGCTTCTTCCAGGTCCAGTGTTTGGCACCAAAAATCATCTGAATGTCCTCCCATATTAAGTGGTAATTCCAGCTGTCTACACTCTAACAAACCTATTTAGATTTATAAATGCATTTCATTGAGTTGCCAAGAACATGCACATTGTATTGGATTGAAAAGGAAATAAAGCCTTTGTAATCCAAAGCTGCCTGCTGAAAGAATTCTGAACAAAAAGGAGACAATAATAAGCTAAAATATCTACCCCATAATTGTGGAATAAATAATACATATGCTGAAATTTCACTAAAATTTAACTCTTGTTGCTTTCCTTTACTCAGTTCTTATCCTTTACATAGTGTAAACTTAATTAACAAATTGATTTCAAGAGATGTAATTAGATGTTTGTAGGTCAGAGGCTGATTTTCACTTTTTTCAGTCTTAGCAATTTCTGCACATCTATTTCAGCTATTTTACATTAAAGGTATTAAAATGTTAAAACAACTCATTTGGATATTTTTCACTCTTCTTTCAGAGAATCAGTGCAGTAAGTTAGTAATAATTTAGTGCTGACTTTTTCAGTTTAATCCATCACCACCGATGGATGTCATATGTGAAAGCCACTACTAGGCACAATTGGATTAAGAATGAGTGAAGAACAGTTACCAATGGAACAACTTCATATTGTGACATCTTTTAATCTTCTCTCTCTGTGGTGAAGCTGTGCATTGGCTGATTGAACACAGCATGTCAACGTAAGAACAGATGAGAATTGATCTTCGCCTAGCATTCAAATACAGCAAGATGAAAGGATCCCTCTCATCTAATTTACTGTTAATTCACTCTTTATATTCTTGCTCTTTTGAAGTTTTATAGGGGAAAGATTATCAGATGCAATATCCTCAGCTAAGTGACCTCTCATTCGGATGGGTACAAGTAACCTCCACTTATTCTTCCATATTGACCAGTACATGTGTAAAATGAGAAATTTACAGCTAGTAAACTAAGTTCTTCTGCCCCACGCACAAATTATCAGAATATTTTTCAAGAGCGGTGTCTTGAGGCCCCATATGCACCTGAATGCCCTTCTGCATCCTGTAGCCAAAAAAAAGGGTGAAGCAGCTGCAACTACCCTACAGTGCCTGCTTATTGCCTATGGCTGTGAGATGGAACCTCTGCAGAACCTATGTCTCTTCACACAGATTTTCTGTCATTAGTTTGCTGTTAATATAGTTAGATTTCCAGAGGACATGGCTACAAGAGCGGACATCAGGAAGTCTTGAGAGGAACATAGTAATCTTTATGGCCTGCAGCACCACACCCATATCCTATTTAATCATGGCCATTCTGGGCCCTATGAGGGTACAACCGGCAGAAGAGATCCATGGATTGCTCCTGCCTCTAAACCCAACTCTCCTTCCTGTCACAGAACTCAGTAAGACAACTGGTCCAGGGACTTGGTGGTGTGATTTATGCTGAACAGGATAATCTGCAAGAGACAAGAGGTCCAGCTAGCTATGATGATTTCTTCATCTTTATCTTATAAGGCTGTTACTACTTCACTATCCCACCCCAGGGTGCCATCTACTGGATCCTTCCTGGAGCTTTCTCAGTGCGTGGCAGATACCCTGAAAACTCTAGCAGAAATAGTACACAAGAAGTCAGGTGAACAGCTGTGCTCCTCGGTCCCCAGTAGATTCGCAATGCAAATAAATGAAGGCTTGTTGGAACTAGATAGGGGAGCTGTGGGAAACCCCAACTTCACAGGCATCAACCTTAAAGGCAGCAGATAGTTGTTACCAAATCCCCTTCAACAGGGTTGAATTATTTTAGTCATCTCATGCCTGGATCCTTGCAAAACACCGTAGCAGATCAGCTCCAAAAACAATACTCAGAACAGTCATGAATGGTCAATCGAGGACTCCTGAGGGCATTCAGGCATGATGCAGCCTTGATTATTCTGATAGCCCCAGCATGGCCCAGAGGATTCTGGTATTCTGCTCTGATAAATGTTGACATACTTCTGGTGCTGTCCAACATGCTCATGCAGAGCAAAGGTTAGATCCTGTACCCGGACCCAACACTGCTGCACCTCACAGCCTAGATGCTGGCTAGCTAATGGCCATGGACAGTACCTACTCCATGGAAGTCCAGAACATTTTGGCTGGTAGCAAGAAGGATTCTGCTAGGAAGATTTATGCAGTGAAATGGAAGAGGTTCTCTATAGGGGAACATAAAAGCACCTACTGCATTAGAAACCTCAATAGATATTCTAGATTACTTACAAGCGCTAAAGCATTCAGGACTGTCCATCAGCTTCACAAGAGTACATTTAGCAGATAATTCTGCTCATCCTCCTCCTATCAAAAGTCATAATGGTCTTCTCAGAGCCAAGTTCCTCATTCATGTCTTTCCTCCAGTCAGATTCCACCCTTCCAGGCCTCACTGTTGAGTTATCCAGGCTTATGGATTGGCCTGTGAGCCCTTAGCAACCTGTTATTTATACCACCTGTCTGTGAAGACAGCTTGCTTTCTGTCTATCACCTCAGCTCAGACAACAGAAGAGATCCACATCCTCATGGAAGCACCACCTCATACAACTGATCTAGCTGCCTACTAGCCAGGGAGCAAGTTAAACTTCACACTTTAGATGTTGGCAGGACTCACTGCTATTAGCTGGGCAGGACAAAATCATTCACAAGTTCTAGTCAATTTTTGGCTTGGAATGAAGGACCAGCCAATATCCATCCAAACCTTATCTAAATGGGTGTCTGACTGTATTAAAACACAATAGCTTTCTTGGACCCAGCTGCACTTATTACAGCCATTCCACCACATATAAAAGAGACTGCAACTTGTCTATGGGATTTCAGAGATTTGTAGAGCAGCTTTCACCCAGCATTACTTCTTTAGAGGGCTCCAGAATTAATGTCACCCTTTTGGCAGAGCTGGTGTACAGTCATTTTTCCAGTAGACTCCAAACACCCAGCTGCTGGCCATGAGTTCACTACTGGAGTCACCAGAAGTGGAATCATGGACAATCACAGAGAGTGGTTGTAAGGTAAGTAACATTAACTGTGGTTTTTCTAGATCTGTTGTATTCTGGGACCTGCCCTTCTTTCCCTCTACTATAGAGTACTTGATCCCCTCAATTATGTTTTACTGAAGAAACAGAAGGGCAGTTGGTGCTGCTCCATCCTTTATGCCCTCAACTATGTAGAGTGGGTGAGCATCCAGGGCACAGCTATGGCCCCAAATGACACTGCTACTTCAAATTATTCCAATGTCACATGCATGGGATGCATTTGCAGAAACGAAATAAATGTTGTCAATTTCTCTAAGAATCATGGTTATTGTAGGGTAAGTACAGTCAAACAGATTATTTTTTGAAAAGAGAACAATGTAATATTCTCCCGTTTGAGGTAGTTTATCAATGTTGGGATTCTAGAGCATTCTTATCCTGTTAGAAGGGTCTACAATATATTAGTACCTCTTCTCCACACATAAATGTGCTCCCTTTATGAAGCTGAAGAGAGACAGTAATTTTTTGTGTATAATTTAGCCAATGATATTCACCACCAGGCTAGAGAGAAATTATTCACAAAGATTGCCAGATTTTATACTTGGGTTTGGAATATGTACAGCTGCTACATCACCCAAAATTCACTAAGCTTTAAAGAGCAGAATATGATTACCCATTTTCAGATTTTGTTTTAATTAGAAACCTGAATTTTTTATAGCCTTGTGTCGCATTCGTGACCAAATTTGAAACTTACAACCTTGAAAATAAATGAATACCATAACTACAGGCAGTCACCATAAATATATTTAGTTAATGTGAAAATATAGTGCCACAAAAGTAGTTCCTAAATTTCTAGACATGAATTTTTAGGTTTCTTTTGATTTTATATAAAAAATTGTACAATTTCAGATGTTGGATAAGTAAAGTTAGACTAGAAGGCTTCTCATTCTTAAAGCATAAAATTGCTACTTTGGGCAAGCAAATTGCCTTCTCCTATCTTTATTATTAATGGTTAAAAGTTCATGAAAATAATAGATTAAGACTTTTTTTAATGAATCGCGTGCTGTCAGTGACTAGCCTAAAATGAGTACTTGTAAGTAGAAGATCCTCTGTAAAAAGACTTATGGTCCATTGGCAAGAAAACAGACATCTAATTTGAAACAAGGACATATTTCTTGCTGCTTACCAATATTGGTTTTAACATTTGTGATTCCTATTTCTTTAGATGTAAGAAAGTAAATGTACATCTCTATAATAAGATTTTACTCTTTTTAAAAAAATTTTGATAAACTACTTTGCAAAGCTGAACAAACAGTTTATCACATCAAGGCAGTTTTAAACATCACCAACTTGCTTTGCCAGACTAGCTAATTGCCAGTGAAGCCTCCTATTAATCACCTCCTTAAATAGAAAACTGTAATCCCTTTCCTCAAAAGGCATCTGATAATGATGGAGAATGCTACTCACAGTTTCACTTATGACATACTTGAAAGCAGTCTAGTTACAATTGGTATTTTCCTGCTCTTGACAATATAGACATGGGCAATTTTGAGCTCTGTCACAAGTTTATAAATTCATTGCAAGGCTGTTTTAATATTGGATTTGCCATAAATCAGTATTACACATTTTAATATTGTCTTAAGCATTAACTTGTCAATTTCCCATGTTTAAAAAGAAAGTTGGGAAATTTATTTTAAAAAAAATAGAATATAAAAAGTCACTAGCAGTGAGGTTAATCTAATGAAACTGTCAATTTTAGAGGTTTAAGTGGTCAAAATTACTTTTTAATTTTCAAACTGTAGGGCTGAGCAGTTTTTTTTAAATCAAATGCTATTGTGCTACAAACACCTGTTATGAAATTTTTATTCAGCTTGTGTGTGTGTGTGGTTTATACCATTAACTTTCTGTACCTGTGCCACCGGTAGACAGCATGTCACTTCTTAAAAACTAGCGAAGGAAATTTGTTACTTGTTTGAGGGGGAGCCATCTTACATGCCAGACGTGGCTCACTTAGTATTTTCAAAAGAGGCCTAAAATGAACTTTTAATGTGCCAGCAAAGCTAGTAATCCTTCAACAAATATAAGTGGTAATATTTTTGCTTTAGCCCTAACTGGTAGGGCTGAGGAATTAACACTTCCTGTTACCAAAACATTTTTCCCTTTTAGTACCTATTTCTTACATCCACCCATTTGGTCAACTCAGCCTTTTCTAGTCTAGTCTACTTCCTCCCTAACAATGAGGGAGACTAATGAACAGTATTAAAATCACAGAATTCTATTTACCTCTTTCTACTGCCCAGCCTCTTAGCTCTTCCTTCCCAATCAGATATGGAAGTCAAACCATTTCCTATTCTACTTGCCCCCCAAAATGAAGTATATTAGAAAAATGTTGTGTCCTTTCATGCTGCAGTTTCCACAGCATGTCAACACAGAATAATTTTATCAAGTTTCCAGTCCAAGTACCCCAGATAGCATCAATAAACATGCACTGACCCATTCGTCTTAAAGAGATGTTAAACTTCGTCCCTTCAAGTTATATTTTAGCGCTCCTCTTCATTTAATGATATACATGCAGATGATAAAAATTCTCTTTTGCTTCTGTTGCAAAAAAATACCAAATTAAGAAAATGGATTCTTCTTTGAATAGTGTCCCTCTGGGTGCTCTTCTTTAGGTGCACTTGTATCCCTGTGCTGCTGATCGGAGCACTTCGGTAGCAGTATCCTTTAGGCTTGCACAGGTGCTATGTCTCCTTGTGCCCCACCACGAGGCTAACCAGCACCTGAGCTAACTCCTCCTCAGTTTATTTTCAACTGCCCCTGGCTCCAGACAGAGCCAGTAGCAGTCTGTTTGCAATCATTCACTTATTTAGCATTTTTAGTCTTCAGTCTTATTTTCTCTTTGAAAACAAAACAAAAAACCTTGTTTTTCCCCCCCGCCCCAGCCTTATTTTTTATCAGGGACCTCTTCCTGCACCAGGGTATGCTCAGCTCGCTGGGCTTCAAGAAGTGCCTCTCTTGAAAAGAAGCCATCCCCATGGCAGACAAAACACTGTTGCTGCATATGCTGCCCCAGGGAACACCACTGTCATAACTATAAAGGGAAGGGTTACAGCTCTCCTGTGTATAATACTGTAAAATCCCTCCTGGCCAGAGACACCAAAATCCTTTTACCCGTAAAGGGTTAAGAAGCTCAGGTAACTTGGCTGACACCTGACCCAAAGGACCAATAAGGGGACAAGATACTTTCAAATCTTGGTGGGGGGAAGGCTTTTGTTTGTGCTCTTTGTTTTGGGGTTGCTCGCTCTTGGGATAAGAGGGACCAGACATCAATCTATGCTCTCCAAATCTTTCTGAACAAGTCTCTCATATTTCAAACTTGTAACAGCGAGGCAAGGCATGTTAGTTTTATCTTTGTTTTCTGTTTTCTTGTAAATGTTCCTTTTGCTAAAGTGTTTACCTCTGTTTGCTGTAACTTTGAACTTAAGGCTAGAGGGGGTTCCTCTGGGCTCTTTGAATCAGATTACTCTGTAAAGCAAAGTAACTTACTCTTCCCTCAGCCATGGCTTGTGGAAAGGGAGGAAATGAATGTTTTGAGTTTTTTGAAAAAATATGTAGTGCTCTTTAATCCAGCTATAGTTGTGTGCTGTATGTGCTCTACCACACAGAGCAATGCTGTTTATTAGACTTATTAGCTTGTGTAAACACAACTATTTTAAATGTTGACTTGAAATAAAAGCAACTTAGACCCTCTATCCACTACATAAGGTAAACAGCTGTTTACACACAGTAATGGACCTATGGGCCAAACTATCTTAGAACAGCATAAAAAAAAGCTTTGAATTGTTTAAGAATTGCCATACTGGGTCAGACCAAAGGTCCATCTAGCCCAATATCCTGTCTACCAACAGTGACCAATGCCAGGTGTCCCAGAGGAGGTGAACCTAACAGGTAATGATCAAGTGATCTCTCTGCCATCCATCTCCATCCTCTGACAAACAGAGGCTAGGGACACCATTCCTTACCCATCCTGGCTAACAGCCATTAATGGACTTAACCTCCATGAATTTATCCAGTTCTCTTTTAAACACTGCTATAGTCCTAGCCTTCACAACCTCCTCAGGCAAGGAGGTCCAAAAGTTGACACTGCGCTGCGTGAAGAAGAACTTCCTTTTATTTGTTTCCTTTTGCAGGAAAGCCAAATGGATTAGATTAGAGCTGAAATACGCAAGTCAAAGTTCTAGATAAGAAATAATTTAACTCAGCTACAGACAGAGTTCACTTTTGTTGGGGGAGGGGAGCATTGTGTTACAAAATATTAGTAAATCATAGAATATCAGGGTTGGAAGGGACCTCAGGAGGTCATCTAGTCCAACCCCCTGCTCAGAGCAGGACCAATCCCCAGGCAGATTTTTGTCCCAGATCCCTAAATGCCCCCCTCAAGGATTGAAAACTCAACCCTGGATGTAGCAGGCCAATGCTCAAACCACTGAGGTATCCCTCCCTCCTTATTGACATGATAAACTTACCCTACAAAGTAGGGACCAATGTTTTCAGCTTAATCATGAACTTAAGGAGAAGAAAACAATGTTGTCCTGCTATATCAAAGAAAGGACAGGAGACATTTGATATGGGTTTAATCAGGCAGCAACTTTATTATTAGATGGCTGGGACTATCTGGCAAAGAAAAAAGTGTACAGTACAGGTAACTCCATGTTCATTCACTACACACCCGGGGGACTTACTTACACTGGCTCCCTTTTTTTCCCCATTCAGGTCTCACAGCCAACCCATTGCTGGGATCTTTCTTACCTCTCCCCACAAACAAAGGTTAAGGTGGGATATAAGAAAGGGGGGTTGGCTCACTGCCTTACCAATCATAAGGGCCCTGACCCCATTCAGCTCCTGTAATAAACACTTTTTTAAGTCCTTTACCAACCCATTTATCCAGCCATTGTATCCCTTCCCGATGCAGCACCTGCACTGGACATCCGCCCCACACTTACTTACATAATGAGTTGTTACATCACAGCTTAACTCCCCTCCCTACTCACCATAACAAGGTCCCCCCCCCCCCAAAAGCTGCTGTGGGGCAGGTGGAAAAAAAAACAAACTCCACCTTGGCCAATCTGGTGGTGAGCGGAAAAGTCCTCTCTAGCCCCCCTAGAAGAGGAGCAGCTAGCACAATACCCACAGCAGGTCCGGACCACACCTGAAGTTTTTCTACCCTAAAGGGGGGGGGAGTGTGGGTGATGCTCTGCCTGGTCCAGGGAAAAAGGGGCTTTTCCTGCCTGGCTTGCCCCTTTTCAACTCCCCAGCCCTTCCATTCCCTGGGGATGAGTCAGTATTGCCACACCTGACCCACTCCCCCTTTTGCAGCAGCTTCTGAGCCTCTCCCACTCTCCACCCATAAAGTGCTATTCCCCCCCATTGCCCCTGGCACGCCAAACAATGCTCACACAGACCCCCACACACTGAGAGGTGCGATGCAGTCATTCGCTTTAAATACTTGTCAAAGTGCATTTCAGTGAGCCATGTGACTGCAGAATTAATTCAAACACTGAAGTATGCGGTATAATTTAGGAAAACAGGACATATGCTTGGATAACATCTGCCTCTGTAGTGGTACAATTACTCTTTCAAGTAGCATGCTTAATTCTTCAAAGATGACTTAGTAAAACAAAAGTCAATTCCTCACCATGCTTTCAGTGAAACATAAGTTGGATGAATAGATTGAGAGAAGGTTTTAACTAGGTGGTTTTCCAGCTGAAATACAGAAATGGAATTTACTAACATGTTCTTGATTTAAAAAATCAGCTGTTCTAAGAGTGGCTTCTATTGAAACCAGTTATTAACCATTCATTATTTTTTCACCTTCACAATTACATTGTTGAGACTACTCAGTTGTGTACTTGACTGTTACAGTTGCCACACTACCACCCATCATCAAACGAAGTCACAATTGTATCCCATTTGTGCTTAAACAACTCAGTCTACATGCTTTGGCCTAAAATAAAACTTGCTTTATTCTGGCCAAACCAGCAAGGCACTGATACCTTGGCTGCTTCACAAGGACCGCTAGAGCAATTGCATGGCAAGACGCACATTATTTTGTCCACCTGTCACCCAGAAGAGAAGTGAAGTTTTAATAAGGTGCAACCCTAGCTTCAGACTCTTTTCCTTTACAGATGCCAGACTCTATTACAGTTTGGATCTATAACCTACTACACAGTCACTTTAAACTTATATGGATCCCGAATTGGGCACTAGCAGAAGTTACCTTTTACACATTTCTCCTTATTTTAAAGTATTTATTAAAATCAGATGTAAGTTGCTGCATATTTGGGGAAGTGTCACATTAAAGTGCCCTGCTCAAATCTCAGGCAGGTTTTGTGTAAAAAGTACAAAATACAAAACCAATCAAGAAACTCTGGCTATTTAAGTATCTTTCAGAAGCAAAATATTCAAAATGAGGGAATTTTTTACTTTCATGTTTGACAGATGCCATTATAATAAGGACTAATCATTCCAACTGATTTCAGATTACCAAACAAATATAAGTAGGTAGACAGTAACAATCTTATTTTAAAAAGATTATTTAAAACCAATCTGTAGTGGCCTCTTCACACTCTATGTACCACATCAGTGTGACCAAAACAACACAATGCAGTAGTTGGTCAAGTCATTAGTCTTTCTTTTTAAGAATACTGAAAGATGGATCATTACCCTGCATACACTAACTGAAATTTTCATTTGTGACTATAAAGATTGCTATACATAGTAACCTTTTACACCTCTATTAGGCTCTAGTTCCAAAAAGCATTTAAGCACATTCTTAAAGTGTCATTGACTGATAGGATTTAAGCATGTGTTTATATGTTTTCCAGGTCAATGTTTCTTCCTCAGTGGTAGTCAGGATTTCGGCATGCACTACAGCAAATATATTAGTGCTAACAAAATCCTGGCCCACCCATTCACAATTACAGGATTGTTAAATTCACACTGCAGCAAAACTTTTTATTTTTTTATAATATTAAAGAGCTAGCTTTCCTTCTAATAAAGTAACTCTTTCGTTAAGGGCAACATATTTGAAATTTAAATTGTTGAATCCTGGACGTAGTTTTTAAATTAAAAAAAAGTTAAATAAATCAGTGGCAGCCACAGAAAAATAGTCTTGGTTCTAATTAAAATGGAATTTAAATTTAAATGGTCCTCCAGAGCTGAAAGGGTTGAATCCTTGCCATGTGTTCCAGGTTCTGTGAAAAGGGCTTCCTCCTCCCTGTTGGCTCTCTGCATCCAGTGGATCTTCTCCTGCATCAAACTTCCTCCTCATTTCTAAGGAAATATACATACATAGTAAAAAGGGACACAGAGTTCACACATTATTACAGAAACAGTCTACTAATCAAGAGTATTTTGGTACCTCCAGCAGGACAAAAGGAAGAAACAAGTAGTTTTAAAGCGTCCCTAACTCCAGTCAGATGCAATAATTAATTTGGTTTATTTACTGTCATATCTATGGATCCCATTACCACAGAAACTGCCAATTTAATTTGCCAGTATACTTTTACTGATAAACATAAGTCAGTCAATCTATTATAATTTAACAGTTGATGTTTTCAAAGCACTCTAGGGGATTTAGACATATGAATGAAAGGTACATGAACTAGGACTGTGAACTGCAGTTAACTCAAGTGATTAACACAAACCAAAGTAAAAATAGTCTTGATTAATTGCAGTTTTAGTCATATTGTTAACAAAATAATAGAATACCAATTTAAATTTATTATAAATATTGTTGGATGTTATTCTACATTTTCAAATATATTGATTTTGATTACAATACAAAGTATATAGTGCTCACTTTGTTTGATTACAAATATTTGCACTGTAAAAAAAGTATTTTTCAATTCACCTCACTTTATCATGAAAGTGCAACTTACACATGTAGATTTTTTTTACATAATGCAAACAAAACCATATAAAACTTTAGAGCCTACAAGTCCACTCAGTCCTACTTCTTGTTCAGCCAATCCCTCACACAAATGTTTGTTTACATTTACAGGAGATAATGCTGCCCACATCTTATTTACAATGTCACCTGAAAGTGAGAACAGGCGATGGCATGGCACTGATATAGCCAGCGTTGGAAGGTATTTAAGTGTCAGATACACTAAACATTAATATGCCCCTTCATGCTTTAACCATCATTCCAGAGGACATGCTTCCATGCTGATGATGCTTGTTAAAAAATGTGTTAATTAAATTTGCGACTGAACTTAGGGGGAGAATTCTATATGTCTCCTGTTCTGTGGTTTTACCTGCATTTTGCCACATATTTTGTGTTATAGCAGTCTCAGATAATGACTCAGCATATGTTGTTTTTAAGAACACTATCACTGCAGATTTGACAAAACACAAAGAAGGTACCAATATGAGATTTCTAAAGATAGCTACATCACTTGACCCCAAGTTTAAGAATCTAAAGTGCCATCCAAAATCTAAGATGGATGAAGTGTGGAACATACTGTCAGAAGTCTTAAAAGATCAACACTCTGATGTGGAAACTACAGAACCCAAATCACCAAAAAAGAAAATCAACCTTCTCTTCGTGGCATATGACTTCAACGATGAAAATGAAGGTGCATTGGTCTGCACTGCTTTGGATCACTATCAAGCAGAATCCACCTGTTCTCTCTTTCAGGTGACATTGTAAATAAGAAGTGGGCAGCATTATTTCCTGTAAATGTAAAGAAACTTGTTTGTCTTAGCAATTGGCTAAACAAGAAGTAGGACTGAGTGGACTTGTAGGCTCTGAAGTTTTACATGGTTTTGTTTGAGTGCAGTTATGTAAAATAAATAATTCTACATTTGTAAATTCACTTCACAATAAAGTGAGGTGAACGGAAAAATACGTTTTCTTTTGTTTTTACAGTGCAAATATTTGTAACCAAAATATAAAAGTGAGCACTGTATCCTTTGTATTCTGTGTTGTAACTGAAATCAATATATTTGAAAATGTAGAAAAATATCCAAAAATATTTCTAAAAAATTTAAATTGATATTCTGTTATTGTTTAACAGTGAGATTAAAACTGCAATTAATCATGACTTCTTTAATCTTGCAATTAATTGTGATAGCAGCTCAGCTATAGGGAAGAGCTGCTAAACACAGTGGCCAGCAGTAGCTATTAGTGAAAAGCTGCCTCCTATTTTTAGCTGCTATATTTCCCCCCCTTCCAACACAACCTGAAGAGCAGTTCCTTTAGAGGATGGGGAAGAGGTCTCGCATCACTTCTACAGAGTGACCATATCTCAGTCCCAACCACTTTTCGTGGGTAGCTGGACTAGGTGGTGGATTGTTTTGCTTTTCAGAAGACAGGAACACAAGAAGCTTCTGATTTAGCCTGTGCCCTATTCCATCTGAGGAGATGGGCTAACTGAAGGGAGAGGTTAGCAGGACACAACTGGATATAGAAGCCTAGCGATAGGAGGAGAAAGGGGAAGAGAGATGTGTACTTAATATGAACACTTTCAAAATTAAATGTTAGAAACCTCTAAGAGTATTTTCCAAGGAATTTTTGGTTTTGGACAAACTTGATGGGAGCAGAAACTGTGCCTTAATATTTTCTCCACTATCATGTGGGAAAAGGAGTCCCATAAAGAGAACTCTGAAAAGTAACTTTTATTCAGTTTTTAAATGCAAGTCATTAAAATAGCAGTAAGGTATTCTACGGTGTGTTTTTAGCCCATTAATATATTCCACGGACAGCTGAAGTTATTCTCCTTGTGACTTCATGCCTTTCAGGGCACATTTGGCATGTATAACAGGAATGTCTTAACACTCAATTGAAAGAGAAGTGAGTAAGAACCATTTTGAAGTGTTAATGTCATTCCTGGCCAAAAGGACAGGATAAAAGTTAAGATCAACCTGTTATTCTGTGCCATGTTCCAGTAAGAGAGGCAGAATTTTAGTTTCCGGTTATAAACACATTGCATGTCTGAACAGTTCTTTCCTGCCCTGTGCTACTAACCATAGTTCCACTGATTTGTGGTGGAATTACAGGGCCTCGCCTCTGTACTACTTCTCAGATGAAAGGTATCAGGACTGCTACTACACTACTAGAAGACTTTCCTTTCTCCCCCTTACTTTATCATCACCCTGGGTGTGTTGGGGCATTGTCTTATGTTTTTCATTAACCCTTTTAAGAACTTCTCACAGTGACCAGGGTCCCTTGATCTATTCAAGTTGAGACAGAAGTTGTAAATTCTCTAAGATTAATCCAACAGCTCCATTACAGTCCAGGCCATTCAGTGGTTTCGGCATGCCTGCTCCTCCCTCCCCCAGACCTGACTGTCCATTTGTAGCTCACCCTCTCTATTTCCCTATCTTGGCCAATGCAGACGTTGTAATTTACAGACAGAAAAATCTGTGATGTGGATTTAGCAATTCAGTGGATTTTGTATTGTGCAGGTGATTTATAGGTAAATAATAAATCTCCTTGCCAAACTAGACAAAACTACCAGTCTTTGCTGAGGCAAAACAGAAGTTCAGCGTTTCTAAGCCAAACTATCATTAAAATGGAACAAGACCACATGAATTTTATCCAACTTCCCTCAGCTTTCTAGAAAAAAAAAAATCTATCCTAGTTTATACCATCTTTGAAATTCCATTGGTTGGTTTTATTTTTTGAGAACCTGGATTTTGGTTAGAGGAGAGAGGGAAATACAAGGTGATCATATGTAGCTTAGAATGGCTAGCTTCCCTATTTCCATTTATTACCCAGGTGTGCGTTTGAAGTCTGTTTTGGGTTCTTACTGAATTCATTAAAACAGTATGATATTCTTGTATTGCCATTTCATGGCAGATAATGTGACAAAAACCGAATCATAGAAGATTAGGGTTGGAAGAGACCTCAAGAGATCATCTAGTCAAATCCTCTGCTCAAAGCAGGACTAACACCAACTAAATCATAATAGGTCATAATGGACATCACAGTTGTGTTAGTTCCATTCATTATTCTGAAAAGAACCACTGTGTAAATTTAATCAATACCTGGGTCAGTAAGTACTTCTTTAGCAGCTGCTATATCAATAAACTTTTTCTCTGCCTTCTTCTTCTCCTCTTCATTCTGGAAGTTATCAGGGTGCCACTGAGATGCTAGCTTTCTATATGCTTTTATGATTTCTTGTTTTCTTGCATTTCTGAGGAGGAAGGAAATTAAGTTACTTATAAAGTTTCCAACTGTTCATGTGCCACATTAATGAGCCTGCGATGTAGTTATAAATAAGGTGATACAACAGACTAACAGGCACCAAGAAAACCAGATATTCACTAGTTAACATTTTGCTACTGGCAGTCAAGATTTCTCAGACAATAATGGCTTCCTCTAATAAGTAGTAGAAAACAATTTGCAATTTTAAGTAAAACAAACCCAATTTTTCAGTTTACTTTCCTCTGAAAGCTCATAATTTATTAATTAATTATTATTATTAATAAGTACTCAAGAGAATGTTAGTTCAGTATCTTAACTTTTTTTTTTAGGTCTCTGAGCTGAAGAGTGTACAATAGATTCAGAGATGATATAACAGTTGAGTCAAACACAAAATTGAAAGAGGAAAGGAGGCAGGGTCATCAAAATAAGATTGGTAAAGAATGTGCACAAAAGGATGGGTTTGTTTGTTGTTTTTTTAAATAAAAATCATTACGTTTGTTTCAATCAGGCCCATGACAGAAGTGAGTTTTTAGGAGGTATTTCCTAACTTTTTTCCAGCAAGTCATCTTAAACTGTCCCAAGCTACTGTGCTCTCAGAAATGAATTTTACTTTTTCTTCCCTTCCATAATTCTCTTTGGGAAACCAAAGAATGACCAAACTGCTTGCCTACCTTTTTGCTCCATCATATTTGGAACTCTTTGCTAATGAGGGATTATTTCCCTGTTTATTGCCAGTTAGCACTTCTTTATTCCTTATTAGGAGACTTTCTGAGCAAATGCTACTTAGAGGCTGGAAAAAAACAAACAAACCCTTATGACCACATAAAATCTATACGATTTTAAAGTGGAGGGAGAGAGAATAGGGAAAGATACCCAAAAAAGCATAAATACAAGTGGCAAAGGTTAGACTATTTGATTAGTGACCGACTATGTAAAACACATTCTGGACATTCATCTCACCTTTTTATTCCTAAAATTTTGTAATAATCTCTCTTCTGAGATTGCTTCAACATCCTCTGGGCTCTCTCTAGGCCTTCACGAATCTGTTGGTCATTTTCACTGTTGGCCTGAGCAGTTTCATAATCTTGAATAGCTGCCCATAAAAAATGAATGTAAGAGCATATTATACACCTCACTAAATCAACCTCAACTTAAACTTAAACCTCAACTTAAAAAAAGAGAAAAAAAATCACTCAGTTTAAAGTACTAACCTTATCCCTAGAACTAAGATGTTTTGCCACTATTATTTGTAAGCAGCAAAACTAATTGCTGAAACTTCATGAAAAAGTCTTAATTTTGTCATATTTTCCTTGGTATTTGTAAGTATCAGACAAGAACTATATTCTGACTCTTACTCAATGAAGTTCATTGTTTTATCTGCCTATGGTTTCTTAATGCACTTTGGAATCCCTCAGATGCTCTGGAACAAATTGTGATGCCCCGGTGTAAATCTTTTCTATACTAGGGGGTTTGCACTCCTGGCTAACTCAGCACAGGCAAGGCCTAACTCACCAAAGCAAGAAAATTAACTTGTAGTTTTTAATCCTTCAAATATGTAGCAAAACTGGCAGCATCCCATGGCATCAGAAGGAAGTATGGATCTAGTTCTTGTCTGGAATGGGGCAAAGAGGGTGGAGAGAAGGAATTCAGGACCAAGTACTTGTTGGGAGAAGGATTATGTGAGGATCCTGTCTTTAATTTTAGACTTTGATTGAAGTGGGACCCTAAATGGATCTAAGGAAAGTCAGGATCAAGCACTTTTTTGAATGGGTAGGGAAGGGAGGAAATGGGATTTAGTGGTTGGTCAGAAGAATTTGTTAGTCTCTAAGGTGCCACAAGTACTCCTGTTCTTTTTGCGGATACAGACTAACACAGCTGCTACTCTGAAACTGGTCAGAGGAAAGTTTCCTTGTAGGGAGCATTGAATAAAAGATTGGGAAACATGCCTTATAGTGACAGACTCCAGGGACTCAAACAGTTTCCCTTAAACAAGAGAAAACTAAAGGATGACTTGATCACAGTATGTAAGGCCCAGATCCTCAAAAGGACTTACAATACTGCATGTAGCAACACCTAACACCCAACTTTTATAAAAATCACAGGAATCCACAAAACTTAGGCTCTCCATGCAATGCAGAGGGAGAGAGAGGCACCTGAAAAGAGATTCCACAAAAGCCAGCATGCTAGGTGCAAAGCTGCCTAAACTCACCAGTGGGTGACAATGAAAGGGGTGTGTCCTAAAAACCTCACCCCTCCCACAGAGCTTGGTGCCTAAGTCTGGGTTGCCTCTCCTCTGTTTGTGATCCCTCAGCTTAGGCGCCTTGCAAGAAACACCAGAGGTGTATTCTACAGTGGAACAGTTTCACAGGAGAGAGAGGGAGCGTCACACCAATGGTTAGGGTGCTCTCCTGAGAGGGGGGAGACTCTTGTTCAAAGCTTTTCTCCCTGTCAGACAGACAAGAAGGAACTGAATCCAGGGCTCCCACTTTTGGAGTACAGGCTCTTACCACTGGGAGAACAGTTATCAGGGAGGCCCTGTTGGATTACTTTAGATAGAATATATGGGCCAGAAGGTAAAAGGTGTTAACATGAGCCTACTACTATTGGACAGTGATAAGGTTTGGTAAAGAGAGACATCAGCCTCCTCACTACCATGGCAAACACATGAGAAAATTCATGCCACAGGTTAGAAGTCCCCCCTTGATTAAAACAAGGCAAAAAGCAAAACACAGTGACAATGCACAACGAAGTTAATCAAAACCTGTTACAGCAATGGTCTCCAAACTCTCACACACACCCTTATCCCTGTCCGTGCCCTCCCTGGAGCCAGGACCAGGAGCAGCGCCACAGTTTGAGGAGGTGGAGACATGGAGAGGGGCAAGGGAGCCAAGGCTGGGGCCAGCAGCTGGGGCCCTGGGTATGGGGCCAGGGCCAGAGCCAGGTGAGGCTCCCTCCTGGCCCATGGTGGGGGTTGGCCCAGGCCCCAGTTGCGCCCTCCCAAAACACTCTTCCCCACAGTTTGGGGACCTCTGTATTGAAGTCTTTTTCAGGAGGATGTATATTGTTAAACAGTCCCTTTTAGTGGGGAAGGTTAGCTCTATGGTTCAGCTCTGAGTCTGAAATGAGTCACCTTCCTGCTTTTGAGAAAACAGACAGACACACAGGAGAAGGGAGAGGACAGCAAAGATGGGGAAATTATGGCTTTTGTTGATGTTCTCAGGGTACAGGGTGGCACGCAAGTCATGGACAGGTGCTTTAGGCTGCAAGGTCTGCTCTGTTGCCAAGGCAGAGACACCGTCTGATAGGTCTGGCAGGTCCCACTCCTTCACTGGTCCTCAGGCCGAGCAGAGATTGTGGTGCGGATGCCATGCAGCGCAGCTGATTTCAGGATCAGGTAAAAAGCACAGAGAGAGAGTGGATAGGAGGAAGACAGTGGGGGACAGAAAGGAACACACAAAGGAGAAGAAAGAATAGAATCTCACACATATTAGGCTGGGGTCCTCAATGGTGCAGTGATAGTGGTAGAGCAACCCAGTGGAGTATTAAGGTCTGGTGTCACCCCCAAATCCATCCACTGCATCTGTGGTGATGGTAAAAAAAGTTTCTTCCCTTCCTCCACCTTAAGCCTCTTTGTAAGGGCCCCAAAAGGAAGTAGCAGGAGCAACAGACTGTCCTTCTATTATTTTGTTTACCAGTTAGGCCTTATTATCTGGCACACCAATTTAGGTTCATCAATTTGCGGTCCCACATTTCTCTTATTTACTAGGAATTATATCAACGCAAGCCTTGAGTTATATTAATAGGCCTTTTTGTTCGGACTAAATTTAGTTTTTTGTCTCCCTTTAGCACTTTTTCCCCATGAACATTTATTGTTATAGGTCACTATGACATTTTATGAACTTTTACTTACTTTTTACAGCTGAGCTAATAATTAGGGTAAATCTGTAGGCCCAGTTATTACTATAGCACCAAACCTCCACCTTCTTGATTTTAAATGGGCTTTAATGCACTCTAAGCATGCAAATTGGGCCCTGTCAGCAAGATAGGTGGGAGAACGCCTGAATTTATCTAGTTTGTGGCTCATGCTGGGACTCTGCCCAGGTGTCTAGAGTGAGAAAGCAGCATTCAGGCCCAGAGGCAGAAACAAATACATTGGGGACTTTTACAGCAAAATGTAGGTACCAATTTAGATGCCTATGGGCTTAGGCAGCAGCCAAGCAGGAGATTATGGATCTCAGTGGCATCTAAGTCCCTTTGTAGCTCCCCATAAATACCCCCCCAAAAAATATGGGGAACAAAACTCTGAAAAACCCTGTATCAATCTAGCAAACAAAGGTATACCAACATCCAATGGCTAGAAGGTGAAGCTAGAGAAACTTAGACAAGAAAAAAAATAAGGCAAAGAATTTTAACAGTGAGAATAATTAACCACTGGAACAATTTACCAAGGGTAATGGTGGATTTTCCCTAACGCAATTTTAAAATCAAGTTTGGATATTCTGCCTAAAAGATCTGCTCTAATTGAAATAAGAATTAATTCAGATAGCCCTACGGCAGTCAGACTAGATTATCACAATAGTCCTAGGGCCTTGGAATCTATGCTACAGCAACTAAAGAGAAATATAGAAAAGGCAAGGGCATAATCAGAGCATTCTGCAGCTAGGATGTTTACAGCAATTGGCAGGCAGGTTGCAACAATCAGCTTTGGAAAGAGGCCACTGCACTTATACCACTAGTCTCAAATACTCAACGCAGTTGGAGGTTTCATTATATATGACCTGTCTTCAATGTGCATTTGTTTTCAGCCTTTGGTGCCCAAGTAGCATATGCTACAATGCCCCCTTTTACATGGGCTTATGATGACAGAAGAACAGCTAATCATCTGAAATCTATGCACACACTTACATACCATATGGTTATATTTATTTAGGAAGAAACAATATAGCGTATAAATAAAATTTTGCTTTTAAATTCCATACATAATGTGTGCTTCTACTTGGAATTCTCACTTCATCAGATGAATACAGCATCTATTTCAACAGTGTGCAGTCTATCAGATACATAACAAGGAAAATACTGTAATGACTATGCAAAGGGACTAGGCATTTTGAAGAGGTATGCAGTTTGTTGTCTGCTTTGTTCTTAAGAGATAGCATGTTGAATCACTAGGGCATTAGAAGTAGTCTTTCTAGATTTGATTTCTTCTTTTAGAAGAACAAAGCATTTCTTCATAAGAAAATTGAATTATTGCCAAAAAGTAATAAGTGAAATACTTAGACTTCAAATTTTAATATTCTTCAACAGGCCCTGATTTGCATTTTATGTGTAATGAGCACTTTCCCCTTCACTGTTTTATAATCTTGAGAGTCTCATTATAAGTCTAAGACCCTTATGTTTGCTAAGTAAAGTCTTTGCATCAAGATTATTTTCACGCAGATGTTATTTCTCAGCCTGTGTTACATTTATCTTTTTGCTTTTTCTCTGCAAGACAGCAGGAGGTGCTAGCCAATTTATATTAGTCACTTGACAAGACTGTGATTTTGTTTCAAGTAAGATATTCAAAAACAAAAGCTAGGAAGAATACTTCTGATGCCTCAGTGATTCACACTATCTTTTACAAACAAAGCACAAATAAGATTTCTATTCATTCTTGTATGGCTAGGTCATCTGCTAGCCCCACTGATTTGTCACTTGAACCAAAGCACTTGGCAAAGTATTAAGCAGCAGGCAAAGTCACTTAAAAACACAGCAGGCTATACCAGCCCATAATATATACACTACTGCATCTGATGGGGATAATGAAAATGCAGGGACTTCTCTATTACATACACTGCTTTATTGTCCCATAATGCTAAGCACCAGTGTAATTAATTTGCTGCATAGAACATGAAAGGGTATGTTCCTGTCTCATCATTAATTTCTAAAAAATGCATATTACAGACTTGGTGTAACATTGCTCATTTTTACTGAATGCCACATGCATCTACAGTACACAGCTATCAACTAACAGTTTAAAGTAAAACATTTTCTTCGAGTGGCTTGCACATGTCCATTCCAATGTAGATATGAGCATGCCCTGAGCACAGTTGCTGGAATATTTTCCCCTAGTGGTATCTGTCAGGTTGGCTCTGTAACCTCTGGTGCTGTGCACTCATAGCGCCGGTATAAACCAGAGCACCTCTGGTACATCGCCATGAGACCCAGATCCAGACTCTGGTACCAAGCCCGGCATTGAGCCTCAAGAAGAGGCCCCACAAGTCCTGGTTGATGCAAAGGGTGGGGTGGTGACCCTTCAGCCAGTCCTAGCCTCCTCTTCCCCAGATGAGGCTGGGGTAGCAGTGGGTGTGTCCCCTCTGCAAGATGACCACAAGGCTTACCAAGACTTACTAAAGCAGGTAGCCTTGATGTGGCTGAATCTGTGGCCAGATCTATGGCCACAACAGCGACCACACAC
Source organism: Gopherus evgoodei (assembly GCF_007399415.2). Lineage (NCBI taxonomy): Eukaryota > Metazoa > Chordata > Testudines > Testudinidae > Gopherus > Gopherus evgoodei. The sequence continues at coordinate 95,362,396 of NC_044322.1, read as the reverse complement.
AGAAGCTTGTGGTTGCAGTCGTTAGTTGTACCTCCAGGGGAAAACCCAACACTCCGAGACCTCTCCTTTGAAGGGCCCTCATTCTTTTTGGAGCAAACTGATGCGAGGCTCTACAGGCTTAAGGTTTCGAAGGTAACTTTGAAATCCTTAGGGCTATATACTCCAGTTTGTGGCTCCTGGCAGCATCCAGGAAGCATTACAAGCCCCAACAGACTGACCGTTACTTTGCCCAGCCAAACAGGACCTGCAGAGGAGGAAGAACAGGGGGTTCAGGTGTAGACCGCCACTGGCTTTCACGGCAGGGCTGATGCAGGCCACTCCCAGACAGTCAGGCAGCTTGAAGCGCTCCTGACAAAATACTTGAGGTAGACCTCTCAATCCCTGCAATATTGGATCCAATTACCCCTGTTTTTAACTGCTTGTCCCAGTTCTTCAGAGCCTGGACTTTCATTACTTCAGACCGTTGGGTACTCAGCACAATAGAAGTGGTATACACCCTCCAGTCTGTGTCTATCCTGACTTCCCACTCTCCCTCTCCATCTCTCTTCAGCGACCCTTCTGTCAAGCAACTTTTGGTCCAAGAAGTCCAATCCCTCCTTCAGGTGGGGGCTGTAGAAGAGATTCTGCATCACTTCAGATGAAAGGGGTTCTATTCCTGTTATTTCCTAATCCTGAAAGCTAAGGGTGGTCTCAGACGTATCCTAGACCTGCATTGTCTCAACCGCTATCTCAAAAACTTAAAGTTCCACATAGTCTCTCTGGCTTCCATCATTCCCTCTCTGTATCCGAGGGATTGGTATACTGCCCTTGATTTAAAGGATGTATACTTCCACATATCGATCTTTCTGAGGCTATAGAAGGTTCCTCAGATTTGTTGTGAACCAAGTAAATTACCAGTTTGCAGTTCTTCCATTCGGCCTGTCAGCCATTCCACGGGTCTTTACCAAATGTATGGCAGTGGGGGCAGCTTTTCCTCAGGAACCATAGAGTGAACGTCTTCACATACTATCTTCAACAACTGGCTAGTCAAAGGCCAGTCAAGAGCTCAGGTGGACTCCAACATCCATCTCATCCAATTAACTTTATCAGTAAGCCTAGGGCCCAGAAGGACACAGAAATCCACTCATCCTGGTGGAAAGAATAGAGTTCATGGGTGTAATTCTCAACTCCATTCAGGCAAGAGCCTTGCTCCTGGAAGACTGGTTTTGGACAATTACAATTTCAGATCCACCCGGTCACAACAGCTCAAAAATGTCTGAGTCCTCTCAACCACATGACATCATACACTTATGTAGTGGGGGGAGGGATAGCTCAGTGGTTTGAGCATTGGCCTGCTAAACCCAGGGTTGTGAGTTCAATCCTTGAGGGGGCCAATTAGGGATCTGGGGCAAAAATCTGTCTAGGGATTGGTCCTGCTTTGAGCAGGAGGTTGGACCAGATGTCCTCCTGAGGTCACTTCCAACCCTGATATTCTATGATTCTACATGAGACTGTCTCTCAGACCTCTCCAAGCGTGGCTGGCCAGAGTGTATTCATCTACCTGGATTCAGTCCTCACAATGCCAGCTCAAGTCCTTGGTTCGCTGACTGAACAACTGCACGGTCTGTGCAGGAGTGCCATTTTTGTGGCCCCACTCTCTAGCCTTGGACACATTAGCATCGTGGAGCCCACTCAGGACTTAAGACTTAAGGTCTCCAGAAGAGCTCTCTCCTCATATCAATGTCAGAAAGCTCAGGACAGTCCATCTAGCCTGCCAAGTGTTCCTGCCCCACATTACAAACAAAGTAATTTCAGTTCTCCTGGACAACATGACTCCCATGTTCTACATCAACAGGCAGGGCAGAGCTTACTCCTTCCCCTTATGCCGGGAAGCAATCCAGCTCTGGGAGTTCTGCATAAGGCATTCAATCCATCTTGAGGCATCATATCTACTGGGAAAACAGAACCAGCTGGCAGATTACCTCAGCAGATCTTTCGTCTCTCACCACGAATTGTCCCTTTGGCCAGACATTGCAGAGTGCATTTTCCAATGATGGGGAACTCCCCTTATAGACCTGTTTGCTATCTACAACAACAGGAAATGCGACCAGTTCTGTTCCCTGCAAAGTCACAGCCCAAGGTCTCCTACAGACGCCTTCCTGCTATCCTGGATAGATCACCTGTATTACCCCTTTCCCCCTATACAGATGTGGAAGTACAGAAAGAACTGACAGGGATTTGTAGGGGATCTTAATGCATGACAGTCTCTGTTAGCAAGAGTTAGGCTAACTGTAACCCTAATAACACGAGATTTGAAGAAGCAAGGATTGTGTGAGGTGAGTGGAAAAGAACTGTGTGAAAAGTTGTTTTTCAACCTTGTGTAGATAATACAATATGTAGACTGGTGTCTCTTAAGTGAGAAAAACAAGATATCAAGATGACCTATGTATAAACAAAATGAAGCTGTTGCTTATTATTGTCTATAAGAAAAGTATAAATGCTTTCTGTAATTGTTTACCTGTTGAGAGACCTCTCTAGGAAGGGGAGACCCTATGTCCTAGTGCACTCTCTCCCTGTTGTAGCTGCTAAACAGAATAAAGTATCTGACTCTGCTGCACCCAAACAAAAAGCGAGAACTGAGTTTTTCTCTGACACAGATGATACGCAAGGTTCTGATGAAGATCAAGTGGGACTGGGCACGGGTAATTCTCATAGCCCCGGCATGGTCCAGGCAGCATTGGTTTGCCACCCTGTTAGGCCTCTTGATGGAAACTCCACTCCTGCTTTCGCAACACCCGGACCTTATCTACCGAGACCAGTCTGCTTCTCCACCCAAACCTCAGCTCTCTTCATCTGACAGCCTAGAAGCTCCATGGCTGAATCCTTAGGACCAAGTTTTCTCCGAGTAAGTCCATGGAGTCCTGCTAGGCAGTAGAAAACCCTCCACCAGAGCCACTTACCTTGCAAAATGGAAGCAATTCTTCATCTGGTCCTCTCAACACAGAGTTCCACTCTCACAGTCCTCATTGCAACTATATTAGAGTACCTTCTGCATCTCAAACAACAGAGTCTGGCTATTTCTTCAGTCAAGGTCCACCTAACAGCAAGATCAGTCTTCCATCCCCAGGTCAATCACCAGTCTGTCTTTTTGCATGAGATGGTTGTTTTCTTAAAGTCCTGGAGAGATTATACCCCAGTTAAGAGAGCCGATTCCTCCCTGGGACCTAAACCTTGTCTTATGAAAGCTTATGGCTCCCCCATTCAAGCTGCTTGCAAGGTGCTTGTTGGTTCATCTCTCCTGGAAAGTGTCCTTCTTAATGGCCATCACCTCAGCCAGAAGGGATTTGGAAATCTGTATCCTCACAGCAGAGCCCTCATATATGATGATCCTCTTTAGGGGATACAGTGCAGTTGCATCTGCACCCAACGTTCCTCCTGAAAGTGGTTTAGCAATTCCACTGCAATCAAGCAATCTTCCTACCAGTGTTCTTCCCAAAGCCACATGTGAACAGGGAGGAGCAACGTCTACACTCCTTAGATGTTAAACATGCCCTGGCATTCTATATACAAAGAACCAAGCTGTTTCGCAGATCAACCCAGCTGCTCATAGCAAGAGCTGAGAGGCTGAAAGGCCTTCCCATCTTCACCCAGAGAATCTCATCCCGGATTACATCATGCATTCGTGCATGTTACAAGCTACCCAATGTTCCTCTTCCAGCTAACCTGACTGCTCATTCCACAAGATCGCAAGCCTCCTTGGCCACTTCCCTAGGACAAGTCCCTATTCAGGACATCTGCAGGGAAGTAACCTGGTCTTCGGTGCACATGTTCTCAACATGCTATGCCATCACCCAGCAGGCCAGAGATTATGCCAACTTCAGCCATGCAGTCTTGCAATCAGCTTGTTCTTGAACTCAGAGCTCACCTCCTGTGCAACTGCTTGAAAGTCACCTACATTGGAATGGACACGCACAAGCACTCGAAGAACAATTAATATTTCTGTAACTGTTGTTTGAGATGTATTGCATGTGTCCATTGCAAAACCCAGCCTCCATCTCCTCTTATCAAAGTCAGCCAGTAAAAAGAAACTGAGGGAGTGCAGGGTCAGCAGGGCCCTTTATACTGGTGCTATAAGCATGCAGCACCAGAGGGCACTGGAGCCATCCTTATGGATACCATTAGGGGAAAAATTCCAGCAACCGTACTGAGGGCATGCACACATCTACATTAGAATGGACATGTGCAACACATCTCGAAGAACAGCTGAAGAAAGGTTAGTAACACTTTTTTTTTAAATGACTAATGTTTTCAGATTTTGCAAATAGTAAAAATACAGGCATGTAAGTTCTCTAGTGAAGAAAGAGCGGAAGGGATAGGAACAATTAGTGCTGCACAACTCAAGAGAGGCATAATCGGGAGTACTAATGGCATGTTCAGTGCAGTGAACCTAGCACCAGAAGAAAGTACTTACTGTACCTTCTTAAAGATATAGTGAATGTCAATTCTAAGCATGCTTCCCTCCCACAGGCTTTCTGCCCAACTATTCTCTATGCAAGTGCACTGAATCTAGTCATTGCTGCTTCGACATTATAACCCTGTTCACAGTCCTCCTCTGAGCAACACTTCAGAAGATTAGTCTCATCTCAGAATAGATGTAGCAGGTTATGTTGTGCTATATTTGAGGGAATGGCAGCATGGGGACCTACTACCCACTGAAAGAAATTAGCTCACCAAGCCATGAAATTTTATTATTACCTCCTTTTACCATAGCTTGAAGTGTCATTAATGGCTATAAAGTTATCCATACATTTAAAAAACCCATCATCAGTAACTATTTCCAGTGGCAGTAAATTCCATAGGCTGATGCATCAATCATCATTTCTTCTTATTAGTTCTATATTACCATCTAATTTCATAATGTATCCCTTATTCATATTTGGGGACAGGATAAAAAGAAAGAAAAGGTAATCAGCTTCCACTATGCCTTTGTCAATTTTGAATACTGTACTCCAATTAAGTCTCTTCTAATTCTTCTTTCAAGGCTTAATAAATCCAGTCTTTGCAATCTCTCCAATATGTCACATCAAACCTCTAACCAGCTAAGGCAGGGGTGGGCAAACTTTTTTGACTTGAGGGCCACATCTGGGTATGGAAATTGTATGGTGGGCCATGAATGATCACGAAATTGGGGGTTGGATGTGGGCTCTAGGGTGGGGCCAGAAATGAGGCGTTCAGGGTGTGGGAGGGGGCTCTGGGCTGGGGCAGAGGGTTGGGGTGCTTGAAGGGGTCAGTGGTGCAGGCTCCAGGCCACACTTACCTCAAGCAGCTCCCGGAAGCAACAGCATGTCCCCACTCCGGCTCCTACGTGGAAGCGTCGCCAGGCAGCTCTGTCTGTAGGTGCCACCCCTGCAGCTCCCACTGGTTGCGGTTGGGAGCTGTGGGGGTGGCACTTGGGGCAGGGGCAGCATGCAGCGTCTCCTTGCTGCCCCTATGCGTAGGAGGCCAAGGGAGGACATGCTGCTTCTGGGAGCAGCAGAGCCACAGCACACGCAGAGCAGGGCAAGTCCCGGACCCTGCTCCTCGGGCTGGATTAAAATGCCTGAAGAGCCGGATGTGACCCCCGGGCTGTAGTTCGCCCACCCCTGATCTAAGGACTTGTCTACTAGCAAAAGCACTGTAGTAGGGTATGATTTGTAAAGTGCTCTAACTGCCTTGTGTAGGCTTCCTCTAGTGTACTCTAAAAGATACCTAATTTTTGTTATGTACTCCTGGTACTTTTCAGAGCATGCCAGCAAGGCCTACATGGGGCAGTTAGAGTGCAGCATGTTATTGTGCTTTACAAATCATACTCCTCTGGCACACTTTGCTGTATCTTGTAGACAAGCCCTTAATTGTCCTTACCTCACTGTATGCTTTTAAGACAACTTTGCATAGGATAAAGATAGGCATGTATTGCTGTCTTAATGACAATTCAGTTAAAGAAAACAGAAGTATCAGCACTGATTGCATGCCATAAAACATACTGTAGCATCCAAAGATTTGTGAAGATTGCCAGTTACGCTTCAGCAGAGGTTGTCTGGAGGAGTTATTCTTGTAGTATTCTTTAAAGTTTTAAACATAAATCTTAAGTCAAAGTTTTACCTTCCTCATATTGCTCTTCTAATAAATAGGCTTCTGCTCTGTCTTTTAAGGCATTCACGTTAGCTGGTTCCAGCAGCAGAACTTCTGTGCAAACTTTTATGGCTTCAGCAGACTGCTCATTCTGAAAAGGGGAAGTGAAAACTGTTTGTATTTGTTTTTCTTGTGAAATATTATTTACTCACAAGGGTAAAAATGTTCTTTTTTACCTTTGAGAAGCAGTGACAGATCCTTTCTTTGGCACGAGTAGTGTAAATAGGAACCTTTGGCTCAGTTTTCATTACAGATTCATATTTACTGATGGCATCTGTGTACCTATTTTAATTGCGAAAATAAACTGAGTATTTTGGAACACAATTATTTTCTAAGCAACTGTATTAATTCTTCAGTGGTCATTAAATGTACTAACTCATACAAAGTAACTTGGAAAAACTGTCACTGGGCAATTTGTTTTGTTTGGGATGATTTGCATCTCTTGCAATGCCCCTCTCAGCCTCAGAGGCTGTATCTGGGCCAGCAGGAGAAAGAAAACCCTTAGCCCCTTTAAGAACTGCATCCCCATCCTCTCTTCATGGGTTTGAGAAGAGGGGGCTCTTTGGTTGACTGGTTGGACAGATACGTGCAGCATAAGCCTATCAGCTCCCACACACTGAAAAGGGAAGGCTTATAAGCCCCCCCCATCTGGAAGAACCATTCTGCAGAAGAAAAAAAAAGTTCTTCCCTCCTTGCCTTGAGGTTACAGGAGGATAGAGTTTCAGGGCCTTGCTTTGGGTATCACGTAAGGAATTTTTTCCTCACTGCCAGCTTGGCCAGGCAGAATTACTTTTTTGCGTTCCTTTCAGCAGTCCAGGGACCCAGTGGTTAGTTTAGGTTAGGTTGTAAAATTCACATTGTTGCAACTTAAAAGGTGCCCAGTGCAGGTACTTGTTCAACAGGGAATCTAATTCCCTGAAAAAGTGGAATTGGACATGATTAGGAGAAGGCATCTCCTAAAGAAGGTGGGGGTGGAGTAGGAGCGCCTAATGTCCAGTACAGTGAGGAGATAACTCCCTTAAACCTAACATAAGGGTAAGGCAGTGGGGTCCCAGCTATAGGCTGGGATCAGGTTAGTTGGGGAACAGATTACACAGGTACAACAACCTGCACTGGACAAGTTATTGCTGGATAGTTCCCAGATGTGTTACCTAATCAAGTTGTGACCAGTGAAATCACATTTCCAGTGACTTGTCTGTATTTCTGCAGAGTTCATGACAATGCTCCTTTGCATACTTTCATATGCAGAGAGGCTCCAGAATGAAAGCATCATTTGATGAGCAATTCAAGTGAGCCAAAAGAGAGACTGGCTATCGTGCTCCTGTGACTCCCAACAGCCTAAAGAGCTGAACCAAGGTTTATGTTTTTAAATGCACAAAAACTAACATTTGTCTGAAATGTAAGATTTTTCTGAAACACAAACAGAAGTGTGGGGTTAAATTTCCCATCCCATCCCTAACTAATCACATAGTGCCTAGATATTGAAGCACAAACAATACATTATCTATGGACCTCATTGTGAGCTGGTCTCAGGCCCCTTCAGACAAACGTGGGATGGATTAAGGCTGGTATCCCAGAGAGAGTTATTTTAATTTTGTTTGTTGTGTATTAGCATCCTGAAGAAAAGTTCTGATAATATTACATAAATAGCAACTCTCAAAGCTCCAGTAATTATTTTCTTGCTTCCTGAGTCATGACAAACTCATGGAAAATGAATTTAAAGGCTGCAGTGATATTTTATTTGCAAATATGCTGTGATCTCCACTTTTAAACACTGATGCATTAAAATACACTTTTAAATAAGAGACAACATTGAACACAAATTAACAGCACTGACACCTGAATTTACTGGTGAAATGAATAACCACATAAAGCTTTCCAGAGAGGCCACACTATAAACCAATAAAATTACTCAAAAATTTTATTGATTTTTTTAATATTTAATCAACTCTGCTGATAAAATTTTGCTTTGTCATTTTTGCAGTACTGTAAAGCAAACTAGTTTTCCTACACACATACTACGAAGTACAAGAAATGCACATTTGAGAATTGAAGTATTCCAGATTATATCCATAAATTTAAAAAAAAACAACGTAATCTGCTACCACACCACATTTGAAACCCAAATAAATGATGAAAAGCTATCTCCACTCTTATCACTTTACATACCACCTAGCACAACTGTGGTTATGTGATTGACAAATCATACAAAACTGAGAAGCACAAGGAGCAGAAATTAAAAAAAAAAAAAAAAAGACTATTTATCACATCTCAGGAGTGGGGTGGGGAGCCCCATTTGCTTGGTGCACCTATTATCAAGGGACAATTTGTAGTAGCATTCATCTTTATTTATTAATTAGTTATATGGTGCTATGACACCTGAGAGCTGAATACAAACATTGTCCGTGCCTTTATCTTATAATCTATTTAATGCAAAGAGCAAACTAAAATGGCAATAGGTCATGGAGAATAGGAAGGGAAACGGGACAAGTAAGAAACAGATAAAAAGAAGAAGGAACAAATGCTACTGACGGAACATGTGGGTTGGTGTCTATTTTTAAACTGACGTTCTCATGGCCGTGCCCAGTGTTCCATCCCACGTCAAACACAAAACAAAACATACTATCTCCAAATCTGTGACGTTTTACTGCTTCAGGAGGAGTCATAGTACTGGTATCATTCAGTAAATGCTGATTAGTGCTCTTACCTGCCTTCCCTGATGAGTTCCTCTGCTGACTCGATTTGCTTATTAAGTTTCTTTACTTGTTTATAGTGAGAAAAACACAGCTTATGGTCCTGGTCAAGTTTCAGACACTCTCGGACTTCACTTTTCATGCAGGAAAAAGAAACATTAAGGGATTTCAAAAAGAAGTAGAGAACAGTATTTTTTAAAAAGCTGTCTGGAGTGACAGATTTTTCTGCACTGCATTCTCTCTTCCACTCAAGAGCATGTTAATGTGTGAAATTTAACAAGAAAAATCCTCCTGAGTTTACAGCTTTTTTCCCCCATTACTTTATGTTGCCAGAAATTTATACTCAGCATAAAGTTATACTATATATTACAATATATTGTTCTCCAGTGCATATTTCCAACTGTTTTGTCCAGCATTTGATAGTTATTAACACAACTATCTGTAATGACTTATTTTCCAATATATTCTTCCTTCACAGATACCATTACAGTCCAGGTTAGCATAAAAAAATTGTACGCCTCCTAAACCAGGACAGACCACTCTGATGGGACTCGGATACTTGACTCAAAAGATGTCAGTTTAATTTTTAAAAACCTCTTCAGACAATGCTTATTTGCCTAGAACCCATGCAGCAGGAGCTGTATATTTTGAAATAGGCCAGTATTCTTTGAAATCTCTAAATGCAATGGTGCTAATAAGGAAAGTCTTGGATTGGTACAGCTGTCATCCTGTAATGTCTTATGTCATGTCTCAAAAGGATAATGAAAATGCTGATATATGTCTCTGCTAAGAGCAAAGTAAAGTCCTTACTGCATGAAGCCAAGACAACCTAAAAGGAAGGGACAATCAAAGGAACAGACATGAACTTGGGGGCCTGAAGAGTAGTAGTAACCTAACTCATGAAGTCCCAGAGCTACAAAACTTTTATCTTTGTAACTGAATCTCCTAACATACTCTAGCCCGTTTTTCACATCCCAGAACAGTGAGTGCAGATGCTTCTTTTTGCTTTTATGGATAACTTCTCTCCACTGTACGTCTCAAACAGTGTTTTGCTTAATTGCACTTACAGTTTGGATTTGGCCATGAATGGGAAGAAAACTGATGTGGCATGAATGTCCTAGGAGACAAAATAATCTCTCTATCCTTGAAGAAAAGAGAACAAGTGGGGTGGTCTTCTTCTTAGCATATGCACAGCATGACACGGGTGGCCCGTGACCAGGATTCATCACTGAATTTGGTCCGCCAGTTGGATCATTAGCCTTCCCAGCCCGGGCACTGACAGGGAGTGTGACGAGAATGCTGATCCATACCCCAACTAGTGGGGTTCACTGATGTATAGCTATCCAAGGCTACCTCAACAAGGTGGAGGGTTGGGAGGGGATACAATCTTCACCCTTAGAGATACCAACCTGCTGGAAGGGGATCCATATTAGCATGAAATAATTACCCAGGCTTAAGTAGAGAACCACACTCATTTGAGGTTTCCAAAATCCCTGCCCTCATTCATTCTGACATTCACTCTACTAACAAGGAAAGGAGAGAAACCTAAAGAAAACTCAGGATAGTAAGCTGCAACCCCTTGTTCTCTCAATTTCCCCAATCTCTGACTCAGCAGTTGCTTTTCAGTAGAAGTACTCTGTGACAGACAGCAGGGAGTAGACTCTTTTCCAGAAGATGTCCCCTATCCAGCTTTTATTATGTAAGTGAAAGCGAGGGACATTGCCTTCTTGCCAGACTTAGTCTGAATGAACTTCAGTCTGAGTACATGTGAGATGGGGTCTGAATGATCTGGGGACTAGAAGAGAGAAGACAACACAGATGGTACTGAAAAGGAAAGTATTTGTTGATAGTATACTGAGTCCTTGATCTCTAAACCCAAAGTGTTTCAATGACTATGGTCTTTTTCAAAGCAGTTGAGACCATCTGGACTGTCTCCTGTCTCAATCTCCAAGTCTCATCTGTATCCATATGCGAGTAGGTTTTTCCACTTAGAGACTATCTATGAAATATTCTCCAAATACATTTGCAAGAGCTCTCCAGGGAAGGCCTTTCAGCTGTATTTGGATGAGTTCATTCTTGGCCAATCTGGCCACTCTTCTTCACTATTTTTCACTGTGCCCATTTTCTTTTGTTTGGCAGACTAGCTGGCTTTTTCTGAGCCACTAGAGCAGCTGCAGCCTCTACTCATAGAGATGCAACAAACACCAGACTTTATTAGGTTATTTTAATGATTAGTGTACATCTTATGCAGAGTTCCAGGCACCATATCTTGTGCTAAAACACAAGATAAACAAGAACTGTAGAGAGACAGGCCAATGAGTACTTCCACACAATAACTATGTTGACAAAAAAGTGTCTGCACTAATCCTGCCACTCACTTATTTTGCCTTTCACTATAGCAGATGGGTCCAACTTCCTTGCCTTGGGCTTTGTGTTTTAATTTTTGCTACTACAAATAATGGTAAACTTACCTGAGTGACAGTTCATGGTCCCCCAACTGGTAGTATATTGTGCTGATTTTATAGAAGGCTTCAGTGTTATCATTCTTCAGTTTGGTCGCAGCTTTTAAGTCACTAATGGCTTTGCCTGGTTCTCCTTCCTTTATATAGCATTCAGCTCGAAGCTCCCGCAGCTCTGCATCCCAAACGCAAACCTTGAGAAACCACAATGAAAGCTAGACTTTGATCTATAAGCATTTCACTTGTTTTTAAATCCTACCTAATTTCATATTGCCTCTTGTGATGAATCAGTGTTCTACTCACATAGAGTGCTTGAAATTTAACATCAATGCACTTCCTAGAGAGCAGAGATATTTCAAAGCCATTCCTCCAAAAGATAACAGAAAACAAGTTATTTAGAAATGTGACTTGTAACCCAGCAGATGAGCCTACTCAGGGGGGCATGCTTGAACTCTCAGCACTGCTGGAAAGAACTGGGACAGTGTGAGCCTGAAGGAGGGAGACTGGAATCCTAAACTATTACAACTTCCCCCCATTACTATGGAAGATAAGAATTGTGATGGCTGACGTGTCTACTATCCAAATAGACATCTGAAGGAGGTTTCTATATCAACATGGTCTGTGCAGGTCTGTCCTTACTTTTGGCAGTACAGGTTTAGAGAGGAACAACCACCATCTCTCTTTAATAATCGACTGTTAATGTTTTTCCTGGATATAAAAATGAGTTTCTCCTTCTGAAATAAATATGTAGGAGGGGTTTGTTGTCAAAAAATGACAAGGCATAAAACCAAAAAACATTTCATGTTTTTCTTAATTCAGTTTTAAAGGACTAGGTTTAATCTTAAAACAGCCCCTCCCCCCACTCCGCCCCTTACCACACTTTGACTCTTTTACAGTTAAGAAATAAATGCTAAAATTGACAAATGATTGACGTTAATGTGATATACTCTCAAATAGCATATCATTTTGTTACTTTTAACACAGGGGACTCGGGGAGATACCACCTTACTCTGAATAGTTATAATGACAAAAATAAGAGTATGATTGCAATATAGATATAATTACATTTACCTTCAACAGATAATCCACTAATTCTTTTATTACTGTTTTGAGCTTGAAGGATTTGTCTGTAATATCCATACAAAGCAACTTCAACAGTGCATAAAAGCAGCGCACATATTTTGACATATGAGAAAACTGTATTTAAAATGTTTAATAAAGCAATAGAGAGTATGTACAACTAAGTTACAAAATGCAACTAGGTTACCAGATCAAACTTTAAATTAGGAATCGAGTATATACATTTTTATTTATTCAAGTTCTTCTTCAGGGAATTGTACATGAGTCATTTATAAAATTCCAGTCCTAGCTAGACTGAGTATAAAGGCAAATAAGAGTAATTTATTTTGTAGATAAAAGGACACTTCTCAGAAGCACAATAATGAACTATCATTAAGCAAGCATGCCTAATCTTTAGATTACAGAAAACATCAATATTAATTCTGGTATTTAACTTACATCCTGTATCAAAAAAAAAGTTAGAATTATGTAAATTTAAGTGTTTCTACACCAAATTTGTGTAATTTAATGAGTACAGATAATGGCTGACAATTCTGCATTATCTGTACTTTACCATCATCATTAAATGTCAAAGAGTGAAAACACTCAAAGTTACGGCTCTCACAGCAACATTAATTTTATCTCATGTATTTCTAATATTACATGCATGTCATAGATGCTTTGTGCACTGTAACAGAATGTGTCTAAAAATCTGGGCCAGGAGTTTTATATTTTCTTACATTTTTTAGAAAAAAAATGAAAAACAGCATGCTAGTACACTTTTGAGTTGCCCACATCTGAATGTGTGACCAATGCCTGAAGAGTCAAACATTAAGATGGGATACTACAATTCGGGTATCTGAGAATAAGGATGTGCGTATGGATACCAGTATGTACGTTATCTGCATACTATCCTTCACTACTTTTCTCTACCCAGTTTCCCCTACCTCCCCAAGTGAGGAAAGTACGCAGTTCTCACTGAGAACGTACACACACACTAAGTTCAACCCATTTGAGTTTCTTGGATAACTGCAGCATGACTGATAAAATTAAAATTATGTGACACACCTTTTTCATTCAAACCACCGTGTCCCAAGAATACTGAACTTTGGACTGAGGGAAAGGACAAGAAATTTAAGTACAAAAAAGTATTAACAAAAAGTCATCTATACCAGAAGGCTAAATTAAAACGGAGCACTTCCCCAACACTAAATCCACAATCTCCTTTTCTTTAGAACTCTGTCCTGCCCGATGTCGACAATCCTTAGCTCCCAATGACCCCAATGGAAGTGGACAGTGCTCAGTAGGATAGAGCCAGCAACACATGATGTTTTCGCATCAGTGCAGACTTTCAAGTTCTATGTTAAAAAAGAAACATACACATCTACCACAGACAGAAATTCTTATTTCTCTTCAATTATATTTTATGTAGAACTTACTTCTAGAATCCCATCAAGGAGACTTATAGCAGTAGTATAATCCTCCTGACGATACAGAGACTGTGCCTGTGAATGCAGGCGCTGCAACTCATCAGATTTCATCAGTTGAGACCGGGCTTCCTTTTCCTCATTATCACTGGGATTAGATTTGAGCTGTAAATATTAACAAAAAGAGAGACTGAACACTGGTTTCTGAAGGTCTGATTTTGTTCTATTAACCATCACGTACTATGTAGAACAAACCAAAGATGCTGCTGAAGTGAACTGAATCATTTAAAAGTCCCTTGGAAATGTTTCTAGTTGGGATGAGAGAGAGTTCTTTGCCACTGCAGAAACTGTTATAATCCAGAAAAATCCAGGTCCTTTTGCTCTGTACTAGAAGTTCATCACTTTGATACTTCATTCCTATGTAGTATACCCCCTCAACTGTGTTCTACTTAATCCATCTCTCCCATTAGGCAGATACAAAATACAGGATTCTTTTATACAGTACTTCAAGGTTAGTAGAGGATTTACGTGTCTGATGTATTAGAAGCCTCACTGCAAAATCAGGTATATTTACATAATGAATTTATTGTGATTAGTTCAATGTTACTGTAGAGATGCAACTGTCACACCTCCTTAGAAAGGATGGCCAAAGCAATAGATACAGATGTTTTAAATCCAAGGAGGGTTCATATAAAATCAGTTGAGAACTCCTGGACTCTGGAAACCAAGAAATGTCAGACTTCACAAAAATCTTCTTTTAGACAAAGCCTGAAGGCCCTTGGTTCCCAGACACACTCCTTCTGACTGGACAACCACCAATACAGGTTCTCTGATACTACTGTGACAATTTATTGTTTGAAGAGACTGGGTGGATTTGGGCTATCCCCTTTCATCCCAAGAAGCTGTCCATATGTGGGGTTGGTGCTTTGCATTTGGCAGGAATGAAGATCATAGCCTAGAATAAGAGTTGGAGAGGGACGGATCACTATAATTGGTCCCCAAGCACTCAATGACAAAAGATTTTTACACAATGAGGGCAGGTGGGTGTGATCTCATTTGCCATTAAGTCATGTAGGTCATACTCCAAAATAGATAAGAATCCAAACCCAATGTCAGACATTTCATTTTGCACTGGAGAGGAGGCCTCTTTATTCCGTTACCTAAATCCTGAGAAAGATTCACCAAGGCAGAGGCCAGGAGTTAAATCCTGGCCCCACTGAAATCAATGGCAACAAACTCTTTTGAACCCATTTATTCTCTCCCTAATCTCAACATCCTTCTCTTTTATCTCAGTAGGGAGACTGGGCTCTTCACCTGCCAAAAAACAGGCCAACTACGTTAGCTGGGAAAGCTTCATTTCTCTAAACAGATCACGTAACTGGAAAAAAGGCAAGCAAACATTCCATGCAGAACACTAAACAAGAGGCATTAGCAGAGGGTAGTAAAGAACACCATCCAAGTGAAACAACTTGGAGAGTTATAGGTAGTGTAAACTGGGCACACAGTTGAATCAAATTACTATTTTGGAGTCCACAGAAAAGTAAAATATTTTTCTGAGATAAGTAATCATTCAAAGTGAGAAACACTGATTTGCTCAAGTAGTGCAGTTAGGTGAAATGTATTCAAAACCAAAAGCTTTCTGAAGAGGAGAAATAATTGTCACCCATCAATGAGATTTAGTGGTAGAGTTAGTCATCAATTTATCAGGTTTTTGGAACAAATTAGAAAAATATAACTTGTTTGCCATTGTTATTTTGTTTTTGCTTCCAAAATTCTGATGTCTCAACAAGTCTGGGCTTGTGGTCATAAAGAATATATTTTTATTCTCTCAGTTTGAAAAAAAAATTGTTATCATGATTAGGGAATTCCTCTACAGCCAGCAAGAATGAAATAGCCATGCATCTTCCTCATTCCCTTTACCAACTGAATGCAGGGACAAGCAAGCGAGGAATCACTAATAATCCCTGACAGAGTTCAGATGGGTAGGGGGAAGGATAAAGCTTCAGAGATCACAAGAACTGACGATCATATTGCGTGGTGGGAAAAGAGTTGTCAATTCTAGTGATATAAACGAAAGGTCTGATTCAAATCCCATTGTTTTCTATGCGCTTTGGCAAGGCCCCGACTACATTAAATCATAGGATATAACCAGCTAAAAACCCAGGATGATCCTCGAGTACGTTTCTATCAGTGCAGACATTCCAAAACAATACACACCCCAATTCAGTATTTTTTCTGCACTGAATCATTTATTTTATTTCAAGTCCTAATATGTGTTGGGATTACCCAACAAAACGAGCCTGACTTCAAGGTGGGTGCAGAATGGGGCTGGAGAAAGGGAAGAGGGAGGGAAAGCATTTTACAACATATTCCCTTTTGCACACTGCTTGTCAGGTTAACAAAACCTGCATCTTTTCTATGGTTACTGTAGCAAGGAATAGAACCTACCAAGTATATAAACAATGTCTTTTTGACACATTATGAATGAGACATCAAGAAAAAGACACAGGCACTGGTGTAATCTCTTCTCTACCAGTAGGCATGAATGAAGCAATAGGCTTTAAAATTCAAGCTGGGACTAGAAACATATTTCAATTTCTCAGGATTACATAACTACTTCAGAAGTCAAAAATCATAGCACACGTGGTTTAGCAAAATCTGACAAAAATAAAATACACACAAAGGTAAACTTCAGGAACTTGTGTGACAGGTTCATAGTGTTCATTTTAACTTGGATACATCCTTCTCCCTCGCCACATACTTGCTTCACTACATATTAGAAACTTCTCTATATATTTCCAGGTCAAATACTGATTACCATAATATGCAATGCCCTTTGATTCCTCTACTGCCACTAGAGGTCACAACTGCAGCATCAAAGTATTAGATTAGATTTTTGGAAATAAAAGTATCATTACTACCTACAAAATGCTGTGGTTAGAGCACAGTGCTTTTGCACAACTGGAGGTGTTCAGCATGGGTGGCTGTATACTGGAGGTATAAAGGAGTTAATTGTTGAGTGCATGTTCCTGTAAATTCATGTGGGCGTTACTAGAGGGTTGGTCTGAAGGTTAAGCCAATAAACCCCTGGTACAAAAAGACCCTGCTTCCCTCATCAGTGCCCTCCACTCCCCACCTCTGGGTCCTTGTTTCTCTACCAGCTCTGGCCATCCCTCTGCAGCCTGCTGTTTTTGCCCTCCCCACTATTCACCCCACCTAATCATCATCTAGGTCCTTATTCTTTCCTTCCCTATGGCATGTGAATCAAGGTTGCCCTGGATGCTAATGTTGCCTAACTAGTGGTTTTTTTTAAATATATGTTTAAAGTAAATTTCTAACCATAGAAGTTTTTGTTCATTAATTATAGTAAACAGTTATACCATTGTTCCTTGACCCTGACCACCCTATTGCACTGTGAGCTATTACAGAGCACTTAATGCAAACCAAAATTCCTGGAGACATACATAGCTGATACTAAAGGAAACGGAATAAATCTGAAGCATCAGTGTTATAGCTACACAATTCAGATGCTGATCCAGTGCAGGCACAAGAGCACTGCAGCTGAAGTTGTGGTGATAAGTGACAGCCATGTTTAATGATAACTTCTCCCAACCTGACACAGGTTACCAAGTAAAGACTATTTCCTTCCCCCTCGTACACAGTGAGACAAAAACAGTATTTAGGGGTTACTGAAACAATGTTTTTCATCATAAGGCTGCCCCTACTAGGTGCACTAGACAGGATTTATCTGCAATGTTCACAACTCCAGGAAAGGGAGGGAGGGGAAGGGGGAATAAAAAAAATAAAAACTTTCTCCGAGTAAAAAGAAGACTAGGAGAATGATGTCATCCTCCATACTTCTCCTAACAAGCAAGCCAAGAATGATGGACAGTTCTCCCTACCTATTCCTCCTTTGGAAGAGATAAGAGGTATGGCGTTGGGGAAGGAAAGGAATACATTCATATCCCTGTCAAAACTAGGGATGCAAGGACAGATGTTTACCTGTCTACACTCACAGTTCTGCATTGTGACCACCATTCTT
This sequence comes from Gopherus evgoodei, assembly GCF_007399415.2. NCBI lineage: Eukaryota > Metazoa > Chordata > Testudines > Testudinidae > Gopherus > Gopherus evgoodei. Next base: position 95,344,566 of record NC_044322.1, on the reverse strand, counting down.
CATGCAAAGGAATCTATCAGAGCTGATCTATGATGCTCCTTAACTGAGTGAGGAGGCAACAAGAGAGAGATGCGAGATCTATCATATTCTCCTCACTGGCTATATCCCTGGACTCCTAAATCCTGTTGGAAAACACCAGGAATCAGATTCCAGGAAACAGACCCAGGAATCTGCTACAGCAATGCAGAGCCCTGCCACTAGGCTACTTATGAATAACTCATCTTCCCACCATTCTGCATGATTTGAAAATTTTGTATGTAGTTATTGTGTGAAGCATGCTATCAAAACACAACAGTGGTTTACTGATGGAAAACAACATACCACTAGTTGAGCCAATATTTAAAACTGCTTGGAAAAAAGATTTTAATAAGCCAAACATTTTATGCTTTTACAAGAAGCAACTTAAAAAAAATATTACCATGATGCCTGAATTATACATCTGAAGTTTGTCACCAAGCTTTTTGTCATAAAAATGACTCCAGCAGCACTATAGGCTATAAAAATATACTGCAGCGACCTATTAGACAATATTAAAGGCACAACTGCAAACTATACCAATGCAAAGAAAAGAAAGGAAGAATAGCAAGAGGCCAATATGGATCCAACCAGGAACTCTTTAATGAAAAACAAAAAGGAATCCTACGACAAGTGGAAACACGGACACATTGTTAAGAAGCAGTACAAAGGAATAGCACAAGCATGTAGGGACAACATCAGAAGGGCTAAGGCACAAAATGAGTTACACCTAGCAAGGGACATAAAAGGCAACAAGAAAAGGTTCTATAAATACATCAGGAGCAAGAGAAAGACTAAATGAAGCATAGGTCTGCTACTTAGCAGGGACAACATGAAAAGGGCAAAGGTGTTTAATCCCTATTTTGCTTCAGTAAAAAGGTAACTAGAGGACTACAGAAGGACAAACATGGTACCTAACATTTAAAAAGGGAACAAAGAGGATTGAGGGAATTACAGACCAGTCAGCCTAACTTCAATATACGGAAAGATACTGGAACCAATTATTAAACAATCAGTAAGCACCTAGAGGATAATAGTGTAATAAGGAATCACCAACATGATTTGTCAAGAACAAAGCATGCAAAATTAACCTAATTTCCTCCTGTGACAGGGTTACTGGCCCAGCAGATAGGGCTAGAGATGTAGACGTGATAGGTCTTGATTTTTATTTAGTAAGACTGTTTACAGACCCACTTGATATTCTCATAAGCAAACTAGAGAAATGTGCTCTAAATGGAATTAATGTAAGGTGGGTGTACAACTGATTGAAAAACAAAGAAGTAGTTATCAATGGTTCGCTGACACACATGGAGGGCCCCCACAGGGATCGGTCCTGGGTCCAGTATTATTCAGTATTTTCATTAATGGACTTGGATAACAGAGTGGAGAGTGTGCTTATAAAAATATGCAGATAACACCAAGCTGGGAGGGGTGCATGCACTTCAGAGGAGAGGATTAGAATTCAAAATGACCTAGAGAAATTGCAGAACTAGTCTGAAATCAACAAGATGAAATTCAATAAAAGCAAGTGCAAAGTACTTGACTTACGAAGGAAAAAAATTAACTGCACAACCATAAAATAGGAAGTAACTGGCTAGGTGGCAGTACTTCTGAAAATAATCTGTAGGTTATAGTGCATCATAAACTGAATACAAGTCAATAATATGATGCAGCTGTGAGAAAGGCTAATATTCTGGGGTTTAACAACAGGAGTTTTATATGTAAGACACAGAAGGTAAATTGTCTCACTCTGTTCAGCACTGGTGAAGCCCCAGCTAGAGGCTTGTGTTCAATTCAGGGTACCACACTTACAGAAAGATGGGGACAAAGTTGAGACAGTCTAGAGGAAAGCAACAAAAACGATAAAAGTTTTCAAAAATCTGGCCTATAGAGAAAGTTTTAAAAAATTGGGCATGTTTACTCTTGAGAAAAGAAGATAGGGGGAGGGGAGCGACTCATAACAGTCAAATATGTTAAGGGCTGTTAAAAGAGGACGAGGCCACTTGTTCATGTCTACTGAAGGTAGGACACGTACACCTCTACCCCAATATAACGCTGTCCTCAGGAGCGAAAAAAATCTTACCGTGTTATAGGTGAAACCAAGTTATATCAAACTTGCTTAGATCCACTGGACTGCGCGGCCCCGCCGCCCCCCCCCCCAGCACTGCTTTACTGCATTATATCCAAATTCATGTTATATTGGGCCGCATTATATCAGGGTAGCGGTGTAGTAAAGGGATTAATCTGCAGCAAGGAATATCTAAAGTTAGATATTAGGAAAAACTTGCTAACTATAAGGGTAGTTAGAGCTCTGGAATAGGCTTCCAAGGGAGGATGTGGAATCCCCATCTGCAACAATCAGCACAAACTCCCAGAATTGTGTTACTGCATTGCCCCTCTCAGGGTCAGCAGGTGAAAAGTTTTACTACTGCTAAGATGTGTGACACCACCATGACTTGCCAGATTATCTGCCTTGCAAGCAAACTCGTCAGAACTCTCCCAGTTCAAACCTTGCCTTGCCAGTAAGGAACAATGATCCCCAAATGAAGTTCCCCAGAGATGTCTTTTGACACCATCCAGCCCTCTTACTGAACACTCCCAAAAGTAATTAAATGTGTTGCTCCTTTAAAGAGACAATACACTGCAACCTGTTATCTTAATTGGTATTAACACACTCTTCCCTTCAATCAGTGCACTGAACACAGGAAAAACAACACAAAAGTTTATTTAACAAAAGGACATAGGATTAAGTATAAAGGTATATGGATAGAAAGGGTTACATGCAAACAAGAACAAACATATGCTTTTAAGACTAAAACCTAACGGATTAGATTGTCTTGTTCAAAGAAGTGTTTTGTCAAGTCTTTTCCACCACGGCTGACCAGAGTCTCTGGCAGGACCCTTCAAAGATCTCATACTGCTCAGTTTCTTTGTCTCTTCAGGTGAAGGATGCCAAAAGAGCATTTTCTCTCTCCTTATAAATTCCCAAAGTGCATGGACCCTGCTTCAAGAGGCAGGAAGACTTCCTGGGAGTGCAGTCTCCATCCCCCATTTGTTAAGTGGGGGAAGACTGGTAAGTGGTCAACCTCCCCCAGGTTGCTCTCCTGCTGGCTCTGTTTACCTTGCATGTAAGTGTACCTTCACTCTCTGCGCCTAATGACCAGGCTGGTCAGACAAGCAAATATACATTCCTTTATCTAGGGCAGACTGGGCTTATGAATGGGCCAAAACACATTTTAAGAACATAAAATTCTAGCACAAATCCGTAACTTTGTCTACACACCCTACACATATATCATGCAAAAATATTAAAGATCAGTGAGTTATTAGTTTTCCATGCCACCTTTTGGGCATATCTCATGATAAGCATGTTAGGTGTGATGAGTATTTCAAGCCTGAAAAGAGTTGCTGACAGAGTAGTGAACCACCACTGGGCCTCCGTTGTCAGACCATCACTGGAGATTTTTAAGAACAGTTTGGACAAAAACCTGTGAGGGATGGTCTAGGTTGACTTGATCCTGCCTCCAGTGCTGTGGCCTGGACTTGATGACCTCTCAAGGTCCCTTCCAACACTACATTTTCATGATTCTATTATCTTCATGGGATAATGTAGGTAATCAAGATATCACTTATTACAGCTTAATTAGTATATTAGCAGTGACAAGGAGCACAAATGAACCAGAATGATTTTAGAAATAAACTATATGGGAGCCATTTGCACTTTATTCACTGGGCTCGCTTAGTTAACCTAAAGTGATCATGTGTCACTCAAAGCCAATTCAACAATCTACTGCACTGTATAGTATCTACTTGCTCCTTGGAATTATAAATTCTTTGAGTCAGGATTGTTATTTATTCAGCAAAGCTATCCCACTATACTGATACTATAGAAAAAAAAAATCTCTAAACCCCAAGACTCCAATGCAGTAGCTGAAGTTGGAAATGTTACCAGCTCTACCTATTAATGTTGCCCAATGATTCCCATTATAACACTGTTTTCAGTTCCTTATACTTTTGCTTAACTTTAACCACTTGAGCTGAGATTTTCCATGATGGGCTTCTGCCTCAGGTTGATTTCTCTGGGAAATTTCAGTCAGAACAGTTCAGCCCTTTCCAAGATCAGTGTAGGGAAAAACACATTGTTTGCTCAAAAAAAAAAAGATTGGCAATATTTTCTTTGAAGGGTTCTACCACCCCCATGTTACCCAAGATGAAATTAGTTGGGATGAGAGTGGTAGGCCTTTCATCCGGTCTGCCACAGCTACAAAGAGCTGAGGTGACCTTCGGACGGGTTTTGTTCTCTCGATATAAAAGGTGAGAGCCCTGCGAACATCTAGGGTGTGCAGCTGTTGTTCTCAATGCGATGGGTGCAGCTTCGAGAAAGAGACCGAGAGGAAGATGTCTTGATTGACATGAAAGGCGGACACCACCTTAGGGAGGAAGGAGGGGTGTGGTTGCAGCTGTACCTTATCCTTATGCAATACCATATACGGGGAGTCTGTTGTCAAGGCCCAAAACTCAGATACTCGTCTTGCCGAAGTAATAGCAACAAGGAAGGCTGTCTTCCAGGAAAGGTACAGCAGCGAGCAGGTGGCCAGTGGTTCGAAAGGAGCACCCATAAGCTTGGCTAGCACCAGGTTGAGATCCCAAGTAGGGGTCGGGTGTCTGACTTGAGGGTACAAATGTTCCAATCCCTTGAGGAACCTTGAAACTATGGCAGGAGAGAAAATTGATCGGCCATTTTATCCTGGGTGGAAGGTGGAGATGGCTGCCAGATGCACCTTTATGGAAGAGACCGCTAGGCCCTGTTCTTTCAAGGACCACAGGTAATCCAGGACAGTAGGAATGGACACCTGCCTGGGGACTGAGTTATGCTGAGCGCATCAGCAGGAGAAATGCTTCCACTTGGCCAGATGTGTCATCCTAGTGGAAGGCTTCCTACTGCCCAAGAGCACCTGTCGGACTAAGGCAGAGCAATGCAACTCAGACTGGCTCAACCACGCAGCAACCATGCTGTGAGATGAAGAGACTCCAGGTCCGGATGGCGAAGCCTGCCGAAATCCTGTGTTATGGGATCCGGCCAGAGTCGCAGGGGAATCGGGTCTGTCACCGAGAGGCAGAACAACATGGTGTACCAGTGCTGCCTTGGCCATGCTGGAGCAATCAGGATCAGGTGAGCGCTATCCCTGCGGAGCTTGAACAGGACTCTGTGGACGAGCGGAAACAGTGGGAAGGCACAGAGTAGGTGCCTCTTCCACGGGATCAGGAATGCATCTGAGAGGGCGCCCGGAGAGCGTCCCTGGAAGGAGCAGAACACCTGGCATTTCCTGTTTTCTCGGGAGGCAAAGAGGTCTATGTGGGGAAACCCCCACTTCCGGAAAACAGAATGGATGACGTCCGGACGAATCGACCATTCGTTGGCAGGAAGGATCTGCTGAGGTGATCCGCCAGAGTGTTCTGGACTCCTGGGAGAAAAGACGCTACCGAATCAATCGAGTGGGCTATGCAAAAGTCCCAAAAGGTGGACGGCTTCTTGACAAAGGAGAGAGGAGCGTGCTCCGCCTTGCTTGTTTATGTAAAACATGGTCATTGTGTTGTCCGTGAACACTGATACACAACAGCTTTGAAGATGGTCTTGAAACACCTGGCATACTAGACGGACTATTCTCAGCTCCTGCACATTGATGTGTAAGGCCAGCTCTTGAGGTGACCAGAGGCCTTGAATGCGAAGGCCCTCGAGGTGGACACCCCAACCCAGAGATGATGCGTCCATGGTTAGGGCCATCGAGGGTTGCGGTGGGTGGAATGGCATCCCTGCACAGACTGGAGTGGGGTTTAGCCACCAGGTTAGAGAGCCCAGAATCTTCCAGAGAATAGTGAGCACCGAGTCCAGGGTGTCTCTGCCTGGTTGGTATATTGAAGCAAGCCAGGTTTGAAAGGGACGGAGGCGTAGCCTCGCGTGCTTGGTCACGAAGGTGCAGGAGGCCATGTGACTTACTGGGCTGAGGCAGGTGCACACTGACATTGTCGGGAAGGTTTGAAGACCTCGAATAATTGAAGCCATTGCTTGAAAACGCGACTGTGGGAGGCAAGCTCTGGCCAGATTGGAGTCCAGAACCGCTCCGATGAACTCTATTCTCTGCGTGGGTGTCAGAGTAGACTTCTCTGTGTTGATCATCAGACCTAGGCTCCCGAAGAGGTCTTTGACGATGCACAGGTGCTGCGACACTTGTAACTGGGAAGTCCCTCGAATGAGCCAGTTGTCAAGATATGGGTAGATGTGTACCTGACAACGTTGGAGGGAGGCGGCGACTACAGCCATGCATTTTGTGAACACACGTGGAGCCGCAGAAAGGCCAAAGGGAAGTACAGAGAAACGGAAAGTGTTGATGGTTGACCACAAAATGGAGGTACTGTCTGTGTGGTGGGTAAATACGTGTCATTCATATCGAGGGCGGCATACCAGTCTCCTGGATCCAGGGATGGGATAATGGTCCCCAGGGTTACCATGCGGAACTTTAGCTTTATCATGAATTTGTTGAGTTCTCGCAGGTCTAGGATCGGTCGTAGACCTCCCTTTGCCTTGGGGATTAGGAAGTAGTGGGAATAAAACCCCTTGCCCCTCATGTCTTTTGGCACCTCCTCTATGGCTCCCATGGCTAGGAGCGACTGGACCTCTTGTAAGAGGAATTGCACGTGAGAGGGGTCCCTGAAGAGGGACGAGGAGAGAGGGTGGAAAGGCAGGGTTGAAACAAACTGAAGGTGGTATCCCACTTCCACCGTGCGCAGGACCCAACGATCTGAAGTTAGCTGGGACCAGGCAGGGAGGAATTGGGAGAGGCAGTTGAAAAAGGGAGGAAAAGGATCCGGTAGAGCAACTGGTGGGCCGCCCTCAGGCGTCCCATCAAAAGTTCTGCTTGGGCCCCGCTGGTGGTTTAGGGGGCGCCTGATTTTGACCTCCTTGAGGGCCAGACTGTCTCCGACGATTCCCTCTACCACGCCTTCTGCTAAAGTCCTGACGCGGCCTAGGAGGGGCGTAAGGGCAGTGTGGCTGGGGCCGGAAGGTCCTGTGTTGGGTCACTGGTGTGTGCATACCCAGCGAGCACATTATAACGCGATTGTCCTTAAGACTTTGCAATCTGGGGTCAGTCTTATCTGAGAAGGGGCCCTGGCCTTCAAAGGGAAAATCCTGAATAGTTTGTGGTAATTCAGGGGGAGGCCTGATACCTGGAGCCAGGAGATACGCCTCATCATCACTCCTGACGCTAGAGTTCTGGCTGCAGAGTCCGCTGCATTGAGAGAGGCTTCGAGGGAGGTTCTTGCTACCTTTTTACCCTCCTCAAGTAGGGCCGTAAATTCTTGACGGGACTCCTGGGGAAGAAGCTCCGTAAACTTCCCCAAGGACACCCATGTGTTAAAGTTATATCTACTTAGGAGGGCTTGTTGGTTTGCCACCCTAAGTTGGAGACCCCTCGGTCAAGTATATTTTGGGGCCTAGGAGGTCCATGCACCTAGCCTCCTTTGACTTAGGAGCTGGGGCTTGCTGGCCATGACGCTCCCTTTCGTCCACCGATTTCACCACTAAAGAGCAAGGAGGTGGGTGAACGTAGAGATATTTATACCCCTTTGAGGGGACCATTTATTTTCTCTCTACTCCCCTTGCTGTAGGTGGAATCGAGGCTGGGGATTGCCAAATATTGTCCGCATTAGCCTGTATGGTGCGGATAAACGGAAGGGCAACTCTAGTAGGTGCATCAGCCGATAGGATGTCCATGACAGGGTCCTCTATTTCAGGAACCTCCTCCACCTGTAAGTTCATATTCTGAGCCACTCATCTCAAAAGGTTTTGATGGGCCCTGAGATCAATTGGTGGAGGGCCTGAGGAGGATGTTTACGCCACCATCTCATCAGGCGAGGAGGAAGACGAGAGGCCCAAGACCAGGGATCCTGTGAGGGCTCCTGTACTTGACGAGCGTCATCTGCGTCAGGTGGAACCTGGGTGTCTGCAGCTGGTATCGGAGCCTCATCCGTGCCCGTGGTTGGGGGGTGGCTTATTGTTGCCTCTGATGTTCTGATGGGGCTGACCGTAGAGCCACTGATGAGGCACCTTGGGCTTGGTGGTATGCCCCTGTTGTCCAGAAGGACCAGTGATGAGGCCCTTGCTCATGGCTCTGGCTCTCTGGGAATATATGGCTGGGGACATCAGAGTCACACTCCTGAGGATAGGATGCGCTACCAGCCTGCAATGACACTGATGTGTGTCTCGATGGCCACAGCAGCGCCGATAGACTCTGGGAGGACGCCACTGTTCTGGAGGCTCAATCCCAAGGCGGTACCAGGGAGTGGTACCGGGAGCTATAATGGTACCACGAGCGAGACCAGGACCTTCTACCATAGTGGTGCCGGGAAGTTGACCGGGATCTTGAATCCTTTCGTCTGGAGTGACAGCGGGACACATGGTGCCGAGAGCAGTGCCATGAGTCGGATCGGTTCCAGGAGTAACTGGCCGGCGAACAAGATGTCCAACGGTGCCGCGAGTGCGACCGGTACCATGATGGAGAGCCGTGCCGGGACTGCGAGCGGCGCCGGGAGCAGGAACGGCGTGATCGAAAGCGTCTGTGAGACTGTGATCTTGAACGACGTCTCTGTTGGACCAACGGAAGATGGCCTTACCAGGGCCGGTTTCCTGATGGATTATATGACCCACAGCGGCGATGCCGGGTTTTGAGGCTGTGTCGAATCCGTCACAGTGATGAGCTCCCTTGCCATGGAGAAAGTCTCCGGTGTAGAAGGGAGGGCAAGCTCAACCACAATATGAGCCAGGGAGCTGTCAGGCACCGGACTCAACGGCCCTTGTGGGACCGGAATCGATGGTGCCGCGCTGGGTGGAGCCACAATCTGCGGTGCCACAGTCGACGGTGCCGCTGCAGATGATAGTGCTGGATAAGCCGTCTTCGAAGAGTGCTCCTTCTGTGGAGCTGAAGCAGCTGGAGCACTATGGTGCTTCCTGGGTCTCGGGGACAGGGAGCGGTACCGAGCAGATGTCGGTGCCGGGGCTCCTTCTCAGTACCGAAGCAGTTCGGGGCCGAAGGGATGCTCCTTACCGAGGCAGTCTGTTGGGCACTCGGTACCGATGCTGCAGGACTAAGTGCCAACTACATGAGGAGCTGTTTCAATCGAAAGTCCCGCTCCTTCTTCGTCCTTGGTTTAAATGACTTACAGATGCAGCACTTATCGGTAAGGTGGGATTCCCCTAGGCACTTGAGGCAGAAGTCGTGGGGATCCCCTGTTGGCATCAGCTTTTGGCACACCAAGCACGGTTTGAATCCTGGTGCCTTGGGCATGGGCCCGTACCGGGGTGGAAGAAAGGGGCTAATCCCAGATCACTCCTTAAACTATATACAACTAACTAATACTAACTACAAGAACTCGAACTATACACACAACAAACAGCAAAGAACTACGAGTAGCTAGAGACATGGTGTCATAGTATCTTTCCCAATTCTGAACCTTAGCGTCCAAAATATGGGTACTAGCATGAATTCCCCTAATCTTAATTACCTGCTTAGATCTGATAAGCTGCCACCAATCAGGAATTCGAGTGCCTGATACACTCTGGCCCCCCCAAAACCTTCCCTGGGGACCCCCAAGACCCAGACCCCCTGGATCTTAACACAAGGAAAGTAACCCCCTTTCCTCACCATTGCCTTTGTCAACCTTCCCCTCCCGGGGTTACCCTGGAAGATTACTGTGATCCGAACCCCTTGAATCACAACACAGAGAAATTAGGTCTCCTGGAGAGAGAGACAGATTCACGCTCCGTGAATCTAAAACAAAGGGATTCTACCCTTCCCCTCCCTTCTCCTTCCCTGTTAAGTACAGACTCAATTCCCTTGAGCCTCAACAAAGGGAAAAAAAAAATCAGACAGGTCTTAAAAGCAAAACTTTTAATAAAAAGAAAGAAAAAAGTAAAAAGGTCTATCTCTGCAATTTAGATGGTAAAAAGTTACAAGGTCTATCAGCTTAAGAAATTGGAAAAATATCCTCCTCCAATAGAAATACAATTTAAAATACTTCCAGCCAAATACACATTTGCACATAAAGGAAAACAAATAAAAAGACTATACCGCCTTTCTACCTTTATACTTACAACATTGGAATAGAAGATTAGAGAGCCTGTAGGTACGTGTGGTCACTCTCAGAGCCCAGAGAGAACAAAGCAAAACCCAAAAGACACAAACAAAGGCTTCCCTCCACCAAGATTTTAAAGTATCTTGTTTCCTGATTGGTCCTCTGGTCAGGTGTTTTTGGTTCCCTGTTTGTTAACCCTTTACAGGTAAAAGAGACATTAACCCTGAACTATCTGTTTATGACACGTGGAGATCAGCAAAGCCACGCTCCACTGTTCCAACGACAGTCACGGGCCATAAGAAGGAACTGAGGGGCGGTTGGGTCGGCAGGGGGTATATATCCGGCGCCATAACAGCGCCACTCCAGGGGGTGACCCAGCCGACCCACCGAGTGTTGCTAGGGTAAAAATCTTCCGACGAACGTGCATGCGGCGCGCACACACCTAACTGGAATCGATATGAGCAAGCACTCGAAGAAGAACCAGTATTTGTGAAGCACCTGATATTACACCGATAAGTACCACAGACAGGCCCATGGGTAAACTAATACTTGTGTATTCGAAGAAGGATATGAACAATATGCAGTCAATAATGCCTGGGGCCACCCACTGAACTATGAGGATGAAACAAATTATGTAACTGCTCACTCAGTGCACACAGTCCATCTTGTGCGCTGAATGAGGCAGGGATTCCATAAAAAATATAATAAGACTGTAAGATCACATGCTCTCATAATGCATATGCACAACGGGCCAAATTAAGGTTGCACGGGCAACCTTAATTCTGAGTATTTCTTAACTTTTGTATGCTTGACTTTGCAACCTTAGTAAAGTTTTTAACATAGTGTGTGCGTGTGTGTGTAATATTATTAGGCTTAGGACAATTTGATTTTATTAGGAAATGTCAGAAAAGACGGTTACTCACCTTTGTAACTGTTGTTCTTCGAGATGTGTTGCTCATATCCATTCCAGTTAGGTGTGCGCGCCGCGCGTGCACATTCATCGGAAGATTTTTACCCTAGCAACTCCGGTGGGTCGGCAGGTCGCCCCCTGGAGTGGCGCCGCTATGGCGCCTGATATATACCCCTGAGGGCCTGTCCGCTCCTCAAGTTCCTTCTTGTCGGCTACTCCGACAGTGGGGAAGGAGGGCAGGTGTGGAATGGATATGAGCAACATATCTCGAAGAACAACAGTTACAAAGGTGAGTAACTGTCTTTTCTTCGAGTGGTTGCTCATATCCATTCCAGTTAGGTGATTCCCAAGCCTTACCTAGGCAGTGGGGTCGGAGAGAGATGTCGCAGAGTGCAACACGGCGGAGCCGAAGGCTGCGTCATCCCTAGATTGCTGAACCAGGGCATAGTGGGAAGCAAAGGTATGGACAGAAGACCAGGTTGCTGCCCGGCATACTTCCTGAATGGGCACGTGAGCAAGAAAAGCAGCCGATAGGTTTGAGCCCTGGTGGAGTGCGCAGTCACGTGGCTGGGGGGGGCGTGTGCCAATTCATAACAGGTGCGGATGCAGGACGTTACCCACGAGGAAATCCTCTGCGAGGAGACAGGTAACCCTTTGACACGTTCTGCCACCGCAACAAAGAGTTGGGAGGGGTTGCGGAATGGCTTAGTTCGCTCTATGTAAAAAGGCGAGCGCCCTACAGACGTCCAGTGAGTGTAGCTGCTGCTCCCTGCGAGTCGAATGTGGCTTTGGGAAGAAGACAGCTAGGAAGATCTCCTGGTTAACATGGAAAACCGATACCACCTTGGGGGGAAAGGCTGGGTGCGGTCTTAGCTGCACCTTGTCCCTGTGGAACACAGTATACGGGGGATCTACCGTGAGGGCCCAAAGCTCCGAGACCCTTCTCGCTGATGTGATGGCCACCAGGAAAGCGGTTTTCCATGAGAGGTGGAGAAGGGAGCAAGTCGCCAATGGTTCAAATGGAGGGGACATGAGCCGGGTCAGAACCAGATTAAGGTCCCAAGTAGGGGCAGGGCAGCGAACCTGGGGGTAGAGATGCTCCAAGCCCTTAAGGAATCTAGTCACCACAGGGTGAGAGAACACCGAGCGGCCATCCCCCCCGGGTGAAAGGTGGAGATGGCTGCCAGGTGAACCCGGAGAGATGATATCGCCAGGCCCTGTTGCTTAAGGGACCAGATGTAGTCCAAGATATTAGCAATGGAGACCTCGGTGGGAAGGAAACTCCGTTCCGCGCAGGTGAAGCGCTTCCATTTGGCCAAATATGTCACTCTAGTGCAAGGCTTCCTGCTCCCCAGGAGCACCTGCCGCACTGGGGTAGAGCAACGGAGCTCAGACCAGGTCAGCCACTTAGGAGCCACGCCATGAGGTGGAGCGATTGAAGGTCCGGGTAACAGAGCTTGCCGTGGTCCTGAGTGATCAGGTCCACATGAAGGGGCAGCGGGACAGGGTCAGCTATGGAAAGGTCCAGCAGCAGGGAGTACCAGTGCTGCCGAGGCCACGCTGGAGATACCATGATCAAGCGGGCCCTGTCTCTGCGCACCTTCAATAGGACCTTGTGGATGAGCGGGAACGGTGGAAAGGCATAGAGCAGGTGTGTCGTACACAGAACAAAGAAGGCGTCCGCCACCGAACCCGGTGAGAGGCCTTGGAAGGAACAGAACATCTGGCATTTCCTGTTCCCGCGGGAGGCAAAGAGGTCCATTTGGGGAAACCCCCACCTCCGGAAGAGCAAAAGAGCAACGTCCGGGTGAAGGGACCGTTCGTGGGACAGGAAGGACCTGCCGAGATGATCCACCAGCGTGTTTTGGACCCCAGGAGAAAGGACGCGATGAGGTGAATAGAATGGGCTATACAGAAGTCCAAGAGCTGTAAGGTCTCGACACACGGGAGAGGATCTCGTGCCGCCCTGCTTGTTTATATAATACATGGTCGTCGTGTTGTCGGTGAATACCGAGACACAACGGCCCTGCAGATGGTGACGGAACGCCTGACAAGCAAGGTGGACCGCTCTCAACTCCCGGACGTTGATGTGGAGGGCTAGCTTGCGAGGTGACCACAGGCCTTGGGTTTGCAGGAGCCCGAGGTGAGCCCCCCCACCCAGGGAGGAGGCATCTGTTGTCAGGGACACCGAGGGTTGGGGCGGATGGAACGGGAGCCCCGCACACACCACAGAAGGGTCCAGCCACCACTGGAGGGAGTCCAAGACGCCCTGTGGAATTGTGACAATCATGTCGACTAAATCTCTGGCCAGACGGTATTGTGCATTGAGCCAGGACTGGAGGGGTCTTAGGCAGAGCCTTGCATAGTTCGTTACGAACGTGCAGGCCGCCATGTGGCCCAGGAGGGTAAGGCAGGTGTGCACTGAGATCAGGGGCGCTGCTTGCAGTCTCCATATGATGGCTGCCATAGTTTGGAACCTCGAGAGAGGCAGAGAGGCTTTGGCAAGAGTGGAGTCCAGGGTGGCGCCGATAAACTCTATCCTCTGTGTGGAGATTAGCATTGATTTCTCCACGTTGATCAGTAGACCTAGGCTTACGAACAGGTTCTTGACAATGCGGATGTGCCTGAGGACTTGCGCCTTGGAAGTTCCCCGGATAAGCCAGTCGTCCAGGTATGGGAATACATGTATACGACTGCAGCGAAGGTGGGCAACGACTACAGCCATACACTTGGTGAACACTCTTGGGGCCGTAGATAGGCCGAACGGGAGGACCACGAATTGGAAATGTTGCCGGTTGACCACAAACCTGAGGAACCTCCTGTGGGGTGGGAAGATGGCTATATGGAAGTAGGCATCTTGCATGTCGAGGACGGTGTATCAGTCTCCAGGATCCAGGAATGGGATAATGGTCCCCAGGGATACCATACGGAACTCCAACTTTACTAGGTATCCTCAGATCGAGAATAGGTCTGAGACCTCTCTTCGCCTTGGGGATTAGAAAGTAGCAGGAATAAAACCGCCTGTCCTGCTCGAACTCGGGAACCTCCTCTATGGCTCCTTTGGTGAGGAGCGCTCGCACCTCTTGTAGGAGGAGTTGCTCGTGAGAGGGGTCCCTGAAGAGGGACGAGGGAAGGGAGGATTTAAAACAAATTGCAGGTGGTATCCAAATTCCACTGTGCATAAGACCCAGCGGTCCGATGTTAGCTGGGACCACGCAGGGAGGAAAAGGGAAAGACGGTTGGAAAACGGAGGGGATGGATCCATCAATGAAACTGGTACAACGCCCGTACAACGCCCTCGGGCGCACGATCAAAAGGAAGGTTTCGGCCCGGAAGAAGGCTTGGAGGGGTTCTGGTTCTGGCCTCCTTGGTTGCTGGATTGTCTGCGACGACCATTCCTGCCTCACCGTCTGGCGAAGTCCTGCCTCTGCCGGGGTTGGGGGTAGGGACGGCATTGCTGCTGTGGCCGGAAGGGTCTGTGCTGGGTAACGGGTGTATGCATCTCCAAGGAGCGCATAATGACCCTATTGTCTTTAGGCTTTGCAGCCTAGGGTCAGTTTTGTAAGAGAACAGGCCTTGGCCTTCAAATGGGAGGTCTTGGATGGTATACTGGAGTTCCGGGGGGAGGCTGGAGACCTGCAACCATGAGATACGGCGCATAGTAATGCCAGATGCTAGAGTACGTGCAGCTGAGTCCGCGGCATCTAGGGCAGCCTGCAGGGAAGTTCTCACGACCTTTTTGCCCTCATCAAGAATCGTGGAGAACTCTTGACGTGCGTCCTGAGGGAGCAGCTCCTTAAAATTTGTCCGCTGTGGCCCAGGTGTTATAGTTGTAGCGGCTAAGGAGGGCCTGCTGATTAGAGACGCGGAGCTGGAGGGCCCCCGCAGAGTAGACTTTCCGGCCGAGTAAGTCCATGCGTCTCGCCTCCTTGGATTTTCGGGCCGGGACCTGTGACCATGTCGCTCCCTCTCATTCACAGATTGGACGATGAGGGAACAAGGGGGAGGGTGGACATACAAGTATTCATACCCCTTTGATGGGACCATGTATTTATGTTCCATTCCTCGCGCAGCGGGGGGAACAGAAGCCGGAGACTGCCAGATGGTAGTGGTGTTGGCTTGAATGGTTTTAAGAAACGGAAGGGGCACCCGAGTGAGGGCATCCGCTGACAATATGTCCACCACTGGATCTTGTATCTCCGAGACCTCCTCAGCCTGCAGGTTCATGTTCTGTGCAACACGCCTGAGGAGGTCCTGGTGCGCCCTAAGGTCAAGTGGAGGCGGGCTGGTAGATGTCCCAGCCACAGCCTCATCCGGAGACGATGAAGAGGAGAGACCTGGGAGAAGCGGGTCTGCGGAGGGCTCTGCCTGAAGGACTGCATCCGACTCCGCAGGGGGTTCAGAGTCTTGAGGCTGGGACAACCTTTCCTCCATGGGAGGGGGAGGAGGATGGGAAATCGTGGCCTCAGGAACTCTGTGCTCCGAGACATTGGAACGTGAGGGACCCGGCTGAAGGCCTTGGGCTTGATGGTACGCCCAAGGCGTCCAGAACCCCCACTGCTGCGGTCCATGCTCTTGAGGCTGGGGTTCGTGGAACAAGGTGGTAGGTACATCCGTGTCCGGGGCATATAGACTATTCGCCTGGGAGGACACAGACGGCTGGCGGGACGGCCGGGGGGAGGGGGCGAACGAGGTTGGTATGGGCCCCTCACCCCCATTGATGGAGACCTCCTCGGTGCCAGAGACCAGTACCAGGAGTCATAACAGTGCCGAGATCGCGACCAGGACCTGCCACCAGCTCGGTGCCAGGAGGTCGACCGGGATCGGGAACGCCGACAGTGCGAGCGGCTGCGGGAGTCTCAGTGCTGGTAGTGATGACTAGAACCGGAACGGTGCAGAGAGTACCGGGAGGTGGATCTGCGCCGTGAGTACGACTGGTACCGCCATGCTGAGCAGTGCCGGGACTGCGAGTGGCGCCTCGATCGAGATCTTCCACGGGACCTGGAGCGGTGCCGGGACCTAGGTGGAGATCAGTGCCAGCCCGTCGACTCCAGGGACGGAGGTCTCATGGCTCCTGGCTTGCCTCTAGATTGAAGAACCCGCACCGGCGGTGCCGGGGGTTGAGGCCAGAGCAGACTCCGGTCATTGCAATCAGGTCCCTGGCTGACAAGAATGTCTCTGGCGTAGAGGGGACTGTCAGCTCGACCATGGGTCTCACCGGGGAGCTCACCAAGACCGGACTCAACGGACTTCTCGGGCCCGGAGTCGACGGTATCACGGCGTCGGGGCCGCGGCAGGAGTCGGCGCGGGCAGTCCGCACGAGTCTGCTTCACAGGAGAAGAGACCACTGATATTCTTCTGTCGGGACCCTGCGCCGGGGAAGGCCGGTGCCGAGGCGTCTTCGCGGTGTCAGCGCGGTCCGGTGCCGGCGCGGATGTCGGCATCGGTTGCCGAGGAAGGAGGGTTAAGAGCTGCCTCCCTAAGGAGAGTCTTCGAACAATGTTCTCTCTCTTTCTTGGTCCGCGGCTTGAAGGCCTTACAAATGCAGCACTTCTCAGATATGTGCGATTCCCCAGGCACTTTAGGCAGGCGTCGTGGGGATCGCTCATGGGCATCGGCTTTTTGCAGGGCCGAGCACAGCTGAATCCCGGCGAACCGGGCATGAGCCCGGGCACAGGGAAGGGCTAGAGCCAGAACCCGCTGAACTATATACAGTAACTAATTGACAACTATGAACTAAATACTCTATACACTAACGATAACTATAAACAACAAGTGAACAAGGAGAAGCTAGGTATGTGGAGGGACAGCTATGCCGCGCTCCACAGTGCCAACGACCGACACGGCGGTAAGAAGGAACTGAGGAAACGGACAGGCCGGCAGGGGGTATATATCAGGCACCATAGCGGCCCCACTCCAGGGGGCGACCGCCGACCCACCGGAGTTGCTAGGGTAAAAATCTTCCGACTAACGTGCACGCACGGCCTGCACCTAACTAGAATGGATATGAGCAATCACTCGAAGAAGAAACATCAATTTCACCACATTACGCAAAACTAATTAAAAAATATTTCCATTGATAATCATCAAAATTACTGATAGGTCAAGTAAGAAATCTGCTTGAGAACTTAGAGTTTGATTTAAGGATGTTTAATTTGCATATTTTGACAAGTTGTGTTCTAGTGGTTATAAAGCTTTACCACTTTTTGAAACTCAAAACTACCATCATTAAATAATCATTCTCTGACAAACAACCATATCTGAGCCCCACCACAAGTTTCCCCACAACTACAAAAATTTAAAAAAAATTTGAAAAAATGGTTATGTTTAAACCTGTCAAAATTATAAAAAATAAAAATAAAATTCTGCCACTTCTAAATATTATATACACAATGTTTCATTAGAGCACAAATGTTGAAGAGTCAAAAAATCCAAAGTTTGGGTTTCACTCACAAGCTTTTACTATGCTTCTGTACCTGGTCAGACTATGATTTCAACCTCGCAGACATGTGTGCAAGTACTGCAACTCCTTTTTCACATGTTGAAATTAACAATTAAAGCAGCATATTGAATGTACAGGTCAATTAATTTCTCCGTGTGGAACATGTAATATCATAGCCTGTGTACCTAGCTATAGAGAAGAAGGTATGGCTTGTACCTAGAGAATGGAGAGGGTGAGGGGGGATCTCTCATATCTAAGTGGGTTGGGATCTAGGATCCTTATTGGAAGAAATTTATAAGTACAAAGGTGTTTAAATGCTAAAGAGAAAGTGAATGGACTAGATTGAGTTGTGTGCTTTACAGTGACATTGTAGATAGAGGAAGCCATTTGTGAATGTTAAAAGCAAGGACACAGTCCGAGTGGGAGGGCCTCTGTACTGTAGAGCTGCAAGAGACAAACTGCAGTATGCCTAGTCCAAGCAGCAATAGGCTGCCAAGCATAGGGAGAGGAACAGTTTCTGCAGGTCCAAGGAGTAATGGAATGACATTGAGCAAACAAAAATTCAGGCTGAATATCAGTGGGATGGAAGGAAAATCATCTAACAGGCAGATCTGTTAGGCTGTGGAACAGTCTCAAGGAAAATGGCAGAGAACCCCATTGTTTGAGTTACTAAAATTTGAGAGGAACACCACTAGAATATCCTCTAAAGTAAAGTCCTGCACTGACTAATTAACTAAATTCCCTTCCCCATTTCTCATCTACGATATTTACAATAATGCTAGATTACTACAAAGGAGGGGAAGAATGGCACTCTCCAAAAAGCTGCACATTAGATTGCCTTCTCTATTTGCTGCTACCATTTTTACTACAGTGTAAATAATTTGGGGGCCTAGTCTAATGTCAACATGGGGTGCACCTCTCAGACTGAGAAACAGACGATAGCACTTCGGGTATCTCTGCTCTCATGCTGCCTGAAATAATGGTGTTAGCATTTGTATTGGACTAGACGAGGACTGTTTGCTCCATCCACAACTAAAACAGACCTCCTACACACACACTGGATGACCATGGATAAATACTGTGACATATTTGTAACTGAAGCCTGTGCTAAATTAGGAAAATATAAAAAAATTCTAAGTACACCAACATTCAAAGTTGGTTAGTCTTTGCTGACACCTAGTGAAACTATAGAATCTTCCATTTATGGCTTTTAAATATAATTCCTCCATGCTCAAAAATCCAAAATTCATCTCTAAGAGACAGAACATCTCTATTCACAATATGTTCACTGCAGTCCACATATACTAGTTGGTGCTTAACAGTGAAATGTTCACAACTGGAATCAGTTTAAACAAGTCTGTCAGCAAGGCCCTTTGCAGTAGTTTCTCGGTTTTTGCACGACTCAGGTGCAGCAAACTTGGTATCTGTCACTTATCACCCATCTGCTTTTGGAAAGACTTTTTTCACATCAGTGCTAGAGTATTCTTCTGGGAAGGCTGAAAGACACATGGAGAAAGGTACCATGTGACTTGATGAAGCCTCCCTTTTCAGAGAGTGTCTGATCCTGCAAACCACTTAACACATCAATATTCCCATATATATCTCAATACAATTAATCACATGCTTGACTAAGTGCAGTGCTGGATCAGGGCCCAGAAGAGGATGCTGACCTCTCCTCCAACCCTTTTCATAGTGACTTTCATTGTGTGGCTGCTAACAAGAACAACAGAAATATTAGATATGAAGCATCTGAGGAACCCTGCTGACTATTCAAAGCCTTGGAGCTGTACAAAGAGACAGAATAGCCATTCCAAATGAACAATAATTCTCTAGAGCTAACTAGGGACCTTTGGTAACATGTGGCTCTGTCTTGCCACATTCAGACAAGAAATAGGCTTTAACAGGTTCCACATGAGAATAAATATTTAATAATGACACATTAGTGCATTTCCAAAGGAGAGATCTGAGCTGCCCAGGAGAGCCAAAAGTTATTTTATAAGGAGGGAAGGGAGGAATTAGCAGCCTGCATGCTATTTTGTTCGTTGTTTTGTTTTTTTTTTAAGGGGAGACGGGGAAATGAGGTTGCTTCCCCACAAAAGAGTGTCTTCCCTGCACATCCAAACCCCAACTGAACTAATTTAGGCTGGGTCTTATGTCTCTGCAGTCCCTACTGTCACTGTAGTATCCAGAAGGGTCTTCCTGCTCCTCTCTCCTTCGCCCCTTAAAGGTGTAGCAACAGTTCCCTGAGAGAGAGGAAGCTTAGCTGCCCAAGAAGAGCGGATGGTTGTTTCTGAGGAGGGTAAAGGGGAGGGAGCAGTTAGATCACGACACTAGCCTAGATAGGGACTCACCCCCTGAGCCCCTACCCTCACCTGGAGGGACTGAACGACTGGTTTCTTGGATTCACAGCGAGAAAACTTCCTTAAGAATAGGCAATCAAAAGGGGCTCTACATTCCTGTCATCATTCAGATTTCCATGGTTTGCATCAGCCAAGAGAGTTCCCCCTCAGTTCAAGGATGCTAGGGAAAATGTCTTGTTCCTCTATACAACACTCCTGCTGGTAAAATACCATTGTTTGCATAAGCACAAACTTTTCCCACCATCAGAACAGCTTCCGAATGAGGAAAAGAGCCAAAGCTTTGTTCTGAAAGTCAGAAGGTGCCTTCATGTGGTATATGACTCCTGACACAGAGCCATGAGTTCTGTGACAACTGTGCCCTTGTTGAGGACATTCTGACCGAGAGATATGGGTCTTCCTCATGATGTTTAAGGGAAGATGGAGAATATTGCTTTAGAAGGTGAACCAATAGTTGTTTCAAAGGAGGAAAGGGGCTGGGGAGGGGGGAGAGAGACAGTGGTAAATTTTCCAAACACAAATTTTTTTAGGTTCCGAAGTCACTTAAATGCTTTTGAAAAAGTTACCCAAGGTCCTCCTTGGGTTCCCTGGACTGCACCAACCCACATTCAAGAGCACACCTTCAGGACAGCAGCATCAGGGCCAACTTGTTACTCTTCTGTTTCTCAGCAGCTGGTTAATGCTACGGTCACAGCCCTCTAATTATGAATTGTAACAGATATTCCCCCATTCCCCTGGTCATAAAGCGGAATTACCATACACAAGTCTTGGAAGTCATTCAGAAAGACTATCCATCTAAGTACTTTCCATACAAATGCCTAAACAAACCAACAGAAAAAATGTATAGTATTGATAAGCATGTCCCTCATCTTCTGAGAAGTTTAGTTTATATATGATCTACACATAAGACTAATAGTTTACACAGAATGTTTGGCAGAACCACCAGGTTGGTCTAAGCCCCCTAGCTTCAGAGAGCTAGGTAATTCCCCCCTTTCCCAGCCTCCACACACCACAGAACATCAGCTAAAAACAGCTTAAAACTCACTCAACTAACATTTCTAAATTATCCTATACAATTATGAGCTTGTTAAGTTAAAAAAAGCCAGGGACATACTGTACCATATTAATTGAAGTTTGTGCTTTTAACAGAAATTCAGAGAACAGTAAAAGTGATTATATGTACATAAGCAAATCTGTTTTGTTTATGAAACTAAAGAAATAGAACAAGTACAACTACCTTGTAGAGACCAAAGGAGTCTGAAACTTCACAAATATTTTAAAATGTATATATTTTCATAATTAATATTTGATGGTCATATTCCGACAATGTTTTAGTAAACTGAAATGGGTTTCTACAGATATTCATAACTAGTTGTAATAGGCTTAATACTACTGTACTTTTCCAGCATAATGGTCCATATCAGCAGTAATTGCTAGTCATTTAGTTTTATTAATATGATACTCAATAGGTTAAGCCCAAGCAACTTTATTTTATATTAGCCTGGATTTGAAAAGTAAAGTTAAGCTTTGTGTTCTGTTGCTCTTTCTAGACTCCTGAAGCTGGATGGGAATAAAACTGTTTTGCTGATTTAGTGGCCAAAAAAAAAAAAAAAAAACAAATGTGGTGCTAGCAGCAAACGTCTGGAGAAACATTAATTTCACACACAGACACACACACAAAAACAGTAATCAGTCACTATAGTATTAAAATCCATTATAAGGACAAGACACTCAGCTAACACAGTAATACCATCTCTCTCCTCTCTTCCATACCACTTAAGGGTCGTTGAGTATGACCACCAGGTTTTTTCTCTTAAGCACTCATGGAAAGGGTCTCCGTTAAACATCAAATCTCTGTACTTCCGCCGTTTCATGAACATAGCTGGAACCATGGTATATAGTTACACATATTTATAGGGTTCTTTACTCTGGCTCATAAAAATTGCCTCTCTCTTAAAGCTTTAAGTGCTTGACCATTAAAATACACAATTCTACATAAGAGAAAAGCAAAGCAAACACAGCCATTCCAATATCTTTTGGAATTTGCTCAGCGACCTAGACCTAGCCTGCCTGATGTGACAAGAAAAGAAAGAGGCCCTAGTATGTTATATCAGGATGAAAATGCAGTTAATTTTGAGATTAAGTAGTTCATTTTTTGTAAGTGTGCTCAAGATTTATAAATATCTTTTACCTGACAAGATAAAAAATAAACCAAAAGTGTTTTTAGGGAAAAAAACCCTCTACACTACTTGTACGACCCCCATTCCTGCAGTATCTGAGCACCTCCCAACACCCACATGAGGTAAGGAAGTCATCTTATAGCTGAAGAACTGAGGCACAGAACACTGAGTAACTTGGCAAAAGGTCACACCAGAAGTCTGTGGACAAGGAACTGAACCTAGATCTTCCAAAGTCCCAGGCTTGCACCGTAAAGTCTGTGCTTTCCTTCCTCTCTGAAGGCACAAGTTTTTCCCCTAGTGTGGATGTCAAGGAAGAATGATGAAGTGGTAAAACATGTTTAAACCTGACAATAATATTTTTCAAAATCCTACACTACACGATTGTTCTCATAGCAATAATTGAAGTGATACAGAAAATGGGACAGAAGAAATCTACTTAGCCATACAAATGCAGCCTTATTTTCATTATATTGTTTAGAAAACATCTTATATGTAGTGGCATTTGCAACTGAACTGTTTCTTTATAACAGAAAAATTAAAGTATTGCGAGCTTCATTAAAAAGGTGCTACGGTTAATACACAATTACTCTATTACTACTTTTTTGTTTATACAAAATAGCTCAAACTCTGCTGCAACATCTTTAAAAAAATATGCAGTCTGCAACTCAGCTACATATGTATGCGGGTCTACAATGGATTTAGGTTATGAGAAAATGCTCTTGGCTCATAATCTGAATTTAAAGCCAACAGTGTAGTTTTCTATGCTTTCTACTTACCACATTTTTGAAATCTTCTTCTGCTTCATCAAATTTTCCTTGCTTAAGAAATAAATGTCCTCTCTGTAATCTTGCCTGAAATGGAACAGTAACCATTTTTGTACTTTACTCAGTTCTTATTTGTATTCAAAAGAAAAATTAAAACCCAATCTCCCCAAATTTATTAAAATGGAAAATTTCACCCCCATCCCATCTAGCAAACTGAACCAAAAGCAGATATGAAGGTGTCTCCTCTTTCCATCCCTTTCCTATACTGCAGGGGTAGGCAACCTATGGAACAGGGTGCCGAAGGCAGCACGTGAGCTGATTTTTCAGTGGCACTCACACTGCCCGGGTCCTGGCCACTGGTCCGGGGGACTCTGCATGTTAATTTAGTTTTAAATGAAGCTTCTTGAACATTTTAAAAATCATATTACTTTACATTCAACAATAGTTTAGTTTTATATTATAGACTTATTGAAAGAGACCTTCTAAAATGTTAGATATATTACTGGCACACGAAACCTTAAGTTAGAGTGAATAAATGAAGACTCGGCACAGCACTTCCGAAGGTTGCCGACCCCTGCTATGCTGTGTTCTTACAAGAGCAGCTTCAGCAAAAACGATTATGGCTTTTTACATCAAGGTTTTAGACCAGTAATTACCCATCATTGCAAATGTAGGCATAGCTCCAATTACCACCCAAACCCCTCCATCAGAGGGCTGTACCAAGAAAAACTGTTGATTTGCTACACTGTTTGATTTTCTTAATTCACAGCTTTTTCAACAGATTGCAGCAAAAGAGTATGGAAATCCTTATTGTTAATACTTCTATTAACCTGATAATTTAATGAGGACTCTTAGCAGAAGCCATTGTAAAAGTCAGTGCAGATTATTTGGAAGGATCCTAACAGAAATTTGATTATTCAGGATAAGAAAGTTTTCATGCCAGTTAATTTAGAAGAGCTATTATATTAAGACTTGCAGTCACCCTTTCTTAAATAAGGTAGTTAAATAAAAATCTAATGACTACAAGACAATTATTGCTAGTAATATTGTAAACTAGTCCTGGGACTTTAAAGATATTCTTATACCAAATATTTTAATCTGGTGGGGAAGAGAGAAAAGAGAAACTTTCCATTTGTTCACTAGAACAAGGTCATTTAAAAAGGCATAATTTTGTTGTAAAATTACCATATGAACGAGTATATAAGCTGAATATTTTTGGTAAAAAAAAGTGATGCATCAAAGAGCGGGGGTCGCCTTATAAACAGGTTTACACCAAAATTTGATGATTTTAATTCTATGGAATCATTGAATTGAATATCTAATACATTGTCATTTTGTTTACCTAGAGCGTCTGCAGGCATAGAGCCTCTCAGGGAGCTAAGGGGCTCTATGCCTGCAGATGCTCCAGGTAAACAAAACATCCCGACCCGCCAGCAGCTTACCCTGATGGGCCGGGAGCCAAAGTTTTCCAACCCCTGAAATATAGCGTCATCTTATGAAAGGGTCATACAGTTTTTTGCTATTTTACCTATCCATTTGAGCGGTGGGGGGGGGGGGTCGGCTTATAAATGAATGGGCTAATGAACAAGTATATACATCTCTTAGAGGAGAGAACTTGTCAAATTTGTCATAGTAACAAATATATAAAAACAAACAAGGTGGGGGGTCATAATATCTTTTAGTGGACCAACTTTTGTTGGTGAGAGAGAAGTTTTCAAGCTCCACAGAGCTTTTCTTCAGTCAGGAAAAGGTACTCTGAGTGTGACAGCTACATACAAGATGGAACAGATTTAACTACATAACAATCTGTTCCACCTTGTATTTAGCTGTGACACTGAGTAACTTACACAGAGCTCTTCAGGTCTGAGAAAGCTCAAAAGTTGTCCCTTTCACTAACAGAAGTCAGTCCAATAAAATGTATTGCCTCATCCATCTTGTGTCTCTAATATCCTGGGACCAACATGGCTACAACAACACTGTAAACATTATATAAACTATCATTTTTGCTAAGAGAAATAGATAGTCTATCTTTACCTTTCAAACTGTGTGCAACTCAATCTGTCCAAATAATTATTTTTAAAATTTGAGGAGATAATCTGCAGTTCAGAACAAAAAAATTGGGTAGCAGGTAGGGAGGGTGGTCAAATGGCTAATTCCAACTTCAGACATCTCCCAGTAACTAGCCTCTAAGAGGTTTGGTAAAGTAGGCGGATATCCTAAAAAGTAACTTATTTCTTGATTTGGCAACCAGTTTTACTGCTTATAAATGACTCTTAGTGAAGGCTGCGAGTTTATCATGGAAGTCATGGATTCCATCACTTTCCATGACTTGCATGACTTCTGCAGCGGCCAATGTGCCTGGCGAAGGGACAGCTAGACAGCCCTGCGCCAGACGCCACTGGCCACTGCTGGGCCAGTCTCGGGCCACCGTGCACCCATGGCCCGCCACACTTCCCAGGCAACAGAGTTTGTGTATGGGAAGGGGCAGAGGGTTGGGGCATGGGACAGGATAAGGCGGGCTCTGGGCAAGGATTACCTGGGGGGCTCCCCGGAAGCAACGACATCCCCCTTGCTCAGCTGCTTGGTGGAGGCATGGCCAGGCAGTTCTGTGGGCTGCCTCTGCTCAGAGCTTCGCAGCTCTCATTGGCTGGGAACCACAATGGAGCTGTGGGGGTGGTGCCTGAGTAAAAGTCATGGACAGGTCACAGGCCATGACTGTTTGTTGCCTGTGACCTGTCTGTGACTTTTACTAAAAATACTCATGAAAAAAAGCCTTAGCCTTACTCATAATTCATTACAAACCCTTAGATATGCTAGCAGAGGATTTGGGCATTTTACTATAGGCCAGGTATAAAATTAAAAGTTAGAGTGAGACAAGACTAGTCTCTCTCTCAGCTAATGTAAGGGTGTCAATATAGTACACGCACTAGTATCTTGTGGTTTCTAATGTTAAACTTCCTGAAATATGGGGTATTAAATTCTCTTATTATACCACCAGCTAAAAAAAAGACTGCGCCTTATAAACAAAACAGGAAAACAAAAAGGACACCATTTCTTTTACCTTGAAGGAATCCCGAGAAAAGCATTACTTACTGATGTGAAATCCTGCTTTAGTTCAACCACTTTACTTAAATCACGAATTGCAGCTTTAGATTTGCCCATGGCCAAATATACTGTAGCTCTTCTATAATAGGCAATGTAGTTATCAGAGTCCCCTTCTGCAAGCAAAGAAGAAATAATCAGAACATCGCCTCAATGTAATTTGGGTACAACTAAGCTGCAATCATAATAGCGGCATTGCCTGATTTTAAGCAATTTGACAATTATATTTAACAATTAGCAAAAGTAGCATTTGTACACAGTAATATTTTACATCTCATGTAATTTGCTTATGTTAACATTATTGACAATAGAGAGGTTGTGAACATATATTAGCAACATTACTAAGGGTTTTGAAGGTGAACGTGTAAGGATATTTCAGCTCTGCAGTGGAGTTAAGCTAAAACATACTAAACCTTTTTATCTCAAATTGCAGGCCTACTTTTGGATGCGTATTTAATGCTTTTACTGTTTGCCATGGTCCCTACATTTGATACTGGATGCACAAAATAAAGGCGGCATACACATTATTCCACTAATGACCAACATTATTATAAATAGTCCAATGTTTTCATAACTTTATAATTTACAAACATTCAAATTAACATGAAGTTGACCAAGCCTGTTAAAACTAACCTCGTTATCTCTAGACTGATTCTTGCCTGCATATTTATTCCTGCCTCTGGAAATTTCCATTACATGTATCTGACGAAGTGGGTATTCACCCACGAAAGCTTATGCTCCAATATATTTGTTAGTCTATAAGGTGCCACAGGACTCTTTGTTGCTGTTAAAAAGAAATACTGCCTAGCTGGTTCACACACACCCCTACCCACCCGCCCCCCGGGGAGAGGTGACACACACACACTCCCGTACACCTCTCTCACACCGAGGGTGGGGGGGGGAGAGAGGAGAGAACGACACTGACCAAACTAACCCTCTCTGCCAGGATTCATACCAGAACGTGACCAGCAGCAGCGTTTCAGCACTGAGCAATACAGAAGGGACTGGAGCGGCTTCCAACCACAGGGGGCGGGGGGAGGAAGGGAGGAGATGACCTAGCCCAAGTCTTTGTAGAGCTCATCTTCTCCCCCTGGCTCCCCCATGGCTGGAAGCAGCTTGTCCCTTCCTGCCCACACAGCGTTGGAAGGCAGATAACGCCTCCAGACTGCTGCTGCCCACCGACATAACCCAGCCTCGCCCTGTCCCCTGGCTATAGCGCAGGCTGGAAGGGGTTAATCCCTAAGGATGCATTGTGCATCAGGGCCCAGGGAACCTGACTGCAGGGGCATCAGCAAACCCAGCCAGAGAGGTGGCTCAGCAGTGGAGGGTGCCTAGGGGATGGAGCAGCTCCACGCTCCCTGAGGGCACAACCCAGGGTGGCAGGGGGGCAAGTAAAGTGGGTGCTAAGCCCCTCCCCCAGGGGCTGCTGTGGAGCCTGCCGGGTCGGGGCGGGAACAGTTTGGAAAATGCTTCTCCCCTCTCCTCCCTCCTACTCCAGAGCTTAGCTGAGGGGCAGAGAGGCTTCCCCATGCCAGCACTGTGCAGGGCTTTGGCACATGCAGGGCTTGTCTCCCCGTAGCCAGCACCCCGGGCCAGAGGGTCTTGAGCTTTCCCAGGGCACCAGCCCAGCCAGAGACAGCGGGGGAAAGAAAGAGCCTGCCGCCCGGGCTGTTCATGAGCTGAGCATTCCGACCAGGGGTTGTTTCTCTGCACAGCGCTGGGAGCAGGACACACCCCACAGGGGGAGATATGGAGGAGCAGCGAGGCTGGGGTTTAAAGGAGCAAAACATGGAGAAGACAGCAAGAGGGGGAATCATGGATGATAGATGGGCAGCAGAGGCGACATGTAACCAGCTGGTGCCTGCCCACACTCACCAGCCATCGCAGCTTGCAGCACCCAGCCAATGCCACTTGGAAACAGGGAGGAAGGCAGGGCCCTGCTGGCCAAGAGCCAGCATGCAGCATGGACCAGCAGTCGGCCCCATGCACTGCAGCTTTGCCCCACCACTAGCCTTGCACACCCACCCCCCTCGTCGGCCACAGGACACACACACACACCCCACACCACTGCTAGGCGGGCAGTAAGCAAACAGGGACCTGCCAGCAGCAGGACCCACCAGTACTGATGAGTGTGTAGGGAAATAGATAGAAAATACAATTTGCCCGTTTTTAATGAAAAGTCGGGACACCTGCAGGAGGGCTTACGTACGGGACTGTCCCTTTAAAAATTGGACATCTAGTCACCCTAACTAATAGCAGATTTAAGATTATAACATTCCAAAGCACAAGTCTGCATTCAACCCAAGCAATGAACATACTCAAAATGTATGAACTTGCAACAGTCCGTGTCTTCCACTCCACCAATGGATATGTGCGTGAATTTAAAAGTTATGAAAAAATTAAATTAGTACTGGAATGTAAGTCCCAAAACACTTTACAGGTCTGTCGCATCTTAGGCGCATTTAACATGCGCGATTTCAGCTTTATGCGGTTGGCAAAAACAAGGACAAAAAAAGAAAAAGATTTAAATACTGTTTCTGTAGTGCGGGCGATTCCACTCGCCATTACACTCAATGTAATTTTGACTATACGCAATTTTCGCTTTACACACTGACTGTGGAGCGTAACCCCAGCGTAAGATGAGACAGACCTGTACAGTTTCTCATAAATCAGGAAGATTACCCCACCCAAGGAATATGTAGTATTTTTTAAAAGTATATGCTTGATTTTTTTTTAAATGGGGCTGGAGGGGTGGGTAGAGGAAGAAAACAGGGATAAGTCCCTCTGCATCTCACCCCACCTTCCCACACAGCCCCCCCCTTTTTCTTTGTTGTTAACTTGGTTTTCTTTTCTAATTTTGCTAAGACAATAACAGAAACATGTTGTCTGATTATACCTAGGGTGCCCAACCTGAGGCCTATGGACCATACACGGCCCACCAGAACATTTCATAAGGCCCACAGCCTGCTTCAAAACAATATACTAACAGCAGGTTCTTTAGCTTTTTGTCATCATGTTTATACAAGTGGGTAAATAATCTGTTTCTAGGTACAGTATTGTCTATCTAAATACATGCAAAACAAGCTGCACTTAAAATATAAATCAATACAGGTGAGTAAATCTTATTAAAGAATGTAAAATCTGTTTGGCCTACACAACATTGTGCTTAGGTTTATGTGCCCTCCTATGTAATACTGTTGTGCACCACTGAATTATACTAATCCAGGTGGTTACAAGCACTTAGTTTGCCTCATGCTTTGCAACACCTCCCAGGCTTGGTGTTCACATACTCTACGGCTGTTCTAGGTTTGAGCCTTGATCCTAGAATTTTCCACACCCATATGGGGTTCCATTTGCTGCATCCATGAGGTCAGCAGGGCTCCATGTGGTCTCACATGGGCATGGCAGTCCACCCACACATTGTGACTTGGGGGCTTATTAATTAAGCAAATTATGAGGAAGAGTGAAGGATAGAGCATTTCAATACAAAAATCCTGCACCACAAGCACAGTCAAATAATTTTATCTTCAGATACACACCTATAGCAGCATGGAAGTGAGACAAGGCATCAGCTAGCTGTCCGGCTGCCAATAACTTCTTGCCCATTTCAAGTTGTTTTTCTACTTCAGCATTTATTCCACATTCGACTCCTAAAATAGAAGGGTCAACATTTTTAATCGCAGTTTGATTCTCACAAAGTTGACACTACCAAAAAAGAATGGATAGAGTGTTCTCTCTCTCCCTCCCTCCATAATACATAAAAATCATAAGGGACAGTTCATCTTTTGTTACCAGGCAAGAGCTCCCTACCCAAAAAATATATGGCTGATAGAGAAGCACATGAAAACAAAATGCTACATTGCTCAATACTGAGACAATATCTTAGTTTCCTTTCAGACTTTTAACTCTTCTTCCCCTCCACCTCCAAAGATCTAGTTATAATGAAGAAAGTCTAAATACTGTAAGTCACCATTTTAAAAGCAGTTGTTGAATATGCATCCCTAGCTACATTCTACCTAGCTTTTGCACACACAAGTTTCTCTATATCCAAATAAGGTAGCAAAATACATTGTCCTCTCCTGTTGTAATTAAAGTCCTAAATACAAGGATCACATACTGTGCATAACAGAATAAACATAAGCAGTTATTTTTTAATATTAAATTTAGTTCAATAACCTGATTGTGAGAGTGTGATGGATAACTTCGTAGTCTCTTCAGTGACTATCCACACAGAAATTTTTGAAGTTCCCCTTAACTTTATTTTATGCTCTTTTATTTAAGAATTTTTACAAATTCAAGTCCTAAATACAGGTTATCATGCATATTTTGATATTATAAATGGAATTTAAACAAACACTGATGAGAACAGTCTTTCAAATTCCAAGACAAACTGTTTGCCAGGAGTCAAACTTTCTACATGTAATATTCAAGTACAGTTAACTCCTATAGAGCAAGGTTGTACAAGAGACCTGTCAGCCCCTAGTGTATTATGAAATGTGAACAAAGCCAAGCACTTTCAATGGAATAATTCTTACAGTATAAATCTGAATTTATAATTGTTATTGCTGCAGAGACTCTGTATCTAATCCTGCTTCCACTGAAATCAATGGTGAAACTCCAATCAACTGCATGGTGCGGGATCAAGCCCAACATGTGTAATGGTGAAACACATTTTCTTACATCCACTTTTAAACGTGTTTCCTTTTAATTTGACTGTCCTTCATTCTTCTATCTTTAGAAAAGGTTTAGACATCTGTATGTATGTATGACATCCACAGCTACATAAGAGAGGCTTTAGAACATGAGGAAAATTAAACACTAATGTCTCAGGGCATAAGAATATCTGGCAAAAATGGGGAGAAACTTCCCCTATGAGCAAGTTATTTCATAATTATTAACCACACAATTTCTTATGCCTCCTCTGGAACATCCAATACTAGTCAGTTTCAGAGACAGGATGCAGCAATGGATGAACAAGTGGTCAGAGCCAGTATGGCAATTTCTAAAGTTGAATGATGGCTGCTCTCTCAAAATTTGGAACAGAGAAAGGGAGAGAGAAGTCTCTTGGAGAGAAAAGCCACTCTGTTTAAAAACAAGATTCTGGCCTCTTTGTAAATGGACGTTCTGCAAACCAGATCGTCAACTGGGAATATGGGCTGTGCTTCCTCATTACGCTGCTGAAGTAGCTCTACTCCATGGCTCTTTCCAGCTGATCCCCTCCTACCAACAAATCTCCTCTCTCTATCTCAGGGGTCGGCAACCTATGGCACGCGAGCCAATTTTTAATGGCATGCTGCTGCCTGCCAGGCTCCCGGCAGCGGGCTAAGCCGGACCCCAGGCCCCCAACACCCCATGCCCCATCTCCTGCACCCCCTCACAGGCCCCCAGCCCTCTGCTCTGACCCCTGCACCCAGCTCCCTGCATCCCCCTCACGACCTCATCCCCGACTCCTGCACCCTCCACACATACCCAGCCTCCCCATACCCCATGCCCTGACTCTTGCACCTCCCACATCCCCACCCCCCACCCTGAGCACCAAATGGGAGCTCCTGCACACATACCTCCACATTCCCAACTGCACCTCTTGCCCCAAACGGGAGCTGCCCAAGTAAGCGCTCCACACCCAAACCTCCTGTCCCAACCCTGAGCCCCCACCCTCATTCTAGCTCCTGGCCAGACCCTGCACTCCAACCCCCAGCCTGCTCCTTCACCCCCAGCCCTGTGCTCAGTGCACCACCGCCTTCAGCTCAGTGCAGAGAGAGAGAGGGGAAGAGAATGGGTCAGAACCAGGGAGAAGATAGGTACCCACTTTGTGTGGGCGGGGCCGGGACCTCAGACTGGCAGCGGGCTGAGCGGGGCCAGCAGCCGGGACCCTGGCTGGCAGGAGCCAGCAGACGAAACCCTAGACCGGCAGCGGGCTGAGCAGCACGGTCCGCTGCCGGTCTGGGGTTCCGGCCGCAGGCCCTGCTCAGCCCGCTGCCAACCTAGGTGAATGGAACCCCAGGCCGGGAGCGGGCTGAGCAGGCCAGCGGCTTAAGATCAGCATTTTAATTTAATTTTAAATGAAGCTTCTTAAACATTTTGAAAACCTTGTTTACTTTACCTACAACAGTAGTTTAGTTATATTATATTTAGACTGATAGAGAGAAACCTAAAAAATGTTAAAATGTATTACCGGCACGTGAAACCTTAAATTAAAGTGAATAAATGAAGACTACTGTGGCATCTTATAGACTAACAGACATTTTGGAGCATGAGCTTTCGTGGGTGAATACCCACTTCGTCAGATGCATGTAGTGGAAATTTCCAGGGGCAGGTATATATATGCAGGTAAGCTAGAGATAATGAGGTAGTTCAATCAGTGAGGATGAGGCCTTGTTCTAGTAGTTGAGGTGTGAAAACCAAGGGAGGAGAAACTGGTTCTGTAGTTGGCAAGCCATTCGCAGTCTTTGTTTAATCCTGAGCTGATGGTGTCAAATTTGCAGATGAACTGAAGCTCAGCAGTTTCTCTTTGAAGTCTAGTCCTGAAGTTTCAACATACCCTTAGAGCCCCGACCAGCGTTATTCCATCTACTACCCAAGATCCACAAACCCAGAAATCCTGGACGCCCCATCATCATGGGCATTGGCACTCTCACTGAAGGACTGTCTGGATATGTGGACTCTACTCAGACCCTATGCCACCATCACTCCCAGCTATCTCAGTGACACCACTGATTTCCTGAGGAAACTACAATGCATTGGTGACCTTCCAGAAAACACCATCCTAGCCACCATGGATGTAGAGGCTCTCTACATGAACATCCCACACACAGATGGAATACAAGCTGTCAGGAACACTATCCCTGATGATGCTACAGCACAACTGGCTGCTGAGCTCTGTGCCTTTATCCTCACACACAACTATTTCAAATTTGATGCATCATCTGGACCCATGGGAAGGAGTCTCTGGAAAAATTCCACCACGATTTCAACAGCTTCCACCCTACCATCAACCTCAGCCTGGACCAATCTACACGGGAGGTCCCCTTCCTAGACACCACGGTGCAAATAAGTGATGGTCACATTAACACTACCCTATACCGAAAACCTACCGACCGCTATGCCTACCTTCATGCCTCCAGCTTCCATGCCGGGCACATCACATAATCCATTGTCTACAGCCAAGCACTGAGGTACAACCGCATCTGCTCTAACCCCTCAGACAGAGACCAACAGCTACAAAATCTCCACCAAGCATTCTCAAAACTACAATACCCACACGAGGAAATAAGGAAACAGATCAACAGAGCCAGACGTGTACCCAGAAGCCTCCTACTGCAAGACAAACCCAAGAAAGCAATCAACAGGACTCCACTGGCCATCACATATAGTCCCCAGCTAAAACCTCTCCAACACATCATCAGGGATCTACAACCCATCCTGGACAATGATCCCACACTTTCACAGGCCTTGGGTGGCAGGTCAGTCCTCGCCCACAGACAACCTACCAACCTGAAACATATTCTCACCAGTAACTGCACACCGCACCATAGTAACTCTAGCTCAGGAACCAATCCATGCAACAAACCTTGATGCCAGCTCTGCCCACATATCTACACCAGCAACACTATCACAGGACCTAACCAGATCAGCCACATCATCACCGGTTCATTCACCTGCACGTCCACCAATGTAATATATGCCATCATATGCCTGCAATGCCCCTCTGCTATGTACATCGGCCAAACTGGACAGTCTCTACGGAAAAGGATAAATGGACACAAATCAGATATTAGGAATGGCAATATACAAAAACCTGTAGGAGAACCCTTCAACCTCCCTGGCCACACTATAGCAGACCTTAAGGTGGCCATCCTGCAGCAAAAAAACTTCAGGACCAGACTTCAAAGAGAAACTGCTGAGCTTCAGTTCATCTGCAAATTTGACACCATCAGCTCAGGATTAAACAAAGACTGCGAATGGCTTGCCAACTACAGAACCAGTTTCTCCTCCCTTGGTTTTCACACCTCAACTACTAGAACAAGGCCTCATCCTCACTGATTGAACTACCTCATTATCTCTAGCTTACCTGCATATATATACCTGCCCCTGGAAATTTCCACTACATGCATCTGACGAAGTGGGTATTCACCCACGAAAGCTCATGCTCCAAAACGTCTGTTAGTCTATAAGGTGCCACAGGATTCTTCGCTGCTTTTACAGATCCAGACTAACATGGTTACCCCTCTGATAAATGAAGACTCAGAACACTGCTTCTGAAAGGCTGCCGACCTGCTCTATCTGGTCACTGAGAAAACTTCACTGGCCTGAAATACTAACTCAAAAAAGTGACACCTCAAACACATCACTAGATAAGAAAACTACACATATGTCCAACACTCAGACGGGGCTTCCAGACAGGTGGGCCTGTCGACAAAGCTAGGGTTCTGTATCAGTATCAATCAGATGCTGGGTCAACTGGAAGAAGGTTCTTAAACTATAAATACCTACTGCAGCAGCAAATGGTACAGAGACAATTAGTGAAAGTGAGTCACTTGTACAGAATGTCCCACTTCAAATTTGCTTTAGTGTGAAACCCTTTTCAAAAAGTCAGATATTCTACTGGATCACATTTCATTTCAACTGAGATCAAAAGACAGTTTTGGCTATGGACCACAGCAGAATCAAACAAACCGCACTGAAATTAACATACATTCATTGACAATAAAACTACACTGGCAGCAGGTCAGGTATTCAACTGCATAATAAATAGGGTCCTTCACAATAACACAGCTCTAAATGGAGACAGCACTTTTCAGGGCCTCCCGCTCCTTGTCCTCATACTTCAATTTTGCTTGCGTGAGGAATACAACATTTCTCTACCAGATTTATCCTTTCTAATTTAGAAAAGATTGA
The DNA here is from genome assembly GCF_007399415.2 of Gopherus evgoodei. Taxonomy (NCBI): domain Eukaryota; kingdom Metazoa; phylum Chordata; order Testudines; family Testudinidae; genus Gopherus; species Gopherus evgoodei. The sequence continues at coordinate 95,309,767 of NC_044322.1, read as the reverse complement.
TTTCTCGCTGTCTTTGGAATGGTGCTTGAATCTGAACAAGCTTCCTTCACTTCTTTGTTCCTGATTCATCATCAATCATGTCAGTACAGCTCCAAGAATAGAGTTTATACAATAAGACTTACTTGTTCTGGGTAGTATCTTTCATATAAAGTTTCCCAAAATAATTTTAAGATGAGTTGTATATAAAACAATTCCAGCTATCATGGCAGAGAGAGGCAAATTAAAAGGAATAGACAAGGACAAACAAATATATTCAAGGAGAAATATAAGGCTGATCCAAATGCAGGAAACGTGAAGGACGGTTCCCTACAGTAACCACACTGTCAGAAGCGACAGAGGAGCCCAGTGCTAGATGAGCAGAAGGAACTTTGATGGGGAGAGAGGAAAAACAAGATGTGAAACACACAGAAGCAAGTCCAGAGAGTGTTTTATAAATCAAAGAAGAAAATTATGAACTGGATTCTAAAATGAGAAGTCAGTGAAATTATTTGAGAATGGGGCTGATTTGATAATTCTTTGTATACCTGAGAAAAAATGTGCAGCATTACATAAATGCAGAAGTTTGCAGAACTGGAACTTGGGGAAACTATCAAGAAGAGACATGCAGTAATATAGTATACAGAAGATGAAGACATGCACAAGGATTTCAGCAGAGTTAAACTGAAAGAAGCAGCATATACACCAATGCTGTCAAGATTTTGAAAGCAACAGATATGAGATGTGGTGATGGAGAATTATACCAACAGTAGAACAATAGAAGCAAATGAAAGTACTGAGCAGGGACAGCCACACCCAAAGTACAGTCCCCAAAGCCTGGAGCCAAGAAGTCTGGCGTGTGGGAGGGGGCTAAGGGCAGGGGCATGGGGTTGAGGCACGAGAGGGGGCTCAGGGTGTGGGCTCTGGGCAGCGCTTACCTTAGGCAGCTCCGGCATTTCCAGGGGACGAGGAAGTCTGTGCAGCTCCCAGGAAGCGGCGGCACGTCCCTCTGGGTCCCAGCCAATGGTAGCTGTGGAGCCAGTGCTTGGGGCAGAGCCTGCAGACAGGGGCAGCACACAGAGTCCCTCTGGCTGCCGCTCCACCTAGGAGACAGAGACATACTGCTGCTTCCCAGGAGCCACACGGAGCCACCAGGCATGGAGCCTACCTGCCCCACTGCAGTCAACCAGACTTTTAGTAGCCCGATCAACTGTGCTGATGGAAGCTGCCAAGGTCTCTATTCGACTGGGCATTCTAGTGGAAAACCAGACACCTGGCAACCCTACTTGCAAGGAGCTAAGCATCATAGTGCAATCAGCTCCATAAGGGGGTGGGGAAAGGGGACACAGAATGGAACCCTGAGTGCCAGCTGTGACAGACATGGAGCAGCTGTATAATAATTTTTTAATACTGTATGCTGACGTGGTTACTGGGATGTTTTCTGTATGAATACATTGGTTTAGTTTAATAATGTGCTGTAAGGAAACAATGGCCCAAGACAGGCTGCCCAACATAAAAACTGGAGGATTGTTATGAGACAGTGGAAGAGTTATTGGCTCTGAGGAGTCTGATTTGCTCTCTTGCTGAGCTTACTACACCGGTTTGGTCCAGATGGACAAAAGCCCAGAAACTGATAGTAATTAAGATTCTTGCTAGATAAAGACTGACTGATTGACAAACACACACACACTCGCTTTCCTGCTCCCTACTTCACCCCCTGGGTAAGGCAGTAGCTGGCAAGATGCTGGAGGGGAACAGACTGACATCCAAGACCCCCTGGGGTGTCTGAAAAAACTAGATCTGACTAGATCACCATCAGGGAATGGTAAGCCTATACTTAAAGTAGCTCATGAGCCTGTCTATTTGCTGTTTTTTAATCATTTTTTCTAATTGTTTAATTTTAACAGTGGAACAAAGCAATGTTTTGATTTGTAAGAAGGCTGTCTTGTCACTAGCACTGGTCAGAGACTCCTGAGGGGGAGGACTGCAGGTGTCAAACCCAGCTGCACCTGCAGGGAAAGCATGGCTGATAGGGTAGCTCAGACCAAACTAAGTGGGAGAATTGCAGAATTCCACCCAAAGAGAGGTAAAGGCACCAGGCCTGATAGCTGAGGGGGTGAACTCAGAGACAGAAGGCAACAGAGGTGCAATTAGTCCTGTAACCCTTACAGTACTGTTTATTTCTACCTGTTTTAGCTCAAGAAATGAAATATTAGATTTCCTGGTAGTTATATCCTGGGAGCAGAGTTAGAATGTCTGATGTAGAATATACAACCTTTAGAATATACAGACTTTAAAATCCCCTAGATCTCTATGTATAACCTTAAGAGGGACTCAGTCGGGTTGAAATCTAGCCAATTTTAAAAAAAAATTAAAAGTTTCACGTTTGAGTCTCCCCGCTGAGTCTGTGATTTTTCCATAGCATTTTTTTCTTCTTCTTCCAAAATGTATCTTTCTTCCCTATGATGTGTGAAAGGCCCATGCAAATAACAAGCAACAAGGGAACTTATGTGACTATACAAAGGAAACAGTGAAGTTGACTGTACATAAAGAGGCCATAAAAATAAAGAAAATATGTATACATCTTCAGTAACACTAATCTAAGTTGCTACATGGAACTATAGAAGGTCTAAAGAATTTTACATGGAAGTGTGATGTTTAAAGTGAGTCTGACATTTTGCTATTAACTGATTTTTTTCTAATATTTCTACATATTGCAGAAAGATTTTTTTTTTTTTGAGGGGAAACTAGTGTATATAGAGCAGGAAGAGGAGTGCCCATCACAAGGAGCTTTCAAGAGTAGCACAAAGGTGCTCATCAACAGCACAGTTATCTGGGCTTGGTCCGGAGCCAGGGTCTGGAACCCTCCCCCATTCATATATTCAAGGTCTGCCTTTCAGTAGCAGCTGTACTGCTTCTAAACGCAATTAGACAAAGGAGATTTGGGAAGGGAGGAGACTGAGAAAGGAACACCTGTGCCACTCACTAAGAATATGGAGTAACTTTGGATACTAGCAACTGAGGAGAAATCCCCTCCACTCCCAAAAATGGACGTGACATGGGAGGTCAAGAAAAAGTCATCAGTGACACTCCTTCCCCTCCATATTCTGCAGCAGCTTGGGATCAGTGAGAGAAATCTAGTGAGAGGGGAAGGAAAAAGGAGGGTGGTAAGGAGATGCAGTTTCCAGAAGCTTAGCAGAGAGCCAAGCCAGTTCCGAGTGCTACGCTGCCTGTAGAGCTGGCCCATCTTTTCTCCCCCTCCTTATGACCCACTTGCTTTGCTACTTGGATAGTGACAGAAGAGAAACATGGCTTTTCCATCTAGTCTTCTCTTCCCAGCTCTAGCTTGGGGTGGACAAATATCTTTGATCCAAGAGGCTTTTATTTGGCACAAGGCCCCTCTGCTGGAGAAGTCAGGGAATGGGCAACAGGGGATGATTACCTGTTCTATTCATTCCCTCTGGGGCACCTGGCACTGGCCACTGTTGGAAGACAGGATACTGGGCTAGATGGACCTTTGGTTTGACCCAGTATGGCCATTCTTCTGCTCTTAAGTCAGAAGAATTCCAGATGAAGACTGGGGCTCATTTTCAGTCAGATACTAGAATACTAGTGAAATGGCAGTGCAAGCTGCAGTTCACCTCCAAAAGTTCTGGAATCTTTTCATAACCCTTAGACATCTGAGGTACAATACCAGCAGCCACGTCAGACTGTAGGTTAAAATACACTCCTTTGTCCCACAGATTCTTACATCATTAATATGAACTTCTATAGGAAGTTATCAAGTTGCAAAGGGAACTTTTTAAAAGTCACAATTCAATGACTGGTGGTACCAAAAAGTATTAGGTGTGAAATTAGACACTTGTGAATTGGAGGAACATGCACTGACTTTCATAGAAGATGAGCTGGTGAAATAGAACTGGTTAAAAAAATAACTAATAGTGAACTCCAGCATCATCTCTTTCCCCAACCTAAGTACCCTTCTCCAAGAGAATCCCATAAACTCCTCTTAAAATCAGGGAGATTGTTATGACGGTCACCCCATAAGGCTTTATGGAAATATGCTTATGACATACATATATGACATAACTGGAATATGTTTGAGGCTACATATGCCATGTAACATATCTCTGTAAAAGTTATGATCTACTGAATCTATTCATCCTATTTGTATGCATGTATCATTTTTGTATTTGATGTAAAGTAATGAATATTGGCTATGTACTTACTTGATTTTTAAGTAGCCTTAGTAAAGCATTAGGTCAGTTCCTTGAGAAAAGAATGTGCAAATTAAGTGCCCAGTCAAGATACACTTAACGAACAGTGGATCTTGGAACGCTCCAATCCACATAAGAAGTCTTCATGGAGACAGTCAAGATAGCATGTGGGCAATGGCTGCTGCCTGTAAAAACTGAGTCATGCATGGACATGTGACTTGCCCATGTGACTCCAAAATTCCATCTTGGAGATGGACTTTGCATAGGAGAGAGGAGGGGGTCTCCACCCACAACAGAAAGCCCATGGGAGACCCCTTCATTTTGTCTTCAGTTGGCTCAAGAGATAGCCTCTCCATCCCCAAAGGATTCCTGAAAGAAACTGGAACAAAGGACTGTAACTACAGGGGGGGGTGAGTGATTGCTGGACCCAGAGTAGAAGGAGACTAGTCTGTAAAAGGAAGCTTACTGGAACACTTCTGAGGGTGAGGTTTTATCTGTATTGAGTTCTCTCACTGTATTTGGCAAAGACTTGTGTGTTTTATTTTATTTTGCTTGGTAATTCATTTTGTTCTGTCTGCTACTACTTGGAACCACTTAAATCCTACTACTTTCTGTATTTAATAAAATCACTTATTACTTATTATTTAACCCAGAGTATGTATTAATACCAGGGGGTAGGGGGAAACAGCTGTGCATCTCTCTCTCTATCAGTGTTATAGAGGGCGAACAATTTATGAGTTTACAGGGTAAAATGGATTTATTTGGGGTTTGGACCCCATTGGGAGTTGGGCATCTGAGTGTTAAAGACAGGAACATTTCTTAAGCTGCTTTCAGTTAAGCTTAAAGTTTGTGGGATGTGGTTCAAACCTGGGTCTGTGTTTGTGGCCAACAAGTGTGTCTGGCGCAGCCAGGCAGGGCTCTGGAGTCCCAAGCTGGCAGGGAAACCAGGGGCAGAAGTAGTCTTGGCATGTCAGTTGAGTGTCCGCAAGGGGGTTTCTGTGATCCAACCCATCATAACTGTGACTTAAAATGCTGCTTCTGTTCCAAGAGAGAAGAAGAGATGAATAAAGCCTCCAGGAGGGTAGAAACTTCACAGTAATACACCACCCCCATTTACAAATCTCCATTTCACTATTTAACTCTTTCACCACTACGGCAAGAATAAGAAGAAACTAAAAATGTACAATGTACATGTACAATATGATCTACAGCTATTGAAAATGTGAGTCATGTATTACATTAACCACTCATATACCAAAATAAAATATTACTTCATAAGAGATATTAAAGACGTAGAAATTAGAGATGAAAAACACCTAATAGATCATGTTTTGGCCATCCAAGAATCTGTAGAATTGTTCCCTGCCTAGATTGCTTTGTCCAGTCCAGGTTTAAATGGCATCCTTCCCTGGGAGAACATTTCACAATCTACTAAAGCTTGCTTTTAGAAAAATATATATAAAATTAGAAAGTAAACTTGTGACTACCAAGGCGACAATCAACAAAGCAACAAGGTCATCCATGTTCCTTGCATCTATAGGGAACATATTTGGAAGATGAATTATCTACAGATGATTATAAACAAGTACATATGCTTAGACTGATTCTTCTGGTGTTAGTACTCTTCCTTTAACATTGCTGCAAAAGTAGCTGGGGAAAAAACAAAATAATCCTGCAGCATATATTTATACACTACAATGTATCTTTGCCGTTACATTCAATATTACACTCCAGGTTTTAGAATTCTCATTTAATACAACTTTGAAGTGCATTTCTAACCTCCAGAGTGACCACAGCCTTCAGAAAGGTCCAGATCCACTGAGCTGTGACAGCAAAAGTTCCCCCCCCCCATCTCATTAATTAAAAGCAATAATGCAAGTTTTGCAGGCCAAACTGTGTCTTCTGATACATCTGTACAACCTGCTTTCAAATTATGCCCTCACAAACACTTGTGCAACCCCATTAGCTTTCCATATGATTACACAGATGTTACTTAGGACACAATCTGAAACTGAAAGGGTTGCATGAGTGTAGCTGAGGGAATAAATTTGTTCATCAGAACCACTATTCTTGGCAGTGATGAAGGATAAAAAAAAAAAAACTACCTTGATTTTCACAGCCCAAAGCAACCTTACAGAGCTAAAAGTTAGAAAAAAAAGTATTTTTACTTGGAAACTGAGCAAATCTGATACGAAATCAGTAAGACACGAGTATGGAGCTCCATCATACCATTTCCACATGCCCACTCTTTAAGCTAGATCCACACTTTTAATAATCATACAGTAAACAGCACCCTATCAATTTCCCTAGTTTCTTTTGAAAACAGATTAAGACCTTGCTGTAGTTTCACCAAAACAAAGCTACAACACAAAGCTAGAAATGCTATTAATTAAATACTAGGATTTTTAAAAACAACAATTCATGGTAATGGCTGTGTTTATTTCTGGTCATCATATTTTTATTAAAATCTATTTGAATTTAGAACTTTCAGAAACATTTATTCTTTTCAAACTGGCTGTCCACAGTCGCCAACTAGAAAAGTTACAAACTTTTCTATTTTTTACTGCCATAATTCTCTGGTTGTACCCAGAATTAATGACAGTGCACCTCTGACAAGCTCAACTCCGGCTGACATTCCCTGCTCATCACAGATTTACCTCCCTTCAATACCCACAGACTAGCATTGCCCCTAAATCCAGCACAGAGCTGCTCTGTTCTCCCTCAGGTGGCATCATGCTACTGGAGCCCAGCACAGCGCTGCTGCGGTGATACTCCTCAAAGCGTCAGTAGGTTAAGGGGCACACATAATACTCAAACCACGCAGCGGTGCGGTTGAGATGGTAGAGCAACCCTGTGATGCGATAATACCTGACAGCGCTCGGGGAAGTGCGGGATTCTCTGTGGTGAGCATCCGATTACATATCACTAAAACCCAAACCAACTCTAACCCTTGCCTCGTCCCCTCACCAGCCCAGCGCTGCTCCACCCCGTGCTCAGTCCACGGTGCCAACCGCCCCCAAGCTCACCCACACTTCCGAGCCCCTCGTCCCAGCACCACAACACCCCCCGCACGCTGGGCAGCAGCTCCCCCCAGAAGGCTGGCATTGCCCCGCCAGGAAACAGCCCTGTTCCCTCTCCCCCCCCCCCGGCTGCGTGCAGCGCCGTGCACCAGCGCGAGCTCGCCCCGCAGCCCCTCACCCTCGCCGAGCAGGTCGAAGAGCACCAGCAGCAGAGGCAGCACGGCGCCCACCTGGCCGGCGCACGCGCTGGCCGACACCATGGCGATACGGCCGCGCGCGCCCTAAGCCCTGGCGCGACTCCGGACCCCGCCACGCGCCTCAGGCAGGGCTCTCGGCGCGGTTCCACTTCCAAGTTCGCTGGGGTGGGTCGTGGGCGCATCCGATTGGCCGCGCCGCCGTCTGCCCCGCCCCCTTCTAAGGAAACGTGGAGAGCCCGCGGATTAGTGTCAGGCGCCGCTCCCCTGACGATACTGCGCTTGCGCGCCAGGGGTGGCCGGAGCATGCGCAAGAGCCACAGTTGAGCCACTTTGCCCTCACCAGGCAAGAGAACGTGCTCGCTCCTTCTTGAGCAAAACGTGGGTGGGTAGCAGGGGCGGAATGAGTGGGGAAGCGTGAGGGGCAAGAGTGGGGGAGAGTAGGGCGGGGGACCAGGAGCAAGAGGCTTGTGCATGTGCTTAGTGTGTCGAGGCTTTGCAGCCTGCACAGGGATGACGCATTAAAGCTTCAGTCTGGTCCAAAACCTTAGCTCAGTGGGACTCAGTCTTTCTTGGACCAGAACCCACAGAAAGGAAAAAAAATCATCCTGAGAGACCCCCCATATCCTACAGTCATTTGAGTGGACAGGATTGTGGGATTTGGGTCCTCAGGATAGAGAGCCCTGGGTATGCCATGACCAACTAAAGCAGTATTCCCAGCCCCAAACTCAGAAACCATGAGCCAGACATGCCCCTCCTCCAACTTTCTTTTATAAAAGATACTGTATTTTTTGGAATATCTCATGATTATGACCCCCCCATCCCCAAAGTGTGTGGTGGGGGGGAGGGAGAACTACTGTTGCCATTTGCCAACTCTCCCAATTTATTCAAGTGATTTGGCCCTTCTCCAGGTGCTCTCACTTTCTGATGGTGCAGAGCTTCCTACTTCTCACCAAACCCCCAAATTCTAATTAATTCTGTACTGCCATCTGGCCATCCCCCCACCCCATCAATTAATTATTCAGCCCAAACTAATTATTTATTTACCTCCTGTGGCCTCATCAATTCTGGTCCCTCAGCCTCCACCCCACTCAGATCAGTTATGCCCTCCCATCCCCAATCAATTAATTATGCACTTACCCCCAGCCTCAGTTCTTCTCTTCTTACAGGTCTAGGGATTTTGTAACACACACATCCCAGGCCTGGAGAGGCAGCTGCAACAGGGTTCCCCTTTTCAGGCCTCAGGGATTCTTCTCTCCTTCCTGAGTCTGGAGTTGCAGGGATTGAGAAGGGAGTAGAGCACAGTGACCCATTTTACACATCCCTTAGTTGTGGTGTTAAGGATTGTTGCCATTTTGTTTTATGGTTGTCTTTCACCCTCTATATTTGGTTTGCCTTCTTGTATTATAGTTTGGCACCCTCTTGGAGGTGCTTACTTTAATTGAATATGGCTTGAAATATCCTGCCTGGTAACAAGGCAGAGGTGGGAAAGTTTGAAGGAAAAGGGTGAGAAAGGGTCACATGACCACAAGGTAATCTGTCCAGCAACAGAAGATATACAGAAGGGACTTACTCGGTACCCTGGCTGGTATCTGCTCAGGAGGCAACCTTAGTCCAGTAGGCAATCATCAAGAGGAAACATCAACCACTTACCTGTTCCATTGGTGAAGGCATATCTTTTCCATCCCATCGAACGGTCCTGATCCCTGGTGATGTGGTCCTCAAGATTCTGATCCTGATTCACTTGAATGAGAGAGAGAGAGAGGAAACATGAGCTGACTCCATCCAGTCTACAGCCCCTTACAGCAACGAACTGAGTAACGTTGAAACTTTATTTGTTTAAGTCCATTTTGATTCTCGTTTGGTCTAGGCTTCAAGCCTGCTTTTATTCTGTAAACCACCGAGCTATTTTGTTCTGTTTGCATTTATTACCCTGTCTATCGTTTTTCCTGCCCAGTTAACAAATCCGTCTTGGTTCGTTGCTTTAAGAGTTGTTTGTTTGTTTGTTGTTGCTGTTGTCACCTGCTGTGACTAATAGGTGATAGCCCCTAATTCAGGAGCTCAGGCTTATTTTATGGGTGTGGGTCTTTATTAAAATATCCTTTCCTAGTTTATTCTGGTGACAATGGAGCTTTTTCTGTTCCATCTGTGTCTCCTATCCTGTGAGAATGGTTTCAATTGCTTCCTCTCCTCACCCATCCCCAAAATGCCTCTGGGTTCCTGTCGGGGACCATGAGTCTAGAACAGTTGTTCTCAAACTTTTGTACTGGTGACCTCTTTCACATAGCAAGCCTCTGAGTGTGATCCCCACCCTTATATATTTAAAACACTTTTTTATATATTTAACACCATTATAAATGTTGGATGCAAAGCAAGGTTTGGGGTGGAGGCTGACAGCTCGTGACCCCCCATGTAATAACCTGATGACCCCCTGAGGGGTCCTGACCCCCAGTTTGAGAACCTCTGGTCTAGAACTTGGGTCTACAGGATTCTTAGATGCTCATAAATACCAAACTACTACCTGGTAACAGTTGCTAGGATAAAAGCTGAAATTCAATAGTGGACTTCAGTCCTGGAACCTGACTGGCAGGATACAGGGGATTGTGATTGGTGCACATCTACTACATAAACCAGTATAGGAACAGGAAGTTGTCTGTGCAACTGGTATCCATGCTGCTGTGGACTGTGTGCTTTTTGCATTCACTCCCATGGTTTGACTTCCTGGTGTCCTGACTCTGGTTATCAGTCTGTGGTTCTGCTCTCAAATTTGTCTCCTGCCTGTGATCTCCTGGTAACCTGACCCTCTGTCTTCGATGCTGACCTCCTGGTTTGTGACCTGGCCTGACTCCGACTCCTGCTTTGACCACTAGTCTGACTGCCTATGTCTTGCTTGTGACAGCTCCTGAGGGGACTTGGGGGAGTTCTGCCTTCCTCCTGCAGCAGCTCTGAATGGCTGTTTTTTCCTTGGAGGCAGGTGAGTGGGGAAGGTAGCTAATCAGATGGTGGTCCTCCCCCACCCCCGCAGGACTGAAATTTGGGAGAGGTCTGGACTTCTGGAGCAAGTGGTTCCAGCCCCAGCTAAAATCCTGTTACTTGCTAGCAAGTTGTGGGAGTTGGCAACACCATATTTCTGCTGAGGTTTGTTTGTTTTTGTTTTGTTTTTTTTAATTTTCTGTCTTCATGGATATATGCAACAGTTCACTTTTTAGTATTATCTGCATTTAGTAGTGAGCTGTTCATAGTTGATTGGCAAATACATCTCAGATGAGAAAAAAACAATCCCAATTATAGTATTACATGTGAGGGTCTCTTACCTCTTGCTGTTGGGATTCAGCTGCTGCTGAAGTCTCCTTTGCTCTCTGTTAGTCCTCCACCAAAGTGAAAACACCACCCCTTCAGGGGTATATTAAAGCCCACACAAAATACCACCATCACCAAGATTTACGCTAGTTCCAGTACAAGTACCACAGCAGTAACAGCAGGAAGACTAGATATTTCAAATACAATACATGTCAAGTTTTTGAGCTACAAAGGAATGTGTACATTCTCTATATGGGCCAGGGAATCTTGTGCATTGCAATTTTCTTCTTCAACAAGAGGAATACAAACATCAAGGTCTAGTTAGATCTTCTTGTTAAGAAGAAACAGAAAAGCCACTTCTGTGATCAGCCACTAATTCTTTCTACCAGCATGCTCTATATCCACATCATAGCTAGGGCTCCTAGGCACTACAGTAATAGAGATAACCTAGACTTCTCTCTCCAGGGGTTACTCACCCTTCCTCTTCTGCCTCATTCTAGGCTTAGGTTGCCAGCTCTGACTGAAACTATACTGGGAGATTTTTTTCCCCATCATGATATAATGTCAATTGTACTTTACTTTCTAAAATCTCTTGGATAGCTTTCAACAGCCACCAGGAGATAGAAGCCGATTCAGTAGACTCCCAGCCAATCTGGGAGGTTGGCAACCCTAGTGTGAAATAATGAAGATTCAACCTGTAAAAGTTTAAAGTATGAAACATGGATCCTGGGGGGTGGGTGGAGAAACCTGGAAACAGATATTCAATAGGAGGGTGAAACAAGACAAAAAATCTCAGGAATCAATAGTATTAGCTGTCATAAACAGATGGTTAAGGGTTAATGTCTCTTTTACCTGAAAAGGGCTAAGAAGCTCAGTGAACGTGGCTGACACCTGACCAGAGGACCAATGGGGGGACAGGATACTTTCAAATCTTGGTGGAGGGAAGCCTTTGTGTTGTGTTGTGTTTTTTTTTTTTTTTTGTTCGTTGTTCGCTCTTGGGACTAAGAGGGACCAGAGGTACAACCGGACTTTCCCAATCTTTCTGAATCAGTCTTTCATGTTTCAAAATTGTAAGTATAGCCAGGCAAGGCGGACTAGTCTTATGTTTGTTTTCTTAACTTGTAAATGTGTCTTTTGCTGGAAGGATTTTTACCTCTGTTTGCTGTAACTTTGAATCTCAGGCGGCAGGTGGGAGGGAGTCCCTCTAGTCTATATGAATCTGAGTACCCAGTAAGCATTTTCCATCCTGATTTTACAGAGATAATTTTTACCTTTTCTTTCTTTAATTAAAAGCTTCCTTTTTAAGAACCTGATTGATTTTTCCTTGTTTCAGAATCCAAGGGATTGAGTCTAAACTCACCAGGGATTGGTGGGGGGGAAAGAAAGGGGGAGGTTTAGTTCCTCTTTGTTTTAAGATCCAAGGAGTTTGGATCTGTGTAGCCTCTCAGGGCAACCTAGGGAGGGGAAAGTCTGGGGGCGGAAAGGAGGGAGGATGGTTTATTTCTCCTTGTTTTAAGACCCAAGGGGTTTGGGTCTTGGGTTCCCCAGGGAAGGTTTTGGGGGAACAGAAGTGTGCCAAACACAGACTTCTAGCTGGTGGCAGCGTACCAAATTTAAGCTGGTAATTAAGCTTAAAAGTGATCATGCAGGTCCCCACTTTTTGGACGCTAAAGTTCAAAGAGGGGGGGAAAACCTTGACATGGTGGGAATTCTGGGACCGAAAAGCCAATAGGATTTTTTTTCTCTCCTTTCTAGCTGCTTGGAAAGCAGCCTGAGGGCAGAGGTGTTAAGTTTTTTTAACAAGAGTCTTTGTTAAGAGGAGTCTTCAAGTTGTGAGCCAGCCAAAGGCATTTACAAGTGAATTGTTTTCTTTCTTTCTATCTCTCGGGTATAGCTAGTTAGAAAATCTCTGTTAACCAAGCAGCCTAAGCTGCAGAGGGGTGTGGGCAGCACAAGAAAGCAGAAAAATGAGTGCCAAGAAAGCAGTTAAACAGCAAATGGCTAGGCTGGACGCAGAAGAAAAAGCCAAATAGGCTGCCCACGAAGAGCTATAAAGATGAAACAAAAAGAGCTGGAGATGAAATAAAAGAAAAAGAAATGGAAGAGAGGGAAAGAGAGAGAAAGCATGAACTGGAATTAGCACAAGCTAGGCCGGATGTACCAGCCAACCCTAACAACCGTTCTCCAGGTACTGTTCCCCATCCCAGGAAATTCCCCACCTACAAGGCAGGTGATGACACTGAGGCCTTCTTAAAAAATTTTGAAAGGGCCTGCCTTGGCTACAACATCTCTACAGATCAGTAGATAAGGCTGAGGCCACAGCTCAGTGGACCCTTAGCAGAGGTGGCGGCTGAAATGCCTAGGGAAAACATGAACGATTATAAACTTTTTCAACCAAGGCCAGAATCAGAATGGGGCTAACACCTGAGCATGCCCGTCGGTGGTTCAGAGCCCTAAGGTAGAAACCAGATGTGTCATTTGCCCGACACGCCTACCACATTGGAAAGAATTGGGATGCCTGGATATCAGGAGCAAATGCTAACTCTCTGGCAGAGCTGTCCTTCCTAATGCAAATGGAGCAGTTCTTCGAGGGTGTTCCTGAGGAAATAGAAAGGTACATCCTAGATGGGAAGCCCAAAACTGTAACTGAGGTGGGGGAGATTGGAGCCAAATGGGTGGAAGTGGCAGAAAAGGAGAAAGCTACTAGCAAAGGGAGCGAATATCACAGGGGGCAAACAGAAAATAAACCCTATCACCGAGGGCAACCCAAGACCCCACCTACAACCCAAGGAAATCCCCAGACACCCTATTGTCCCACCTCACCAGTCTCCAGCAACCCACCTCGGCCCAGTGACCAGTCAGCTGAGCGATGCTTTAAATGTAATGAACTGGGACATGTAAAGGCCAACTGCCCCAAGAACCCCAACCAAGTATAGTTCATTACACCACCATCACACCAAAGATCCCCAGGCCCAGATGCCTCTCGAATACCCTCAGAGTGAAGGAAAACCTTGAGAGTGGGCGGAAAGAAGGTTATTGCGTGGAGAGACACGAGAGCACAAGTGTCAGCTATCCACCAATCCTTAGTGGACCCCAAATTCATCAACCCAGAGGCCCAAGTGACAATTTACCCATTCATGTCAAAATCTGTAAACTTGCCTACAGCTGAACTGCCTGTCCAGTACAAGGGCTGGTCAGGAATGTGGATTTTGCAGTCTGACAATTATCCCATCCCCATACTACTGAGGGAAGACTTGGCCAACCAGGTGAAGTGGGCCAAGAGGGTGGGAATGGTTACACGCAGCCAAACCAGGCAAGCTTCCAGACCCATCCCTGTTCCTAAGCCATCCACAAGGGCCCCATCTGTGTTACCAGAGACTCAGACAGAGGTGGTGGACCCGGATCTCCTGCCAACGACGGCAACAGCCATAGTGCATCCAGTCCCAGAACTGGAAAAGCAACCAGCACCAGAACCGTTGCCAGCACTGACGCCAGCATTTGCAAGCCCATCTACCACTCCAACACCAGAGGGCACCAGCGGGCCTGAACTGGCAGAAGCAGCAGACAACCCTACCCAAGAGGCTCAACCGGAGCCTAAAATATCACATAGTGCACCAGCGGAAAGCGGTTCACCATCAACGGAAACAACCCCATCACCTACATCGCTTCCAGAGGGACCAAGCCCAAGTCCACAGTCTGAGGAAGAACTGGTAACCCCAGCCTCAAGGGAACAGTTCCAGACTGAGCAGAAAGCAGATGACAGCCTTCAAAAAGCTTGGGCGGCAGCACGGAGCACCCCACTGCCTCTCAGCTCTTCTAACCAATCCCAGTTTGTTGTAGAACAAGGACTTTTATACAAGGAGACTCTTTCTGGTGGACACTAGGAAAACTGGCATCCTCAAAAACAGTTGGTAGTTCCAACTAAGTACTGGGGAAAGCTCTTAAGCTTGGTCTATGATCATCCCAGTGGCCATGCTGGGGTGAACAGAACCAAAGACAGGTTGGGGAAGCCCTTCCACTGGGAGGGGATGGGCAAGAACGTTGCTAATTATGTCCGGTCTTATGAGGTGTGCCAACGAGTGGGAAAGCCCCAAGACCAGGTCAAAGCCCCTCTCCAGCCACTCCCCATAATTTAGGTCCCATTTCAGCTAGTAGCTGTGGATATTCTGGGTCTTTTCCCAAAAAAGACCCCCAGAGGAAAGCAGTACATACTGACTTTCGTGGACTTTGCTACCCGATGGCCGGAAGCAGTAGCTCTAAGCAACACCAGGGCTAAAACTGTGTGCCAGGCCTTAACAGACATTTTTGCCAGGATAGGTTGGCCCTCTGACATCCTTGCAGATTCAGGATCTAATTTCCTGGCAGGGACCATGAAAAATCTGTGGGAAGCTCATGGGGTGAATCACTTGGTTGCCACGCCATACCGCCATCAAATCAATGGCCTGGTGGAAAGGTTTAATGGAACTTTGGGGGCCATGATACGTAAATTCGTAAATGAACACTCCAATGATTGGGACCTAGTGTTGCAGCAGTTGCTTTTTGCCTACAGGGCTGTACCACATCCCAGTTTAGGGTTTTCACCATTCAAACTTGTGTATGGCCACGAGGTTAAGGGGCCATTACAATTAGTGAAGCAGCAATGGGAGGAGTTTATGCCTTCCCCAGGAACTAACATTCTAGACTTTGTAAGCAACCTACAAAGCACCCTTCGACACTCTTTAGCCCTTGCTAAAGACAACCTAAAGGATGCTCAGGAAGAGCAAAAGGCCTGGTATAATAAACATACCAGAGAGCGTTCCTTCAAAGTAGGAGACCAGGTTATGGTCTTGAAGGTGCAGCAGGCCCCTAAGCGTCATAGGAAGTGCCATTCATGGTCCAAGAGTGCCTAGGAGTTTTTAACTATCTCATAGCATTCCCCACCTCCACCCTAAAGCCTGCAGTGTACCATGTTAATTCTCTCAAGCCCTTTTATTCCATAGACTTAAAGGTTTGTCAGTTTACAGCCCAGGGAGAAGATGACGCTGAGTGGCCTGAAGGTGTCTACTATGAAGGAAAGAGTGATGGTGGCATGAAAGAGGTGACCCTCTCCACAACCTTGGTACGTCTGCAGCAGCAACAAATCAAGAAGCTGTGCACTAGCTTCACCCCATTGTTTTCAGCCACCCTAAGATGGACTGAATGAGCACACCACTCCATTGACACAGGTAATGCTCACCCAATTAGAACCCCACCCTACCGAGTGTCTCCTCAGGCCCAAGCTGCTATAGAACAGGAGATCCAAAACATGCTACAGATGGGTATAATCCGCTCATCTACCAGTGCATGGGCATCTCCAGTGGTTCTGGTACCCAAACCAGATGGGGAAATACGCTTTTGCATGGACTACCGTAAGCTAAATGCGGTAACTCGTCCCGACAACTATCCAATGCCACGCACCGATGAGCTATTGGAGAAATTAGGACGTGCCCAGTTCATCTCTACAATAGACTTAACCAAGGGGTACTGGCAAGTACCGTTGGATGAACCCGCCAAAAAAGGGTCAGCTTTCATCACCCATGCAGGGGTGTATGAATTTGATGTGCTTCCTTTCGGGCTGCGAAATGCACCCGCCACCTTCCAAAGACTTGTAGATGGTCTCCTAGCAGGATTGGGAGAATATGCAGTTGCTTACCTCGATGATGTGGCCATTTTTTCTGATTCATGGGCCGAACACCTAGAACACTTGGAAAAAATCTTTGAGCGCATCAGGCAAGTAGGACTACCTGTTAAGGCTAAAAATAGGCCAAAACAGAGTGACTTACCTTGGACACCAGGTGGGTCAAGGAACAATAAACCCCCTACAGGCTAAGGTGGATGCTATCCAAAAGTGGCCTGTCCCAAAGTCAAAGAAACAAGTCCAATCCTTCTTAGGCTTGGCGAGATATTACAGGCAATTTGTACCCCACTACAGCCAAATTGCTGCCCCACTAACAGACCTGACCAAAAAGACCCAGCCGAATGCAGTTAAGTGGACTAATGAGTGTCAGAAGGCCTTTACCCAGCTTAAGGCGACACTCATGTCTGACCCTGTGCTAAGGGCCCCAGGCTTTGACAAACCATTCCTAGTAATCACAGATGCATCTGAGCGTGGTGTAGGAGCAGTTTTAATGCAGGAAGGACCAGATCAAAACTTCCATCCTGTCGTGTTTCTCAGCAAGAAACTGTCTGAGAGGGAAAGCCACTGGTCAATCAGTGAAAAAGAATGCTACGCCATTGTGTATGCCCTGGAAAAGCTATGCCCATACGTTTGGGAACAGCGGGTCCAGCTACAAACCGACCACGCTGCGCTGAAGTGGCTTCATACTGCCAAGGGAAACAACAAAAAACTGCTTTGATGGAGTTTAGCTCTCCGAGATTTTGATTTTGAAATTCAACACATTTCAGGAGCTTCTAACAAAGTAGCTGATGCACTCTCCCGTGAAAGTTTCCCAGAATCAACTGGTTAAAAATTGTCCTTAAAATGCAAAAAGTCGTGCAGTTTACATAATTAGTAGTATATGTAAAGGTGCATGTGTTTTATTAATCTGTTTATTCTAAAGTTCTAGGAAGAAATCACCGCCAGTGTGGTTCCACACTGTCTGAGATTTGGGGGGCGTGTCATAAACAGATGGTTAAGGATTAATGTCTCTCTTACCTGTAAAGGGTTAAGAAGCTCAGTGAACCTGGCTGACACCTGACCAGAGGACCAATGGGGGGACAAGATACTTTCAAATCTTGGTGGAGGGAAGTCTTTGTTTGTGTTGTGGTTTTTTTTGTTCATTGTTCGCTCTTGGGGCTAAGAGGGACCAGACATACACCCAGACTTTCCCAATCTTTCTGAATCAGTCTTTCATGTTTCAAAATTGTAAGTATAGCCAGGCAAGGCGGATTAGTCTTATGTTTGTTTTCTTAACTTGTAAATGTGTCTTTTGCTGGAAGGATTTTTACCTCTGTTTGCTGTAACTTTGAATCTCAGGCTGGGAGGGCGGGGGGAGTCCCTCTAGTCTACATGAATCTGAGTACCCAGAAAGCATTTTCCATCCTGATTTTACAGAGATAATTTTTACCTTTTCTTTCTTTAATTAAAAGCTTCCTTTTTAAGAACCTGATTGATTTTTCCTTGTTTCAGAATCCAAGGGATTGAGTTTATACTCACCAGGGATTGGTGGGGGGAAAGGAAGAGGGAGGGTTAATTCCTCTTTGTTTTAAGATCCAAGGAGTTTGGATCTGTGTAGCCTCTCAAGGCAACCCAGGGAAAGTCTGGGGGCAGAAAGGAGGGAGGATGGTTTATTTCTCCTTGTTTTAAGACCCAAGGGGTTTGGGTCTTGGGTTCCCCAGGGAAGGTTTTGGGGGAACAGAAGTGTGCCACACACAGACTTCTGGCTGGTGGCAGTGTACCAAATTTAAGCTGGTAATTAAGCTTAAAAGTGATCATGCAGGTCCCCACTTTTTGGACGCTAAAGTTCAAAGTGGGGGAAAAAACCTTGACATTAGCCCACTGGGGTTTACTTGTATTGCTCTTCCTGTTATTCTTGCAGATGTCAGGAAGAATACCAACCATGGCACAGGGACTGTCCCAAGCGGAGCTGGTGTTTTCTGGAAATTGCTGTTATTGCTATGTTTATTTTCCTAAATGACTCTTCATTTCCAGAATCCCCAATCAGAGGTGGGTGGGGTATGTGGGGCCATGCCCACCACCCAGATTTCTGCCTGGAGACACGACTCATATCTAGGGTGCAGGACATAGGTTGGGGCAGAGGCAATGCATGGGCAGAGCATGCAGGGTCACTTTGTTCTCTTTCCCACCCCTCCCGATTTCTGCTTGAGTGAGGTGACAGGCAAGGCCCTGGCTCCCTGCCCTGGGGAGGCGGAGAAGCCCATAAAGAGGCACTGACTGATGGGCTGGTGCTGAGTCCCAGGTCTGCACTTGCCACCATGACAGGGAACATGACTGCCCCTTCACCTTGAGTGTGAGGCTGCAGGTACTCCCTCCAAATACCCCCTTCCAATATATGCACATCTTCTAGCAGCCACTACTTTGTTTCAATAAATGGGATGGTTTAGTTTTTAAGTGATGACACCTGACTCCTCCCTCCCCCCCATACCAGGGGACATGGCAGAGGCTGGGGGCTGGCTGCTGGTGAGATTCACTGCCCAATTTCTCCCCTCCTCTCACAGGCCTGGACTTGGCAAAACCACTGCAGTACTTCCCCATGGCAGGTAGGGCACTGGGAAACTGACTCTGGTGCCAGGTTCCCTCCCCATGCTGCAGAGCAGATGGCATTTGCACCTGCTCTTGGCAGCATCCATAGTGCTTCATCCCTGCTCTCTTCCCAGTACACAGCTGGTACTCGCCCTCAGTATTACAATACAATATTATTTTATATTACTACAAGGATTATCTGAAATTTCCAAAATATACAGCTTTGAAAATCTGAAATTACTCTGTTTTTGTTGCCAGAAAACACTAGCCCTACAACTCCCAGGGAATACAGGCTTCATAACAAATCCTGCTTTCACTCCAGATTTTGCTGACGTAGTCCCTGGAAGCAAAACACTTCTAATGGATCCAGTACTAATATCTAGGTATGAAATTCCCAATCAAAACTCTCAAGTCTTCTGCAAGATACTTCTGAAAAATAAATGGAAATTGCCTCCGTCTCTGGCATGTCTGAGAGTGAGGGAAGGCTCAGCAGCTGAGCTTTATTGTTGACTCAGGAAGGTCAGCTGACTATCACTGAAAACAAGCCTTGAAAAGACATTTGGACCTTAGAAAAAGAGGATTTAGTTGCAGAGAAGTCTAAAGCAGGCGCAATGTGGGGGGGAGGGGCATTTCCCCTCAAATTATTGTACAAAGGTACCCAACGTTAAGCAGTGTAGACTTCATCTTTTCTATAAATTATAAATCACAGCAAAATACTGGCATTAGTCAAATTTTACTTTTTAAAAAATTCTTAAAATCCAGGATTTTTCTGAGGGTTTAACTAGCCCTTGGACTTCTGGAAGGTTTTGTTTACTTACTAGTGACATCCAGAGGGCCTCAAAGTATCCACTTGCTCTCCTCTTTCCCAGTAATGGGACTGTAGAACTAGCATCTTCTCTTCAAACCAAAGTCTTGCTTTTTGCACTTGTTTGTGAACAGTATGAGCCTTGAAAAACTGAGTCATAGTAGAATTTTCCTAGTATAAACTGAGTAGCAGTAATTTCCTGAAGTAGAAAAAAATATACTGTAGTTTCTCTCTCAGTGCAAGCGAGGGAGAGACTGAAAGAATGAAATACTGGTAACTAAAGGTATTAAAGTTGAGAAGAGGAGGGGAATTAATCAAACTGAGAATCTGACTGGATTCTTTAATATATCTGTGGTGTATGTCTGGCTCAGGTCTGCAACAGGAGTTAATTATTATTACAAGTCACACCTAAAATTATAGTAAATGAAAGACTACAGTCTGTTTTTCTATTTGCTTATTTATGCATTCAGTGCAGACACAGCCCAGGATGACTCAATGGTTGCCGTTTAATGTAAGAAAAAAATCATCTTTTATAAGATGGATAACATCCTCCTCTTTTCCACAGAATGTACCAATAACTTTTATTCAACCCTTTTCAATGCACAAAAATTCCCTCCCCCAATACTAGCAAGATAAATTACCCAAGCCCTAAAAGATTCTCCCAGAGTCTACACATGCACACACACCCAAAACCACACACAACACTGTTCACCAGCTGAGAATATCCTTCATAAACCTCAAATAATTAATACATGCAACACACTGATTTACCTTGCTGCAAGGCTTATAGCTTTCCTCACAACCATTCCCCTGATAAAAACGAACTTCCCTACCCTCAACCACACAATCAATTCCTCCACTTCTCTCTTTTGCATTATTGTTGTTAAAATAGTACAAATGTTCAACACGTCAAGATATTCAAAGAGTGTAGAAAAACCTACAACAGCATCTAACCCAAAACAATTTAACATACTAGTAATGCTTTTATACTGCCACTTGAGGTCCCTGCAAACAGTCAAATCCACATAATCTAATGAGCTCAGATAGGTAGTGGTGATGACTTTTTGTTTTTTCTAAAATTACTTCACATTAACTACACTGAGGAATGTAACTATAGTGCTGTGGTGAACTTTAATGCCACTTAATGGGTAGAGCAGTACATTTTAAATGCACTTCTGTAAAGTAATAAAAGAACAAGGATATCAGAGTTTCAGAAATGAGAAGAACTAAGAGCCTGGGGGTCGGAGCTGAGAACTAGAGATCTGATGTACCTGTAGTCACAGCTTATTTACAGAAGCTTTCTGGAAGGCAAAGGCCTCCACTTGGCCAAATCATAGCATTAGGTGCTGTATCTGACCCTGCCAGCTCTACCACAGGAATAGTCTCTCAATGAAAGTAATTTATTACATTAACAGTTGAAAACCAATGGTCAGTGTTTTGCATCTCTTTCTAAGCATGATTCACAAAGGATGGGAGTCTGTTACATGTCCCACCTGTAGAGCCTAACTCTTTAAACAAGCTGTGGGGGTTTATGCTTTTAGTTCTGGATGTCCCCCTTTCGCTATCTGCTGTTGGCCAAGAGCAGGGTGTAACATTAAGAGCATTCCATCTTCAGAGTTCTCTGTGCTCCCACATTTTTCTTTATCCCTGCCCCCAGGTGCTCTTCTTTTGTATACTACATTTCAGCTACCAGAGACAAGATTTCAAAAGTGACTAGTGAGAGAACCTGTGTATTGGAACTTAAGAACACTATTTTCCTACAAATTAGACACCTTCAAAGTGTATCAAATAGGGCACCCCAAAATTGAAGCACTAAAAATTTCTACTTACTTTTGAAACTCTGGGCCTATGTGTTGTGTGCTCATACCAATAGTATCTAATGATAGGACATCATGTTAACAAATGTCTTTGTTAAACTTCTGAGCATGCATACTGTGAACCAAAATATTTCAAGAAACCTAAATGGAGTGAGTGAGCTTGGTGCCTGTGCAGTTAGTAGAAATGTGGTGTCTCCCCTCTTGACAAACTGGACTCCTCAGTACTTTGCTAAACACTATTGATGTGAGAAATTATGTCCAATGACTGGAATAGTTACTTTCTCCAAATTCACTGACTTTACAAAGAAATCTTTGACATTAAGAATAGGGCAGGGGCAAAAGGCAGCCAGATCGCTAGTAATGAATTGGAGCTGGTATAATCAGTTCAAGTGTACCTCAATTCTTTAAAGTCATGAAATATTTCTGGTAAGTGTCATTCAAGCTATCAGTGAAAAGCTCACGACTCACTGGTTATCGCGTAATATAGGTGTAAGCAATTGATGCAAAATTATGAACATAAACTGAAATTATAATTCTTAAAATATGTTTGCTACCCATGCAAGAGTTGCTGCATCCTGGACCAAGGAATTATTATTTTTTTTAACCTGGGAATTAATGCCAAAGTAAACCTCACACCCTCATGGTGGAGGAGGAGACTGACAATCACATGTTTAATGTTCATGCAGTTATACCAGAGGGGACAGAAACCAAGTAATTTGCATTTTAGCAGATAACCCCAGCCAGAAATTTCTTCACCAGGAGACTCCATGTCATCTTTCTCATGGCTTGAATGAACTTTATCTAGACATAACCCTCAGAAGAATTAATTTTAAATGGTCACTGGACTATAAACATAGGTATTGGGGGTACTACCACACACCCAGCCTGAAGTAGTAATAACCCAAATATGTGGTTTCTGCCTTCAGCACCCCCAATATAAAAATTGTTCCAGCACCATTGACCAAAGAGGAGCAAAGAGACCAATTCCTCTGATTATTCCAGGACTAGGGCTGGGCATTTCAGAACATATGTTTTGGGGAAAATTTGGGACTGGAGAGAGTGTGGAGTCACCCTGCCAGTTCTTAACCAGGGCTGGTGGAGACAAGCAGAAGTCTATGGTATTGCAGGCAGGCTCTTGGATCCAAAGCATTGGACCAAGGCTGCCAAATACATAGACACAAAGTGCATGCTTGTTGCTGATTGTGGGCATCCCAGGCAGAGAGCTACAGTAGCAAAGCTTTAATGCACTTAAGGATTATAGGGTAAGAGGTGACAAATAGTTCACTGGTCTGGATTGCACCCATAATATAACAAGCTGATATAAATCACAACAATTTGAAATGTTCTTCACTGCCACAAAGGCTGTGGATAATGTAGGCAATGACAGTTCTCCTCTTGGCAGACCCAGCAGCTTTAAAGTATATATAATTTTTAACATAGTAGGAGAAGGAAAACTGAAGTTTTGATACAACTTTTTAGATAAACTTGGAGATTTTAGTAAACAAGACTTCACATAATAGTGACATTTGTTTTATTTATAAAAAGCAAGGGAAATTTGAGCCCCTTGATGCATCTAGGACTAGCTTCAAACTTAAAGTTGTGAATCCGGAAAACTGTGACTACCTAGAAATAAGGCTATTTTTAGTCCTGGGTATTTTTAGTAAAAGTCATGGACCGGTCATGGACCATTCATTTTTGTTTACTACTCATGACCGGTCCATGACTTTTACTATATACCCCTAACTAAAACTTGGCCTGGGAGTGCTCAGGGCAGGCGGGGGGGAGGGGCGTGGCGGGGCAGGATCTCCATGGGTGCTCTGGGGGAGGCATATCCCTGCAGCTCTGGTCAGGAGGGCTCCACGCGCTGCTCCCAACACAAGGGCAGCTCCCATTGACCGGGAACCACAGCCAATGGGAGCTTCATGGGGTGGAGCCTCCAGGTGTGGGCAGCATGCAGCACTCCCCTAACCCCTCCACCTAGCAGCTGCAGGGACATGCTGGTGGGAGCCAGGGACCCCCTGAGGTCAGCCCCCACTGCATCTCAACCCCCAGCCCTGAGCCCCCTCCCACACCGAAACTGCTGCGGCTGGGACAGGGAATTCAGGTCGGTGAGGGCTCTGGCTGCAGGTGCAGGCTCTGGGTTGGGACCAGGGATGAGGGGTTTGAGGTGAAAGGCGGGTCTCTGGGCTGGGGCAGTGGGTCAGGTTGTGATGCGGGCTTCAAGAGAGAGTTTGGTTGCAGTGGGGACTCAGGGCTGGGACGGGGGGTTGGGGAGCAGGAGGGGAGGCATAGTGTAACCATGCCTCAGTGGGTCACAACTGAGGATGCCAAATGCAGGACAAACTGCTGAGAAATAGGGCAGATAGATACACCTAAGACTGGTGGCTAATCCCCTATAGGATATACCAAACCAGCAACAAAAGTAAACTTCTGTTTCACCACACTGGCTAACAAGAAGTCATGAAAGCAGTTTCCTTGGACATTCCAGTCCTTGTGACACCAAAAACACTGGATTTAAAGATGAGTGGTTCTTTATAACCAGTCTCACCAAATAATAGGTTCTCCTGATCCCAAAGGACCAGGCACACCCCCGGGTCAATATATAACTCAGCTCTTACCCAAAAATCATGCTGATGCCAATCCTTTAGTATCTAAAAGTTTATTTATAACAAGAAAGAAAGGTGAAAATTAAAATTGGTTAAAGGAATCAAATACATTCAATAATTGCGAAGTTCTTGGTTTAGGCTTGTAGCAGTGATGGAATAAACTGCTGGTTTGATAAGTCTCTGGTTGCTTCCAAATCATTGGAAGGTACTTAATTCTTTGCTTAGAATGCTCCCATTAGTACCGTCCAGAGGTCTGAGCAAGAAAGAGGCTGGAGCAGGATACAGGCAAAATGGAGGAGTTTCCAGGGCCTCTTCTATCTTCTGCTATGTGGAGGGAAACCCATTGTTTCAAACAAAAACCTCAGCACTGGTAATGGAAAGGAAAGCAAATAGGTGTCCTTAAGCCACCTGTCTGTGCTGGGAATAACTCAGTTAAGGCAGGGAACTGTGCAGCCTGGAAATACCCTGGTCAGAAAGGAGACATATGCAGGTCTTACCGAGCAAGGTGACAGCTGGAGAGTGTGGGTGCTCTTGCTGGACCACTAAGAGGAAATACAGGAGCAGTTGCCCTGAACTGTGACACAGACTTAAAGAACATTTTCAGTGTACATATACATACATTTTGCAATGATATTTATGACCCATGAGACACACTTTTATGAGACCTCACATGACATTCTTTGGTGAACGAGAATGCACATACTTGAATCCGGAGATTCCTGTAAAACCCAGGCATCCCTTCAGTTCCCCTTGCCAGTTGGTACAAAGAGGTTCCTGGGTCACAATTTCAAGGAATGTTCCTGCATTTTGCTGGTTCTCTCACTGTTGTCAATGCTCTCCATTCCAAGGGCCAAATCCTACTCATCAGTGGGGCTGTGCCAGTGTAATGGAAATCAGACTTGACCTTCTAGCTTTATCGTGCCCCTTTGTCTCTAGACATGCATTGCATTTTTGGCTTCTGATAAGCCTGTTAGCTGAGCATTTTGACATCAGATTGATACCAACTGAAAGAGCTCCCTGACTGGTGTGTAGATAATTGGAGACCATTGATATTATTGTATCAACTTCCTGGTGGTTCCATTTTTACTTGTGCTGACCAGTAAAATTGCTACTTGCACACACTCTTTCCCCAAGACTTAACTATCACCAGAACAGTGTCCTGAAATTAGAAGGGTTATCTGAATTTACAGGGGTGGGGTGGGGTTGGAAAAATAACTAAACTGAGCACACTGCATGTACAGTAGCACTTCAGTTATGATCAGGCACCAGAAGAGACCAAAAGGAAAAAAAAAAGCAAGTACAGTACTGTGGTAAATGTAAACTATTAAAAAGAGAGATTTCACAAGCTAAAGAAACTATTTTCTGTGCTTATTTCATGTCAATTAAGATGATTAAAAGCAGCCCTCTTCTTCTGCATAGTAAAGTTTCAAAGCTATATTAAATCAATGTTCAGTTGTAAACTTTGGAAAGAACAACCATAACATTTTGTTCAGAATTACGAACATTTCAGAGTTACGAACAACCTCCATTCCCAAGTTCATAACTCAGGTTCCAATGTACCTAGCTGACCACTAGGAGGTATGGGGCAGTTTGGGAAGAGGAGGGTTTAGGGAAATCCCTATGCAGCTGAGCCCCATCAGTGGAAAGGGGATCATGCTTTCATAAGCCTGGCATAGGCGGCAACTCCATGGGTGCTCAGCGCTGGAGCACCCAGGGGAAAAATGCAGCTCCCCGCCCCACCCCAGCTCACCTCCTCCTCTGCCTCCTCCCCTGAGCATGCCACTGTGTCCTGCTTCTCCTCCCTTCCTCCCAGCACTTGCGGCACAAAACAGCTGTTTTGTGTGGCAAGCACTTGGGGGGGGAGGGGGAAGAGGAGGAACATGGCATGCTCGGAGAAGAGGCGGAGCCGGGGCAGGGATTTGGGGAGAGGTCAAATAGGGGCAGGGAGGGGTGGAGTCGGGGGGGGGCTGGGGGGGGCCTGAGCACCCACCAGCACCAAGAAATGTTGGCGCCTGTGAAGCCTGGTATCCTATTGTGAGGCTCTTTAGAAAAGCACTTAAAAGAAAAAAAAAAGCGCCACATCTGTTGCCAGGAACACATCACCATACAGTGTCAGACCTTCATTGTTTTATCCTAAAATCTTGGTTTTAATTGATATCACCGTAAGTCCCATCTATACTCCTCTTCACATCTTGTGGGAGAGTAGAACTTCTCCTCACATCCAGAAGGAAGTTCTTCTGAATGTTTAGAGGCATTCACATCAATCCAGTGTAACGAGATATTTTACTTTTAGCTGTTTTGAAAAACCTTGCAACACTATGATAGAGACCGGCAGAGAAAAATTGAAAAAGGAGTTTAATTATTGTAAAAATTTCACCTCTTCCCGTTGATATAACTAATGTGGTGACAGTATCAGGACACTTTGACTTGCATAAAACAGCAGTTAGTTTTAAGAATAAGACTTTAGATAAATAGTAATTAGTGATAGTTTAAAGATAAAAATCCAGAATGATGGATGAAATAATCCTCTATGAAAGACACAGGGTTAGGGTATGGAAAGTTCCAGCAATGATTGGGAAATGACTCAGCATTTCTCCCAAGATGGCATCAGGAGAGGATCTCTACCCAAGACAGTGCCGGGGGAGGAGCTTAGCTATCTAAAAATAAGTTTGACATAGTGAGGATAAGTTAGAGGAAAAATAGCAATTATGCTAATAAATGGTCAGTTTTCAAAATGGAGAGAGGTAAATAGTTGTGTCCCCCATGAGACCCATGGGATCATTTCTGGGACCAGTCCTATTCAACATATTCATAAATGATCTGGAAAAAGGGGTAAATAATGAGGTGGCAAAAATTGCAGATGATACAAAATTACTAAAGAAAGTTCAGACCCAAGAAGACTGCGAAGAGCTACAAAAGGATCGCTCAAAACTGAGTGAGTGTGCAACAAAATGGCAGATGAAATATAATGTTGATAAATGCAAAGTAATGCATATTGGAAAGCATAATCCCAACTATACATATACAATGATGGGGTCTATATTAGTTGTTACCATTCAAGAAAGAGATCTTGGAGTCATTGTGGATAGTTCTCTGAAAACACCCACTCAGTGTGCAGCAGCAGTCAAAAAAGTGAACAGAATGCTGGGAATAATTAAGAAAGGGATAGATAACAGGACATAAAATATCATGTTGCCTCTATATACATCCATGGTATGCCCACATCTTGAATACTGTGTACAAATGTGGTTGCCTCATCTCAAAAGAGATATATTGGAATTGGAAAAGGTTCAGAAAAGGGCAACAAAAATGATTAGGGGTATGGAACAGCTTCCGTATGAGGAGAGATTAATAAAACTGGGACTTTTCAGCTTGGAAAAGAGATGTCTAAAGGGGAGATATGATTGAGGTCTATAAAATCATGACTGGTGTAGAGAGAGTAGATAAGGAAGTGTTGTTTACTCCTTCTCATAACACAAGAACTAGGGGTCACCAAATGAAATTAATAGGCAGCAGGTTTAAAACAAATAAAAGGAAGTATTTTTTCACACAACGCCCAGTCAGCCTGTGGAACTCCTTGCCAGAGGATGTTGTGAAGGCCAAGACCATAACAGGATTCAAAAAAGAACTAGATAAATTTATGGAGGATGGGTCCATCAATGGCTATTAGCCAGGATGGGCAGGAATGGTGTCCCTATCCTCTGTTTGCCAGAGGTTGGGAATGAGTGACAGGGGATGGATCACTTGATGATTACCTGTTCTGTTCATTCTCTCTGGGGCACCTGGTACTGACCACTGTCAGAAGACAGGATACTGGGCTAGATGGACCGTTGGTCTGACCCAGTAGGGCCATTCTTATGTTCTTATGTAATGCATAGACCTTGAGAGAGCTACCAGCATATAAGGTCAACAGCTAACAGGATGAGTGCAGTGGGTTTGAGGCTATGTAGAAGAACCGAACCTACCTGAGAAAATTCCAAAAAGCAGCTACCTGGAAAAGCAGCAGTAGCAGCAGAACTCTAAAGGTCACCATGGCAACAGCTTTCATAGCAGCGCAATCAGCAGTCCCTGCCAGCAGCAACAGTCAGCAGCAAATGACACTACACCCGCAGCATGAAGCAGCGGCAGCAGTTAGGAAAATTGTGGCCTTGACAATCACCATCCTTAACATCATTACTGACAGATCAGAAGGACCATTAAGATGAAACAGAGGAAATTGGATACAAGTGTAAGTCTGATATTTCCATCTATTGTTAAGGACTGTGGGGATCTATCTGTAAATAAATCTGGATGCCTGTGTTTTGAGTGAAATCTTCCCTACCCATCCTGCGACCGCTTGGCTAGTCTGGTTCACAGGATGTTAGAAGTTTAAATGTTAGATGTTAAATATTAATACACTAAACAATTAACTATTAAATGTTAGTATTAAGTAAATAATTCTCTCTAAAACTATAATATTGTAATGAGTTATAAAGGTAATATATGTTAAATTGTATTAAACATGTTATTGAATAGCAACATCTAGACTAGAGACTGAGTGTATACAGAGACTCATACACGCATATATATATCTATTACAGGCCTGCACAACATATGGCCCGCGGGCCGCATGTGGCCCTTGGAGGTTCACTGTGCGGCTCGCAGGGGGATTCTAAATCCTATGCACAGGGCGCTCTGCGGGCAGCCCAGAGCCCTTTGAATCCCAGCCACAGCTGGGATTTAAAAGGCTCTGGGCTCCCCGCCGCTGGGATTTAAAGGACTCTGGGCTCCCTGCGGCTGGGGGTAGCCCAGAGCCCTTTGAATTCCAGCTGTGGCTGAGATTTAAAGGGGTCAGAGCTCCCCGCGGCTGTGGGAAGCCCAGAGCCCTTTGAATCCTGGCTGCGGCTGAGATTTAAAGGGCTCAGAGTTCCCTGCGGCTGCAGGCAGCCCAGAGCCCTTTGAATCTCACCCCAGCTCCGGTGGCCGGGCTGGAGCTGGGGCTGGAATTTAAAGGGCTTGGGCTCCCCTCAGCTGCAGGAGCTTTGGGCCCTTTAAATCCCTGCCCCAGCCCTGCAAAGATCTGGTTCCCCTGCCGCTGGAGCCTTGGGCCCTTTAATTTGCCCCAGAGGACTCCCAGCCATCTCTTCAGCTGGAAGCCCCTGGTTGATTTAAAATAAAGTATCACCTCCCCACCCGCAACCTTCCTTTTTGGCCCACAGCTGTTTTGGTGGGGCGGTGCTGGGGAAGGAGGGTTTGTTTCTGCAGGGCTGGGCAGCGCTGGGGCAGGGTGTTTCTGCAGGGCCAGGGGGTTTCGACCCTCAGCTGTTTTCTTTGGAGTAATGTGGCCCTTGCCACTTTACAAATTGTGCAGGCCTAATCTATTATATTGTAACTGTTAGGAGAGAGGGATGGTTCAGTGTTTTGAGCATTGGCCTGCTAAACCCAGGGTTGTGAGTGCAATCCTTGAGGGGGCCTCTTAGGTATCTGGGGCAAAATCAGTACTTGGTCCTGCTAGTGAAGGCAGGGGGCTGGACTCAATGATCTTTCAGGATCCCTTCCAGTTCTATGAGATAGGTATATCTCCATATATTATATGATCTGTGTAATCTTTGTCTTTTGTTTTGCTGCACCACTTCAGTCCTCATATAATTCTATTGTATTTTAATGTTTTATGTATTCTTTCTTGCTTCTATCAAAAATACTGCAATTACTTATTTTTTAAAATTAATAATGCTTATGTTTTCGAAGAATTTCTGCTTGTGTGTGTCAGTCCTTGAGCAGAAGGCTGTATCCCAATGTTCCCTCTAATTTTTTCCATCCATGTGTGGAATAAATTTTGTTATGTGCACCAAGGTAGGTGTGGATGTGCATCAGTAGAAACAAAAAACCTAGATATAATATATATATTTTTTAAAAGTTACATAGGGATAATTACTCCAGCCAGGACAGGTTAGGCATTTTAGAACTCACTACTCAAAGAATTAAATTTAAGTGTAAGAGAATTAAAAATTATAAAATGCATAGATCAGTCAAACTAAGATAACACACTTTGAAAGAGTAAAATTACAGCGAATATGTGTGCATTGCAGGAAATACCAAGAAGTACCAACAACCATAATACAAGTATGTGTTGGGAGGTGAATGTGAAAGACTGTGTGACACAGAGATTGTGTGTGCTGGCTGCTGGGGAATGTTGAGAGATGCTGTACGCCAGTGGTCCCCAACCTTTTTGGCCGGCGGGACCGGCAGTGGAGCACGAATTTCGGCGGCATTTCAGCAATGACGCTGCCTGCCATCAACAAGTGACATTATCGAGAGGCGTCCCCGCCGAAATTCGGGAGTGACGCCTCTCAATGACATCACTGGTCGACGGCAAGTGGCGTCAGCGAGAGGTGTCCCCACCGAAATTTGGGGGCAACGCCTCTCGATGACATCACTTGGTGACAAGCGTCATCGAGAACCATCCCTGCTGAAATGCTGTTGAAATTCGGCGGGTGTTCTCTCGGGGGCCAGGACGCAGGCGCACTAAGATGACCCCGTGGGTGCCATGGCGCCCGCAGGCACCATGTTGGGGACCACTGCTGCTCTTTAAGGCACTAGTTGAAAGCTCTCCTGCTCCTGAGCCCTGTCTCCCCTCCCCCACTCTGCAGAGATGGGGTACATGGGCAGGGTGGAGGGGGCGAGACTGAGAGTGTGAGTCTGTGAGAGAGACAGAGAGATTGTGTGAGCTGGCTTTTGGGGAAGTCTCTGAGAGACAGTGCACTGTCTCTTTAAGGCACTCGCTCACTGCCCAGAAGGCATGTTCAGACCTCAGATGGCAACGCTCTCTTCTGCTCTGAGTGCTGAGCCCTGTCCCCTGCTCCATGAAGATGGGATACAGGAGTGGGGGGAGGGGGAAGCACTGGCTCCAGGCATCAGCGAAGGAAGCAGGTGCTTGGGGCGGCCAATGGAAAGGGGTGGCAGGTCCCTCAGTTCCTCTCTTCCTCTTTGAGGTGCCGCCCAAGAGGAAGAGAGGGAGTGAAGGACCTGCTGCCGAATTGCTGCCGAAGAACGAAGCAGCGCTATTGAGCTGCTGCCGAGTGGCTCCCCCCCCCGCCCTGCTTCGCCACTTGGGGCGGCAAAGAAGCAGGAGCCAGCCCTGGGAGAGGGACACCCCATCATCAGCATCCCTTCCCCCTCCACACTCTGCACAGCCAGCAGGAGGGTCCTGGGAGCAGCTGCAGGGGTGTGGCTGCAAAGCTGCAAGAATCCCGGGCACCTGAACACATGCTGCTGGATGTGTGTGGCTCTGCTAATCAAGTACGCAGCATTTGAATCAATCCTGGGTTACCATGCAGCTTAGAGGGAATACAACTGTATCTGTGTCCTTTCAGGGGCTAGCAAGGCTAGCTTGCGCTGGGGAGCCCTCTGCAGGTTGGAGACAAGCCCCCTGGTAACACCCTGGCAATTCCTTTAGGGCAGGCCACTACCTTGTTACCCTTTTTTTAAATCAGAAGAGCTACTGTAGACTAATTTAATTGATGTCTAAAGTTTAGGGTAACATCAGGACCAAAGAGTGAAACTGAACTCAAAGTATTTGAATATCCACAATAGATATGCAGTTTGGCATAAATACAATACAGAGTATAAGGACTCTGAGTAAGACATGAACTCCAATTTTACTTATTCCCTTGATTATGTAATAGCTAAACAAAAGCTGCTAAGTCAGTTGAGACTCTCTGCTTTACTTCCTTGAGAATACAGCAGCTTCTATGACTTAAGTTAATTTAATATGAAGTAAACTAAATTGGCCAGACAGCTCAGACAAAAATCTCTGTGTGCCTTCCTTTGAGTCAAAATAAATTCAAAAGTATGCTGAACTCAAGTAATGTTGAAGACCAATCACCAAACTGTTGAGAGAGGTGCTTAGTTATGCATCTAATAAACATCTTTTGGAGCTGTTAGGCCCAGATCCTTAAATAAAATCCTTGTTGATTTCAGTGGGAGTTAGGCACCTAAATATCCTTGAGAATATGGGCTCTTTAGTAACTTTCCTCAAATTCTGTGTTAGAAACAACTACTGGTTAACTACTCCCTACTTTACCACAAGCAAGGAAAATCTTTACTATTCAGCCAACAAAGCATCAAGGATTGTGGCATCATATCAGACATACAAATATCCATTCGTTATTAAAGGAGCTAAAAATCATCTACCATTGACTCCTCTCTCAACAGAATGATCTAATCTGAGCTGGTCTGTCCTGAATCTTGCAAAAGATCAGCATGAGTATGTACATAGTGAGACATTACTCAGAAGATAGAGGTGTAGGAAACCTTTCCCCTCCTTCCTTTTTTGTCCTTTAATAGTGTTAGATGGAATCCTATGGGTGAGAGTGAATGAGTTGTCAAAGGACATTAACGACTTGTACATTTCAGCCACCATAGGGTTGGCGGTTAACAGTCCATATTGGGGCATTGCTGAACAAGGGCCAATTTAAGGTTGCACAGGCACACCTCCAAAATGGCGGCTTAGCCTCCCTTAGCTTCTTATAGGCACCACCCATGCAGCTCATTCTGGATTCCAAAGCAGCTGCAACCGCTCCCAGCTTGGAATCATCCACAAACTTTAGAAGTTGGCTCTCCGCCATTAACCATTTACAGTCATTTTCCGAGTGGCAAGAAAAATGTATTAAACTACAACCTTTTTTTCAGTGCCTCAATTCATAAAACCTTGATCTGCCCCTTTTTTCCTCTCGAGTTGAGGAAAATCAGCAGTCAGCCTTGGGCTAAGTACCAGAAACTAGAGCCAGCTCTGCGAGACCGCTGTAGCGCGCTGAAAAAGAGGGGTCTGGCGAGGAATCTCTCTGTTACTTTAACGGGGGTGTCACAACCATCACCCTAAGAAGTGAGCTGGGGCACTGAGGGCTCTGGAGAGTGAAAGGTGATGGAGGGGGCGGGGGAGACTGCGGCTGGCTCATTCACAACGTCTCCGCTCCTGCTCCAAGTTGATATTCCCCCCGCCCATTGCCGGGCGAGGGCTGCCTGCGCTCCCGCTGCCCCTCTCCCGGGGCGGGCTCCTCTGCCCTCCCCAGACCACCTCCGCGTTCTCCCGGCATCTGAGCGCGCAGGCCTGTCTGCGCCGGAGAGGAGGCGGGAATGAAGACGGGAGCGGGGAGGAGGGGAACCTGCCAGCCCCTCTATGACATAGAGCAGGAGCCGCCGCGGAGGGGGGGAGGCGGCGCTGTGGGGCCGCTGGAGGTGGGCGGGGAAGAGCAGCAGCCGCGCTGTCACCCCCGCGGCCCCTTCCCCACCGCTCTCCCGGCGCAGCGGCAACTGCCCTGCCGGGCTGCAGCTACAGCGGAGGAGGCGCTGCCCGGGGACCCCGCTTGTCGCGGCCGCTACCGCCGTCTGAGGTGAGAGCAGCGAGGCGGGGGCTGGGATGCCGCCCTCCGTCTTCTCTCTCCTGTTGCGCGCGAGTGCGGGTCTGCCCCCCGCTGTGACCAGCCTTCGGGCCGGGCCCGCACGTGGCGCCCCCGCTGGGCTGGGTTGGGAGCTCTCGGTCCCGCCGGTCCGTCGCTGCCCGCGGGTCTTCTCCAGCCTCGGCTCTGCCGGGGCCGCACATTGCGGAGGGCGAGCTCGGGCGTCTCAGAGCCCCCCCTGCCTTCGCTGATGGAGGGAGCTCCGTGCAGGAGCCTCTCCAGCCAGGCCCAGCCAGACTCGTCTCTCCTCCTCCGCTCCCCTGTCACCCTGCCGCCTCCCTCACGCTGCCTTGGCTCGGACTAGCGGGGCGGCTTGTGAATAACTGGCAGGGTTTTCTTGGCCATTTAGCCTCAAGCAGTATTTTGGAATGAGCAGCCGCGGCAGTACCATGGAGCTTCAATCCGGATTGGGCCTTTGGGTACCACTGCAATGTAAACAGATTATTGGAGGCACCAGTCAGTGGTGTAGTTAAGTTAAAGCACGTTTCCAACTTCGTTATTGTGGATTAAAAAATACATTATGTCCTTCCAAAATTACTCTTCGGGTGCAGGAATCAATGTTCAGAACATTTACAAGGAACTGTTATTTGTTTAGTAACTAAAATAAATTGAAAATGAGCCCTTTTAGAAATGTAGCACCCAGTGTCCCTTTTTTATTTGCTTCCACTGATCTCAGTGACAGAATAACAGACTTCCCCCCCTCTTGATTGAGGCTGCCTCCCAACTGTTTACTTTCAGCTGCTAACTCCCCTCTCTATCTGAACATGTATAAGAAAGCGACCTGGAAAGGTCCCATAGCAACTCCTGGTGTCTCCTTTAGTGCCTGTGTTCAAAGTTGCACTGCTTTAAATTGGTTGAAACAGCCATGCTTTAATATTGGTAGTGAAGACATACCCTTAGATAAAAGTAAGCTGGCAGAAACTTAGTTTGGACATAGGGAGGCACTAATAGTGTATTAAGGGAAAGTGGGGTGATTGTTTTTCCTATCCTTTCATTTAAGAAGTTTTCAATTTGGGGTGCTGCTGGATCCTCAATGACACTTGGAAGTACTGGTGGCACTAGGGGGCCAAAGCATCATTTTACAACTGCATCTGTTTAACAAATACAGTTGTAAAATTTTAGACAGGTAAGGGGGGTGTCAGAGGGGATGAGGAGAGCATGGGGGCCCCAGGCTGGGGGCGGAGTGGGGAGGAGTCACATGGAGGGTCATGTGCCCTCCCCTTGTGTTCCCCCCATGAGTGCAGTACCAACAAGAAAAGATTTCTATTTGCACCACTACTCACCAGGAGCGCTTGTGTCAATGTAAAGTGCAGTTGCACTGCTGTTAGGCAGCCCAGTATGCCAACTGCCGCCGTTCTGCATAATGCCTTTTGGGACATTTTTGCAGTGTTTTGTGGGATAGAACTGATTTGTCCAGGGATCTCTGGGAGCTATGGATCAAGTTCCAGCATGCAACTCTCTTCATCCGATAATGTCGTCCATGTCCATAATTTTTGTGCCTCTTTAAAATAATCCCACAAACCTGCATAGCACTCTTGTCTCTGCCATAAGTATGGAGCCCCCAGAGCTGTACATTTATAACCTTTGGGTGGGCTAGAGGCCTCTGCCATCTCTGACAGAAGTATGGAACCCACAGAGCTGTGCACTTGTAACCTTTGGGTGGGCTAGAGTTCACTTCATTGTCCTTTTCAAGTGCCTAAAAAAATGTGAATTCCTGTAGAAAAGTAGCTGGAGACTCAGAATTCAATCTCTAAGCATTTTCAGCAAGGATTGCACAGGGTCAACCTCCCCACAGTCAAATCCCCAAAGAAATTAAAGAAATTAATGTAATTAAACAACAACTGTATAAAACTTTATGATAAAGAAACAAATAATTTCATTTTTACAACATAACATGGCCATTTTATAATCCACAGAGATTATTTTCACAGTATCAGAGGGGTAGCCGTGTTAGTCTGGATCTGTAAAAGCAGCAAAGAATCCTGTGGCACCATACCCACGAAAGCTCATGCTCCAAAACGTCTGTTAGTCTATAAGGTGCCACAGGATTCTTTGCTGCTATTATTTTCACAGTTATACATAAATAAAGAAAACAAATTACAAGTTCAATCCCCACAGAAACACAGTGAGAAGAAGAAGGGTTCCCAAAACTTAGGCTAGGTTCACCTGAGTGTCAGAGTCTTTGATCACAAAATCTATACAATCTGCTGAATCTGAAACAACATCTTCCCTCCACTTGCTTGCAGGAATCTTCATGGAATCCATGCCGACTCTTCCTTTACTAAAATCACTGTTAGGCAATCAGCTAACTGATTAACCAACCACTCAGTTAAGTGTACAGATTTAAAAAAAAAAAAATCCAACCTCTTACAAGAAAATACAAAACTGAAAATAGCAAAATATAAATTATTCTTTCACCATTACTACATTTAAAGAAAAGTTGGTGATACATACTAGTTGAGACAATTTAACTAAAACAGTTTGGCTAAAATAAAAAAAAACACTCAAAGTATACAATTAAAATAGAAGAAATTATTTTTCCCTCCCAATTATTTCTTTCTATAATTAACATTACCCATGCTTCCCTGTTAGAGGGTTAACAATATCACTAACCTGGTGCAAAATGCTTGATGGTTAGGGGAAACAGCCTGCTTTCTGCTCTTCAGCTCAGCTTCTCCCAACTCATACAGGGCACATCGCCTTTTGTAAAGCAGCTGCCCTTACTGCTGGCCCTCAGGGAGTCTGACCCCAGCACAGGGAACCTATTGGAGCATACCTCAAACTACCAAAACCACACCCAAAATCCAGATGTTTCTGGATGTGGAGAGCTATATCTGCCTAGCAACAATGAAGACCCTAGACACAACTCTCTCCTACCCGCCACATGAGTCTCTTAAAGAGATATCTTCCTATTAGGCACTTGGGTTACACGCTATTCTCATGAACACTGAAAATACAGGATGCAAGATTCTCCTGAATTTCCTGTACTCTCTGGACTCTCAAAAAACGGGGACATGAGGATTTCTTTGAGGACAGTTTGCTGAGGGGTATAGCGAAAATAATTCAAGGTTGTTGGTGGCATTCATGGAGCACTGCTTGTGGACCTGAGAACCAAGCTGACTGCTGGTATTGCATCGTAATGTAAGTGGGATGAGCAATGACTGCAGAACTTTTGGATGCAGAAGGCCACATTCCTGGATCAGTGTGCCAAGCTTGCAGCAACCCTTCAGCACATGCAGAATGAGAGCTGCATTGCCAGTGGAGGAGCACGTGGTGATTGCACTCTGGAAGCTTGCAACTCCAGATTGCAACAGGTCAGTGAGAAATAATTTTGGATTTGGAAAATCCACAATGAGGACTGATGTTGTGCAAGTGTATAGGTCCATTAATTGTATCTTGCTACATAGGACAGTGACATTCGACAATGAGCAGGGAATTGTGGATGTATATGCAACCATGGGGTTCCTGAACTGATGGGATGATAGATGGCATACATATCCCTATTTTGACACCAACCCACCTTGCCACAGAGTACATCAGCAGAAAGGGTTGCTTTTCCATGGTTATACAACTGTTGGTGGATCTCTGGGCATGCTTCACTGGTATGAAAATTGGCTAGTCAGGGAAGGTACATGACACTCATATCTTTAAGAACATGGGACTGTTCAGAAACCCGCTGGCTTTCCTGACCAAAGATTTACCATTGGCTATACTGAAATGCCCGTACTGATTCTAGAGGACCCTGCCTACATTTTGCTCCCCTGGCTCATGAAGCTATACATTGGCCACCTCAACAGCACCAAGGGAAGGTGCTGCTAGCAGCTCAGCAGATGCAGAATGACTGTTGAATGTGCTATTGGCAGATTGAAGAGACCCTGGCAGAGCTTGCCTTAGTCACTAGATTGATTCTCAGTGAGAAAAATATCCCAATGGTTATAGCTTCCTGTTTTATCCTGAATATCTGTGAGGCAAAGGGAAAAAGCTGATGCCAAATATAGGGTGAAGGTGGAGTGACTGTCAGTTGACTCTGAACACAAGAACTATTAGAAGAGCTCAACAATGGAGCTACGCAGCTGAGAGAGGCTTTGAGAGAGCACTTTAATGGTCAGCTACAGTATCGTTCTCTCGTGCACTGTTCTCTGTGCTTGGAGCTTTGGCTGTTGCTAAGAATTGTGTAATGCTTACTGTACTTTTATAAATATGGCTGAGTGTTTTCCTGAAGCTATGAATTATGTGGTGTTTGGTGTGCATTTACATTTACAAATAGTTTGCTTTTGAGTATCGCTATGCATTCTGCAATATTTGTTGTGATGCAATAAAGATGATGAGATTCTCCAAAAATAGAACTTCATTGAATGGAGGAGGGGAACAGCACAGAAAACCAGTGTGGACCCCCCCCCCCAGGTGATACTATACACTTTTTTAACATAACTTATTGGACTGAAAATTTAATATTATAAAGGAAGTAAACATGTATGTCCACTTCAGTGCACAAATGTAGACAGTTGTGGCTACACATACATAAACGTGGTTCTCACAGGTCTCTGTATGTGAAGATGTGGTTTTCCTTGTCCCCGGCTTGGAGTAGTAACAACATGCCTTATAACGCCACATGGTATGTTGGAGCATAGGAGGCAGTGACCATGGAGTTCTTCAAGAACTAAATAAGGTGGAGAGTCCGTGATTTTTAAACCTGCGGGTCCATCACAGTCTGCAGCATTTGGGTTTGCAGCCTGAGAAAACTCATTATGTCCTGGTGGGATTTCTGGATCCGTCTTCTCTGTCTTTTTCCATGCTGTCAGTCATATTGGCCTTCGTTCACAGTCTGATGCAGCACTGGCTTGCAGGATCTTGCAGAACATGTCCTCCTTCATTTTTCTCCTACTTATCAGGGTCAGGCATCGTGCAGATGGGAGAGGGCTCCCCTTAAGGCCACCGTGCCAGAAGCTGCTGATAAAAACAGACAGATGTACTCCAGCATTTACAATCACAAGGGAAAGATTAGTTTCAAAACTCCTTTCCGTTACTCCCATAAACACTTTTAATAAGAAATGCTTCTTAACACTTCAGGTTTAGAGCACCTCTTCACAGCACTGCTCTCCATCCCCAGCCACAATGAATATGGTCCACCAAGGGTGAGGTGGGAAGGATTTTCTGTTCCATTAATCTATAACATTTCAGTTCCTATTCCATGGGTATAAGTATAGGGCAATGGTACTGAATATTGGCACTATTTTCCACTGGTGTTATTGATCTTAGCTGATATCTCACTCCTGAGCATAACAAAAGCACAGAGAGCATAGTTGCTGATGTTCTGAACCCCGCACAGGCCTGTATGCCATGAGCTGTTTACTACTATGGTGCTCGCCAAACTCATCACGGAGTGACATAAGAAAGTGCCCTATTGTGGAAGAAGAAATAAGGCAGCCATCTGTAGAAATCTTCAGGAGAGGATTGTGGAGTATCTCCATGAAAGTTTCATCAAGATCTCTCTGATGGATAAAAGGGACATCTCTATGCACATGAAGTGCTCTACATCCCTAACCAGCAGGGGAATGAAAATCAGATGCAACTCTGCCTGTTTGTTGTATTTCTATCTCTTCTTGTACAATGAAACAATGAAAAGTCAATATCTTTGTTTTGTTAACTTGGAGATGGACTGAGTGTCATCTTTAAATGTAAATATTCTAAGGCAAAATGCATACACACACGCAAGTTCCCTTCCCCTTGATTAGGCTCATCTGCACTTACCTGGTGGGACTGATTAGACTGTGGCTCAGTCTCAAACAGGTCCAGGCTTGTGGCATGGCTGGAGTCACCCACTGCATCTTCCCTCCTTCTCCTCCTCCTCCTTGGTGTTCACTACAGAGGTCTCTGCCTTAGGCTCCTCCAAGGTATCCATAGAGGTCTGCTGGGTGCTAGTGGGATCTCCACCCAGTATGGCATGCAGTTCCTTGTAGAAGTGGCCGGTCTGCAGTGCAGTACTAGATCTATTGTGCCCCCCTTGATCCCAGCCTGGCGCACCCTCTTGTACCCCAAACCCCTCATCCCCAGCCCTACACTGAAGCCTGCATCCCCAACCAGAGCCCTCACCCCCTCCAGCACCCCAATCCCAATTTTATGAGCATTCATGGCCCGCCATACAATTTCTATTCCCGGATGTGGTCCACGGGCCAAAAAGTTTGCCCATCCCTGCTCTGTGCCATTTGGGGAGGTGGTTTTGCTGCATCACTGTAACATGGTGCTTACATTGGCTGGATACAAATTTGAGTGTAGATACATGCTGGAACAGGTTACGTCAATCTAACTTTGTAGCACAGACCAGGCCTTATTTAAACCAAAACCCTGTGTGAACATTCCTAAACATGGCTTAATATTGATTTAACAAATGAAGTGGTTTACCCAAATTGGTTTAAAAAAAAATTACACCTTTAATTAAACCTGTGC
This sequence comes from Gopherus evgoodei, assembly GCF_007399415.2. Taxonomy (NCBI): domain Eukaryota; kingdom Metazoa; phylum Chordata; order Testudines; family Testudinidae; genus Gopherus; species Gopherus evgoodei. Next base: position 95,269,727 of record NC_044322.1, on the reverse strand, counting down.
AACTTTGAATAAAAACAAGGCCCTAGTCTCATGTGTGCTCGCATGCTCTCTCTCTGTCCTTCTGCATGGTGATGTGGGTTGTATTTGTGCTGTATGGGGATGAAGTATACAGGGGTATATATTGGAAATGGGAGATGTGAAACATATGACTAATGGGTGAGGTGTACTGGAAGGGATTGTGTGATGTTCATGGGAAGTGGCTGGAGGGGAAGAAATGTAGGATGTGTTTGTGGGGGGAATGCTGCCATGTGGAATGTTTATAGGGATATAGGGGTGCCTGTGGGAATGAGGACGGGGTAGAGTGGGGTGTGTATACAATATGAGTTGTGTAGGGGTGCCTGAGGAGGGGGTGATATGGGATGTATTTGGAAATGACTGGAAAGATGAGAAGCTGAGGTGTATATGCCAGGGGTTGTGTATGCAGGGGGGCAAGGTGTTGGAAGGTTAGGAAGGATGATGTGGGGTATGGTGTTTGGGGAAGCGGTGGTGAGGATAGGGGTAAGGTGGTCAGGGCCGGCTTTAGGAGCTGTGGGGCCCGATTCTAATACCTGGCAGCAGTCCGGATCTTCGGCGGCACTTTGGTGGCGGGGGGTCCTTCACTCGCTTCTTACCCCCCTGCCACCGAAGTGCCGCCAAAGACCCAAGCCACCGCCAGGTATGTAAAAAAAAATTAAAAATTTAAAAAGACGTCTAAGGTGCGGGGCCCAATTCCGGGGAATCGGGGGAATCGGCCTAAAGCCGGCCCTGGAGGTGGTTGGGGATGGAAGAGTGAGGTGGTGAAGTGTGTGGGGATGGGGGTGAGCGGTGTGGATAAGTGTGTGGGGGGGTGGGCATGTGTTTGGGATGGGGGATGAGGAAGTGAAGTGTGTGTGTGGCGGGGGTGAGGCTGTGGGGGTGGACAGGTGTTTGGGATGGGGGATGAGGAAGTGAAGTGTGTGTGGGGGGGGTGAGGCCGTGGGGGAGGTAAAGTGTTCGGGATGGGGGATGAGGAAGTAAAGTGTGTGGAGGGGATGGGGTGAGGCTGTAGGGGTGGACAGGTGTTTGGGATGGGGAATGAGAAAGTGGAGGGGGAGTAATATAGGGAAGAGGCAGGGGAGGTACCAGGCGTCTCACTCTTGCTCTCTCCCCACAGCTGCCATAGCAACGCAGCAGACACCGAGGAGGGGGCTCTGGGCTCTGCAGCCCAGCTCATGGTCAGAGCCTGAGGCCTGGGCCGGCCGCCTGGTGGCGGGACTCGTGGCCCCGCGCCCAGCAGTGCCTCCCTCTCCCACTGCAGCCTGGCCGGGATGGGCAGCACTGCCGCGCTGGGTCCCCTGCCCGCTTTCCAGTTCCGACCGCGGCACGGGAGCCCAGACTGGCGCAGGCTGAGCGCTGTGGACGTGGAGCGGGTGGCGAGCGAGCTGGACGTGGCGGCCCTGCAGGAGCACCTCAGCCACGTCACTTTCTGCAGCACCGAGCGGCTGCTCTGCCCGCATTGCCGGGGCCCTGCCGACCCGCTGCTGCTCAAGCTGGTGCGTCTGGCGCAGCTTTCCATCGAGTACCTGCTGCACTGCCAGGAGCACCTGGGTGCCCAGCTGCAGGGCCGCGAGCAGGCACTGCGGGCAGCTGACACCCGGCTGGAGGAGGTGGGCAAGGAGGCGGCCCAGCGTGCCCAGGAGATGAAGCTGCTGAAGGAGGAGTGCAGGCGGCGGAAGAAGATGATCAGCACCCAGCAGATGATGCTGGAGGCTAGAGCCAGCTATCACCAGGTGAGACACACTTATAGTCACTGCTAGCGCTCAACCCCTCCATGGTGCAACCGCAGGGCAGGCAGGCAGGAAACACTGTCTTACCTTGGGGATATGCTCCCCCACCCCTCACGAGATCCATCAAAATACCCCGGAGGCTGCGGTTTCATTCCTAGCACTTTGGGGCCAGAATCTCATACTGCTTTAGAGAGGAAGCGTTTGATTTCCAACTAATCCTATTGACTGATGAGCCTTTTCCAGGCTTACATTCATTTCACCATCCTGTGTGACATACCTAAAGTGAATCTGAAGCGAATGATTAGGTGAGGTGGAAGGCAGGCAAGGGAGTATAGGGAACATTAAGTCTTAGACTCTTAAACTGTTAATTTTTCTATCAACTTCCCCATTTTTTTTTCAACGAGTATTTTGGGAATTTATAACTGCCTTAAAAGGTGTTCCAAAATTTAAAGACTATACTGGGCTGAAACTGGGCAAACATGGCCTCGGGCCAACTTTGTGTGTTTGTGTGTGTGTATTTAAAGTTCATTTAACTCTCATGAAAGATATTCTAACCTAACACTCCTGAAGGTCCAAGTCCTGTTTATCCAAATAGTAGGTACAGCATAGGTAGGAGCAATGCAAGCTTTGCCGTGCTATGCCACCAACGTGTTTCAACCCCAACTGGAGGGAACATCAGCATGTCAGTGGGCTAGGAAAAGTTTTGTTTCTAAAATGTCTTGATTAAGGAATAATTTCCATCTTAAATTCAGTGGTCCAGTAGGAAGATATTATATTTTGTCCAAAATTCTGTATTTTTAAAAAGCAGATTATGCTATTTGTTGTATATTTCCCTCACTTAGGCCCCAGTCTTGTGATGGTACCCATATGGGCAGAATTCATTAGGACACAATGCGAATACAGGATCCTTGTGGATTTCAGTTGCAGGATCAGGGCCTTAAGGAGAAGCTGCTGATGTGATTTGCATTTCAAAAGGTCTAGATGTCTTCTTTGACCAGAGCGTCTGACCTGGGTTGAAAATGAAAACTGAGTGAGCCCCTGCATCAGTTTAATTGTGAACTCAATTGAATGTCAAGTAATCCCTTCATTGTATTTGACAGCACAAATATGTGCATGCATTCTCTTCAAAATGCATTTAGGCTATATCTGGCTTAGTGGAGCCCGGAGAAGAATCGAGCAAAATACTGGCCTTGAAGTATAGTTCATTTTCCTTCTTCTGTTCAGCCGCATTTATCTCATTATCCATTTAAGGCCATATAAAATAAAAAGCTCTTTCTCCCCCTTTTATCTCTTGGAGTAAATTATTGTCTCTAAGAATTAGACAGATCTAGTGAGGGATGAGTTCAGAAACTGATATTGAGTAATATCTGTAAAATGGAGTGAGCACTTTGGGTCTGAATGGAGGACTCCAAGTTATCTATATCTAGTATTTGTAAGTGCAGATTGACTAGTAGGCAACTATTACGTATCATTTGTTCGTATCAAGCATTTGGCTGTCCTAGAGTGCCAGACAATGGGGTTTTTGCTAGTCTTGCTCAGTGTAATTCAGATTCCATGCCCATTAAAGCTTTGGCCCCTTCATGAGCAAGACTGTAAACATTTACTTGCCTTTCTTAATGCATGTGCACTTTATTTTCGAAGTGATGTACAGTAATTGAGTTTTGAGTTTTAAGTTTAATGTCTTTAATTCACGTCCAGAACAAGTGAAAACTGTAAAAATATGAACTGTCAAATGGAATTGCTATTAAGGTGTGATAATTTTAAGGCTCAAAAACTCAAATAATATCTTTCTTAATGCTGAAATGACAGTTTTCTACTATATTTGAATTTCTCGTATTTTGATGATTTTTGCAAGATCTTAATGTTACATAAAAGCTTTCTTGAATCTAATACTATGAAAAATAGTTCGAGGAATATTGTCACCAGTAATAGGCACGTAGTATAAACCTTCCATCTGCTAGTTGTTGAATAAGAGCTTGCTTCTACTTCATGAGTTTAGTGCTTGAATGGATAACAGTATTTCACAGCCAATTTAATACCATAAATCATGTGCAATCCCTTGCAGTGTAAAATCCCTGATGGTTCTTTGCTTTGCTGCCATACTGTACCTTCTCTATCTAGGTTTTATGTCAGTACTTCTTTGCATGTATCCAACAAAATGTAACTTAATTATTAATGGGTTTAGTGGTGGTTGCAAGACATTTATATTTAATATCATACTAGCTATCAGTAGTAGAATTTCAAATTCTAGATGAGACCTGGGAATTTGACAGTAATGAACAGATTTTAAATCTGCTGAGCAAGTTTGAAATTGTCTTTTACATTCATATTACATCAGTGTGACTGACTAAGTGTGCAGTTGTAGCTCCCTTAAGCAGATTTGTATGTTTTGAAACATATACAATAGCCAAGGATAGTTAGCCATCATACCTTATGAAAGAAATGTGGGGTTTTGAGTCACAATCTGGTTCAATCAGTTTCAACAGCTGTATATTTTGTTCATGTTTTATAGTAGGTCTTCTGTTTATCACTCTTAAAATGGGCAAAATGTACTTTAAGGATGAATTAAAAAACTTTAAAAATATACCAGTAGGATCAAAATGTGATAAAATACTTATCTCCATTTATAAAAGATGAGTGTAAATGAGTGTGTTAAATGCACACCATTAGAGGCAGGACAAATCATAAAGAATGTGTAAATGTTCTGTAGTACATTTTGTATTTAAAAAAAAAGTATGTAACTTGGCACCTTACTACAGCCTCTGCTTTTATATTTTTCCTGAAAGGTTGGGTGGGAGGCAGATTCTTGCAGGTCTGTGTGCATGAATCAGTGAGTTTCTGCTGTATTTTGTTATTAATTTGGATCCTAATAAACAGTGCTTTTATTTATCTGCAACTGTCACCCTTTCTTGCTCCAGCTCCTCCTCCCTATTATCCTCTCCAGCATGATTCCCCCACAACTCTACTTTTCCTTATCTCATTCCCTTTCTAAGTTTCTGAAAAGCAGTAATGCTAAAAAAAAAATCTAAGGATAGTAGGTTTCTGCAAATTTCATCAGAGTTTTCAGTATCATATGGGAAGGAAACAAAAAGTCAGTGCAATTTTGGGTTGCAAACTTTGCATCCTGGGAAGGGCACTAATCTTTACTTACTTTACTTACTAAATCTTTACATAGCTCTGGCACCATCATACCTGGATGTGCCTTTAATTTCTGGGAATTTCATTAATTCAGAGGAATGCGGATGAGCTACAGAAGACCTTTGAGAGTTGGAGAGATTGATTTATGAGAAAAGGCTAGGCCCCTGATCCTGCATTAGAATCTGCTAAAGTCAATGGGACTCCCCATTAGTGGAACCTGGTGCAGGATCAGAGCCATAATAGAGATATGCCTTGACTGCCTGGTGATTAAGTTAAGGTTGCCAGGTGTTCCGTTTTTGACTGGAAAGTCTGATTACTACAGGCAGGGGAGGCAAGGGGGCGCTGGGTTATTACCCACGCCAGCCCCTACTCAGTTGGGGCCGCCTCCTATCTACATTGGGCGACTGCAACTCCTAGCCTGGCTCCGCGGGTGAGTCCTTCCTGACCCGGGCAGAGGGGAAAAGCAGTGAGTGATGGGGGAAAGGGGAAGAGAGAAGTGAATGGGGTGTGGGGTCTTAGGGGAGTGAAGAGGTGGGGCAGGGATAGGGTCTGGGGCGTGGGAAGAGGGCAGAGTGAGGGATGTTTTGGCCCTCTTGTTGGAGTGTCTGTTTTTTAAATATTATAAAGTTGGCAACCCTAGATTAAGGGGTGGGGTGTGTCCCGATAACAATATGCAGAAGAGAAGAATTTTAGCATAATAAAAGAAGGTATTCATATATAATTTATCAAAAGTAGGGATGAAATCCCCCTTGCTTGGCACATTTAAAACTAGACTCCACAAAGCAGAAGTAATCTTGCACTTACCAGATTGCCTGGATGAGATATGGTATTTTATGATTCTAATCCCCCCCCCCCATGGATATAGTTTCAAAGTGTGCAATTTAATCCCAAATTTCTCCATTCAGCTATTGTTGAGTTATATATGCTGGAGGAAGGAGAGAGAGTGTGGCAATACAATTTCACAATGGGAAAAATACATGTTTTTTTTTCTTTTCAGTTTGTTGAAATCCAAAATAGTGGCATGGATATTCCTCATATTTCATGTTTTTTAAAACCAAACATGGAGCATTTCAGTCCAAATGGAGATTTTATTTTACAATTAAGAGTGAGTGATAATGGGGTAATAATTTAAACTTGTTTTCCACTTTAATTATAGCATTGATTAGCAAGTGTGTTTGTGTCTTTTCTCACAATATTGTCAACCATTACCTTCTCTTGAATTGAATCCCAGACATTCTCAAGTGTCTGTGATCTTATCGCTTTCTAGTGGCTTCATCTTACATAGGATATAATTCCTATCATTACTACTCAAGCTTGAATATTTCATCTGTTACCACCTGTCAAGTATAATTCCCAATTCTGGACCTTAGCATCCAAAATATGGATACTAGCATGAATTCCCCTAAGCTTAATTACCAGCTTAGATCTGATAGGCTGCCACCAATCAGGACTTAGAGTAGAGCGCCTGATAGACTCTGGTCTCCCCCAAAAACCTTCCCTGGGGGTCCCAAGACCCAAATTCCTTGAATCTCACAACAAAGGGAAATAAACCATTCCCCTCCCCCTCCCTTCTTCCTCCCAGCTCCTTCCCGCCCTGGGAACACTAGGAGATCGCCTGATTCAACTTTTTGAATCACCACACTGAGAGGAGTGTTACCTTCCCCCTCATCCAGAGGCAATACAAGCTGCGTGAATCTAACACAAAGAGAAAATTTATCCTTCCCTTCTCCCCACCAATTCCCTTGAACCTTAACTAGGAGAAAAAAAAATCACACAGGTCTTAAAAGCAAAACTTTTAATAAAAAAGAAGGAAAAAAGTAAAAGGTTTATCTCTGCACTTTAAATGGTAAAAAGTTACAGGGTCTTTTAACTATAAACAATAGAAAGAAACTTTCTCCAGCAGAAACACAATTTAAGCTACTTCCAGCAAGTACACATATGCAAATAGAAAAAAAACAAATTAAAAGACTATGACTGCCTTTTCTTACTTACAATTCTGAATAGATAAGAGACTGTAGCAGGGAGATTGGCAGAAACCTGGCTGCACCTCTAGTCCCGTCCAGGACTCAGAGAGAACAAAACCAAACCCAAAACCCACAAACAAAGGCTTCCCTCCACGAGATTTGAAAGTATTTTGTCTCCTGATTGGTCCTCTGGTCAGGTGTTTGCAGGTCACTGTTTGTTAACTCTTTATAGGTGAAAGAGACATTAACCCTTAGCTATCTGTTTATGACACCACCAGCATGCTATGTAATTTAAATTGAATAATTGGAATTCAAATCAGTATCACAGTGTTGTCATGTACAAGAATGGGCTGCTGTATGGAGAAATGTAATAGGCTAATTCAAAAAATGTTAACTGTCAAAAACAGCAATTAATGTTGTTACCTAAAACAATTATCTATTTGTATTTTGTAGTGTCAGTTTTGTGATAAGGCTTTTATGAACTACTCCTTTCTACAAAGTCATATGCAGCGACGCCATAAAGAAGAATCTCAAACTGGTGAGTACTTTCACGCTATCAGGAAAATTAAGGAGATATAAAAATACGTAAAATATATTCAGGATATGGAATTTAAGTTTTTGTGTGACCCAGAAAGAAGCCATTTGACTTATAAGCCCCAGAATGCGTTTGTACATTTGACAGTTAGACTGACCAAATGTGATATGGCCGTCATTTCACTGAAAGATTATAAACGTGGAATAGCATGCTGCCATGTTTAGAATAATTTTTCAAACTGAGTTCCTGCTGAATACTTTGCCAGTTGCAGAATTCAGAGCAGTGGCTTTATCTGAGTATATGAAAGCTATGACAATGTGAGTATCATTGCCAGTGAACGGGATGTACCAAGGAAAAGGAAATATTATTAAAAAGCATTGTTATCATTATGGGATCCACTCCACCTCCCCTGAAGTTAGTTAGAATTGGATCAGGCCCACAATAAATGTATAGTGATAGTACAATATGATAGTTATAGGGAAATTTACGATTATTCAACCAGGGTGCCAAACTCCACAATCCAGTATAATCATCGTTGTTCTACCCTATTTGGTAGATTAATATAAAATGATGTTCTTAAAAACAGGTTTCAGAGTAGCAGCCATGTTAATCTGTACCTGCAAAAAGAACAAGAGTACTTGTGGTACCTTAGAGACTAATAAATTTATTTCAGCATAAGCTTTCATGGGCTACAGCTCACTTCTTCGGATGCATAGAATGGAACACACAGACAGGAGATAGTTATACATACAGAGAACATGAAAAGGTGGAAGTACGCATACCAACTGGAAGAGGCCAATCAATTGAGATGAGCTATCATCAGCAGGAAAAAAACAACCTTTGAAGTGATAATTGAGACAACCCATAGAAGGTGTGAGGAGAACTCAACATAGGGAAATAGATTCAATTAGTGTAATGACCCAACCATCCCAGTCTCGGTTTAAACCTAAGTTAATTGTAACTAATTTGCATATTAATTTGAGTTCAGCAGTCTCTCTTTGGAGTCTGTTTTTGAAATTTTTTTGTTGTAAAATTGCCGCCTTCAAGTCTGTCACTAGTGAGTATTTGCTTCAGGTTGGGAGGCTATCTGTAAGCGAGGACTGGCCTGTCTCCCAAGATCTGTGAGAGTACAGCCGCACACCATACAACATAAACTCGAATTAATATGCAAATTGTTCAAGGCATGTGCCCTTTGGCCTTGTGTCTCACAACATTAAATATGCACAAGTTAACAATACAGTGTACATGGTTATTGGTGTATGATAAAGGCACTTTTTTCCAGCTTGCTTCAGAGGTATTTGCATGTACAGAGTAATGCTACATTTTTATTGTCAGTATGAATGATGAATTTAGGGATTATCTTCTCTGCCTCTTCTGCATTGTGTCAACTGAAAAATATTTATAGTGTGAAAGACATTCTTCAGATTTTTGCTTGTTTTACCCCAATATATTTTTCTCACTATGTGCACGATTCATTGTTGCTGGGAGCTGGTGTTCTTTAGCAATGGGAAAGGTGTTGGGGGAGGAAAGTCGGGGATGGTGAACCAGAGAGACAGTTTGGCAGTGGAGCAGGAGCAGCTGGATAGAGGTGGTCAGGAAGGAAGAGCAGCTGGGAGCAAGAAAAATGGGATAGTGGAAGAGAGAGAGAGAGGATGGAGACAGGGTTTGAACAGAGAGAGAGGCCAATAAAATAGCAGTAGCACAGAAGGAACTGAAAGAAGATGTTCGTAAATTGGTAGAGGAAAGCAGCAGTTATATGCTTGGAAAGAGAGGGTAATGGGAGGAATGGCAGAGTCAATTGAGCTGGATTCATTCTGTATTAGCAAGAAGAATTACTGTATGAGGGGAGTGATTCAACTCTTTAAACACTTAGGGCAGGAGTCGGCAACCTCTGGCACGTGGCTTGCCAGGGTAAGCACCCTGGCGGGCCTGGCTGGGTTGTTTTCCTGCCGCATCGACAGGTTCAGCGGACCCCCAGTTCCCACTGGCTGTGGTTCGCCATCCCAGGCCAATGGGGGTAGTGGGAAGCTGCAGCCAGCACATCCCTCGCCCATGCCGCTTTCCACCACCCACATTGGCCTGGGACGGTGAACCACGGCCAGCGGGAGCCGCGGTTGGCCGAACCTGCCGACGTGGCAGGAAAACAAACTGGCCCAGCCAGCCAGGGTGCTTACCCTGGCGAGCCGCGTGCCAGAGGTTGCCGACCCCTGACTTAGGTTATGTCTACACTGCAATAAGACACTCACAGCTAGCCCATGCCAGCTGACTTGGGCTTGTGGGGCTCGGGCTAAGGGGCTATTTAATTGTAGTATAGATGTTCAGGCGCAGGCTGGAGTCTGGGCTCTTGGATTCTCCCACCTCATAGGGTCTTAGAGCCCTGTCTCCAGCCCAAGCCTGAACATCTACACAGCAATTAAACATCCCCTTAGACTGAGCTTCTTAGCCAAAGTCAGCTGGCATGGGCCAGCCGTGGGTTTTTAATTGCTGTGTAGACACATGCACAGTTATTCCCGTTGTTCTGCTATGTACTCAGATACTGCAGTGATGGGCAAACTTATAAAAACCTATATAGATTGATATATTTTTGAGTGTACATTTAAAAAAATTTTTTTGACAGTGACCCTTAAAATGAAATTCTGGGAACAGAAGTTTCACTTATCTAATTCTAAAGAAATTCAAAGTTGTATCGCTATATGGACTGATAAAGAAAGTGACTTTAACTAATTAACATCCTCTAGTGAATCTTGCAGAATTATATATTTGGGAGTCATGCCTTTCATTCCTTCTTTGACCTTTTGTCCCTTACATTCCTATAAAATATGTTGAAATTAGATTATATTATCTATGTTAGATTAGTTCATTTTTATTTTAAATATTTCATAAACTTATTTCACATGCAATATTTTCAATAAGACGATGGCTGTTAATCTATGGCCTGTGGAGCTTATTCTAGTAGTCCAGAGAATGTATTATTTTGAGAAGCAATCTGAATTGTGATATTGGGAGGAGAGATGATCTGTGAGAGTAGTGGTTCACAGAATGAAAAGGTTGGAGAAGCATTGAAGAAAGACACCTGTGGGAAAAATCACATTTCCCAGAAATATAATTAACATTTTTCAAATGTATATTTCTTTCAAGCAGAACAAAAGAAGAAAGCACAGACAGATAAATTACAGGATGAGATCGATAAATTGAAGGAGCAGTTACAGCTCACCAAGTCCCTCCTAGAAGCTGAACAACAAGCTCACATGGCCAGATTTTCTAAGGTAGTATATATTAAGTGTTAACAACATCATACAAGAATCAGTATTCTGGACTGAAGTATCCGAGGGGTAGCCGTGTTAGTCTGGATCTGTAAAAGCAGCAAAGAGTCCTGTGGCGCCTTATAGACTAACAGACGTTTTGTAGCATGAGCTTTCGTGGGTGAATACATCTGACGAAGTGGGTATTCACCCACGAAAGCTCATGCTACAAAATGTCTGTTAGTCTATAAGGTGCCACAGGACTCTTTGCTGCTTTTACAGTATTCTGGACTGTATTCACTGACCGTGTAGCTTGCGAATGAGGTGAATAGAACTGAATGAAAACTTAAATAGGATTTTTCTGTTTAGCAGCATTGCTCCTTGCCACATCAGCATCAGGTACAGGCCCTCCTGCAATTTTAAAAGCCCTATTTGTTACTTTCCACTATCCCTTCTTGTATATATTTTGGAACCAATATGAAAGGCACTGCTACTATTAGCACCTGGAAGTCATCAGAATGGCAAAAAGCTCTTATTGGAGCAGATAGAATGCAGAATATTATAATATGTATTATTTAAAATGCACCTCTACCTGCTATAATGTGGTCGTGGGGAGCCAAAAATCCCTACCGCGTTATAGCTGAAACCCCGTTATATCGGGGTAGGGGTGGCAGGGCTCCAGCGGTGATTTAAAGAGCTCCGGGCTCCAGCTGCTGTGGGGAGCCCCAGGCCCTTTAAATTGCCAATGAGCCCTGCTGCCGCAGCCCCAGGGTAGCAGCGGAAGGGCTCCAGCGGGTGATTTAAAGGGCCCGAGGGTCCCCACAGCAGTCAGAGCCCCAGACCCTTTAAAGTGCCACCGGAGCCCCGCTGCTACTGCGCTATACGCGAACCCGTGTTATATTGGGTCGTGTTATAGCAGGGTAGAGGGGTATCATATAATGCCTAGACACTATGGTGATTTGGCACTTTCTAGATACTGCTCTATATGTTTAAATGATGGTTTGTAAACAGTAAGGTGTTCCTTGCCATAAGAACTTCAATCTAACATAGGTAAGACATGAGATAACAGGTTAAGGAAGGGAGAGTGAGAAGAGGGTAATGGTGAGAAAATGCAAGGAATATCACTTCAACTTGTGTGTTAGTCTTTGAACCCTAGGTAAGTAGCCAAAGGCTTTCAGTAACCTGAAGCAGTAGGTAGCCTCAGCCATTGTGGAAAGTTTACAAGATAGGAAGCAAAAGTAGAAAATGAAAAAATTTAAAAGCAGTAATATTGCTTTAGTGGGTAGTTACATGCAAAGGCTTTATTTTATTACTGTTGTTATTAATTTGAATTGCAGTGGCATCTGTAAGTGGGGAAGAGAGGATAGGTGTAACAAAAATAAAAAGATAATGTGATTACATAGTTAAGCTACTGCACAACTCGATCATTTCTTGATCACAGCTTGATGGTTCCAAATCATCTTGCAATTTTTGTTTCTTTTCAAATAAATAAAATCAGCTATCCTGTCAATATCACAAGAGAGATGAGTTTTTAGAATGGATTTTAAGGAGGAGAGGATATAGGCCTAACAGATAACTTCAAAGAGTGCATTCTATGAATAAAGGCAGTATGGAGCTGGTTTTTAAGTAAGACAGATTTAGTTAAAGACCAATCTTGATCTAAATGTTATAAATGTTATTGAATTTTAAAATTGCATTGTAAATTGTCCCACTTTTCAAATATTTTGGTAACTTTCTTCTGCATAGCATGGTTATAAAGTTCCCTTTACTTCTACTGCTGACCTCATAGTAGAAACCATTGTTGTTTCCTACAAGAGGCTATGCACAGGCAACAAGGGGAGAGCAGCCCTTGATGCTGAAAAATGTTTAATGCAAATAGAAGAATCAAGGGCAGACTCTCTCATGGAGTCAAAAAGACCAGCTGCCAACTGTTTCCAAGAGACCCAGAGCTGGCTTGGGGAGTGAGTAGCTGTGGAAAGACACAGCTAACTGGTTGTCTCCTGCATTGTTCCCAGTATCGGAGCCTTCTGTCCCTGCAAATGGTTGTATACCTGTGAGTTACCTGTCCTCTCCTCTCTGCAGTAGCATACAGGAACCAGTGGAATAGGTTCTTGGAAGTTTATGAAGTGTAGGTGGATTTCTTTACACTGGTTTACATTCCCTATTTGCTGTACCAGCTGCAAGTTTCTAATTCCCTGGATGTTTTGCTCCCCAACTCCTTATGCAAGTTGGGGGTCTATGCATAGATGTAGGTTATTTCAAATCTTCTTTCTCTAACTCCAAGGAATCCCTTCCCCTTTACTGTACTGTAGCAATAGGTATGTATATCTACACAACAGCTGGGAGGTGTAATTCTCAGCTTGCACAACTAATTGAGCTAGTGCCTTCAGATAGCATTGTGACTGCAGAGGCTCCAGCTAGCTGCCGAATATGTACCCAGGTTTTCAGGCAGGACTGTGTTCAGGCTGCTATCCAAGCTGCTGCCGGTTGCACTCCTACCACCCTGCTATTAGCTCGAGCAGAGCTAATGTGTACATTTAACTGAGCTGGTAATTGTTAGAAGAAAGAGCAAGTTGACCCAGAGGCGGATATGAGTACAGGCTTCTTTATTGCAATACTTGTTCCCCTGGACCCAATTGTCCAGTAAGCACTGAATTAGTTACAGCACATTCTTTTTGTTTGTTAATATGTACACTCCGACATCCGTTACAACACCCCAAAACCCTTATTAAATAATTAAAACACCCATTTTGTTAGTAAACTCATCCTATCTGTGCACAGCATTACACATATTACACAGGCATTTTACCTTGAAAATACATTTCTTTGCAACAATTTCGTGCCACAAATCTCCCTGGTCAGCAATTCTCAGGAGAGGTAGGAAGGGGCCATAAGCCAAGGCTTGTTTATGTAGCTGGGAAAGGAAGGGAGGAGGAGATAACACTGCTTTACCCAAAAAGTGTCCTTTAGATCCCCGCATTTCTTATGCAGCTGCAACATTTATCAATTCTTACAAGCAACAGGGAAGGGCAAAATATGGCAACTTATTTATTAAATAAAGAACTACAGCCTTCTTATGCCTTTGTCCCCTAATGCCATGTCAGCACATTAGCAGCTTCCCAGGTTTCTACTTAGCCCATACGTATCCCAGCAGGAATTAAACCTCTCAGCTGCTGAGTAGACATACCCTTTAGCATGTCTACACTATCACTTTTGTTGGTATAGCTTATGTCGCTCAGGGTGTGAAAAAGCAGCCCAGAGCAACATAAGTTACTCCAACAGAAACGCCGGTGTGATCAGTGCTATGTCGGCGAGAGAGCTCTCTCCCATCAGCATAGAGCTGCTACACGAGCGCTCTTACAGCTGCTCTAGCTCTATGGTTGCAATGAGACTTTTTAAATGGGACTTTGTAACTGTGTTAGGCATATCTGCCTGAGTCTGCAGACAGCCTGAAACAATAGCTCTGGAGATATGTGAACTGCCCCATTTAGCTCTGAAATTCAATGGCAATGGTTTAAAATGTCATTGTTGATAACTATTTCCTGCTATTATGTGTTTATCTTGCAACCCCAAATTATCTCCTATGCCTTCCCAAGTGCCAAAAGCCCCATCTGTCTTTTACTTAAGCATTTAGGTTCCCCTGACAACTTCTAGAATGTAGTTTTCTATGTTTGGTACAAAATTCTTCAGTGTACGAAAAAACTGAATATGTAAGGGACAGCAATGAAATATGTCATTGTTAATACCAAATTAAATAGCACCAACGATACTGATTGGATAGTATGATTTGTTTTGATTTAAAATTAATAGTAGTCCATTTAAAAAAAAAATTACTTGAAGCGGCAGCAAAATTTCCAGTCTGTCATATCAGAATACTTCAGAAACAACAGTTGTGGGTTTTCCTGTATAATTAGATCAATCCTATTACAAAGCACATGGGACCTTAATTTAATGATGCTCCCAATATGTATTTAATAACATCGTATCTATAGATAAATATTTTAGCTTAACCATTAGAAAATCCACAAAAATGTTAGTTATTCAGCTCCCTGTTTGTTTATACCTTTGAAACAAGGACAGTTAGGCAGAGTAATACTGAGAAAGGAAAGTTGCATTTGATATGTAAGGCACAAGGATAGTGAGTAGAATAACAGAATATATCCTGGTTTGTTGAATAATTTTACCCACCTCAGTAAAATTCACCCAGCTATACTAACAAAACTAGAAACTTTCTGGTGGAAGGAAGCTACTTAATAAAAAGCAAGAGAAATGGGTTAAAATAAGCTTTATCCCCTGAAGGTGGCAGTATAGTTTCCATGATGCTGCGTATGCCAGATGTGCGTCCTCTCTTTCATTACTCTGCCAGGTGACAACCAATCCAGAATGAAGATGTTTGTCTCCATCCCTGATTCCATCTGTAGGCTCACAAGAACTTGGCCAGGTATCATGCCCCTGCTGGGTAGCTGAAGCTGGCATATTTTCTGTGAAGTGATATCTTAATTTCTGGGCCTTAGATGGCACCAGAGTTCCTGTGGAGCAGAAGAAGCAATATGAAAGCCTAAAAATACGATGGAGGAAAGGGAAGAAATCCCCTTCCTGCTTAGCTCCAGTACTGCTCTAATAGTGAGGTTGTTCTGCTCAGAGTGTGCCGCCCCACCCCCAACTTCCATGTGGAGGTCTGACAAGCCATATTGAGTGGGAACAGAAGTAACTCTGAACTAGGGGCCTGTATCCCACTCCAGTAGCCCCTCCACTAACACCAGAGGAGTGAGAGGGTCTGCCCAGCACGATCCAGATCTTATGAAATCAGAGACCCTTATTTCTGAGGAAGAGTTCCAGGATATCAGCAGCATGGATGTAAGGGACTTCCAGTCCTTCTCAGGGCTTCCCCCACATTATTCATATCTAACAACGGCCTCAAGGTGAATGCATCAGCCTTGAAACTGTCCTTGTTAGTATAGAAGAACAGAACTTTGTGGTATGTACAGTACCAGAAGAACAAACCTTTCTCGTTATGAGCTGTTTCTGCCCTTTATACTGTCCTTGCAGTCATTGCCTTGATATCCCCTGCAAGAATGTATTGGAGGGCACTTGACCACTAACAACACTGAGCCCTCCAGTTTTTCATATACAGTAAGCACTGAAAAGCTATCAGACGGTGATTGCTCTTTTGATCACTATTCTCCTAGTACTCTGTTAAAAATAATTACATTAAGTTGAAAGTCTGTATAAGCCATTATCACGCCTGAGATTTCAAGTTCCCCTTTCCTTACAATCTGTATATATGAGTGACAACTATATTTACTGATAGCCAGAGTTACCCTGTTTAGCCCAATTCTTTTGTATATTTATTTTAAAATTGTTATTTTTCTCACTTAAAGTTGTGAGGGCACCTTGCACGAGCTTTTGCTGTAAAAATGTGGATTTTGTAGGACTCCACATCAAGGGAATGATGATTACTCACTGCCATTATTTTTGCTTTTATTTTGCTGGTTCTGATGAATGGTTACTTGTTTTTCTCTGGTAATGTGGTTCATTTATATTGGGTTTTAGTTTGCTTGATAACATAGTAACAATTAAGATGACCAGATGAGAGGAAGAAAATATCGGGACATGTGGGGAGGGGGGTCACTGGCAGAGCAGAAAAAAAAAAAAAAGCTGAGTACTGCCGGCAGAGCAAAAAAAAGGAGTACCGTGAAATATTGGGACAAATTGAGTCACGACCAAAGATTGGTCGGGACGCAGGACAAATGCCTAAATATCAGGACGGTCCTGATTTTATCAAGACGTCTGGTCACCCTAGTAACAATTGAACCCATAGAGTCACAGAATCATAGAATTCTGGAAGGGACCTTGAGAGGTCATCTAGTCCAGGGATTGTCAACATTCGGCACGCGACCTGTCAGGGAAATTCGCTGGTGGGCCGGGACGGTTTGTTTACCTGCAGCATCTGCAGGCTCGGCCGATTGTAGCTCCCACTGGCCACGGTTCGCCGTTCCAGGCCAGCAGGGCAGCCAGTACATCCCTCGGCCCGCACCACTTCCCGCAGCCCCCGTTGGCCTGGAACGGCAAACCGCGGCCAGTGGGAGCTGTGATCGGCTGAACCTGTGGACATTGCAGGTAAACAAACCGTGCCAGCCCACCAGCAAATTTCCCTAACAGGCTGCATGCCAAAGGTTGCTGATCCCTGTATTATACAGACCATCGCTGGCAGGTGTTTGTCTAACCTGCTCTTAAAATCTCCAGTGATGGCGATTCCACAACCTCCCTAGGCAATTTATTCCAGTGCTTAACCACCCTGACAGTTAGGAAGTTTTTCCTAATGTCCAACCCAAACCTCCCTTGCTGCAATTTAAGCCCATTGCTTCTTGTCTTATCCTCAGAGGTTAAGGAGAACAATTTTTCTCCCTCTTCCTTCTAACAACCTTTTATATACTTGAAAACTGTTATCATGTCCTCTCTGTCTTCTCTTCTCCAGACTAAACAAATCCAGTTTTTTTCAGTTTTCCCTCATAGATCATGTTTTCTAGACCTTCAGTCATTTATGTTGCTCTTCTCTGGACTTTCTCCAGTTTGTCCACATCTTTCCAGAAATGTGGTGCCCAGAACTGGACACAGTACTCCAGTTGAGGCCTAATCAGCCCAGAGTAGAGTGGAAGAATTCCTTCTTGTATCTTGCTTACAACACTTCAACTAATACATCCTAGAATGATGTTTGCTTTTTTTTGCAACCATGTTACTTTGCTGACTCATATTTAGCTTACTTTAAGGTCAGAAGGGACCACCAAATTATCTAGTCTGACCTCCTGTATATCACAAGCCACCAGTATCAGCCAATACCCATATAATAACCCCAACCACTGAAATTAGACCAACTCATTAGAGACCACAGGCAGAGAATAGGAGGGGCCAAGGTGCACCAGTGCAAGATGCACATGCAGTGGCAGGGAATTGACCAAGTGAGATATACCCAGATAATACCAGCAAGTAACTTGCACTCCATGCTGCAAGGGAAGGTGAAAACCCCCCAAGGTTCCTGTCAGTCGGAGCTGGGGAAAAATTCCTTCCCAACCCCACATATCGTGATCAGTTAGACTCTGAGCATGTAAGCAAGAAGCAGACAGGTAATATGAATATATATTTTTTCAAGTCTGTAAAGTACGCAAATTGGTCAGACTTTGTAGCCTTAAACTTTTGTGATTGTTTTTGTCTTTTAACTTGTATTAATTTCAATATATTTGAAGGAAATGGGCCTTCGTTTTTAGGCAGAACTTCCCATTGACTTATTCAGACAAGAGTTAAGGACAGCACGAGTGATAAATGCAAAACAAAAGCTTACAGGTTGAGGGTTAAGAGAAGAATGTGATATAATATTTAGGCAAAATTCCTTTATATCAGGAGTCGGCAACCTTTGAGAAGTGGTGTGCCGAGTCTTCATTTATTCACTCTAAGGTTTTGTGTGCCAATAATACAGTTGAAGGTTTTTAGAAGGTCTCTTTCTGTAAGTCTATAATTAAACTATTGTTGTATGTAAAGTAAATAAGGTTTTTAAAATGTTTAAGAAGCTTCATTTAAAATTAAACTAAAATGCAGAGCCCCCTGGACCAGTGCGTGCCATAGGTTGCCTACACCGCTTTATATACACAAGCGCCTGTAGGAGCTGCAATTGTTTATTTAGAGAAGGGAAAAATACTGGTTCAAATAATTGGTTTCACTCAGAAGTTCAGCTTAAAACTTGATGTCACAGTATTTTATGGTGTTACCATTTGGCTCATATAGCTTAGCTATTACCTTTGCCGTTAAAAACATTAAAAATGTTGCATTGTTTTGTATGTGAGAACAGAGTGAGAGAATGCTTAGAGTAACATTTTAAAATAATTTCAGGAATATGAACATCAAAGATCAAAAGAAGAAGAAATTCTGCAATCTTTTCATAAATGGAAAGAGGAAGAAAAAGAGAAATTGGCTGATGAAATAGAGAAAGTAAAAGAGATGTTTATGAAGGAGTTTAAAGAATTAGCTACAAAAAACACTGCATTAGAAAATGTAAGTAATTTAAATATGAAATTTCTGTTAATATTGTCTGTAATGAACTGATCTTGGTTTATTATTTGAAACCTATAATAAGATACTTAGCTTTTATATAATGCTTTTCATCAGCAGATCTCAAAGTCCTTTACAAAGGAGGTCAGTATCATGACGTTAACATTATAAGAGCTGTTCTTATATAAAACTTAAAAAATATTAGTTAATTAATTAATGGTTATATTCTAGTATTGTCTCCTTAATTCCAAAATGTTTTCAGTTCTTTTGTGAATTGCACTCATTTGTATGAAGGAATCCTGCCTACAAGTTACATGTTACTCTTTTCTTAATCCTGAACCACTGAGTTCTTGTTTTGCAATTGGTTAGTATTTTATTATTACTGTCTGAAGGCACCTACCAAGTTTAGGTGATTATGCATGACATAGAAGAGGAGGAACAGCCTCCGTAGCAAGATCCTGAGAGAATAGAACTGCATGGGGTGATGTCACAAAGATTAAAAGTTGTATTTCCAAGTGTTCTGATGATGGATAAATCTGTGAGTGTCCAGTCACATCAGAAAAGCAATGTGCGTGAGTTTAGTAGAACTGCTTTTAGTTTGTTGGTACTAGTTCCTAACCTGCATCCTTGTAATCATAGTAAAACTGATAAATTTTTACTGCTTGGAAACATTTGTTGGGAGAGTCTGATGCATACACCATCTCTTTAAACAGTTATAATTTAAACTAAATTGCATATTAAACTGCAATCCTATAATAATTTCTTGACTATATGCTGGGTTTTTAACAGATATTTTTCCTCTTAGCAATTGTTAGAATTACAGAAGTCCAATATTCAACTGAAATCCAATTTAGGCACTTTAAAAGACAGCCATGAATTTACAGAAGAGAGACCTCAGAATGATCAGGATTATCAAAATATGATGCAACTTCTTGAAAAACAGGTAGTATTCTGATGTAAAGATGAACATACAATATAGTGATCACTACTGCTAATCTTTGTGTTTGTACTTCTACAAATAAGAATGTAAAATTCAGAGTAAATTTCCTGTAATTCTCATTTCCTAAAGTAATTTTTTCTTTTCTGATTCACTGCTATCTACTAAATAGCATCAGTAATTTCTGTAAAGTCCCGGTGTGTCTTGCTGAAGAGGGATTTAGACACATTGGCCTGGGATTCTCACCTATGCCATATATGTTCTGGGGGGAGTTCATTGGCAGAAGGAATCATTTGTGTCTTCTTGATCCTGGTGTTGCTTTGGAAAAAATAAATTTAAAAATTGAACAAATGATAAGAAACTCTGAGATGTTAGAAAATTTTAGTGATGGGTTCTCCTCCCCTCCCCCCGTTTCTTTTAGTCGAAGAAAATTCATGGTGGAATTTGTTCAGTTCTTCCCACAAAGGGAAGTATACTCCATCTTTCACAAGTTAAGGTGTTTTATTTCATTGTCACTATAAACTCCATTAACCAGTGTTTGAATTTGTTATTTAGAAAAAAAAACTACTCCTATGTTTGTTATTAGCAAAATGAAATCTATCATGGTAACTTTATATTTTGTCAGCTGAGAGACAGGACTTATATGTCCAGGATCCTATGAATACATAATTTCCAGTATGATTAATAACATATAACAATTACACTCAAACATATGAGACACTTCAATTACTGTTTAAGTCATAAGGAAGGGGTTACTGAAATGCTGCAGTATTAATAATCTTTTATGCTGATATAATGTAATTCAGCTTCATTATTAACCAATTTTTAATACAAACAAAATCTTTTAAATGAACATTTACTTTCATTATAGGAGAGTAAATGGACTTCCAGAATACAAGCCCTCCATCAAGAACATGAAAAAGAAAGGTGCCAGGTAAGATTGCATAGCAATGTGCTTATACCAAATACCTATTCTTAAACCAGTGAAATAAAAGCAAACA
This sequence comes from Gopherus evgoodei, assembly GCF_007399415.2. NCBI lineage: Eukaryota > Metazoa > Chordata > Testudines > Testudinidae > Gopherus > Gopherus evgoodei. The sequence goes on along the minus strand of NC_044322.1, from coordinate 95,249,122 downwards.
CCACACTCTCTCAATGCCACTAATACAGTTTGCAACATCTGGTAGATTAGAAATCCTAGATATTCAGAATTTATGTTCAAAATACATTCTTTTAGTATATAGCATTATTTATTATTTCTCTATTTCTTTTACGGTAGAGCCCAGAGATAGCAATCAGGATTAGGTCCTGCTGTTAAAGAACCTGCAGAAACACAGGGAGACTCAGTCCATGCCTTGAAGAGTTTAACATTTTTTCAGCTATGTGCAGAATGTACTTTATAGTGTTTGCATACTAGGTAGTTAATATAATGTACAAAATAAAATGGCAATGTGTAGCTCTCATTTGTCCTGATGGGTCTACAGGGGGGGGATCTCCAACCTTTTCCAGCCGTGAATCTCAAATTCCTCCCTCCATCCTCCCCTGTTTTCCCCCATTGTCTCTCTAGTCCTGAATCCTTTGAGCTTTTCTTGTTCCAGGAAAACATTGTAATGGAATTTGATTTTTGCATTAAGTCTCATATTTTACTTTTTCTTTGTCTCTTCCTCAGTCTTTATCTTTTTTTTCTTCTAGTTATTTTTTCCTCTCATTCATGCTCTAAGTTTCTATCTCTCCTTCCTCCTCCTCCTCCCTTCATGTCCCATTCAGCTGCATAGCCATGATCTGGAACTGTCCAGATCAAAAATGGGTAGATCAGGGGCTGCATGGATATTACTACTTCTCTCCCAGCAAGCAAGCAGCAGGGAAGCATCATGCAACACCCTGAAAAGGGATATAGTAAATTTCTTACACACAGTCACTGGGTACAAGAGTAGGGGAAGGGAAAAATTGTGTGTATTTCTTATGGGGTTTATCACTGCATGCTGCCCGTACTCAGCGCTGATTCTGAATCAAGCGCATTGTGTTCATTGCCCAGATTCCCAACTATTATTGCTAAAATAGCATTATTTGCTGCCATGGGTAACTGTAAATACTTTTCTTTATCTAGTCATATACATTTCCTTGTAGGTCTTACTTTCAGACCATGTCCATAATGTATATGCCCATCCCTTACTGTAGTCTGTGTTTTTTAATACTCTGTCTGTAAATGAAAAATGATATAGGCCCTGATTCAGAAAAAGCATCGCCTATTCAGGAAAGCACCACAACACGCATGAACTCCACTAAAGTCACACGTGCTTAAGTACTTTCTTGAATTAGGGTGTGACAGAGCACTCAAACCCTGCACTAACAGGGAAAGGACTACTGAGGCTGTGTGTTCTAAAGTAGCCCTGCCCGTCCTCTCCTGCCAATCATGTGTAATAGGAATGGGGAGCTTTAAAAAGAGGATGCTGTAATCAGGCGGGAGAAAGTGCAGGGAAGGGAATGGCTAAATTAGAGTAGAAGGGGGCACCCTAGAGAAACTTATTTATACAGGGCCATAAAGAGAAGGATTTGAACCAAAACCTTGCTTGTGTAAACAGTATAATATTTTATAGAGGGGAGGGATAGCTCAGTGGTTTGAGCATTAGCCTGCTAAACCCTAGGTTACAAGCTCAATCCCTGAAGGGGCCATTTAGGGATGTGGGGCAAAAATTTGTCTGGGGATTGGACTAGATGACCTCCTGAGGTCCCTTCTATCCCTGATATTCCATGTAGGGCTGTCAAGCAATTAAAAAAAATTAATGGTGATTAGTTGCACTGTTAAACAGTAATAGAATACCATTTATTTAAATATTTTTGGATGTTTTCTGCATTTTCAAATATATTGATTTCAATTACAACTCAATACAAACGGTACAATGCTCACTTTATATTTATTTTTATTACAAGTATTTGCACTGTAAAAAACCAAAAGAAACCATATTTTTCAATTCACCTAATACAAGTACTGTAGTGCAATCTCTTTATCATGAAAGTTGAACTTACAAATGTAGAATTATGTACGAAAAAACCTGCATTAAAAAATAAAACAGTATAAAATTTTAGAGCCTGCAAGTCCACTCAGTCCCACTTCTTGTTCAGACAATCATTCAGACAAAAAATGCATCCAATGAAGTGGGTATTCACCCATGAAAGCTCATGCTCCAGTACGTCTGTTAGTCTATAAGGTGCCACAGGATTTTTTGCTGCTTTTACAGATCCAGACTAACACGGCTACCCCTCTGATACTCAGACAAAAAAGTTGTTTACATTTGCAGGAGATAATGCTGCCCACTTCTCGTTTACAATGTCACCTGAAAGTAAGAACAGGCATTCACATGGCACTGTTGTAGCGAGCATTGCAAAATAGTTATGTTCCATATGCTCTAAAGATTCATATGTCCCTTCCTGCTTCAACCACCATTCCAGGGGACATGTGTCCATGTTGATGATGGGTTCTGCTCAATAACAATCCAAAGCAGTGCGGATTGACGTGTTCATTTTCATTATCTGAGTGTCATAAACAGATAGCTAAGGGTTAATGTCTCTTTCACCTGAAACACCTGACCAGAGAACCAATCAGGAAACCGGATTTTTTCAACTTTGGGCGGAGGGAATTGTGTGTCTGAGTCTTTTGTCAGTCTGCCTGCTGTCTCTGAGCTTTGGAGAAGTAGTTCTGTTTTCTAATCTTCTGTTTCTAAGTGTAAGGACAAAGAGATCAGATAGTAAGTTATATGGTTTCTTTTCTTTGGTATTTGCATGAATATAAGTGCTGGAGTGCTTTGATTTGTATTCTTTTTGAATAAGGCTGTTTATTCACTATTCTTTTAAGCAATTAGCCCTGTGTTGTATCATCTTAATACAGAGAGAACATTTGTATGTATTTTTCTTTCTTTTTTATATAAAGCTTTCTTTTAAGACCTGTTGGAGTTTTCTTTACTTCAGGGAAATTAAGTCTGTACTCACCAGGGAATTGGTGGGAGGAAGAAATCAAGGGGAGATCTGTGTGTTGGATTGCTAGCCTGATTTTGCATTTCCTCTGGGTGAAGAGGAAAGTACTTTTGTTTCCAGGATTGGAAACGGAGAGGGCAAGTCCCTCGGTTTGGATTCACAGAGCTTGTGTCTGTGTATCTCTCCAGGAGCACCTGGAGGGGGGGGAAGGGAAAAAGGATTATTTCCCTTTGTTGTGAGACTCAAGGGATTTGGGTCTTGGGGTCCCCAGGGAAGGTTTTTCAGGGGGACCAGAGGGCCCCAAAACACTCTAATTTTTTGGGTGGTGGCAGCAAGTACCAGGTCCAAGCTGGTAACTAAGCTTGGAGGTTTTCATGCTAACCCCCATATTTCGGACGCTAAGGTCCAAATCTGGGAATAAGGTTATGATATATCTGGTCTCTTTGTCCTTACACTTAGAAACAGAAGATTAGAAAACAGAACTACTTCTCCAAAGCTCAGAGACAGCAGGCAGACTGACAAAAGACTCAGACACACAATTCCCTCCACCCAAAGTTGAAAAAATCCGGTTTCCTGATTGGTTCTCTGGTCAGGTGTTTCAGGTGAAAGAGACATTAACCCTTAGCTATCTGTTTATGACAAAAGCAGCGCGGATTGACGTGTTCATTTTCATTATCTGAGTCAGATGCCACCAGCAGAAGGTTAATTTTCTTTTTAGGTGGTTCGGGTTCTGTAGTTTCCGCATCTGAGTGTTGCCCTTTTAAGACTTCTGAAAGCATGCCCCACACCTTGTCTCTCTCAGATTTTGAAAAGCATTTCAGATTCTTAAACCTTGGGTGAGTGCTGTAGCTATCTTTAGAAATATCATATTAGTATCTTCTTTGCGTTTTGTGAAATCTACAGTGAAAGTGTTTTAAAAATGAACAGTATCATCATCCGAGACTGCTATAACATGAAATGGCAGAATGTGGGTAAACATCAGGGGACATACAATTCTCCCCAAGGAGTTCAGTCACAAATTTAATTAACACATTATTTTTTAACAAGCATCATCAACATGGAAGCTTGTCCTCTGGAATGGAGGCAGAAATATGAAGGGGCATAGGAATGTGGCATAGCATATCTGGCACCTAAATACCTTGCAGTGCTAGCTACAAAAGTGCCATGTAAAGGCCTGTTCTCACTTTCTGGTGACATTATAAAGAAGAGGACAGCATTATCTCCGGTAAATGTAAACAAACTTGTTTGTTTTAGTGATTGGCTGAATAGACTTGTAGGCTCTGAAGTTTTACATTGTTTTGATTTTGAGTGCAGTTATGTAGCAGAAAAAAAAATCCACATTTGTAAGTTGCACTTTCACAGTAAAGAGATTGCACTACAGTACTTGTATGAGGTGAATTGAAAATACTATTTCTTTTGTTTATCATTTTTACAGTGCAAATATTTGTAATAAAAAATGCTATACACTTAGATTTCAATTATGACACAGAATATAATATATATGAAAATGTAGAAAAACATCTAAAATATTTAACTTCATTTCAATTGGTATTCTATTGTTTAACAGTGCAATTAAAGCTATGATTAATCGTGATTTAATCATGATTTTTTTTTAGTTAATCATGTGAATTAACTGTGATTAATCAACAACCCTAATTTTATGTAATATTTACAATTAGTTACTTTTCAATGGTTTGTTTTCTAGCTACTGTCACAGATTGAGAAGCTTAAATCATCAATGACAGAGGACCTAAATGCAAGTAACATCTTCTATAAGAAAAGGATAGAGGAGCTAGGGCAGAGGCTTCAGGAACAGAACGAGCTGATTATTTCTCAAAAACAGCAGGTCTGTTTTGTAAAGTATTCTTGGTTATCTAAAACCTTGGGGGCATGTGAGAAGAGATTTTTTTTTTTTTAATACTGTAATCTGTGTATGAATTTCCAGTTTTTATAAATCAATATTCTTCTAAAACTTGAATTGGTGGTATTTCCTCTGCAAGTGGCATTGGTGAGATCATTACTGGAATACTGTGTCCAGTTTTGATGGCCATAATTTTAAAAGGGTCCGCCTGGGTCATCAAATTCAGTCTCCTGTTGTTGCAGTCAGCCCCATCAGATAATCCCATTCATAGATTTATTGAATTGGAAAGGGCTCAGGAAAGATCAACTGTAGTGATTTGAGGTCTGGAAAACATACTTCACAGTGAGAGACTTAACAAGCTCAGTCTATTTAATTTGTCCAAGAGAATGTTAAGAGTTGACTTGGTCATGGTCAACAAGTATCTACATGGGAAGAGATTTCTGAGACTAAACACTGCTCTAATTTATGAGAAAAAGGCATAACAAGATCTAATGGCTAGAATCTGAAGCTAGACAAATTCAGACTAGAAATCAGGCACAATTTTTTGACCATGAGGATAATTAATCATTGAAACAGCTAACCTAGGAATGTGATGGATTTTTTAAATCGAGACTGTATGTATTTCTAAAAGAGATACTATAGTTCAAACAGTTTATGGGCTTAATGCAGAAATTACTGGGTGAGGTTGTATGGCCTGTGTTATCAGGAGATCAGTCTAGATCATCATAATGGTCTCTTCTGACTTTAAAAATCTATTAATGTATCTATGTGTTAAAGTGTATGTGCTTATCAACAAGAGTCTGATTTTGCAGACTTCAGAAAATGGTTAATTTTAAGCACATGCATAAGTCTTTGCACAATTGGAGCCAAGATTTGTGTGTCTGGTTAGCAAGTAGCAACTCTTTAGTCATCTTCCATAACAAAAAATTACGACTGAACAATAAATAAAATACAATTAAATAGTATATTCAGAGAAGGAGACGTAGAAGAGTACTTAGGCTCAGACAAACTCCGTACAAGAAAAGTGACATCTCCAAAGGAAATCAGCATTACCTGGTTTATAAAATGTCTCATAACGGATCTCAAGGCTCCATTTTTGAAAGCAACTATGAAGGTCCAAGTTCCTCAAAGTGGAAGGACTTGAACAGCAGATGAGATTGCTGAGAGAAACTGGAAGCTAGACTGGATAGATCATGAAAGGAGGTACCATTCAGGTGACGCACTATGAGTTGAGACCTTTGATGGGTTGGATGTGCCAAGGATGGAAGAATGTGTCAGTAGGAAAATGAATATGGTAGCGTATTTTACAGGAAGATATCAAGCAAATTAAAAAGTAGCATTAAGAATTTGGAAATCACTGGAAATAGGGTGAGAGACTAAAGAGAACTGAACATGATACCAATATTTTAAAAGGATCAAGGAAAATATTGAGAAGTTAAAAAGTTCAAGTCTGACTCTCTACCAGGAAATTTACTAGGGACAAAATAAGAGCACTTTTATAGATACAGATTGATCAAAATCAGAATGGGTTTATAAAGGAATGTGATAATGAATTTAAATGAATATAACTAACATTCATGATGAAATTAAATGAGATTTGACTAGAAAGAAATAGACATAAGACATACTTAGAAACATTAATTTATAAGCCTGGTTTGTTGATTAAAAAATTTATGCAGGACGCCGTGTTCTCCTGTTGTCTAGCAAATAGCTCTACATCAGAGTTTCTCGAACAGGGGTTGCCGCTTGTGTAGGGAAAGCCCCTGGCGGGCCGGGCCGGTGTGTTTACCTGCCCCGTCCGCAGGTCTGGCCAATCGCGGCTCCCACAGTGGCAGTCAGCCACTGCTGCAGGAGCAGTCGTGATGCTGGAGCAGCTCCGAAGCTCAGCCCCCGGCAGTGCTCCAACTGTTAGTCCTCCCCACACCAGGATTTTTTTAGTAAAAGTCAGGGACAGGTTTCAGTTTTCTGTGAATTGTTGTTTATTTCCTGTGACGTTCCCTTGACTTTTATTAAAATACCTGTGACAGAATCTTAACCTTAATGATTATCTAACTGTTTTTCTGAAGAACCTCATCTTTGTTCGTTGCATAGGCTGAGTGGCGACTGAGCCTAAATTGTGTAGTGAGTATGAATGGGGACCAGAGGAAGTCAGTGGGACTTTTCACACCCTTAAAATTAAGCATGTGCTTAAGTGCTTTGGATTGGGGCTGGACTTCAAGCCCCACTGCAGAAATTGGAAATACAGCATGTAGTAAATGATAGTATAATGTAGTCCCCTAGGAATCCTGCCTATTTTATTGCATAGGCAAATGGCATACAAGGTATGTCTACATAGCAGAGAAAAAAACCCTGGCTGGCCCATGCCACCCAAATTGGGCTCATGGGGCTCAGGCTACGGGGCTATTTCATTGCTGTGTACGTTTCTGGGCTTGGGCTGGAGTGTGAGCTCTGAGACCCTCCCACATTGCCGGGTCGTCATTCACTGAGGACTATTCAGCTTGAGTGTTGAATGAGGCGAAGTCCAATGAAAACAAAATTTCTTCATCTGTGTAGCATTTTAAATAATCATTCCTGTCATCCTGTTTTTTGGCAATAGTGGAAATTTTGTTAGTCTTTATTATTTAATTTAATTTTTAATTTGAGGATTTGTATTTTAGGACAATTATTTTATTCAGTCTTATGGCATCCATTTCTAACTGTGTCCTCACCTTATTGTAAATTTTTCTGTTTCAGATAAAAGAATTGTCCACAAAATCACTAGTAAGCATCAAACCACATGCTGGTAAGTGCAGGCTATAAGAAAAGGCTATAAATTAGGTTGATTCTACTTCTGAGTCTAACATTTTGGTTCAGTTATCCTAATATAAAATGCTAAAATACAGTTATCCTGGTACATATGGTACAGTTGTCATAAACAGATAGCTAAGGGTTAATGTCTCTTTCACCTAAAAAAAAAAAGTAACCTGAAGCACCTGACCAGAGGACCAATCAGGAAACCAGACTTTTTCAGGTCTGGGTGGAGGGAAGTTTGTGTCTGAGTTCTTTGTCTTCTGCCTGTACTCTCTCGGCTATGAGAAGTGATTTTTTCTGTCTCCTGCCTTTCTAATCTTCTGTTTCCCAGTTGTAAGTACAAAAGATCAGATAGTGATTTATATGTTTTTTTGTATTTACATGTCTATAGTTGCTGGAGTGCTTTGAATTGTATTCTTTTTGAATAAGGCTGTTTATTCATATTTCTTTTAAGCAATTGACCCTGTATTTGTCACCTTAATACAGAGAGACCATTTTTATGTATTTTTCTTTCTTTTTATATAAAGCTTTCTTTTTAAGACCTGTTGGAGTTTTTCTTTAGTGGGGAACTCCAGGGAATTGAGTCTGTGCTCACCAGGGAATTGGTGGGAGGAAGAAGTCAGGGGGAAATCTGTGTGTGTTAGATTTACTAGCCTGACTTTGCATTCCCTCTGGGTGAGGGGGGAAGAGAGATTAGTTCTCGGTACTTCTGTTTTCCAAGGCTGGAAACGGGGAGGGTGGAATCCCTCTGTTTAGATTCACGGAGTTTGCTTCTGTTTATCTCTCCAGGAACCCAGGGAGGGAATACCTGGAAGGGAGAAGGGAAGGGAAATGGTTTATTCCCCTTTGTTGTGAGACTCAAGGAATTTGGGTCTTGGGGTCCCCAGGGAAGGTTTTTGGGGGGACCAGAGTGCCCCAAAACATTCTAATTTTTTGGGTGGTGGCAGCTTTACCAGGTCCAAGCTGGTAACTAAGCTTGGAGGTTTTCATGCTAACCCCCATATTTTGGACGCTAAGGTCCAAATCTGGGACTAGGTTATGATAACAGTACATTACAAATTGATACTTCACAAATTTTATTTTAAAAATCAAATTAACCCTTGCAATTTAACTGTACTTCATATTGTGTCAGTGCTGCTGGTTCTCTGCCTCTTTTCTGTTGTGTGTCAAACCTGCACAGATTTGCAACTTTAAGGTTTTACAAGGCACAAAGCTGAACACTTGAAGGGAGGAGATATGAAAGCATGGTATTTAATAATTTAAAAAATGTAAATTATTTTACAACTTTTGGGTTGGGTTTTAAAAATACTTTATTGTTGGCTGCCTAATGGCATCTTGGGCAGGTGGAGATTTACTTCACGTGCATACAAAGGACAGATATTGAGAGGGTAGATGAAATTCAATATTTTACAAACAGTTTTAACAACTATAATAATGCCTTGCATTGATAGCACCTTGTATCTGTAAATAACTTTATCAACAATTAGTTAAACCTCACAGCCCTAAGATCTAGGCAGATGTTGCAGGGTGGAGTCCCAGAGCACACCTCTGTAGAGTTGGCACTGCAGTCGCCTCATCTCAGTTCCCCTCTTGGTTCTCCTGTGGCTAAGAGTTTTTTTAACATTGTAGGGTAACTTAGCTCACATGAGCGGACTCAACTTAAGACACGACAGCCCTGAACAAGTAACTGCTGAATAAACCCAAACAAGTAATTGCTGAAACAGCTAACTATTGTGAATATGTTTATAGAAAATAAAGGAGGCAGAGACTAACTAAACTAATGATTGTGGGTATGTTTATAGTAAACAAATTAGGCAGGAGCAGCCTGAACTGATAAGCTTGCCTTAAGCTATCTGCATAGTGATTGGACCTCACTTGTAGGAAGTGTAGAAGAACTTAGTAGCTAGAATGTATTTACACAGTGTGATGTGTGACATTAATTGAAATTACAGTATCACCCTGTACCCAAACCCCCTGCATCTGGGCCTGACCAATGTGGGCAAAGAGCTGTCACATGCCTAATAAAGTAACCTGAGTGATGAGCTGGAACTAAACTGAGATTTTTGAATCCCTGACAGCTGAACGAAGTGTTCTTCCAGAACTGGATGAGCTGTTGTGGATAAGCTGAATGGAAAGGTTCTCCAAGGGAATCTCAAGAAACATAACATTCCTCCCTCTTAAGGCCTGATTTATTGAATCCTCACAGAATTAACACGATTCCTTTGGTCCGTCCAGGCTTTTACCCTTGCTGATTCAGGGTTTCCAATTTACCCCTGTTTCAGGGCTTCTGACTCTGGCTCTTTCTTGGATCCCCAGTTCCATCTCTGCTTGAGAAGCTCTGCCAGTCCCACTCTGGCCCCTGAGCCCCTCTTGTGAGACATTCCCCACCCCCTAGGTCTTTTCCTAGCCCTGGTCCCTGGACTCAAATTCTTCTTTCCCTTGGGGCAGAGTCTCCACAGCCCAACCTTCTTGGTGCTGTACTTGAATCCTGGTAGGGTTTCATAGCCCACCATCATCGTGCTTCACTACCGGAGATTGTCCCTGCAATCTTCTCCTGATCCAGGCTTGCTTTTAACTGATCTAAGAGCTTTAGTAACACTCGGCGGCATGGCTTCTGGCCACCATTCCCATCTTGGTCTGGGGAGCTTTCCTGGAACTACCTGTTCTTAAAGGAGCCATGCATTGGAATCCGTTGGCCCTGAGCCCTCACTGCTGTCACAGGGGACAAACTATGCTATTACAGGAAGCATTTCACAGATTAGAAAACAAAAATTAGATTAGACAAAAACAGGTTAAGTAACTTGCCCAGGTTCACACCTACAACTAAGGGGCAGAGCAGGATTTTTGGCTTACCTCTTTCATCTCCAGCAACTAGATAATACTGTCATTTCAATTCCTTAGTAAAGCAACTTTTTACTATTTTGGAAACTCTGTTGGTATAAAATGTTGTCTTTCCCTTGAAATATGTTCCATAATTAATTTATAAATGTGATACAGTAGAACCTCAGAGTTACAAACACCTTGGGCACGTAGGTTGTTCGTAACACTGAAATGTTCATAACTAAACAAAACATTATGGTTGTTCTTTCAAAAGTTAACAACTGAACATTGACTTAATACAACTTTGACACTTTACTATACAGAAGAAAAATGCTGCTTTCCCTTTATTTTTTTAGTAGTCTACATTTAACACAGCACTGTACTATATTTGCTTTTTTGTATTTTCGTTTGGTCTCTGCTGCTGCCTGACTGCATATTTCTAGTTCCAAATGATTGTGTGGTTGAGTGGTCAGTTCGTAACTCTAGTGTTTGTAACTCTGAGGTTCTACTGTATAAGTAAATATCTGCTATGTTTGAATGTATACATCTGTTGTTTACTGTAAGTCATTTGTTGTTAGCTTCTTTCTTTTTGCTGTTTTAGTGAATGCTCCAGCACAGCATGTTGTAGAATCTAAACCAAGTCTACAAGACACACATGGTGAGTTCTGTAATAGATTCAGTTTCAGTACATGTAAATCTAATACTCAGTCTTCACAATTTATTATCTGTGGGATCATTTCTATGACAATACTTAAATTCAGTGGAGAATACAATTTAATTAACTATGCTTTAATTCTCACATTAAACATTGTTTTAAAATAAATGTAAAGGGACACTGTGGAGGTGGGTAGGTATAAAAAATGACAGTGCTTTGAGAGTGATTCCCACAAGATGGATGATTTTTACCTTCCTGGTGTATTCTATGTATAGCGCCTCTCTCCACCTGATTACCTCCTTTAATGGCAACCCACTTACAGGTTTTGATGGGCAGGTCTGGGTTCTTTTGTATCCCACCATCCGCTCAGCAGGGTGAATCTTTTTTCTTTTTTGCTGTGAAATTATTTGGTGGTGCCTCCACGCCCCTCGCTCCTTCCTGGCAGGGTCACCAGGGCAGCTTGGGCGGAACATTCTAACTACAGAGGAATCCTCACTTACTTGCCAGATAGTTGGAGACTTCCAAGAAATAACACAACACATAAAAATATATTCAACACAATAATTATATTAAACGGGCAACAAATACAACATAACAGGGTGAAACGCTATTTTTCGGGTCATCGGTGCCCACATTGAAAATACCCGTGACTTGATGTTACAAGTGTAAAATTAGTGTCCTGTTGGTACACATACTTTGCTGGGCCCTTGATGACCTATAAAATTCTCTGCAGTGGTTTAGCAGTGTGGCTAACTGGGTTCAGTACAGTCCAAAGGACTGACAAGTGGGAGGAGGTGGTGAATCCCTCCACAAGTGTAATAAGCAACAGGTTATAAAATCCTCAAATCCTTACTCCCTGGCATGAGGACACAGTTCAGGGTCCCCAAAACAAATTCCCGGACTAACTGAAGACGGTGCGCTCACGAACTCCATGAATGATCTTCAGATTTGAAGATGACGCTGGACGATTCCAGGGGCTGCTGTCTGCTGGCAGGGATCCTCCTCAGGCAGGAATCAGGCTGCGTTGGTCCCAGGATTTCCCCTCACCATAAAGGGGTGCAGGGCTCAGGTGTAGGTTATACAACTACCCTAATATCCAAACTGTAGCCTCCTAGCCCAGCCTCCAGTCACACACACTCAACAGGCAGCTTCCCTGGACCAGCAGAGCTGACCATTTGGTGACTAGTCTCACCTAAGGAGCTGGAGGTGAACCCATCCTGGCTAGGGAAATTTCCCAGCAAATGCTACCAATTGGGAATCATCCATGGGGAAGGAAAACCCAGCTGGGGGATCTGCTTTCAGGTCCCTTCAGGGCATTTCTCAGGGGGAACCCTGCTTGCAGACCTGGGACTCACCAGCTGCCCACACAGCCAGTCCTGCCCTTGCCCTGGCTGGCTCCAACCTCTCCAAAATGGCTTCTCCCCTCTCCAGAATTCCCTGGGAGGGGCATCTCACTCCCTGTTGGTTGCCGGGCAGACTCTGAGTTTGCCTTGGCACCTCCTCCCTGAGCTACCATCAGACAGAGCTCCAGGAATCTATGTAATCTCCTTGGGGGTTACATATGTAATTTGTTTTTCCAACTTGTTGGTGTCACTCTGGCATAACCGTAGGTAACTCGAAAAGGTGATAGACCACAAGTGTCAATGAAGCCCTTCTGCTGTAGGTCTTAATGAACCAATGTTCCTCCATGTTAAACACTTTGTGTAACCTAGTGTAACCTAATGTACTAATAGCTGCAAAAATGTAGTATTAGCAGTTAGCTTTTGATTGTAATAGCCAGTTCTCTGCTGTAACACATTGAAGCTAGGCTAGAGCATGTTCAAGGTCGTTTTAAGATACTGTATACATGTCTCAGCAGCGTAGAGAGGGGAGGAAGGGGGAAGTCAAAAGATTGAATGAGAGAAGATACTGCAGCTGGATGGGAAAGGAGGGGGGAGTAAGAAATCAGCTAGTCAGCAAGAAAGTTTTGTAGTAAACAACTGGGATATAAAAGGAAGAAACTGCTTGTTTTAGGTGTGCAGGATCTGAGATTGTTATTTCTCCCTGGCACCTTATTTGAGCTCAAATAAATTTGGTTGTTTGCTTCTCCACCCTGGTGTGTTTATTGGCGCTTAAGCACTCTAGGCAACGAACCACTGTTGCTTGCCTCTGGCACTGCTGTGTCTGCAACAAACTGATCATCAGAACTAACAGTGGAGGGGAAGCAAAACTGTGAGACTTTCTGTTAGACTAACAGTGAACAAACTGGTGTTTGCCTAAAGAGTGTGTGTGAAGTGGTTTGTTTGTTGTAAGTGTTGGAAAAAAATATATTTTGTATGTGGTTTCAGTCATTAGTTAGAGGGAAAATACAACAGAAATAATCAGGAAGCTAGAATGCTCCTGTTGGGATTATTGTCTTTGCATACTGTAGGTCAATATTTTTGTTTAATAGCCCACAATATTCTGATGTCTAATACAGGAAAACATCTACATTGACGTATTCAATCATCCTACTTTGAGTGCAGTGATATTGTCTAAGACTGTATCATCGTACTGTATCAAGTCTTATTTCTTTAATTTTTTTCTTTTTAAACAAAAGCAATATTTTGTTGTTGAGAATATCAAAATAGCTTCCACTGGGTCTCAACTTTCAAAACAATGACTAATACCCTTACTGTGGTAGCTAGAAATCTTCAGTGATCAATAAGATTCTTTTCTAAATAACATTTCAAATAGTAAAGTGATAGAGTTGTGGGTGTTGTGTTAGGTTTGTATGTATTATGAATATTACTATGCATGCAATGCGAATGAATTTTGAAAAAAAATCTAAAATGGTTAAGTTTTATTTCTAAACAGAGCTTCGTAAGAAACACCACAGAAACACCACATTTAATACTTCTCAGAGAAGCTTCTATAATTTTTCTTGCTTAACAATAAAAGTTTAAGTTCAGAGGTATCCAAAAATAGAGAACGGAAAAAAGATTTCACGTTATGGAGGCTTCAGACAACTTAATCAGAAATGAGAAACTGAACCTAATGTATTGATTTGAAAATATATGCTGTGACTGGAAATAACAAATTAAGTAACCTTAAAGGGCTTTTTGTGTATTACAAAGTAGTAGTGTTCAAATAATATTAAAGTAACATTTATTATTAACCTATAGTTGGCAATAATTTAGTGAAATACATTTTTTAGATGGAATGGCAAAGTAATAATAAAAACATATTTATAAGTTTTCTTTCTTTTTATACTCAAACAACTTCTTATACACCAAGATGGGAAGGGAAAGGAAAGTATAAAGTAGTTTAGATATGGAATCACAGTTCAAGGATCTGATGTTGTCAAGAAGGTGTGCTTCTTCATGTATAGCTCCACAGTGTTCACAGTGTAAAGCATTATTTTAACTATTCCATTTTTTCCCTTTTTCATCTGCAGTAGGAGAATTTTTTTTTAGTTCTCTGACTTACTCATTTACATCTGCAGTTTCAGTGATTAAATTCTCATTTCTCTGCTCTTGTTGTGGATGTTGTTGCATTTTATAACACTTCTCAACATAGAAAAAGATTGCTCTTTGTCAGTATACAGAAAGTTCAATGTTGTTTACTAATGAAACCTCAATGAGAGTGCTGACTTTGCATGATTTTGCTGATAATAATATTTTATTTATCTCTGCAGGTCTCTCTCTGTCTCTCCCCCTACTTTCCTACCTTCTGCATTTTTTTTTATCATTAACATTCCAGATTTCAGCTCATAGAGGCTAGTGGAAACTAGAACCTTACCCTAACTTTTCAAAGATTTTCATGGGATCTAGCTGTATAACCAAAGGGTGTAATGGAGCTTCATCTAATGCCATTCTGAAAATGTCTGAGTTTCCTAGCAATTTGAATAAATACTATTGTTTTTTTTTATTAGGCCATTTGGAAATCAGAAGATCTATCATATTCCTGTCAAAGCAGTTGCCCACATTTGTAATACCCAGACTGTTACTTTTTTTTTTTTGATAGCATTACTTCTGGAAAGTGTAATCTTGGATAAAATTTTAAAAGTGCCAAAACCTCATTTTCAAAAGTGACATGCATTTAGGGCTAAATCCACAGAAGAACTTCACTGAGTGTTGCAACACCTAAGCCCTAGCTGCGGCACTCAGACTCCCCATACAATGCATGGGCACAGTTAGGTGCCTGTGAAAGGGATCATCAAAAGCCAGCAAGCTGAGTGGGGAACCATCTAAATTAGACATGAGTTAAATGCAGAGGAAAGGGGTGAAGCTTAGGTCCAAATCCTCAAAGGTGTTTAGGCACCTTACTGCCATTGATCTGGGCCTTAAGTGTCTGAAAAGCTGAAGGGAGGTGCTACCCTTCACTTGAGCCATGAGCCACTTCTTGGAGTTAGGCACATAAGGCAGGTCAGCCTATCCCCTAGCATGCAAAACCCAGACCTTTCTTGTGGAAAAACAAGAGAGAGGGAGAGCTCCCATCATAGCTAGGGGTCTAACAAATTTGCAGCTATGAAAACTGCATCGCAGACCATGAAATCTGGTCTCCTCTGTGAAATCTGCTTATACTAGAGGGTGAAAGTATACAAAAGTTCAAACTGGGAATCCCAACCCACAAGGGGGTCGCAAGCCTATTGTAGGGGTGTCATGGTATTGCCACCCTTACTTCTGTGCTGCCTTCAGAGCTGGGTAGCCAGAGAGTGGCAGCTGCTGACTGGGCACCGAGCACTGAGAGCAGTGCCACCACTGGCAGCAGCACTGCAGTAAGGGTGGCAATACCATACCATGCCATCCTTACTTCTCCAGTGCTTCTGGCAGCAGCTCTGCCTTCAGAGCTGGGCACCCAGTCAGCAGCTGCCACTTTCCTGCTGCTCAGGTCTGAAGGCAGTGCTGCCACCACCAGCAGCACAAAACTAAGGGTGGCATGGTATGGTATTGCCACCCTTACTCCTCCGTTGCTGCTGATGGTGGCGCTGCCTTCAGAGCTGGGCAACTGGCCAGCAACTGCTGCTTTCCAGCCACCCAACTCTGAAGGTAGCACAGAAGTGAGGGTGGCAATATGGTGACCCTGTACGATAAGCTTCATGCCCACTTTTGGGTCAGGATCCTCAGTTTGAGAAATGCTGTGGAGAAATCACACATTTTTCACGGTTTGGTTATGGCATAAATAGTATATTTCATGCATGTGTAACACATCTGTGGAATTTGCTGTTGTTATAAACAGATAAGTAAGAGTTAATAGAACAAAAGTGCTTCATATCTCTTTTGCCTGGAAAGGGTTAACAAGATCTGTGAGCCTGGCTGTCACCTGACCAGAGGACCAATCAGGGGACAGGATACTTTCAAATCTTGAAGGAGGGAAGTTTTTGTGTGTGCTGTTAGAATTTGCTTGTTGTTCACTCTGGGGGCTCAGACGTGCAACCAGGTTTCTCTCCAATCTCCCTGATACAGGTTCTTATAGATCCAGAATAGTAAGTACTAGGTAGATAAAGCGAGTTAGGCTTATGGTTGTTTTCTTTATTTGCAAATGTGTATTTGGTTGGAAGGAGTTCAAATTGGTATTTTGCTGAAAAGATTTTAATTTGTACTTGTATACTTAGGCTGGGAGGGTATTCCCAGTGTCTATAGCTGAAAGACCCTGTACCTATTCCGTCTTAAATTTACAAAGATAATTTTTACCTTTGTTCTTTCTTTAATTAAAAGCTTTTCTTGTTTAAGAACCTGATTTATTTTTTTTTCTTCTTGTGTGAGACCCCAGGGGCGGGGGTCTGGATTCACCAGGGAATTGGTGGGGAGAAAGGAGGGAAGGGGGAGAAAGAGGCTAATTTCTCTCTGTCTGTCTCTCTCAGGGAGAATCTGGGAGGGGAAGAGAGAAGGCAGGGGGAAGGTGCATTTTCCTCTGTTTTAAGATTCAAGGAGTTTGAATCACAGTGACCTTCCAGGGTAACCCAGGGAGGGGAAGCCTGGGAGAGGCAACGGTGAGAGAAAGGGTTTACTTTCCTTGTGTTAAGATCCAGAGGGTCTGGGTCTTGGAGGTCCCCGGGCAAGGTTTTGGGGGGAACCAGAGTGTACCAGGCACTGGAATTCCTGGTTGGTGGCAGCGCTACAAGTACTAAGCTGGTAATTGAGCTTAGAGGAATTCATGCTGGTACCCCATCTTTTGGACGCTAAGGTTCAGAGTGGGGAATTATACCATGACAGCTATTTATGCCATGACCAACCCACAGAAAATGTGTGATTTCTCTGCAATTTAAGTAGACCCCTAATTATAACAAATAGCTTGGTGATTAGGGGCATGCTCCTGGATTATAATGAGCAGAACAGGGACTTGAGGCCATATCCCAGGTGAGTGCCCTAACCACCAGGCTATTGGGTATTCTTGGGTGGACCTTTCTCAGTCTCTCTTGCTGGATCTGTTTCACTTTGTATAAGTAATTAAATATTCATTCTGAGCATGGACTTGAATTGGTTCTCCCAAATCCCAGGTGAGTTCCCTAACTACTAGGCTGTAGAGTCTCTCTCTTTCTCTACCAATGCTTTATTAGTTGGTACACTAAAAACTTAAAATGAAGTAACTTTGACTTGCACTTAATCATTGAAAACATGTGCATTTGACATATTTAGGTTTAACAGTAATCAAATTTTAAGCATATAATTAGACTTAAGAAATCACATATTGCACATGAAAAGTGAATTGATATACAGTATATCTATTTAAAATATGCATGCATCACAGTCTGCAGCTGACACCCCTTTGTGAAATTTGATTTGTATGTGTGAAATAATGGAGACATAATTAAACATGTTTATTTTACTGTTGTCAAGGTATTATTCCCACTTTGAACATTAACGTCCAGAAAGTGGGGACCTGCATGTACCCTTCTAAGCTTAATTCCTAGCTTAGATCTGATAGCGCTGCCACCAACCAAAAATATAGTGTTTTGGTATACTTCCTGTCCCCCAAATCCTTCCCTGGGGGCCCAAGACCCAAACCCCTTAGGTCCTAAAACAAAGAGAAATAAACCATTCCCTCTCCTTTCCCCCTCCCAGACTTTCCCTGAGAGATCACTGTGATCCAAACTCCTTGAATCTTAAAACAGAGAGGAATTAACCTTTCCCCCTCCTCCTTTCCCTCCACCACTCCCTGGTGAGTTCAGACCCAATCGCCTTGGGTCTTAAACAAGGAAAAAAATCAATCAGGTTCTTAAAAAAAAGAAAGCTTTTAATTAAAGAAAGAAAAAGTAAAAATTATCTCTGTAAAATCAAGATGGAAAATGTTTACAGGGTCTTCAGCTATACATAGACTAGAGGGGCTCCCTCCCCCCTAGCCTAAGTTACAAGTTACAGCAAACAGAGGTAAAATATCCTTCCAGCAAAATACACATTTGCAAATAAAGAAAACAAAAGACTAATCCGCCTTCTAGCTAGTTCTTACTATTTTGAACATGAGAGACTGTTTCAGAAAGATTGGAGAAAGCTGGTTGCACGTCTGGTCCCTCTTAGCCCCAAGAGTGAACAACGAACAAAAAAAAAACAGCACAAAGACTTCCCTCCACCAAGATTTGAAAGTATCTTGTCCCCCGATTGGTCCTTTGGTCAGCTGTCAGCCAGGTTCACTGAGCTTGTTAACCCTTTACAGGTAAAAGAGACATTAACCCTTAACTATCTGTTTATGACAACTGTGCATAAATGGTGAGGTGTTATGATAATCCTGAATTGTTAAGGAGCTAAACTGATTTACCTAATTGATAGTTTATGATTCTCTAACTTGGGCAGATTGCTTATTGACATCAGATGTAATAGGAGATCCCTAAAAGAGTGATGTGTCAGAGCAGAGGTACACATCAGAACAAGGCTAAACGAGTGAGTTCTGAATATATTACATTCACCAACAGTGTCAGTTTACAACAAAAGAGTTTTCAGGTTTTATACTTTCTTTTCATTTTGAATTTGGCTAGAACATATGGCAAGGATTATCTTTTAATTTCATTGCCACTACATGTGCCACTATAGTTAAGGGTGTGTTTCAACTCTGGTTAAAGGTTGACCTGTTTAAGCCCTCTAATTTCAACATACTTAATCAGATTCCTTTGAAATTTGGTGTGCCTTAGGAAGGTTCAGGGCAAGATTAGCCATCCAAATTTGGGTTCTTTGAGCTAGGGGTTGTGGAGATATAAGACTCCCCTGCTTCCTTCCAAAAAATAGACATTTTCCAAAAAATTTCTAGTGGTTGTTTTGTTTTTTTGCACAGAACTGGAGATCACTCTATAGCTGGGATATGGGTTGAAATGGTCTCAAACTGTCAGTTTTTCCCAAAGCAGTGCCTGACAACCAATAAGCCTTTGAGGCACCCAAATTGTGAATTGTATTTAAGAATGTATTCACTTCTTCACTTGTATAGAAGTATAGTCTGGAAGGATTACCCTGCACGTGCCTCAGCAAAGAAAAAAAAACATGAGATGGTTTCTGTACAGCCACTTTATGCTTGGCTGGGTATTCAAGTGTATGTGCTGATGCCATTGCCCCTGGTGAGCACCCCTTCATTGGTGTTTCTTGTCCAAACCTTTGTACAGCTATGCAGTAAAGATTTAATAACTGATGTTTCTTGCTACAAGTAGTCTCTATTATAATATAATATGTTTTTATTGTATGAGGATGTTTACTGAGAACTCAGCAATATAGTCAGCTGCCAGTCTACCCAAAATATTTGTTATATCAGGTGGGAAGGAACTGAAGTTGGTGGTGGGGGGCAGGATGGGACAGGGGCAGGGCACAGGGGTTGCGGCTGCAGAGAGGGCAGGAAATAAGGAAGGGTGGTAGATAAGCCTTGGATGGGTTGTTTGAGGAAAATATATATTTTACTAGCCCCTGGTGGGGCAGGCCACAAGTGGCTACATCCTGATCTCCAGGCTGATTAATGGGGACACTTAGCGCTCAGCTTTGGAACTGATAGTGTAGGTACCTTGATTGCTCAGGGAAATATGCTGCCAGAGTTGTCAGTGTGTGGTTTCTGGGTGATTCCTGGGTCACAAAGTTACAGAAATTTGCAGGAGAGCAAGGAATACATCATGGCTTGGGGATTACTGCCATAGGCTGATTGGGTGGAGACTGGTGGCCTTCACGGGCATCGTGTTTTGTCCACTCTGCAGTATCTTAACTGGTTGTGATCTACCAGAGCTAGCAATAATTCACTTGGGCAAAAATGAGCTGGGCCTTATTCCTGGTGTACATTTTATACAGGATACCATCTGAACCTACAATTTCATGTAACCATCATTTAAAGCATTAGAATCCTCTCATATTCCACCTCACCTCTCCTTTTATCATAAAAGCACCAAGACTTGCCACAGATATAACTTTCCCTGGTTCTTCTTCAAGTAGTGTTCCTATGATTGCTCCACTCCAGGTGTATTCATGTCCCTGGGCCTCAGATCAGAGATTTTTGGTAGCAGTGTCCGTTTAGCCCATACATTCCCTCTCCCAGTCTCATGCTCTGCTTTGCTGCTATATAGCACTGTGAGGGCAAACCGCCCTCAGTTCCTTCTCCACTGCCCTGGCCTGAGGTGCTTAGGCTTAGCAGAGCCCATTGACAGAGATTCTTAGTGGCTTTTTGTACTCATTTTCCATAATAATAATAAAAATTCTGTTAGTTAATGTTAATAATTCCTTCTTCTCTTTTCATTTCTTAACTATTCTACATGCAATTTTTTTTTTAATTTCCTGAGTGTAAGTTAGCTTCCCCTAGTTCTTTTCGTTTGAGAAGTGAACCCTAAAAAAGGGAAAGCCTGGCTCTGCTGAGTTTAAACGCTGTCTTTCCTGTCAGGAAGCTATTTCTGTCAGTGATGGCCATTCTTGCTGCATTTGCTGCCTCTAGAATGGCACTGATGGAGTCTCGTAGACAATTGGTACCAAGTACACCTGTACCGGAAAAGGCTATGGCGAGTTTTGCTGGCCATTCTTCAGAACGCAGAGGGCTAGCGGTACCAATGAATCTCTCCACTTCAACTGTTCTGGTATCACAGGAATTTTGGTTTTCCAAAGACTAGATGGCCTTGGAGATGCCTGATTCACCCTTAGTAGGCACCAACATAACTGTGATATGAATACGCCTAGCTCCCTGTACTTACATGCAGTACTGAGACATTCTACTCCACCATCCATGATTCTTCCACCCTGTCAGGCAACTACAAGGAAGATGATGGGGATCACCTATACTAACTCTCTGTCCAAGGTTCTCCATTACAACACCAGGGAGCTAGCCATGAATGAAATGAGGTACCTTCAATCTGCCACCAGAGTAGAAGAGACACCCATTCAGTTAATATGAATACCCTTCGATGCCCCCACCCATGCCCTTTCCACCACCTCAGTGGCCATACTGGGACGCTGGGGCAGCATATAGATAATAGTTTTCGAGGACCTCTGGCATCACCCAGAGGGATAAAGGAAGGCGAGCTCCTTCAGCTTGAATAGCCAGATCTCCTGATCCTCAAGAGGGGTCCTTTGAGGAACAGGAGGAGATACTCCAGTGACCAATATTTCTTCATCTCCTGATAACACAATCATACCTCCCCCACCAGCTACAGCAGATAACTTCAAGCAATTTCAAGATCTCTTTAAGAGAGAGTGGATTCCCTGCAGATCCCACTGGAAGAAGTCAGAGTCACAGCATAAATTGCTAGACATCTTGCAGATGTCTTCATCAGCAAAGATTGCACTCCCCATCAACGAGGTGCTGCTTGATCTGGTGAAAACTATATGGCAGACACCAACCACAATATTCCCCGATGTGCAAAAAGGTGGACAAATACAGAAAAAGAATGGTGGTTGAAGACCCATTCTGGATCTAAGGGCACTCAACAAATTTGTAAAAATACAACGTTTCAAGATGGTTACCGTGGCAGCAGTAAACCCATCTCTTGGGCAGGGGACAGGTTCTCGGCCCTTGATCCACAAGACAATTACTTTCATATCACAATTCACCCATCCCACAGGAGGTTCCTAAGGTTCACTCTGGATCAAGATAATATTCAATACAAAGTGCTGCCATTCGGTCTATCTTTGGCACCTAGGGTGTTCTCAAAGATCCTTTTTGTGTTAATGACGCACCTTCACAAACAAGGCATTATGTTATTTCCCTATCTAGATGTTTGTTTGCTCTAAGCACATACCTTCACTGGCACCTTTAGAGACACATGAAAGATTATAAATTTATTCCTACAACCAGGTCTACAACTAAATACCCAAAAGTCCACTTTGACCCCATGCAACAGCTGGAATTTATAGGAGTCTTGAGGGTTTTTTTGCCCACACTGCTCCTGTTGCGAGGCTGTTCCAGAACTTCACTCCTCTGATGGTTAGAAACCTTTGCCTAATTTCAAGCCTAAATTTGTTCATGGCCAATTAATATCCATTTGTTCGTGTCCACATTGGTGCTTAACTTAAATAACTCCTCTCTCTCCCTGGTATTTATTCCTCTGAAACAGGCTTCTATTTTTCTTTTAATGGTAACTGTCCAGTGAAGAAACTTAGGCATCCTTTATATAGGGCCGGCGCTTCCATTTAGGTGACCAAGGCGGTCGCCTAGAGTGCTAGGATTTGGGAGGGCGGCATTTTGCTGCCCTTGGCGGCAATTCGGCGGCAGGGGGTCCTTCTGCGCTCTGGGTCGTCGGCGGCAATTCTGCGGCGGGTCCTTCACTCACTCCAGGAAAGACCTCCCTCCACCGCAGAATTGCTGGGAGCGCAGAAGGACCCGCACCTAGGGCGCCAAAAACCCTGGCGCCGCTCCTGCCTTTATATCTGGTAACTCCTGCAAAATAAAATTAAATGAAATTAAATAGTAAAAAAAGTTGCAAAGGAGAACAGTTGGGAGGACACAAAGGAATACAGTTACATGGTTCTAGAAGTCATCAAGAGCAGGTGTACTCTTGCATTTTGATATAATCACAGAATACCATCTACCACTGCTCATAGTGCTCACTTATTATGGAGGTTAGTTTGTACAAATTGCAATTAGTTACAATTATAGTTAGTTTACAGTTAGTTTGTGCAAGTTGTTATGAGCTACAGTTAGTTTGTGCAAAACTGCAATGTCCTTCATATGATGAATTCTTTGAGTCTAAAAATAGACCTTTCAGTTTTTTTTCTAATAATCCCTGATAATCAGTATGAGGTTTCAAAAAAATTTCAAAGCCAGTATGTGCTAAAAGTGGGAGTCTTTAGCTCTGCATTCAGCCAGAGAGAGAGACATTTTCAAAAGTTAGGATTTGAATTGTGACTGCTAACTTTTCATTCCCACATCTGATTTTCTTCTGGAAATGATCAGTTTTCAATAACCACCTATTCAGCAGGCTACTCAGAATTTCCATCTGATTTTATGTTCTAAATTTTTCTTTAATTGAATAATGGCTTTATTTTTTCTTTTTTCTAGCAGAATTTTCCAGAGGTTCAGTTCACCTCTTTCTAAACTACTTGTATCCCTAAAGGTTGATTTTATTTTATTTTGGTCTGTGTCTTGAGGTGTTATTCAGAAAAAATTCCATTGTGGGATTTATCTGCATTTTTGGATGCTGAATCAGAAAGCTCATTCTAATCCGTGAAGTATAGATCTTTCAAAGAATCCTATTGTCTACTTTTTTTTACGCTGCTAATATTTTTCAGCTTTGATTTTCTTCTCCCTCAGTGGAGGAAGTTATGTTAACACAGTTTGCAGTGTAGAAGCCCTGTTGGATCCCAGCTGGTTTCTGGATTTCCAAGAAGAAACAGATAAGAGTCCTTTTATGTTCTTTACTTGGGAGAAATTATAATCTTATTTTTAGATGCAAACCTCACTGCAGTTATCCATACATTTGTGACCAACATCCACACATTTGGATTAATGAAATGTACTCAATTGTGAGACCAATCAGAAACTTCAACTAGTGCAGGATATGGCTGAATGAAGAGGTGCTTCTCTCTGGGAGTGTATTATGTTGATATTCTGTCAACTGAACTGACTTCCAGTTTCTTCAGAGTGATCTGCAAAGCTTAGCATAGTGTAATTTCTTGTTCTCTGAGACTGCTTCTCTATGTTCCATCTTGTGCACTGAAATTATCTTGGAATGCTCTTCCTGATAAGCTACAGATTTAAAATCGAGTGGGGTTCTAGCAACAGGCCGTTTTCAGTGGTGGGGAGGGTCTTTGATTCTGCATCTTGCTTTACCCAGGATTCCAAAAGAGGCTGAGTTTTTTTTCACTTCAGGGAATACTGCAAAATCCTCCTCTTTTCTTAGGTGATTTGGTGGGGTTTGACTATTTTATTTTTGTGCAGGAAAGGTGGGTTTTTTTGTTTTAGCAAGAGATGCCTTACTTATAACAACCAAAACTGTATTTAATTAAGAGGCATATTTATTGTGATGGGGTGAAGATGGGGATGCTGATTAATTCAAATGCTTATCCAACAAATATTTATGATTTTTGAGGGAAAGAGTTTGTGCCAGGCTGTGAGACCTGGTTTAGAGACACTACATTATTCCTAGCAATCATACAGTTAACCCTTTCTTTAGATTTCACATAGATGTACTGGGTCTGAGTGAGTAAATATGTGGAGCTGAGGGGCCCAATCAGGCACTCAGAGGGGACCAAGGTTACTTTGTTTCTCTTTGGTAATCAGAGAAGAAACATTTGTGAACAGGCTGATCTCCACAGCCATTTGTTAGAAGGCCAAATGCAGGTCAATTTGTGTTTTCCTATATTGGATTCTATGTTTACATAATAAAGAATTTGCTTTTTTTTCTTAAAACGTGCGCACCAGTGTCCAGAGGAGAGCTTATCTCACTTGGAGAAATACGTTTCGGTTTGTTGTTGTTGTTGGGTTTTTGTTTCTTCCTCTTCTCTCCACCCCCATTCCTCCACTCCACCACCATGCAGTGTTTGATCTCTGGTGTCAGCAATGAATGATCAAAGATGCGATGGATAGCACAGTTAGGATTATGGCTTTCACCACTGTTACTATTGCATATATTGTTGATTTTAACTTCAAAGCTATTCTAGTATACTGAGAGGGAGAAACAAGTAGCCATAAGGTGGAGTGGCAGATTATTTTAAAACCTGGATGCTGGGAATTGGGATTTCCTGTTACGGTCTAACTGCATAATAAGGCATTGTGCCATGATGACATGAAACACTTAAGCAGATTGCATTTAAGGAAAGTATAAACATTATGAGGACATTTTAATCCAATTACATAGTAACTAGCTCAGTAGCAGATTCCAACAAGTGCTAGCCAGCAGAGTAGGCTTCTGGTCAAGCAATCTCTAAGCAGAGTTTTGCTTTTAAGGTCTTGTGAAGTATACTATCTATAGAATCACATTCTCATCCTGTGGCAATACAGTAGGTAAGAAGCTTTCTCAGCACTTGTGAT